>NC_135507.1:128401968-129001968 GCF_052857255.1 Amblyomma americanum
AAGGCCCCAGGAAACATGTGGCTGTAACGATATACAGGGTCACTTGGTCGTCCTGCTCGTTGGGTGCACTGCTGCCGGACTGAATAGCGAAGCAGGGATTTCAGGCTTATGCAGGCAGCCTGGCACGCTGCTCCGTCAGCGTAGGCAGAGACGAGGATGCGCAGTAGGATGCACTGGCGTCACGATGACCAAAGTGCACAGGCAGTCTGCGTCGTTGATGGCCAGCCGTTACGTTGATCCAAGGCCCCAGGAAACGTGTGGCTGTAACGATATACAGGGTAACTTGGTCGTTCTGCTCGTTGGGTGCACTGCTGCCGCACTGTATAGCGAAGCAGGGATTCCAGACTTATGTAGGCAGCCTGGCACGCTGCTCCGTCAGCGTAGGCAGAGACGAAGATGCGCAGTAGGATGCACTGGCGTCACGAAGACCAAAGGGCACAGGCAGTCTGCGTCGTGGATGGCCAGCCGTTGCGTTGATCCAAGGCCCCAGCAAACGTGTGGCTGTAACGATACAATGGGTAACTTGGTTCTCCAGCTCGTTGGCTGCACTGCTGCCGGACTGAAGAGCGAAGCAGGGATTTCATGCTTATGTAGGCAGCCTGGCACGCTGCTCCGTCAGCGTAGGCAGAGACGAGGATGCGCAGTAGGATGCAGTGGCGTCACGATGACCAAAAGGCACAGGCAGTCTGCATCGTTGATAGCCAGCCGTTGCGTTGATCCAAGGCCCCTGGAAACGTGTGGCTGTAACGATATACAGGATCACTTGGTCGTCCTGCTCGTTGGGTGCACTTCTGCTGGACTGAAAAGCGAAGCAGGGATTTCAGGCTGATGTAGGCAGCCTGGCACGCTGCTCCGCCAGCGTCGGCAGAGACGAGGATGCGCAGTAGGATGCACTGGCGTCACGATGACCAAAGGGAACGGGCAGTCTGCGTCATTGATGGCCAGCCGTTGTGTTGATCCAAGGCCCCAGGAAACGTGTGGATGTAACGATACTCAGGGTCACTTGGTCGCCCTGCTCGATGGGTGCACTGCTGCCGGACTGAAGAGCGAAGCAGTGATTTCATGCTTATGTAGGCAGCCTGGCACGCTGCTCCGTCAGCGTAGGCAGAGACGAGGATGCGCAGTAGGATGCACTGGCGTCACGATGACCAAAAGGCACATGCAGTCTGCATCGTTGATGGCCAGCCGTTGCGTTGATCCAAGGCCCCTGGAAACGTGTGGCTGTAACGATATACAGGATCACTTGGTCGTCCTGCTCGTTGGGTGCACTTCTGCAGGACTGAAAAGAAAAGCAGGGATTTCAGGCTTATGTAGGCAGCCTGGCACGCTGCTCCGCCAGCGTCGGCAGAGACGAGGATGCGCAGTAGGATGCACTGGCGTCACGATGACCAAAGGGCACAGGCAGTCTGCGTCGTTGATGGCCAGCCCTTGCGTTGATCCAAGGCCCCAGGAAACGTATGGCTGTAACGATATACAGAGTCACTTGGTCGTCCTGCTCGTTGTGTGCACTGCTGCCGGACTGAAGAGCGAAACAGGGATTTCAGGCTTATGTAGGCAGCCTGGCACGCTGCTCCTTCAGCGTCGGCAGAGACGAGGATGCGCAGTAGGATGCACTGGCGTCACGATGACCAAAGGGCACAGGCAGTCTACGTCGTTGATGGCCAGCCCTTGTGTTGATCCAAGGCCCCAGAAAACGTGTGGCTGTAACGATATACAGGGTCACTTCGTCGTCCTGCTCGTTGGGTGCACTGCTGCCAGACTGAAGAGCGAAGCAGGGCTTTCAGGCTTATGTAGCCAGCCTGGCACGCTGCTCCTTCAGCGTAGGCAGAGACGAGGATGCGTAGTAGGATGCACTGGCGTCACAAAGACCAAAGGGCACAGGCAGTGTGCGTCGTTGATGGCCAGCAGTTGCGTTGACCCAAGGCCCAAGGAAACGAGTGGCTGTAACGATATACAGGGTCACTTGGTCGTCCTGCTCGGTTGCACTGCTGCCGGACTGAAGAGCGAAGCAGGAATTTCATACTTATGTAGGCAGCCTGGCACGTTGCTCCGTCAGTGTAGGCAGAGACGAGGATGCGCAGTAGGATGCACTGGCGTCACGATGACCAAAGGGCACAGGCAGTCTGCGTCGTTGATGGCCAGCCGTTGCGTTGATCCAAGGCCCCAGGAAACGTGTGGCTTTAACGATATACAGGGTCACTTGGTCGTCCTGCTCATTGGGTGCACTGCTGCCGGAATGAAGATCGAAGCAGGGATTCCAGACTTATGTAGGCAGCCGGGCACGCTGTTCCGTCAGCGTAGGCAGAGACGAGGATGCGAAGTAGGATGCACTGGCGACACGATGTCCAAAGGGAACGGGCAGTCTGCGTCATTGATGGCCAGCCGTTGTGTTGATCCAAGGCCCCAGGAAACGTGTGGCTGTAACGATACTCAGGGTCACTTGGTCGCCCTGCTCTTTGGCTGCACTGCTGCCGGACTGAAGAGCGAAGCAGGGATTTCATGCTTATGTAGGCAGCCTGGCACGCTGCTCCGTCAGCGTAGGCAGAGACAAAGATGCGCAGTAGGATGCACTGGCGTCACGAAGACCAAAGGGCACAGGCAGTCTTCGTCGTTTATGGCCAGCCGTTGCGTTGATCCAAGGCCCCAGGAAACGTGTGGCTGTAACGATACACAGGGTCACTTGGTCGTCCTGCTCGTTGGGTGCACTGCTGCCAGACTGAAGAGCGAAGCAGGGATTTCAGGCTTGTGTAGGCAGCCTGGCACGCTGCTCCGTCAGCGTCGGCAGAGACAATCCATAACTACAGCGCAAACGACAGGACAGAGATGAAGAAGGGACGCCACACAGCGCTGTGTGGCGTCCCTTCTTCATCTCTGTCCTGTCGTTTGCGCTGTAGTTATGGATCATCGTAACACCAACTCGCCCAACAAATGCTTTTGGCAGAGACAAGGATGCGCAGTAGGATGCACTGGCGTCACGATGACCAAAGGGCACAGGCAGTCTACGACGTTGATGGCCAGCCCTTGTGTTGATCCAAGGCCCCAGGAAACGTGTGGCTGTAACGATATACAGGGTCACTTGGTTGTCCTGCTGGTTGGGTGCACTGCTGCCGGACTGAAGAGCGAAGCAGGATTTCAGGCTTATGTAGGCAGCCTGGCACGCTGCTCCGTCAGCGTAGGCAGATACGAGGATGCGCTGTAGGATGCACTGGCGTCACGATGACCAAAGGGCACAGGCAGTCTGCGTCGTTGATGGCCAGCCGTTGCGTTGATCCAAGGCCCCAGGAAACGTGTGGCTGTAACGATATACAGGGTAACTTGGTCGTCCTGTTCGTTGGGTGCACTGCTGCCGCACTGAATAGCGAAGCAGGGATTCCAGACTTATGTAGGCAGCCGGGCACGCTGCTCCGTCAGCGTAGGCAGAGACGAGGATGCGCAGTAGGATGCACTGGCGTCACGATGACCAAAGGGCACAGGCAGTCTACGTCGTTGATGGCCATCCGTTGCGTTGATCCAAGGCCCCAGGAAACGTATGGCTGTAACGATATACAGGGTTCCTTGATCGTCCTGCTCGTTGGGTGCACTGCTGCCGGACTGAAGAGCCAAGCAGGGATTACAGACTTATGTAGGCAGCCGGGCAAGCTGTTCCGTCAGCGTAGGCAGAGACGAGGATGCTCAGTAGGATGCACTGGCGTCATGGTGACCAAAGGGCGCAGGCAGTCTTCGTCGTTTATGGCCAGCCGTTGCGTTGATCCAAGGCCCCAGGAAACGTGTGGCTGTAACGATATACAGGGTCTCTTGGTCGTCCTGCTCGTTGGGTGCACTGCTGCCGGACTGAATAGCGAAGCAGGGATTTCAGGCTTATGCAGGCAGCCTGGCACGCTGCTCCGTCAGCGTAGGCAGAGACGAGGATGCGCAGTAGGATGCACTGGCGTCACTATGACCAAAGTGCACAGGCGGTCTGCGTCGTTGATGGCCAGCCGTTGCGTTGATCCAAGGCCCCAGGAAACGTGTGGCTGTAACGATATACAGGGTAACTTGGTCGTCCTGCTCGTTGGGTGCACTGCTGCCGCACTGAATAGCGAAGCAGGGATTCCAGACTTATGTAGGCAGCCTGGCACGCTGCTCCGTCAGCGTCAGCAGAGACAAGATGCGCAGTAGGATGCACTGGCGTCACGATGACCAAAGGGCACAGGCAGTCTACGACGTTGATGGCCAGCCCTTGTGTTGATCCAAGGCCCCAGGAAACGTGTGGCTGTAACGATATACAGGGTCACTTGGTTGTCCTGCTGGTTGGGTGCACTGCTGCCGGACTGAAGAGCGAAGCAGGGATTTCAGGCTTATGTAGGCAGCCTGGCACGCTGCTCCGTCAGCGTAGGCAGAGACGAGGATGCGCAGTAGGATGCACTGGCGTCACGATGACCAAAGGGCACAGGTAGTCTACGTCGTTGATGGCCATCCGTTGCGTTGATCCAAGGTCCCAGGAAACGTATGGCTGTAACGATATACAAGGTGACTTGGTCGTCCTGCTCGTTGTGTGCACTGCTGCCGGACTGAAGAGCGAAACAGGCATTTCAGGCTTATGTAGGCAGCCTGGCACGCTGCTCCCTCAGCGTCGGCAGAGACGAGGATGCGCAGTAGGATGCACTGGCGTCACGATGACCAAAGGGCACAGGCAGTCTGCGTCGTTGATGGCCAGCCGTTGCTTTGATCCAAGGCCCCAGGAAACGTGTGGCTGTAACGATATACAGGGTCACTTGGTCGTCCTGCTCGTTGGGTGCACTGCTGCCGGAATGAAGAGCGAAGCAGGGATTCCAGACTTATGTAGGCAGCCGGGCACGCTGTTCCGTCAGCGTAGGAAGAGACGAGGATGCGCAGTAGGATGCACTGGCGTCACGAAGACCAAAGGGCACAGGCAGTGTGCGTCGTTGATGGCCAGCAGTTGCGTTGACCCAAGGCCCCAGGAAACGAGTGGCTGTAACGATATACAGGGTCACTTGGTCGTCCTGCTCGGTTGCACTGCTGCCGGACTGAAGAGCGAAGCAGGGATTTCAGGCTTATGTAGGCAGCCTGGCACGTTGCTCCGTCAGTGTAGGCAGAGACGAGGATGCGCAGTAGGATGCACTGGCGTCACGATGACCAAAGGGCACAGGCAGTCTGCGTCGTTGATGGCCATCCGTTGCGTTGATCCAAGGCCCCAGGAAACGTATGGCTGTAACGATATACAGGGTTCCTTGGTCGTCCTTCTCGTTGGGTGCACTGCTGCCGGACTGAAGAGCCAAGCAGGGATTACAGACTTATGTAGGCAGCCGGGCACGCTGTTCCGTCAGCGTAGGCAGAGACGAGGATGCTCAGTAGGATGCACTGGCGTCATGGTGACCAAACGGCACAGGCAGTCTTCGTATTTTATGGCCAGCCGTTGCGTTGATCCAAGGCCCCAGCAAACGTGTGGCTGTAACGATACAATGGGTAACTTGGTTCTCCTGCTCGTTGGGTGCACTGCTGCCGGACTGAAGAGCGAAGCAGGGATTCCAGACTTATGTAGGCATCCGGGCACGCTGTTCCGTCAGCGTAGGCAGAGACGAGGATGCGCAGTAGGATGCACTGGCGTCACGATGACCAAAGGGCACAGGCAGTCTACGTCGTTGATGGCCAGCCCTTGTGTTGATCTAAGGCCCCAGGAAACGCGTGGCTGTAACGATATACAGGGTCACTTGGTCGTCCTGCTCTTAGGGTGCACTGCTGCCAGACTGAAGAGCGAAGCAGGGATTTCAGGCTTATGTAGGCAGCCTGGCACGCTGCTCCGTCAGCGTCAGCAGAGACGAGGATGCGCAGTAGGATGCACTGGCGTCACAAAGACCAAAGGGCACAGGCAGTGTGCGTCGTAAATGGCCATCAGTTGCGTTGACCCAAGACCCCAGGAAACGAGTGGCTGTAACGATATACAGGGTCACTTGGTCGTCCTGCTCGGTTGCACTGCTGCCGAACTGAAGAGCGAAGCAGGGATTTCATGCTTATGTAGGCAGCCGGGCACGCTGTTCCGTCAGCGTAGGCAGAGACGAGGATGCGAAGTAGGATGCACTGGCGACACAATGACCAAAGGGAACGGGCAGTCTGCGTCATTGATTGCCAGCCGTTGTGTTGATCCAAGGCCCCAGGAAACGTGTGGCTGTAACGATACTCAGGGTCACTTGGTCGCCCTGCTCGTTGGGTGCACTGCTGCCGGACTGAAGAGCGAAGCAGGGATTCCAGACTTATGTAGGCAGCCGGGCACGCTGTTCCGTCAGCGTATTCAGAGACGAGGATGCGAAGTAGGATGCACTGGCGACACGATGACCAAAGGGAACGGGCAGTCTGCGTCATTGATGGCCAGCCGTTGTGTTGATCCAAGGCCCCAGGAAACGTGTGGATGTAACGATACTCAGGGTCACTTGGTCGCCCTGCTCGATGGGTGCACTGCTGCCGGACTGAAGAGCGAAGCAGTGATTTCATGCTTATGTAGGCAGCCTGGCACGCTGCTCCGTCAGCGTAGGCAGAGACGAGGATGCGCAGTAGGATGCACTGGCGTCACGATGACCAAAAGGCACAGGCAGTCTGCATCGTTGATGGCCAGCCGTTGCGTTGATCCAAGGCCCCTGGAAACGTGTGGCTGTAACGATATACAGGAACACTTGGTCGTCCTGCTCGTTGGGTGCACTTCTGCAGGACTGAAAAGAAAAGCAGGGATTTCAGGCTTATGTAGGCAGCCTGGCACGCTGCTCCGCCAGCGTCGGCAGAGACGAGGATGCGCAGTAGGATGCACTGGCGTCACGATGACCAAAGGGCACAGGCAGTCTGCGTCGTTGATGGCCAGCCCTTGCGTTGATCCAAGGCCCCAGGAAACGTATGGCTGTAACGATATACAGAGTCACTTGGTCGTCCTGCTCGTTGTGTGCACTGCTGCCGGACTGAAGAGCGAAACAGGGATTTCAGGCTTATGTAGGCAGCCTGGCACGCTGCTCCTTCAGCGTCGGCAGAGACGAGGATGCGCAGTAGGATGCACTGGCGTCACGATGACCAAAGGGCACAGGCAGTCTACGTCGTTGATGGCCAGCCCTTGTGTTGATCCAAGGCCCCAGAAAACGTGTGGCTGTAACGATATACAGGGTCACTTCGTCGTCCTGCTCGTTGGGTGCACTGCTGCCAGACTGAAGAGCGAAGCAGGGCTTTCAGGCTTATGTAGCCAGCCTGGCACGCTGCTCCTTCAGCGTAGGCAGAGACGAGGATGCGTAGTAGGATGCACTGGCGTCACAAAGACCAAAGGGCACAGGCAGTGTGCGTCGTTGATGGCCAGCAGTTGCGTTGACCCAAGGCCCAAGGAAACGAGTGGCTGTAACGATATACAGGGTCACTTGGTCGTCCTGCTCGGTTGCACTGCTGCCGGACTGAAGAGCGAAGCAGGAATTTCATACTTATGTAGGCAGCCTGGCACGTTGCTCCGTCAGTGTAGGCAGAGACGAGGATGCGCAGTAGGATGCACTGGCGTCACGATGACCAAAGGGCACAGGCAGTCTGCGTCGTTGATGGCCAGCCGTTGCGTTGATCCAAGGCCCCAGGAAACGTGTGGCTTTAACGATATACAGGGTCACTTGGTCGTCCTGCTCATTGGGTGCACTGCTGCCGGAATGAAGAGCGAAGCAGGGATTCCAGACTTATGTAGGCAGCCGGGCACGCTGTTCCGTCAGCGTAGGCAGAGACGAGGATGCGAAGTAGGATGCACTGGCGACACGATGTCCAAAGGGAACGGGCAGTCTGCGTCATTGATGGCCAGCCGTTGTGTTGATCCAAGGCCCCAGGAAACGTGTGGCTGTAACGATACTCAGGGTCACTTGGTCGCCCTGCTCTTTGGCTGCACTGCTGCCGGACTGAAGAGCGAAGCAGGGATTTCATGCTTATGTAGGCAGCCTGGCACGCTGCTCCGTCAGCGTAGGCAGAGACAAAGATGCGCAGTAGGATGCACTGGCGTCACGAAGACCAAAGGGCACAGGCAGTCTTCGTCGTTTATGGCCAGCCGTTGCGTTGATCCAAGGCCCCAGGAAACGTGTGGCTGTAACGATATACAGGGTCACTTGGTCGTCCTGCTCGTTGGGTGCACTGCTGTCAGACTGAAGAGCGAAGCAGGGATTTCAGGCTTGTGTAGGCAGCCTGGCACGCTGCTCCGTCAGCGTCGGCAGAGACAATCCATAACTACAGCGCAAACGACAGGACAGAGATGAAGAAGGGACGCCACACAGCGCTGTGTGGCGTCCCTTCTTCATCTCTGTCCTGTCGTTTGCGCTGTAGTTATGGATCATCGTAAACACCAACTCGCCCAACAAATGCTTTTGGCAGAGACAAGGATGCGCAGTAGGATGCACTGGCGTCACGATGACCAAAGGGCACAGGCAGTCTACGACGTTGATGGCCAGCCCTTGTGTTGATCCAAGGCCCCAGGAAACGTGTGGCTGTAACGATATACAGGGTCACTTGGTTGTCCTGCTGGTTGGGTGCACTGCTGCCGGACTGAAGAGCGAAGCAGGGATTTCAGGCTTATGTAGGCAGCCTGGCACGCTGCTCCGTCAGCGTAGGCAGATACGAGGATGCGCTGTAGGATGCACTGGCGTCACGATGACCAAAGGGCACAGGCAGTCTGCGTCGCTGATGGCCAGCCGTTGCGTTGATCCAAGGCCCAGGAAACGTGTGGCTGTAACGATATACAGGGTAACTTGGTCGTCCTGTTCGTTGGGTGCACTGCTGCCGCACTGAATAGCGAAGCAGGGATTCCAGACTTATGTAGGCAGCCGGGCACGCTGCTCCGTCAGCGTAGGCAGAGACGAGGATGCGCAGTAGGATGCACTGGCGTCACGATGACCAAAGGGCACAGGCAGTCTACGTCGTTGATGGCCATCCGTTGCGTTGATCCAAGGTCCCAGGAAACGTATGGCTGTAACGATATACTGGGTCACTTGGTCGTCCTGCTCGTTGTGTGCACTGCTGCCGGACTGAAGAGCGAAACAGGGATTTCAGGCTTATGTAGGCAGCCTGGCACGCTGCTCCCTCAGCGTCGGCAGAGACGAGGATGCGCAGTAGGATGCACTGGCGTCACGATGACCAAAGGGCACAGGCAGTCTACGACGTTGATGGCCAGCCCTTGTGTTGATCCAAGGCCCCAGGAAACGTGTGGCTGTAACGATATAGAGGGTCACTTGGTTGTCCTGCTGGTTGGGTGCACTGCTGCCGGACTGAAGAGCGAAGCAGGGATTTCAGGCTTATGTAGGCAGCCTGGCACGCTGCTCCGTCAGCGTAGGCAGATACGAGGATGCGCTGTAGGATGCACTGGCGTCACGATGACCAAAGGGCACAGGCAGTCTGCGTCGTTGATGGCCAGCCGTTGCTTTGATCCAAGGCCCCAGGAAACGTGTGGCTGTAACGATATACAGGGTCACTTGGTCGTCCTGCTCGTTGGGTGCACTGCTGCCGGAATGAAGAGCGAAGCAGGGATTCCAGACTTATGTAGGCAGCCGGGCACGCTGTTCCGTCAGCGTAGGAAGAGACGAGGATGCGCAGTAGGATGCACTGGCGTCACGAAGACCAAAGGGCACAGGCAGTGTGCGTCGTTGATGGCCAGCAGTTGCGTTGACCCAAGGCCCCAGGAAACGAGTGGCTGTAACGATATACAGGGTCACTTGGTCGTCCTGCTCGGTTGCACTGCTGCCGGACTGAAGAGCGAAGCAGGGATTTCAGGCTTATGTAGGCAGCCTGGCACGTTGCTCCGTCAGTGTAGGCAGAGACGAGGATGCGCAGTAGGATGCACTGGCGTCACGATGACCAAAGGGCACAGGCAGTCTGCGTCGTTGATGGCCATCCGTTGCGTTGATCCAAGGCCCCAGGAAACGTATGGCTGTAACGATATACAGGGTTCCTTGGTCGTCCTTCTCGTTGGGTGCACTGCTGCCGGACTGAAGAGCCAAGCAGGGATTACAGACTTATGTAGGCAGCCGGGCACGCTGTTCCGTCAGCGTAGGCAGAGACGAGGATGCTCAGTAGGATGCACTGGCGTCATGGTGACCAAACGGCACAGGCAGTCTTCGTATTTTATGGCCAGCCGTTGCGTTGATCCAAGGCCCCAGCAAACGTGTGGCTGTAACGATACAATGGGTAACTTGGTTCTCCTGCTCGTTGGGTGCACTGCTGCCGGACTGAAGAGCGAAGCAGGGATTCCAGACTTATGTAGGCATCCGGGCACGCTGTTCCGTCAGCGTAGGCAGAGACGAGGATGCGCAGTAGGATGCACTGGCGTCACGATGACCAAAGGGCACAGGCAGTCTACGTCGTTGATGGCCAGCCCTTGTGTTGATCTAAGGCCCCAGGAAACGCGTGGCTGTAACGATATACAGGGTCACTTGGTCGTCCTGCTCTTAGGGTGCACTGCTGCCAGACTGAAGAGCGAAGCAGGGATTTCAGGCTTATGTAGGCAGCCTGGCACGCTGCTCCGTCAGCGTCAGCAGAGACGAGGATGCGCAGTAGGATGCACTGGCGTCACAAAGACCAAAGGGCACAGGCAGTGTGCGTCGTAAATGGCCATCAGTTGCGTTGACCCAAGACCCCAGGAAACGAGTGGCTGTAACGATATACAGGGTCACTTGGTCGTCCTGCTCGGTTGCACTGCTGCCGAACTGAAGAGCGAAGCAGGGATTTCATGCTTATGTAGGCAGCCGGGCACGCTGTTCCGTCAGCGTAGGCAGAGACGAGGATGCGAAGTAGGATGCACTGGCGACACAATGACCAAAGGGAACGGGCAGTCTGCGTCATTGATTGCCAGCCGTTGTGTTGATCCAAGGCCCCAGGAAACGTGTGGCTGTAACGATACTCAGGGTCACTTGGTCGCCCTGCTCGTTGGGTGCACTGCTGCCGGACTGAAGAGCGAAGCAGGGATTCCAGACTTATGTAGGCAGCCGGGCACGCTGTTCCGTCAGCGTATTCAGAGACGAGGATGCGAAGTAGGATGCACTGGCGACACGATGACCAAAGGGAACGGGCAGTCTGCGTCATTGATGGCCAGCCGTTGTGTTGATCCAAGGCCCCAGGAAACGTGTGGATGTAACGATACTCAGGGTCACTTGGTCGCCCTGCTCGATGGGTGCACTGCTGCCGGACTGAAGAGCGAAGCAGTGATTTCATGCTTATGTAGGCAGCCTGGCACGCTGCTCCGTCAGCGTAGGCAGAGACGAGGATGCGCAGTAGGATGCACTGGCGTCACGATGACCAAAAGGCACAGGCAGTCTGCATCGTTGATGGCCAGCCGTTGCGTTGATCCAAGGCCCCTGGAAACGTGTGGCTGTAACGATATACAGGAACACTTGGTCGTCCTGCTCGTTGGGTGCACTTCTGCAGGACTGAAAAGAAAAGCAGGGATTTCAGGCTTATGTAGGCAGCCTGGCACGCTGCTCCGCCAGCGTCGGCAGAGACGAGGATGCGCAGTAGGATGCACTGGCGTCACGATGACCAAAGGGCACAGGCAGTCTGCGTCGTTGATGGCCAGCCCTTGCGTTGATCCAAGGCCCCAGGAAACGTATGGCTGTAACGATATACAGAGTCACTTGGTCGTCCTGCTCGTTGTGTGCACTGCTGCCGGACTGAAGAGCGAAACAGGGATTTCAGGCTTATGTAGGCAGCCTGGCACGCTGCTCCTTCAGCGTCGGCAGAGACGAGGATGCGCAGTAGGATGCACTGGCGTCACGATGACCAAAGGGCACAGGCAGTCTACGTCGTTGATGGCCAGCCCTTGTGTTGATCCAAGGCCCCAGAAAACGTGTGGCTGTAACGATATACAGGGTCACTTCGTCGTCCTGCTCGTTGGGTGCACTGCTGCCAGACTGAAGAGCGAAGCAGGGCTTTCAGGCTTATGTAGCCAGCCTGGCACGCTGCTCCTTCAGCGTAGGCAGAGACGAGGATGCGTAGTAGGATGCACTGGCGTCACAAAGACCAAAGGGCACAGGCAGTGTGCGTCGTTGATGGCCAGCAGTTGCGTTGACCCAAGGCCCAAGGAAACGAGTGGCTGTAACGATATACAGGGTCACTTGGTCGTCCTGCTCGGTTGCACTGCTGCCGGACTGAAGAGCGAAGCAGGAATTTCATACTTATGTAGGCAGCCTGGCACGTTGCTCCGTCAGTGTAGGCAGAGACGAGGATGCGCAGTAGGATGCACTGGCGTCACGATGACCAAAGGGCACAGGCAGTCTGCGTCGTTGATGGCCAGCCGTTGCGTTGATCCAAGGCCCCAGGAAACGTGTGGCTTTAACGATATACAGGGTCACTTGGTCGTCCTGCTCATTGGGTGCACTGCTGCCGGAATGAAGAGCGAAGCAGGGATTCCAGACTTATGTAGGCAGCCGGGCACGCTGTTCCGTCAGCGTAGGCAGAGACGAGGATGCGAAGTAGGATGCACTGGCGACACGATGTCCAAAGGGAACGGGCAGTCTGCGTCATTGATGGCCAGCCGTTGTGTTGATCCAAGGCCCCAGGAAACGTGTGGCTGTAACGATACTCAGGGTCACTTGGTCGCCCTGCTCTTTGGCTGCACTGCTGCCGGACTGAAGAGCGAAGCAGGGATTTCATGCTTATGTAGGCAGCCTGGCACGCTGCTCCGTCAGCGTAGGCAGAGACAAAGATGCGCAGTAGGATGCACTGGCGTCACGAAGACCAAAGGGCACAGGCAGTCTTCGTCGTTTATGGCCAGCCGTTGCGTTGATCCAAGGCCCCAGGAAACGTGTGGCTGTAACGATATACAGGGTCACTTGGTCGTCCTGCTCGTTGGGTGCACTGCTGCCAGACTGAAGAGCGAAGCAGGGATTTCAGGCTTGTGTAGGCAGCCTGGCACGCTGCTCCGTCAGCGTCGGCAGAGACAATCCATAACTACAGCGCAAACGACAGGACAGAGATGAAGAAGGGACGCCACACAGCGCTGTGTGGCGTCCCTTCTTCATCTCTGTCCTGTCGTTTGCGCTGTAGTTATGGATCATCGTAAACACCAACTCGCCCAACAAATGCTTTTGGCAGAGACAAGGATGCGCAGTAGGATGCACTGGCGTCACGATGACCAAAGGGCACAGGCAGTCTACGACGTTGATGGCCAGCCCTTGTGTTGATCCAAGGCCCCAGGAAACGTGTGGCTGTAACGATATACAGGGTCACTTGGTTGTCCTGCTGGTTGGGTGCACTGCTGCCGGACTGAAGAGCGAAGCAGGGATTTCAGGCTTATGTAGGCAGCCTGGCACGCTGCTCCGTCAGCGTAGGCAGATACGAGGATGCGCTGTAGGATGCACTGGCGTCACGATGACCAAAGGGCACAGGCAGTCTGCGTCGCTGATGGCCAGCCGTTGCGTTGATCCAAGGCCCCAGGAAACGTGTGGCTGTAACGATATACAGGGTAACTTGGTCGTCCTGTTCGTTGGGTGCACTGCTGCCGCACTGAATAGCGAAGCAGGGATTCCAGACTTATGTAGGCAGCCGGGCACGCTGCTCCGTCAGCGTAGGCAGAGACGAGGATGCGCAGTAGGATGCACTGGCGTCACGATGACCAAAGGGCACAGGCAGTCTACGTCGTTGATGGCCATCCGTTGCGTTGATCCAAGGTCCCAGGAAACGTATGGCTGTAACGATATACTGGGTCACTTGGTCGTCCTGCTCGTTGTGTGCACTGCTGCCGGACTGAAGAGCGAAACAGGGATTTCAGGCTTATGTAGGCAGCCTGGCACGCTGCTCCCTCAGCGTCGGCAGAGACGAGGATGCGCAGTAGGATGCACTGGCGTCACGATGACCAAAGGGCACAGGCAGTCTACGACGTTGATGGCCAGCCCTTGTGTTGATCCAAGGCCCCAGGAAACGTGTGGCTGTAACGATATAGAGGGTCACTTGGTTGTCCTGCTGGTTGGGTGCACTGCTGCCGGACTGAAGAGCGAAGCAGGGATTTCAGGCTTATGTAGGCAGCCTGGCACGCTGCTCCGTCAGCGTAGGCAGATACGAGGATGCGCTGTAGGATGCACTGGCGTCACGATGACCAAAGGGCACAGGCAAACTGCATCGTTGATGGCCAGCCGTTGCGTTGATCCAAGGCCCCAGGAAACGTGTGGCTGTAACGATATACAGGGTCACTTGGTCGTCCTGCTCGTTGGGTGCACTGCTGCCGGAATGAAGAGCGAAGCAGGGATTCCAGACTTATGTAGGCAGCCGGGCACGCTGTTCCGTCAGCGTAGGCAGAGACGAGGATGCGCAGTAGGATGCACTGGCGTCACGAAGACCAAAGGGCACAGGCAGTGTGCGTCGTTGATGGCCAGCAGTTGCGTTGACCCAAGGCCCCAGGAAACGAGTGGCTGTAACGATATACAGGGTCACTTGGTCGCCCTGCTCGGTTGCACTGCTGCCGGACTGAAGAGCGAAGTAGGGATTTCAGGCTTATGTAGGCAGCCTGGCACGTTGCTCCGTCAGTGTAGGCAGAGACGAGGATGCGCAGTAGGATGCACTGGCGTCACGATGACCAAAGGGCACAGGCAGTCTGCGTCGTTGATGGCCATCCGTTGCGTTGATCCAAGGCCCCAGGAAACGTGTGGCTGTAACGATACACAGGGTCACTTGGTCGTCCTGCTCGTTGGGTGCACTGCTGCCGGACTGAATAGCGAAGCAGGGATTTCAGGCTTATGTAGGCAGCCTGGCACGCTGCTCCGTCAGCGTAGGCAGAGACGAGGATGCGCAGTAGGATGCAGTGGCGTCACGATGACCAAAAGGCACAGGCAGCCTGCGTCGTTGATGGCCAGCCGTTGCGTTGATCCAAGGCCCCAGGAAACGTGTGGCTTTAACGATATACAGGGTCACTTGGTCGTCCTGCTCATTGGGTGCACTGCTGCCGGAATGGAGAGCGAAGCAGGGATTCCAGACTTATGTAGGCAGCCGGGCACGCTGTTCCGTCAGCGTAGGCAGAGACGAGGATGCGAAGTAGGATGCACTGGCGACCCGATGTCCAAAGGGAACGGGCAGTCTGCGTCATTGATGGCCAGCCGTTGTGTTGATCCAAGGCCCCAGGAAACGTGTGGCTGTAACGATACTCAGGGTCACTTGGTCGCCCTGCTCGTTGGGTGCACTGCTGCCAGACTGAAGAGCGAAGCAGGGATTTCAGGCTTGTGTAGGCAGCCTGGCACGCTGCTCCGTCAGCGTCGGCAGAGACAATCCATAACTACAGCGCAAACGACAGGACAGAGATGAAGAAGGGACGCCACACAGCGCTGTGTGGGGTCCCTTCTTCATCTCTGTCCTGTCGTTTGCGCTGTAGTTATGGATCATCGTAAACACCAACTCGCCCAACAAATGCTTTTGGCAGAGACAAGGATGCGCAGTAGGATGCACTGGCGTCACGATGACCAAAGGGCACAGGCAGTCTACGACGTTGATGGCCAGCCCTTGTGTTGATCCAAGGCCCCAGGAAACGTGTGGCTGTAACGATATACAGGGTCACTTGGTTGTCCTGCTGGTTGGGTGCACTGCTGCCGGGCTGAAGAGCGAAGCAGGGATTTCAGGCTTATGTCGGCAGCCTGGCACGCTGCTCCGTCAGCGTAGGCAGATACGAGGATGCGCTGTAGGATGCACTGGCGTCACGATGACCAAAGGGCACAGGCAGTCTGCGTCGTTGATGGCCAGCCGTTGCGTTGATCCAAGGCCCCAGGAAACGTGTGGCTGTAACGATATACAGGGTAACTTGGTCGTCCTGTTCGTTGGGTGCACTGCTGCCGCACTGAATAGCGAAGCAGGGATTCCAGACTTATGTAGGCAGCCGGGCACGCTGCTCCGTCAGCGTAGGCAGAGACGAGGATGCGCAGTAGGATGCACTGGCGTCACGATGACCAAAGGGCACAGGCAGTCTACGTCGTTGATGGCCATCCGTTGCGTTGATCCAAGGTCCCAGGAAACGTATGGCTGTAACGATATACTGGGTCACTTGGTCGTCCTGCTCGTTGTGTGCACTGCTGCCGGACTGAAGAGCGAAACAGGGATTTCAGGCTTATGTAGGCAGCCTGGCACGCTGCTCCCTCAGCGTCGGCAGAGACGAGGATGCGCAGTAGGATGCACTGGCGTCACGATGACCAAAGGGCACAGGCAGTCTACGACGTTGATGGCCAGCCCTTGTGTTGATCCAAGGCCCCAGGAAACGTGTGGCTGTAACGATATAGAGGGTCACTTGGTTGTCCTGCTGGTTGGGTGCACTGCTGCCGGACTGAAGAGCGAAGCAGGGATTTCAGGCTTATGTAGGCAGCCTGGCACGCTGCTCCGTCAGCGTAGGCAGATACGAGGATGCGCTGTAGGATGCACTGGCGTCACGATGACCAAAGGGCACAGGCAAACTGCGTCGTTGATGGCCAGCCGTTGCGTTGATCCAAGGCCCCAGGAAACGTGTGGCTGTAACGATATACAGGGTCACTTGGTCGTCCTGCTCGTTGGGTGCACTGCTGCCGGAATGAAGAGCGAAGCCGGGATTCCAGACTTATGTAGGCAGCCGGGCACGCTGTTCCGTCAGCGTAGGCAGAGACGAGGATGCGCAGTAGGATGCACTGGCGTCACGAAGACCAAAGGGCACAGGCAGTGTGCGTCGTTGATGGCCAGCAGTTGCGTTGACCCAAGGCCCCAGGAAACGAGTGGCTGTAACGATATACAGGGTCACTTGGTCGTCCTGCTCGGTTGCACTGCTGCCGGACTGAAGAGCGAAGTAGGGATTTCAGGCTTATGTAGGCAGCCTGGCACGTTGCTCCGTCAGTGTAGGCAGAGACGAGGATGCGCAGTAGGATGCACTGGCGTCACGATGACCAAAGGGCACAGGCAGTCTGCGTCGTTGATGGCCATCCGTTGCGTTGATCCAAGGCCCCAGGAAACGTGTGGCTGTTACGATATACAGGGTCACTTGGTCGTCCTGCTCGTTGGGTGCACTGCTGCCGGACTGAATAGCGAAGCAGGGATTTCAGGCTTATGTAGGCAGCCTGGCACGCTGCTCCGTCAGCGTAGGCAGAGACGAGGATGCGCAGTAGGATGCAGTGGCGTCACGATGACCAAAAGGCACAGGCAGCCTGCGTCGTTGATGGCCAGCCGTTGCGTTGATCCAAGGCCCCTGGAAACGTGTGGCTGTAACTATATACAGGATCACTTGGTCGTCCTGCTCGTTGGGTGCACTTCTGCTGGATTGAAAAGCGAAGCAGGGATTTCAGGCTTATGTAGGCAGCCTGGCACGCTGCTCCGCCAGCGTCGGCAGAGACGAGGATGTGCAGTAGGATGCACTGGCGTCACGATGACCAAAGGCCACAGGCAGTCTGCGTCGTTGATGGCCAGCCGTTGCGTTGATCCAAGGCCCCAGGAAACGTATGCCTCTAACGATATACAGGGTTCCTTGGTCGTCCTGCTCGTTGGATGCACTGCTGCCGGACTGAAGAGCCAAGCAGGGATTACAGACTTATGTAGGCAGCCGGGCACGCTGTTCCGTCAGCGTAGGCAGAGACAAAGATGCGCAGTAGGATGCACTGGCGTCATGGTGACCAAAGGGCACAGGCAGTCTTCGTCGTTTATGGCCAGCCGTTGCGTTGATCCAAGGCCCCAGGAAACGTGTGGCTGTAACGATATACAGGGTCACTTGGTCGTCCTGCTGGTTGGGTGCACTTCTGCCAGACTGAAGAGCGAAGCAGGGATTTCAGGCTTGTGTAGGCAGCCTGGCACGCTGCTCCGTCAGCGTCAGCAGAGACAAGGATGCGCAGTAGGATGCACTGGCGTCACGATGACCAAAGGGCACAGGCAGTCTACGACGTTGATGGCCAGCCCTTGTGTTGATCCAAGGCCCCAGGAAACGTGTGGCTGTAACGATATACAGGGTCACTTGGTTGTCCTGCTGGTTGGGTGCACTGCTGCCGGACTGAAGAGCGAAGCAGGAATTTCAGGCTTATGTAGGCAGCCTGGCACGCTGCTCCGTCAGCGTAGGCAGATACGAGGATGCGCTGTAGGATGCACTGGCGTCACGATGACCAAAGGGCACAGGCAGTCTGCGTCGTTGATGGCCAGCCGTTGCGTTGATCCAAGGCCCCAGGAAACGTGTGGCTGTAACGATATACAGGGTAACTTGGTCGTCCGGCTCGTTGGGTGCACTGCTGCCGCACTGAATAGCGAAGCAGGGATTCCAGACTTATATAGGCAGCCGGGCACGCTGCTCCGACAGCGTAGGCAGAGATGAGGATGCGCAGTAGGATGCACTGGCGTCACGATGACCAAAGGGCACAGGCTGTGTACGTCGTTGATGGCCATCCGTTGCGTTGATCCAAGGTCCCAGGAAACGTATGGCTGTAACGATATACAGGGTCACTTGGTCGTCCTGCTCGTTGTGTGCACTGCTGCCGGACTGAAGAGGGAAACAGGGATTTCAGGCTTATGTATTCAGCCTGGCACGCTGCTCCCTCAGCGTCGGCAGAGACGAGGATGCGCAGTAGTATGCACTGGCGTCACGATGACCAAAGGGCACAGGCAGTCTACGACTTTGATGGCCAGCCCTTGTGTTGATCCAAGGCCCCAGGAAACGTGTGGCTGTAACGATATACAGGGTCACTTGGTTGTCCTGCTGGTTGGGTGCACTGCTGCCGGACTGAAGAGCGAAGCAGGGATTTCAGGCTTATGTAGGCAGCCTGGCACGCTGCTCCGTCAGCGTAGGCAGATACGTGGATGCGCTGTAGGATGCACTGGCGTCACTATGACCAAAGGGCACAGGCAGTCTGCGTCGTTGATGGCCAGCCGTTGCGTTGATCCAAGGCCCCAGGAAACGTGTGGCTGTAACGATATACAGGGTCACTTGGTCGTCCTGCTCGTTGGGTGCACTGCTGCCGGAATGAAGAGCGAAGCAGGGATTCCAGACTTATGTAGGCAGCCGGGCACGCTGTTCCGTCAGCGTATTCAGAGACGAGGATGCGCAGTATGATGCACTGGTGACACGATGACCAAAGAGAACGGGCAGTCTGCGTCATTGATGGCCAGCCGTTGTGTTGATCCAAGGCCCCAGGAAACGTGTGGATGTAACGATACTCAGGGTCACTTGGTCGCCCTGCTCGTTGGGTGCACTGCTGCCGGACTGAAGAGCGAAGCAGGGATTTCATGCTTATGTAGGCAGCCTGGCACGCTGCTCCGTCAGCGTAGGCAGAGACGAGGATGCGCAGTAGGATGCACTGGCGTCACGATGACCAAAGGGCACAGGCAGTCTGCGTCGTTGATGGCCAGCCGTTGCGTTGATCCAAGGCCCCAGGAAACGTGTGGCTGTAACGATATACAGGGTCACTTGGTCGTCCTGCTCGTTGGATGCACTGCTGCCAGACTGAAGAGCGAAGCAGGGATCTCAGGCTTATGTAGGCAGCCTGGCACGCTGCTCCGTCAGCGTCAGCAGAGAAGAGGATGCGCAGTAGGATGCACTGGCGTCACAAAGACCAAAGGGCACAGGCAGTGTGCGTCGTTGATGGCCAGCAGTTGCGTTGACCCAAGGCCCCAGGAAACGAGTGGCTGTAACGATATACAGGGTCACTTGATCGTCCTGCTCGGTTGCACTGCTGCCGGACTGAAGAGCGAAGCAGGGATTTCATGCTTATGTAGGCAGCCGGGCACGCTGTTCCGTCAGCGTAGGCAGAGACGAGGATGCGAAGTAGGATGCACTGGCGACACGATGACCAAAGGGAACGGGCAGTCTGCGTCATTGATGGCCAGCCGTTGTGTTGATCCAAGGCCCCAGGAAACGTGTGGCTGTAACGATACTCAGGGTCACTTGGTCGCCCTGCTCGTTGGGTGCACTGCTGCCGGACTGAAGAGCGAAGCAGGGATTTCATGCTTATGTAGGCAGCATGGCACGCTGCCCCGTCCGCGTAGGCAGAGACGAGGATGCGCAGTAGGATGCACTGGCGTCACGATGACCAAAAGGCACAGGTAGTCTGCATCGTTGATGGCCAGCCGTTGCGTTGATCCAAGGCCCCTGGAAACGTGTGGCTGTAACGATATACAGGGTCACTTGGTCGTCCTGCTGGTTGGGTGCACTGCTGCCGGACTGAAGAGCGAAGCAGGGATTTCAGGCTTATGTAGGCAGCCTGGCAAGCTGCCCCGTCAGCGTAGGCAGATACGAGGATGCGCTGTAGGATGCACTGGCGTCACGATGACCAAAGGGCACAGGCAGTCTGCGTCGTTGATGGCCAGCCGTTGCGTTGATCCAAGGCCCCAGGAAACGTATGGCTGTAACGATATACAGAGTCACTTGGTCGTCCTGCTCGTTGTGTGCACTGCTGCCGGACTGAAGAGCGAAACAGGGATTTCAGGCTTATGTAGGCAGCCTGGCACGCTGCTCCTTCAGCGTCGGCAGAGACAAGGATGCGCAGTAGGATGCACTGGCGTCACGATGACCAAAGGGCACAGGCAGTCTACGTCGTTGATGGCCAGCCGTTGCGTTGATCCAAGGCCCCTGGAAACGTGTGGCTGTAACGATATACAGGGTCACTTGGTCGTCTTGCTCGTTGGATGCACTGCTGCCAGACTGAAGAGCGAAGCAGGGATTTCAGGCTTATGTAGGCAGCCTGGCACGCTGCTCCGTCAGCGTCAGCAGAGAAGAGGATGCGCAATAGGATGCACTGGCGTCACAAAGACCAAAGGGCACAGGCAATGTGCGTCGTTGATGGCCAGCAGTTGCGTTGACCCGAGGCCCCAGGAAACGAGTGGCTGTAACGATATACAGGGTCACTTGGTCGTCCTCCTCGGTTGCACTGCTGCCGGACTGAAGAGCGAAGCAGGGATTTCATGCTTATGTAGGCAGCCGGGCACGCTGTTCCGTCAGCGTAGGCAGAGACGAGGATGCGAAGTAGGATGCACTGGCGACACGATGACCAAAGGGAACGGGCAGTCTGCGTCATTGATGGCCAGCCGTTGTGTTGATCCAAGGCCCCAGGAAACGTGTGGCTGTAACGATACTCAGGGTCACTTGGTCGCCCTGCTCGTTGGGTGCACTGCTGCCGGACTGAAGAGCGAAGCAGGGATTCTAGACTTATGTAGGCAGCCGGGCACTCTGTTTCGTCAGCGTAGGCAGAGAGGAGGATGCGAAGTAGGATGCACTGGCGACACGATGACCAAAGGGAACGGGCAGTCTGCGTCGTTGATGGCCAGCAGTTGTGTTGATCCAAGGCCCCAGGAAACGTGTGGCTGTAACGATACTCAGGGTCACTTGGTCGCCCTGCTCGTTGGGTGCACTGCTGCCGGACTGAAGAGCGAAGCAGGGATTTCATGCTTATGTAGGCAGCCTGGCACGCTGCCCCGTCAGCGTAGGCAGAGACGAGGATGCGCAGTAGGATGCACTGGCGTCACGATGACCAAAAGGCACAGGTAGTCTGCATCGTTGATGGCCAGCCGTTGCGTTGATCCAAGGCCCCTGGAAACGTGTGGCTGTAACGATATACAGGGTCACTTGGTCGTCCTGCTGGGTGGGTGCACTGCTGCCGGACTGAAGAGCGAAGCAGGGATTTCAGGCTTATGTAGGCAGCCTGGCAAGCTGCCCCGTCAGCGTAGGCAGATACGTGGATGCGCTGTAGGATGCACTGGCGTCACTATGACCAAAGGGCACAGGCAGTCTGCGTCGTTGATGGCCAGCCGTTGCGTTGATCCAAGGCCCCAGGAAACGTGTGGCTGTAACGATATACAGGGTCACTTGGTCGTCCTGCTCGTTGGGTGCACTGCTGCCGGAATGAAGAGCCAAGCAGGGATTACAGACTTATGTAGGCAGCCGGGCACGCTGTTCCGTCAGCGTAGGCAGAGACGAGGATGCTCAGTAGGATACACTGGCGTCATGGTGACCAAACGGCACAGGCAGTCTTCGTCGTTTATGGCCAGCCGTTGCGTTGATCCAAGGACCCAGGAAACGTGTGGCTGTAACGATATACAGGGTCACTTGGTCGTCCTGCTCGTTTGGTGCACTGCTGCCGGACTGAATAGCGAAGCAGGGATTTCAGGCTTATGCAGGCAGCCTGGCACGCTGCTCCGTCAGCGTAGGCAGAGAGGAGGATGCGCAGTAGGATGCACTGGCGTCACGATGACCAAAGTGCACAGGCAGTCTGCGTCGTTGATGGCCAGCCGTTGCGTTGATCCAAGGCCCCAGGAAACGTGTGGCTGTAACGATATACAGGGTAACTTTGTCGTCCTGCTCGTTGGGTGCACTGCTGCCGCACTGAATAGCGAAGCAGGGATTCCAGACTTATGTAGGCAGCCGGGCACGCTGTTCCGTCAGCGTAGGCAGAGACGAGGATGCTCAGTAGGATGCACTGGCGTCATGGTGACCAAAGGGCACAGCCAGTCTTCGTCGTTTATGGCCAGCCGTTGCGTTGATCCAAGGCCCCAGGAAACGTGTGGCTGTAACGATATACAGGGTCACTTGGTCGTCCTGCTCGTTGGGTGCACTGCTGACGGACTGAATAGCGAAGCAGGGATTTCAGGCTTATGCAGGCAGCCTGGCACGCTGCTCCGTCAGCGTAGGCAGAGACGAAGATGCGCAGTAGGATGCACTGGCGTCACGAAGACCAAAGGGCACAGGCAGTCTGCGTCGTTGATGGCCAGCCGTTCCGTTGATCCAAGGCCCCAGCAAACGTGTGGCTGTAACGATACAATGGGTAACTTGGTCCTCCTGCTCGTTGGGTGCACTGCTGCCGGACTGAAGAGCGAAGCAGGGATTCCAGACTTATGTAGGCATCCGGGCACGCTGTTCCGTCAGCGTAGGCAGAGACGAGGATGCGCAGTAGGATGCACTGGCGTCACGATGACCAAAGGGCACAAGCAGTCTACGTCGTTGATGGCCAGCCCTTGTGTTGATCTAAGGCCCCAGGAAACGTGTGGCTGTAACGATATACAGGGTCACTTGGTCGTCTTGCTCGTTGGATGCACTGCTGCCAGACTGAAGAGCGAAGCAGGGATTTCAGGCTTATGTAGGCAGCCTGGCACGCTGCTCCGTCAGCGTCAGCAGAGAAGAGGATGCGCAATAGGATGCACTGGCGTCACAAAGACCAAAGGGCACAGGCAGTGTGCGTCGTTGATGGCCAGCAGTTGCGTTGACCCAAGGCCCCAGGAAACGAGTGGCTGTAACGATATACAGGGTCACTTGGTCGTCCTCCTCGGTTGCACTGCTGCCGGACTGAAGAGCGAAGCAGGGATTTCATGCTTATGTAGGCAGCCGGGCACGCTGTTCCGTCAGCGTAGGCAGAGACGAGGATGCGAAGTAGGATGCACTGGCGACACGATGACCAAAGGGAACGGGCAGTCTGCGTCATTGATGGCCAGCCGTTGTGTTGATCCAAGGCCCCAGGAAACGTGTGGCTGTAACGATACTCAGGGTCACTTGGTCGCCCTGCTCGTTGGGTGCACTGCTGCCGGACTGAAGAGCGAAGCAGGGATTCTAGACTTATGTAGGCAGCCGGGCACTCTGTTTCGTCAGCGTAGGCAGAGAGGAGGATGCGAAGTAGGATGCACTGGCGACACGATGACCAAAGGGAACGGGCAGTCTGCGTCGTTGATGGCCAGCCGTTGTGTTGATCCAAGGCCCCAGGAAACGTGTGGCTGTAACGATACTCAGGGTCACTTGGTCGCCCTGCTCGTTGGGTGCACTGCTGCCAGACTGAAGAGCGAAGCAGGGATTTCATGCTTATGTAGGCAGCCTGGCACGCTGCCCCGTCAGCGTAGGCAGAGACGAGGATGCGCAGTAGGATGCACTGGCGTCACGATGACCAAAAGGCACAGGTAGTCTGCATCGTTGATGGCCAGCCGTTGCGTTGATCCAAGGCCCCGGGAAACGTGTGGCTGTAACGATATACAGGGTCACTTGGTCGTCCTGCTGGTTGGGTGCACTGCTGCCGGACTGAAGAGCGAAGCAGGGATTTCAGGCTTATGTAGGCAGCCTGGCAAGCTGCCCCGTCAGCGTAGGCAGATACGTGGATGCGCTGTAGGATGCACTGGCGTCACTATGACCAAAGGGCACAGGCAGTCTGCGTCGTTGATGGCCAGCCGTTGCGTTGATCCAAGGCCCCAGGAAACGTGTGGCTGTAACGATATACAGGGTCACTTGGTCGTCCTGCTCGTTGGGTGCACTGCTGCCGGAATGAAGAGCGAAGCAGGGATTCCAGACTTATGTAGGCAGCCGGGCACGCTGTTCCGTCAGCGTATTCAGAGACGAGGATGCGAAGTAGGATGCACTGGCGACACGATGACCAAAGGGAACGGGCAGTCTGCGTCATTGATGGCCAGCCGTTGTGTTGATCCAAGGCCCCAGGAAACGTGTGGATGTAACGATACTCAGGGTCACTTGGTCGCCCTGCTCGTTGGGTGCACTGCTGCCGGACTGAAGAGCGAAGCAGGGATTTCATGCTTATGTAGGCAGCCTGGCACGCTGCTCCGTCAGCGTAGGCAGAGGCGAGGATGCGCAGTAGGATGCACTGGCGTCACGATGACCAAAGGGCACAGGCAGTCTGCGTCGTTGATGGCCAGCCGTTGCGTTGATCCAAGGCCCCAGGAAACGTGTGGCTGTAACGATATACAGGGTCACTTGGTCGTCCTGCTCGTTGGATGCACTGCTGCCAGTGTGAAGAGCGAAGCAGGGATTTCAGGCTTATGTAGGCAGCCTGGCACGCTGCTCCGTCAGCGTCAGCAGATAAGAGGATGCGCAGTAGGATGCACTGGCGTCACAAAGACCAAAGGGCACAGGCAGTGTGCGTCGTTGATGGCCAGCAGTTGCGTTGACCCAAGGCCCCAGGAAACGAGTGGCTGTAACGATATACAGGGTCACTTGATCGTCCTGCTCGGTTGCACTGCTGCCGGACTGAAGAGCGAAGCAGGGATTTCATGCTTATGTAGGCAGCCGGGCACGCTGTTCCGTCAGCGTAGGCAGAGACGAGGATGCGAAGTAGGATGCACTGGCGACACGATGACCAAAGGGAACGGGCAGTCTGCGTCATTGATGGCCAGCCGTTGTGTTGATCCAAGGCCCCAGGAAACGTGTGGCTGTAACGATACTCAGGGTCACTTGGTCGCCCTGCTCGTTGGGTGCACTGCTGCCGGACTGAAGAGCGAAGCAGGGATTTCATGCTTATGTAGGCAGCCTGGCACGCTGCCCCGTCCGCGTAGGCAGAGACGAGGATGCGCAGTAGGATGCACTGGCGTCACGATGACCAAAAGGCACAGGTAGTCTGCATCGTTGATGGCCAGCCGTTGCGTTGATCCAAGGCCCCTGGAAACGTGTGGCTGTAACGATATACAGGGTCACTTGGTCGTCCTGCTGGTTGGGTGCACTGCTGCCGGACTGAAGAGCGAAGCAGGGATTTCAGGCTTATGTAGGCAGCCTGGCAAGCTGCCCCGTCAGCGTAGGCAGATACGAGGATGCGCTGTAGGATGCACTGGCGTCACGATGACCAAAGGGCACAGGCAGTCTGCGTCGTTGATGGCCAGCCGTTGCGTTGATCCAAGGCCCCAGGAAACGTATGGCTGTAACGATATACAGAGTCACTTGGTCGTCCTGCTCGTTGTGTGCACTGCTGCTGGACTGAAGAGCGAAACAGGGATTTCAGGCTTATGTAGGCAGCCTGGCACGCTGCTCCTTCAGCGTCGGCAGAGACAAGGATGCGCAGTAGGATGCACTGGCGTCACGATGACCAAAGCGCACAGGCAGTCTACGTCGTTGATGGCCAGCCCTTGTGTTGATCCAAGGCCCCAGGAAACGTGTGGCTGTAACGATATACAGGGTCACTTCGTCGTCCTGCTCGTTGGGTGCACTGCTGCCAGACTGAAGAGCGAAGCAGGGATTTCATGCTTATGTAGGCAGCCTGGCACGTTGCTCCGTCAGTGTAGGCAGAGACGAGGATGCGCAGTAGGATGCACTGGCGTCACGATGACCAAAGGGCACAGGCAGTCTGCGTCGTTGATGGCCAGCCGTTGCGTTGATCCAAGGCCCCAGGAAACGTGTGGCTGTAACGATATACAGGGTCACTTGGTCGTCCTGCTCGTTGGGTGCACTGCTGCCGGACTGAATAGCGAAGCAGGGATTTCAGGCTTATGCAGGCAGCCTGGCACGCTGCTCCGTCAGCGTAGGCAGAGACGAGGATGCGCAGTAGGATGCACTGGCGTCACGATGACCAAAGGGCACAGGCAGTCTGCGTCGTTGATGGCCAGCCGTTGCGTTGATCCAAGGCCCAAGGAAACGTGTGGCTGTAACGATATACAGGGTCACTTGGTCATCCTGCTCCTTGGGTGCACTGCTGCCGGAATGAAGAGCGGAGCAGGGATTCCAGACTTAAGTAGGCAGCCGGGCACGCTGTTCCGTCAGCGTAGGCAGAGACGAGGATGCGAAGTAGGATGCACTGGCGACACGATGTCCAAAGGGAACGGGCAGTCTGCGTCATTGATGGCCAGCCGTTGTGTTGATCCAAGGCCCCAGGAAACGTGTGGCTTTAACGATATACAGGGTCACTTGGTCGTCCTGCTGGTTGGGTGCACTGCTGCCGGACTGAAGAGAGAAGCAGGGATTTCAGGCTTATGTAGGCAGCCTGGCACGCTGCTCCGTCAGCGTAGGCAGATACGAGGATGCGCGGTAGGATGCACTGGCGTCACGATGACCAAAGGGCACAGGCAGTCTGCGTCGTTGATGGCCAGCCGTTGCGTTGATCCAAGGCCCCACGAAACGTGTGGTTGTAACGATATACAGGGTCACTTGGTCGTCCTGCTCGTTGGGTGCACTGCTGCCGGAATGAAGAGCGAAGCAGGGATTCCAGACTTATTTAGGCAGCCGGGCACGCTGTTCCGTCAGCGTAGGCAGAGACGAGGATGCGCAGTAGGATGCACTGGCGTCACGAAGACCAAAGGGCACAGGCAGTGTGCGTCGTTGACGGCCAGCAGTTGCGTTGACCGAAGGCCCCAGGAAACGAGTGGCTGTAACGATATACAGGGTCACTTGGTCGTCCTGCTCGGTTGCACTGCTGCCGGACTGATGAGCGAAGCAGGGATTTCAGGCTTATGTAGGCAGCCTGGCACGTTGCTCCGTCAGTGTAGGCAGAGACGAGGATGCGCAGTAGGATGCACTGGCGTCACGATGACCAAAGGGCACAGGCAGTCTGCGTCTTTGATGGCCATCCGTTGCGTTGATCCAAGGCCCCAGGAAACGTATGGCTGTAACGATATACAGGGTTCCTTGATCGTCCTGCTCGTTGGGTGCACTGCTGCCGGACTGAAGAGCCAAGCAGGGATTACAGACTTATGTAGGCAGCCGGGCACGCTGTTCCGTCAGCGTAGGCAGAGACGAGGATGCTCAGTAGGATGCACTGGCGTCATGGTGACCAAAGGGCACAGGCAGTCTTCGTCGTTTATGGCCAGCCGTTGCGTTGATCCAAGGCCCCAGGAAACGTGTGGCTGTAACGATATACAGGGTCACTTGGTCGTCCTGCTCGTTGGGTGCACTGCTGCCGGACTGAATAGCGAAGCAGGGATTTCAGGCTTATGCAGGCAGCCTGGCACGCTGCTCCGTCAGCGTAGGCAGAGACGAGGATGCGCAGTAGGATGCACTGGCGTCACGATGACCAAAGTGCACAGGCAGTCTGCGTCGTTGATGGCCAGCCGTTGCGTTGATCCAAGGCCCCAGGAAACGTGTGGCTGTAACGATATACAGGGTAACTTGGTCGTCCTGCTCGTTGGGTGCACTGCTGCCGCACTGAATAGCGAAGCAGGGATTCCAGACTTATGTAGGCAGCCGGGCACGCTGTTCCGTCAGCGTAGGCAGAGACGAGGATGCTCAGTAGGATGCACTGGCGTCATGGTGACCAAAGGGCACAGGCAGTCTTCGTCGTTTATGGCCAGCCGTTGCGTTGATCCAAGGCCCCAGGAAACGTGTGGCTGTAACGATATACAGGGTCACTTGGTCGTCCTGCTCGTTGGGTGCACTGCTGCCGGACTGAATAGCGAAGCAGGGATTTCAGGCTTATGCAGGCAGCCTGGCACGCTGCTCCGTCAGCGTAGGCAGAGACGAGGATGCGCAGTAGGATGCACTGGCGTCACGATGACCAAAGGGCACAGGCAGTCTACGTCGTTGATGGCCATCCGTTGCGTTGATCCAAGGTCCCAGGAAACGTATGGCTGTAACGATATACAGGGTCACTTGGTCGTCCTGCTCGTTGTGTGCACTGCTGCCGGACTGAAGAGCGAAGCAGGGATTTCAGGCTTATGTAGGCAGCCTGGCACGCTGCTCCCTCAGCGTCGGCAGAGACGAGGATGCGCAGTAGGATGCACTGGCGTCACGATGACCAAAGGGCACAGGCAGTCTACGACTTTGATGGCCAGCCCTTGTGTTGATTCAAGGCCCCAGGAAACGTGTGGCTGTAACGATATACAGGGTCACTTGGTCGCCCTGCTCGTTGGCTGCACTGCTGCCGGACTGAAGAGCGAAGCAGGGATTTCATGCTTATGTAGGCAGCCTGGCACGCTGTTCCGTCAGCGTAGGCAGAGACGAGGATGCGAAGTAGGATGCACTGGCGACACAATGACCAAAGGGAACGGGCAGTCTGCGTCATTGATGGCCAGCCGTTGTGTTGATCCAAGGCCCCAGGAAACGTGTGGCTCTAACGATACTCAGGGTCCCTTGGTCGCCCTGCTCGTTGGATGCACTGCTGCCGGACTGAAGAGCGAAGCAGGGATTTTAGACTTATGTAGGCAGCCGGGCACTCTGTTTCGTCAGCGTATGCAGAGAGGAGGATGCGAAGTAGGATGCACTAATGTCATGGTGACCAAAGGGCACAGGCAGTCTTCGTCGTTTATGGCCAGCCGTTGCGTTGATCCAAGGCCCCAGGAAACGTGTGGCTGTAACGATATACAGGGTCAGTTGGTCGTCCTGCTCGTTGGGTGCACTGCTGCCGGACTGAATAGCGAAGCAGGGATTTCAGGCTTATGCAGGCAGCCTGGCACGCTGCTCCGTCAGCGTAGGCAGAGACGAGGATGCGCAGTAGGATGCACTGGCGTCACGATGACCAAAGTGCACAGGCAGTCTGCGTCGTTGATGGCCAGCCGTTGCGTTGATCCAAGGCCCCAGGAAACGTGTGGCTGTAACGATACAATGGGTAACTTGGTCCTCCTGCTCGTTGGGTGCACTACTGCCGGACTGAAGAGCGAAGCAGGGATTCCAGACTTATGTAGGCGTCCGGGCACGCTGTTCCGTCAGCGTAGGCAGAGACGAGGATGCGCTGTAGGATGCACTGGCTTCACGATGACCAAAGGGCACAGGCAGTCTACGTCGTTGATGGCCACCCCTTGTGTTGATCTAAGGCCCCAGGAAACGTGTGGCTGTAACGATATACAGGGTCACTTGGTCGTCCTGCTCGTTGGGTGCACTGCTGCCAGACTGGAGAGCGAAGCAGGGATTTCAGGCTTATGTAGGCAGCCTGGCACGCTGCTCCGTCAGCGTCAGCAGAGACGAGGATGCGCAGTAGGATGCACTGGCGTCAAAAAGACCAAAGGGCACAGGCAGTGTGCGTCGTTGATGGCCAGCAGTTGCGTTGACCCAAGGCCCCAGGAACCGAGTGGCTGTAACGATATACAGGGTCACTTGGTCGTCCTGCTCGGTTGCACTGCTGCCGGACTGAAGAGCGAAGCAGGGATTTCATGCTTATGTAGGCAGCCGGGCACGGTGTTCCGTCAGCGTAGGCAGAGACGAGGATGCGAAGTAGGATGCACTGGCGACACGATGACCAAAGAGAACGGGCAGTCTGCGTCATTGATGGCCAGCCGTTGTGTTGATCCAAGGCCCCAGGAAACGTGTGGCTGTAACGATACTCAGGGTCACTTGGTCGCCCTGCTCATTGGAAGCACTGCTGCCGGACTGAAGAGCGAAGCAGGGATTCTAGACTTATGTAGGCAGCCGGGCACTCTGTTTCGTCAGCGTAGGCAGAGAGGAGGATGCGAAGTAGGATGCACTGGCGACACGATGACCAAAGGGAACGGGCAGTCTGCGTCGTTGATGGCCAGCCGTTGTGTTGATCAAAGGCCCCAGGAAACGTGTGGCTGTAACGATACTCAGGGTCACTTGGTCGCCCTGCTCGTTGGGTGCACTGCTGCCGGACTGAAGAGCGAAGCAGGGATTTCATGCTTATGTAGGCAGCCTGGCACGCTGCCCCGTCAGCGTAGCAGAGACGAGGATGCGCAGTAGGATGCACTGGCGTCACGATGACCAAAGGGCACAGGCAGTCTACGTCGTTGATGGCCATCCGTTGCGTTGATCCAAGGTCCCAGGAAACGTATGGCTGTAACGATATACAGGGTCTCTTGGTCGTCCTGCTCGTTGTGTGCACTGCTGCCGGACTGAAGAGCGAAACAGGGATTTCAGGCTTATGTAGGCAGCCTGGCACGCTGCTCCCTCAGCGTCGGCAGAGACGAGGATGCGCAGTACGATGCACTGGCGTCACGATGACCAAAGGGCACAGGCAGTCTACGACGTTGATGGCCAGCCCTTGTGTTGATCCAAGGCCCCAGGAAACGTGTGGCTGTAACGATATACAGGGTCACTTGGTCGTCCTGCTCGTTGGGTGCACTGCTGCCGGAATAAGAGCGAAGCAGGGATTCCAGACTTATGTAGGCAGCCGGGCACGCTGTTCCGTCAGCGCAAGCAGAGACGAGGATGCGCAGTAGGATGCAGTGGCGTCACGAAGACCAAAGGGCACAGGCAGTGTGCGTCGTTGATGGCCAGCAGTTGCGTTGACCCAAGGCCCCAGGAAACGAGTGGCTGTAACGATATACAGGGTCACTTGGTCGTCCTGCTCGGTTGCACTGCTGCCGGACTGAAGAGCGAAGCAGGGATTTCAGGCTTATGTAGGCAGCCTGGCACGTTGCTCCGTCAGCGTAGGCAGAGACGAGGATGCGCAGTAGGATGCACTGGCGTCACGATGACCAAAGGGCACAGGCAGTCTGCGTCGTTGATGGCCATCCGTTGCGTTGATCCAAGGCCCCAGGAAACGTATGGCTGTAACGATATACAGGGCTCCTTGGTCGTCCTTCTCGTTGGGTGCACTGCTGCCGGACTGAAGAGCCAAGCAGGGATTACAGACTTATGTAGGCAGCCGGGCACGCTGTTCCGTCAGCGTAGGCAGAGACGAGGATGCTCAGTAGGATGCACTGGCGACACGATGACAAAAGGGAACGGGCAGTCTGCGTCGTTGATGGCCAGCAGTTGCGTTGATCCAAGGCCCCAGGAAACGTGTGGCTGTAACGATATACAGGGTCACTTGGTCGTCCTGCTCGTTGGGTGCACTGCTGCCGGACTGAATAGCGAAGCAGGGATTTCAGGCTTATGCAGGCAGCCTGGCACGCTGCTCCGTCAGCGTAGGCAGAGACGAGGATGCGCAGTAGGATGCACTGGCGTCACGATGACCAAAGTGCACAGGCAGTCTGGGTCGTTGATGGCCAGCCGTTGCGTTCATCCAAGGCCCCAGGAAACGTGTGGCTGTAACGATATACAGGGTCACTTGGTCGTCCTGCTCGTTGGGTGCACTGCTGCCGGAAAGAAGAGCGAAGCAGGGATTCCAGACTTATGTAGGCAGCCGGGCACGCTGTTCCGTCAGCGTAGGCAGAGACGAGGATGCGCAGTAGGATGCACCGGCGTCACGAAGACCAAAGGGCACAGGCAGTGTGCGTCGTTGATGGCCAGCAGTTGCGTTGACCCAAGGCCCCAGGAAACGAGTGGCTGTAACGATATACAGGGTCACTTGGTCGTCCTGCTCGGTTGCACTGCTGCCGGACTGAAGAGCGAAGCAGGGATTTCAGGCTTATGAGGGCAGCCTGGCACGTTGCTCCTTCAGTGTAGGCAGAGACGAGGATGCGCAGTAGGATGCACTGGCGTCACGATGACCAAAGGGCACAGGCAGTCTGCGTCGTTGATGGCCATCCGTTGCGTTGATCCAAGGCCCCAGGAAACGTATGGCTTTAACGATATACAGGGCTCCTTGGTCGTCCTTCTCGTTGGGTGCACTGCTGCCGGACTGAAGAGCCAAGCAGGGATTACAGACTTATGTAGGCAGCCGGGCACGCTGTTCCGTCAGCGTAGGCAGAGACGAGGATGCTCAGTAGGATGCACTGGCGACACGATGACAAAAGGGAACGGGCAGTCTGCGTCGTTGATGGCCAGCAGTTGCGTTGATCCAAGGCCCCAGGAAACGTGTGGCTGTAACGATATACAGGGTCACTTGGTCGTCCTGCTCGTTGGGTGCACTGCTGCCGGACTGAATAGCGAAGCAGGGATTTCAGGCTTATGCAGGCAGCCTGGCACGCTGCTCCGTCAGCGTAGGCAGAGACGAGGATGCGCAGTAGGATGCACTGGCGTCACGATGACCAAAGTGCACAGGCAGTCTGGGTCGTTGATGGCCAGCCGTTGCGTTCATCCAAGGCCCCAGGAAACGTGTGGCTGTAACGATATACAGGGTCACTTGGTCGTCCTGCTCGTTGGGTGCACTGCTGCCGGAAAGAAGAGCGAAGCAGGGATTCCAGACTTATGTAGGCAGCCGGGCACGCTGTTCCGTCAGCGTAGGCAGAGACGAGGATGCGCAGTAGGATGCACCGGCGTCACGAAGACCAAAGGGCACAGGCAGTGTGCGTCGTTGATGGCCAGCAGTTGCGTTGACCCAAGGCCCCAGGAAACGAGTGGCTGTAACGATATACAGGGTCACTTGGTCGTCCTGCTCGGTTGCACTGCTGCCGGACTGAAGAGCGAAGCAGGGATTTCAGGCTTATGAGGGCAGCCTGGCACGTTGCTCCTTCAGTGTAGGCAGAGACGAGCATGCGCAGTAGGATGCACTGGCGTCACGATGACCAAAGGGCACAGGCAGTCTGCGTCGTTGATGGCCATCCGTTGCGTTGATCCAAGGCCCCAGGAAAGGTATGGCTGTAACGATATACAGGGTTCCTTGGTCGTCCTTCTCGTTGGGTGCACTGCTGCCGGACTGAAGAGCCAAGCAGGGATTACAGACTTATGTAGGCAGCCGGGCACGCTGTTCCGTCAGCGTAGGCAGAGACGAGGATGCTCAGTAGGATGCACTGGCGTCATGGTGACCAAAGGGCACAGGCAGTCTTCGTCGTTTATGGCCAGCCGTTGCGTTGATCCAAGGCCCCAGGAAACGTGTGGCTGTAACGATATACAGGGTCACTTGGTCGTCCTGCTCGTTGGGTGCACTGCTGCCGGACTGAATAGCCAAGCAGGGATTACAGACTTATGTAGGCAGCCGGGCACGCTGTTCCGTCAGCGTAGGCAGAGACGAGGATGCTCAGTAGGATGCACTGGCGACACGATGACAAAAGGGAACGGGCAGTCTGCGTCGTTGATGGCCAGCAGTTGCGTTGATCCAAGGCCCCAGGAAACGTGTGGCTGTAACGATATACAGGGTCACTTGGTCGTCCTGCTCGTTGGGTGCACTGCTGCCGGACTGAATAGCGAAGCAGGGATTTCAGGCTTATGCAGGCAGCCTGGCACGCTGCTCCGTCAGCGTAGGCAGAGACGAGGATGCGCAGTAGGATGCACTGGCGTCACGATGACCAAAGGGCACAGGCAGTCTACGACGCTGATGGCCAGCCCTTGTGTTGATCCAAGGCCCCAGGAAACGTGTGGCTGTAACGATATACAGGGTCACTTGGTCGTCCTGCTCGTTGGGTGCACTGCTGCCGGAATGAAGAGCGAAGCAGGGATTCCAGACTTATGTAGGCAGCCGGGCACGCTGTTCCGTCAGCGTCAGCAGAGACGAGGATGCGCAGTAGGATGCACTGGCGTCATGGTGACCAAAGGGCACAGGCAGTCTTCGTCCTTTATGGCCAGCCGTTGCGTTGATCCAAGGCCCCAGAAAACGTGTGGCTGTAACGATATAGGGGGTCACTTGGTCGTCCTGCTCGTTGGGTGCACTGCTGCCGGACTGAATAGCGAAGCAGGGATTTCAGGCTTATGCAGGCAGCCTGGCACGCTGCTCCGTCAGCGTAGGCAGAGACGAGGATGCGCAGTAGGATGCACTGGTGTCACGATGACCAAAGTGCACAGGCAGTCTGCGTCGTTGATGGCCAGCCGTTGCGTTGATCCAAGGCCCCAGGAAACGTGTGGCTGTAACGATATACAGGGTAACTTGGTCGTCCTGCTCGTTGGGTGCACTGCTGCCGCACTGAATAGCGAAGCAGGGATTCCAGACTTATGTAGGCAGCCGGGCACGCTGTTCCGTCAGCGTAGGCAGAGACGAGGATGCGCAGTAGGATGCACTGGCGTCACGATGACCAAAGGGCACAGGCAGTCTACGTCGTTGATGGCCAGCCATTGTGTTGATCTAAGGCCCCAGGAAACGTGTGGCTGTAACGATATACAGGGTCACTTGGTCGTCCTGCTCGTTGGGTGCACTGCTGCCAGACTGAAGAGCGAAGCAGGGGTTTCAGGCTTATGTAGGCAGCCTGGCACGCTGCTCCGTCAGCGTCAGCAGAGACGAGGATGCGCAGTAGGATGCACTGGCGTCACAAAGACCAAAGGGCACAGGCAGTGCGCGTCGTTGATGGCCAGCAGTTGCGTTGACCCAAGGCCCCAGGAAACGAGTGGCTGTAACGATATACAGGGTCACTTTGTCGTCCTGCTCGGTTGCACTGATGCCGGACTGAAGAGCGAAGCAGGGATTTCATGCTTATGTAGGCAGCCGGGCACGCTGTTCCGTCAGCGTAGGCAGAGAGGAGGATGCGAAGTAGGATGCACTGGCAACACGATGACCAAAGGGAACGGGCAGTCTGCGTCGTTGATTGCCAGCCGTTGTGTTGATCCAAGGCCCCAGGAAACGTGTGGCTGTAACGATACTCAGGGTCACTTGGTCGCCCTGCTCGTTGGGTGCACTGCTGCCGGACTGAAGAGTGAAGCAGGGATTTCATGCTTATGTAGGCAGCCTGGCACGCTGCCCCGTCAGCGTAGGCAGAGACGAGGATGCGCAGTAGGATGCACTGGCGTCACGATGACCAAAGGGCACAGGCAGTCTGAGTCGTTGATGGCCAGCCGTTGCGTTGATCCAAGGCCCCAGGAAACGTGTGGCTGTAACGATATACAGGATCACTTGGTCGTCCTGCTCGTTGGGTGCACTGCTGCCGGAATGAAGAGCGAAGCAGGGATTCCAGACTTATGTAGGCAGCCGGGCATGCTGTTCCGTCAGCGTAGGCAGAGACGAGGATGCGAAGTAGGATATACTGGCGACACGATGACCAAAGGGAACGGGCAGTCTGCGTCATTGATGGCCAGCCGTTGCGTTGATCCAAGGCCCCTGGAAACGTGTGGCTGTAACGATATACAGGATCACTTGGTCGTCCTGCTCGTTGGGTGCAGTGCTGCCGGACTGAAGAGCGAAGCAGGGATTTCATGCTTATGTAGGCAGCCTGGCACGCTGCTCCGTCAGCGTAGGCAGAGACGAGGATGCGCAGTAGGATGCACTGGCGTCACGATGACCAAAAGGCACAGGCAGTCTGCATCGTTGATGGCCAGCCGTTGCGTTGATCCAAGGCCCCTGGAAACGTGTGGCTGTAACGATATACAGGATCACTTGGTTGTCCTGCTCGTTGGGTGCACTTCTGCTGGACTGAAAAGCAAAGCAGGGATATGTAGGCAGCCTGGCACGCTGCTCCTTCAGCGTCGGCAGAGACGAGGATGCGCAGTAGGATGCACTGGCGTCACGATGACCAAAGGGCACAGGCAGTCTACGTCGTTGATGGCCAGCCCTTGTGTTGATCCAAGGCCCCAGGAAACGTGTGGCTGTAACGATATACAGGGTCACTTGGTCGTCCTGCTCGTTGGGTGCACTGCTGCCGGAAAGAAGAGCGAAGCAGGGATTCCAGACTTATGTAGGCAGCCGGGCACGCTGTTCCGTCAGCGTAGGCAGAGACGAGGATGCGCAGTAGGATGCACTGGCGTCACGAAGACCAATGGGCACAGGCAGTGTGCGTCGTTGATGGCCAGCAGTTGCGTTGACCCAAGGCCCCAGGAAACGAGTGGCTGTAACGATATACAGGGTCACTTGGTCGTCCTGCTCGGTTGCACTGCTGCCGGACTGAAGAGCGAAGCAGGGATTTCAGGCTTATGTGGGCAGCCTGGCACGTTGCTCCTTCAGTGTAGGCAGAGACGAGGATGCGCAGTAGGATGCACTGGCGTCACGATGACCAAAGGGCACAGGCAGTCTGCGTCGTTGATGGCCATCCGTTGCGTTGATCCAAGGCCCCAGGAAACGTATGGCTGTAACGATATACAGGGTTCCTTGGTCGTCCTTCTCGTTGGGTGCACTGCTGCCGGACTGAACAGCCAAGCAGGGATTACAGACTTATGTAGGCAGCCGGGCAGGCTGTTCCGTCAGCGTAGGCAGAGACGAGGATGCTCAGTAGGATGCACTGGCGTCATGGTGACCAAAGGGCACAGGCAGTCTTCGTCGTTTATGGCCAGCCGTTGCGTTGATCCAAGGCCCCAGGAAACGTGTGGCTGTAACGATATACAGGGTCACTTGGTCGTCCTGCTCGTTGGGTGCACTGCTGCCGGACTGAATAGCGAAGCAGGGATTTCAGGCTTATGCAGGCAGCCTGGCACTCTGCTCCGTCAGCGTAGGCAGAGACGAGGATGCGCAGTAGGATGCACTGGCGTCACGATGACCAAAGTGCACAGGCAGTCTGCGTCGTTGATGGCCAGCCGTTGGGTTGATCCAAGACCCCAGGAAACGTGTGGCTGTAACGATATAGAGGGTAACTTGGTCGTCCTGCTCGTTGGGTGCACTGCTGCCGCACTGAATAGCGAAGCAGGGATTCCAGACTTATGTAGGCAGCCGGGCACGCTGTTCCGTCAGCGTAGGCAGAGACGAGGATGCTCACTAGGATGCACTGGCGTCATGGTGACCAAAGGGCACAGGCAGTCTTCGTCGTTTATGGCCAGCCGTTGCGTTGATCCAAGGCCCCAGGAAACGTGTGGCTGTAACGATACAAAGGGTAACTTGGTCCTCCTGCTCGTTGGGTGCACTGCTGCCGTTCTGAAGAGCGAAGCAGGGATTCCAGACTTATGTAGGCATCCGGGCACGCTGTTCCGTCAGCGTAGGCAGAGACGAGGATGCGCAGTAGGATGCACTGGCGTCACGATGACCAAAGGGCACAGGCAGTCTACGTCGTTGATGGCCAGCCCTTGTGTTGATCTAAGGCCCCAGGAAACGTGTGGCTGTAACGATATACAGGGTCACTTGGTCGTCCTGCTGGTTGGGTGCACTGCTGCCGGACTGAAGAGCTAAGCAGGGATTTCAGGCTTATGTAGGCAGCCTGGCACGCTGCTCCGTAAGCGTAGGCAGATACGAGGATGCGCTGCAGGATGCACTGGCGTCACGATGACTAAAGGGCACAGGCAGTCTGCGTCGTTGATGGCCAGCCGTTGCGTTGATCCAAGGCCCAAGGAAACGTGTGGCTGTAACGATATACAGGGTCACTTGGTCATCCTGCTCGTTGGGTGCACTGCTGCCGGAATGAAGAGCGAAGCAGGGATTCCAGACTTAAGTAGGCAGCCGGGCACGCTGTTCCGTCAGCGTAGGCAGAGACGAGGATGCGAAGTAGGATGCACTGGCGGCACGATGTCCAAAGGGAACGGGCAGTCTGCGTCATTAATGGCCAGCCGTTGTGTTGATCCAAGGCCCCAGGAAACGTGTGGCTTTAACGATATACAGGGTCACTTGGTCGTCCTGCTGGTTGGGTGCACTGCTGCCGGACTGAAGAGAGAAGCAGGGATTTCAGGCTTATGTAGGCAGCCTGGCACGCTGCTCCGTCAACGTAGGCAGATACGAGGATGCGCGGTAGGATGCACTGGCGTCACGATGACCAAAGTGCACAGGCAGTCTGCGTCGTTGATGGCCAGCCGTTGCGTTGATCCAAGGCCCAAGGAAACCTGTGGCTGTAACGATATACAGGGTCACTTGGTCATCCTGCTCGTTGGGTGCACTGCTGCCGGAATGAAGAGCGAAGCAGGGATTCCAGACTTAAGTAGGCAGCCGGGCACGCTGTTCCGTCAGCGTAGGCAGAGACGAGGATGCGAAGTAGGATGCACTGGCGACACGATGCCCAAAGGGAAAGGGCAGTCTGCGTCATTGATGGCCAGCCGTTGTGTTGATCCAAGGCCCCAGGAAACGTGTGGCTTTAACGATATACAGGGTCACTTGGTCGTCCTGCTGGTTTTGTGCACTGCTGCCGGACTGAAGAGAGAAGCAGGGATTTCAGGCTTATGTAGGCAGCCGGGCACGCTGTTCCGTCAGCGTAGGCAGAGACGAGGATGCGCAGTAGGATGCACTGGCGTCACGAAGACCAAAGGGCACAGGCAGTGTGCGTCGTTGATGGCCAGCAGTTGCTTTGACCGAAAGCCCCAGGAAACGAGTGCCTGTAACGATATACAGGGTCACTTGGTCGTCCTGCTCGGTTGCACTGCTGCCGGACTGAAGAGCGAAGCAGGGATTTCAGGCTTATGTAGGCAGCCTGGCACGTTGCTCCGTCAGTGTAGGCAGAGACGAGGATGCGCAGTAGGATGCACTGGCGTCACGATGACCAAAGGGCACAGGCAGTCTGCGTCGTTGATGGCCATCCGTTGCGTTGATCCAAGGCCCCAGGAAACGTATGGCTGTAACGATATACAGGGTTCCTTGATCGTCCTGCTCGTTGGGTGCACTTCTGCCGGACTGAAGAGCCAAGCAGGGATTACAGACTTATGTAGGCAGCCGGGCACGCTGTTCCGTCAGCGTAGGCAGAGACGAGGATGCTCAGTAGGATGCACTGGCGTCATGGTGACCAAAGGGCACAGGCAGTCTTCGTCGTTTATGGCCAGCCGTTGCGTTGATCCAAGGCGCCAGGAAACGTGTGGCTGTAACGATATACAGGGTCACTTGGTCGTCCTGCTCGTTGGGTGCACTGCTGCCGGACTGAATAGCGAAGCAGGGATTTCAGGCTTATGCAGGCAGCCTGGCACGCTGCTCCGTCAGAGTAGGCAGAGACGAGGATGCGCAGTAGGATGCACTGGCGTCACGATGACCAAAGTGCACAGGCAGTCTGCGTCGTTGATGGCCAGCCGTTGCGTTGATCCAAGGCCCCAGGAAACGTGTGGCTGTAACGATATACAGGGTAACTTGGTCGTCCTGCTCGTTGGGTGCACTGCTGCCGCACTCAATAGCGAAGCAGTGATTCCAGACTTATGTAGGCAGCCGGGCACGCTGCTCCGTCAGCGTAGGCAGAGACGAGGATGCGCAGTAGGATGCACTGGCGTCACGATGACCAAAGGGCACAGGCAGTCTACGTCGTTGATGGCCATCCGTTGCGTTGATCCAAGGTCCCAGGAAACGTATGGCTGTAACGATATACAGGGTCACTTGGTCGTCCTGTTCGTTGTGTGCACTGCTGCCGGACTGAAGAGCGAAACAGGGATTTCAGGCTTATGTAGGCAGCCTGGCACGCTGCTCCCTCAGCGTCGGCAGAGACGAGGATGCGCAGTAGGATGCACTGGCGTCACGATGACCAAAGGGCACAGGCAGTCTGCGTCGTTGATGGCCAGCCGTTGCGTTGATCCAAGGCCCAAGGAAACGTGTGGCTTTAACGATATACAGGGTCACTTGGTCGTCCTGCTGGTTTTGTGCACTGCTGCCGGACTGAAGAGAGAAGCAGGGATTTCAGGCTTATGTAGGCAGCCTGGCACGCTGCTCCGTCAGCGTAGGCAGATACGAGGATGCGCGGTAGGATGCACTGTCGTCACGATGACCAAAGGGCACAGGCAGTCTGCGTCGTTGATGGCCAGCCGTTGCGTTGATCCAAGGCCCCAGGAAACGTGTGGTTGTAACGATATACAGAGTCACTTGGTCGTCCTGCTCGTTGGGTGCACTGCTGCCGGAATGAAGAGCGAAGCAGGGATTCCAGACTTATTTAGGCAGCCGGGCACGCTGTTCCGTCAGCGTAGGCAGAGACGAGGATGCGCAGTAGGATGCACTGGCGTCACGAAGACCAAAGGGCACAGGCAGTGTGCGTCGTTGATGGCCAGCAGTTGCGTTGACCGAAAGCCCCAGGAAACGAGTGCCTGTAACGATATACAGGGTCACTTGGTCGTCCTGCTCGGTTGCACTGCTGCCGGACTGAAGAGCGAAGCAGGGATTTCAGGCTTATGTAGGCAGCCTGGCACGTTGATCCGTCAGTGTAGGCAGAGACGAGGATGCGCAGTAGGATGCACTGGCGTCACGATGACCAAAGGGCACAGGCAGTCTGCGTCGTTGATGGCCATCCGTTGCGTTGATCCAAGGCCCCAGGAAACGTATGGCTGTAACGATATACAGGGTTCCTTGATCGTCCTGCTCGTTGGGTGCACTTCTGCCGGACTGAAGAGCCAAGCAGGGATTACAGACTTATGTAGGCAGCCGGGCACGCTGTTCCGTCAGCGTAGGCAGAGACGAGGATGCTCAGTAGGATGCACTGGCGTCATGGTGACCAAAGGGCACAGGCAGTCTTCGTCGTTTATGGCCAGCCGTTGCGTTGATCCAAGGCGCCAGGAAACGTGTGGCTGTAACGATATACAGGGTCACTTGGTCGTCCTGCTTGTTGGGTGCACTGCTGCCGGACTGAATAGCGAAGCAGGGATTTCAGGCTTATGCAGGCAGCCTGGCACGCTGCTCCGTCAGAGTAGGCAGAGACGAGGATGCGCAGTAGGATGCACTGGCGTCACGATGACCAAAGTGCACAGGCAGTCTGCGTCGTTGATGGCCAGCCGTTGCGTTGATCCAAGGCCCCAGGAAACGTGTGGCTGTAACGATATACAGGGTAACTTGGTCGTCCTGCTCGTTGGGTGCACTGCTGCCGCACTGAATAGCGAAGCAGTGATTCCAGACTTATGTAGGCAGCCGGGCACGCTGCTCGGTCAGCGTAGGCAGAGACGAGGATGCGCAGTAGGATGCACTGGCGTCACGATGACCAAAGGGCACAGGCAGTCTACGTCGTTGATGGCCATCCGTTGCGTTGATCCAAGGTCCCAGGAAACGTATGGCTGTAACGATATACAGGGTCACTTGGTCGTCCTGTTCGTTGTGTGCACTGCTGCCGGACTGAATAGCGAAACAGGGATTTCAGGCTTATGTAGGCAGCCTGGCACGCTGCTCCCTCAGCGTCGGCAGATATGAGGATGCGCGGTAGGATGCACTGGCGTCACGATGACCAAAGGGCACAGGCAGTCTGCGTCGTTGATGGCCAGCCGTTGCGTTGATCCAAGGCCCCAGGAAACGTGTGGTTGTAACGATATACAGAGTCACTTGGTCGTCCTGCTCGTTTGGTGCACTGCTGCCGGAATGAAGAGCGAATCAGGGATTCCAGACTTATTTAGGCAGCCGGGCACGCTGTTCCGTCAGCGTAGGCAGAGACGAGGATGCGCAGTAGGATGCACTGGCGTCACGAAGACCAAAGGGCACAGGCAGTGTGCGTCGTTGATGGCCAGCAGTTGCGTTGACCGAAAGCCCCAGGAAACGAGTGCCTGTAACGATATACAGGGTCACTTGGTCGTACTGCTCGGTTGCACTGCTGCCGGACTGAAGAGCGAAGCAGGGATTTCAGGCTTATGTAGGCAGCCTGGCACGTTGCTCCGTCAGTGTAGGCAGAGACGAGGATGCGCAGTAGGATGCACTGGCGTCACGATGACCAAAGGGCACAGGCAGTCTGCGTCGTTGATGGCCATCCGTTGCGTTGATCCAAGGCCCCAGGAAACGTATGGCTGTAACGATATACAGGGTTCCTTGATCGTCCTGCTCGTTGGGTGCACTTCTGCCGGACTGAAGAGCCAAGCAGGGATTACAGACTTATGTAGGCAGCCGGGCACGCTGTTCCGTCAGCGTAGGCAGAGACGAGGATGCTCAGTAGGATGCACTGGCGTCATGGTGACCAAAGGGCACAGGCAGTCTTCGTCGTTTATGGCCAGCCGTTGCGTTGATCCAAGGCCCCAGGAAACGTGTGGCTGTAACGATATACAGGGTCACTTGGTCGTCCTGCTCGTTGGGTGCACTGCTGCCGGACTGAATAGCGAAGCAGGGATTTCAGGCTTATGCAGGCAGCCTGGCACGCTGCTCCGTCAGCGTAGACAGAGACGAGGATGCGCAGTAGGATGCACTGGCGTCACGATGACCAAAGTGCACAGGCAGTCTGCGTCGTTGATGGCCAGCCGTTGCGTTGATCCAAGGCCCCAGGAAACGTGTGGCTGTAACGATATACAGGGTAACTTGGTCGTCCTGCTCGTTGGGTGCACTGCTGCCGCACTGAATAGCGAAGCAGTGATTCCAGACTTATGTAGGCAGCCGGGCACGCTGCTCCGTCAGCGTAGGCAGAGACGAGGATGCGCAGTAGGATGCACTGGCGTCACGATGACCAAAGGGCACAGGCAGTCTACGTCGTTGATGGCCATCCGTTGCGTTGATCCAAGGTCCCAGGAAACGTATGGCTGTAACGATATACAGGGTCACTTGGTCGTCCTGCTCGTTGTGTGCACTGCTGCCGGACTGAAGAGCGAAACAGGGATTTCAGGCTTATGTAGGCAGCCGGGCACGCTGTTCCGTCAGCGCAGGCAGAGACGGGGATGCGCAGTAGGATGCACTGGCGTCACGAAGACCAAAGGGCACAGGCAGTGTGCGTCGTTGATGGCCAGCAGTTGCGTTGACCCAAGGCCCCAGGAAACGAGTGGCTGTAACGATATACAGGGTCACTTGGTCGTCCTGCTCGGTTGCACTGCTGCCGGACTGAAGAGCGAAGCAGGGATTTCAGGCTTATGTAGGCAGCCTGGCACGTTGCTCCGTCAACGTAGGCAGAGACGAGGATGCGCAGTAGGATGCACTGGCGTCACGATGACCAAAGGGCACAGGCAGTCTGCGTCGTTGATGGCCATCCGTTGCGTTGATCCAAGGCCCCAGGAAACGTATGGCTGTAACGATATACAGGCTTCCTTGGTCGTCCTTCTCGTTGGGTGCACTGCTGCCGGACTGAAGAGCCAAGCAGGGATTACAGACTTATGTAGGCAGCCGGGCACGCTGTTCCGTCAGCGTAGGCAGAGACGAGGATGCTCAGTAGGATGCACTGGCGTCATGGTGACCAAAGGGCACAGGCAGTCTTCGTCGTTTATGGCCAGCCGTTGCGTTGATCCAAGGCCCCAGGAAACGTGTGGCTGTAACGATATACAGGGTCACTTGGTCGTCCTGCTCGTTGGGTGCACTGCTGCCGGACTGAATAGCGAAGCAGGGATTTCAGGCTTATGCAGGCAGCCTGGCACGCTGCTCCGTCACCGTAGGCAGAGACGAGGATGCGCAGTAGGATGCACTGGCGTCACGATGACCAAAGTGCACAGGCAGTCTGCGTCGTTGATGGCCATCCGTTGCGTTGATCCAAGGCCCCAGGAAACGTGTGGCTGTAACGATATACAGGGTAACTTGGTCGTCCTGCTCGTTGGGTGCACTGCTGCCGCACTGAATAGCGAAGCAGGCATTCCAGACTTATGTAGGCAGCCGGGCACGCTGTTCCGTCAGCGTAGGCAGAGACGAGGATGCGCAGTAGGATGCACTGGCGTCACGATGACCAAAGGGCACAGGCAGTCTACGTCGTTGATGGCCAGCCCTTGTGTTGATCTAAGGCCCCAGGAAACGTGTGGCTGTAACGATATACAGGGTCACTTGGTCGTCCTGCTCGTTGGGTGCACTGCTGCCAGACTGAAGAGCGAAGCAGGGGTATCAGGCTTATGTAGGCAGCCTGGCACGCTGCTCCGTCAGCGTCAGCAGAGACGAGGATGCGCAGTAGGATGCACTGGCGTCGCAAGGACCAAAGGGCACAGGCAGTGTGCGTCGTTGATGGCCAGCAGTTGCGTTGACCCAAGGCCCCAGGAAACGTGTGGCTGTAACGATATACAGGGTCACTTGGTCGTCCTGCTCGTTGGGTGCACTGCTGCCGGACTGAAGAGCGAAGCAGGGATTTCATGCTTATGTAGGCAGCCTGGCACGCTGCCCCCTCAGCGTAGGCAGAGACGAGGATGCGCAGTAGGATGCACTGGCGTCACGATGACCAAAAGGCACAGGCAGAATGCATCGTTGATGGCCAGCCGTTGCGTTGATCCAAGGCCACTGGAAACGTGTGGCTGTAACGATATACAGGGTCACTTGGTCGTCCTGCTGGTTGGGTGCACTGCTGCCGGACTGAAGAGCGAAGCAGGGATTTCAGGCTTATGTAGGCAGCCGGGCATGCTGTTCCGTCAGCGTAGGCAGAGACGAGGATGCGAAGTAGGATGCACTGGCGACACGATGACCAAAGGGAACGGGCAGTCTGCGTCATATGGCCAGCCGTTGCGTTGATCCAAGGCCCCTGGAAACGTGTGGCTGTAACGATATACAGGATCACTTGGTCGTCCTGCTCGTTGGGTGCACTGCTTCCGGACTGAAGAGCGAAGCAGGGATTTCATGCTTATGTAGGCAGCCTGGCACGCTGCTCCGTCAGCGTAGGCAGAGACGAGGATGCGCAGTAGGATGCACTGGCGTCATGATGACCAAAAGGCACAGGCAGTCTGCATCGTTGATGGCCAGCCGTTGCGTTGATCCAAGGGCCCTGGAAACGTGTGGCTGTAACGATATACAGGATCACTTGGTTGTCCTGCTCGTTGGGTGCACTTCTGCTGTACTGAAAAGCAAAGCAGGGATATGTAGGCAGCCTGGCACGCTGCTCCGCCAGCGTCGGCAGAGACAAGGAAGCGCAGTAGGATGCACTGGCGTCACGATGACCAAAGGGCACAGGCAGTCTGCGTCGTTGATGGCCAGCCGTTGCGTTGATCCAAGGCCCCAGGAAACGTATGGCTGTAACGATATACAGAGTAACTTGGACGTCCTGCTCGTTGTGTGCACTGCTGCCGGACTGAAGAGCGAAACAGGGATTTCAGGCTTATGTAGGCAGCCTGGCACGCTGCTCCTTCAGCGTCGGCAGAGACGAGGATGCGCAGTAGGATGCACTGGCGTCACGATGACCAAAGGGCACAGGCAGTCTACGTCGTTGATGGCCAGCCCTAGTGTTGATCCAAGGCCCCAGGAAACGTGTGGCTGTAACGATATACAGGGTCACTTGGTCGTCCTGCTCGTTGGGTGCACTGCTGCCAGACTGAAGAGCGAAGCAGAGATTTTTGGCTTATGTAGGCAGCCTCGCACGCTGCTCCTTCAGCGTCGGCAGAGACGAGGATGCGTAGTAGGATGCACTGGCGTCACAAAGACCAAAGGGCACAGGCAGTGTGCGTCGTTGATGGCCAGCAGTTGCGTTGACCCAAGGCCCCAGGAAACGAGTGGCTGTAACGATATACAGGGTCACTTGGTCGTCCTGCTCGGTTGCACTGCTGCCGGACTGAAGAGCGAAGCAGGAATTTCATGCTTATGTAGGCAGCCAGGCACGTTGCTCCGTCAGTTTAGGTAGAGACGAGGATGCGCAGTAGGATGCACTGGCGTCACGATGACCAAAGGGCACAGGCAGTCTGCGTCGTTGATGGCCATCCGTTGCGTTGGTCCAAGGCCCCAGGAAACGTGTGGCTGTAACGATATACAGGGTCCCTTGGTCGTCCTGCTCGTTGGGTGCACTGCTGCCGGACTGAAGAGCCAAGCAGGGATTACAGACTTATGTAGGCAGCCGGGCACGCTGTACCGTCAGTGTAGGCAGAGACGAGGATGCGCAGTAGGATGCACTGGCGTCACGATGACCAAAGGGCACAGGCAGTCTGCGTCGTTTATGGCCAGCCGTTGTGTTGATCCAAGGCCCCAGGAAACGTGTGGCTGTAACGATACTCAGGGTCACTTGGTCGCCCTGCTCGTTGGATGCACTGCTGCCGGACTGAAGAGCGAAGCAGGGATTCTAGACTTATGTAGGCAGCCGGGCACTCTGTTTCGTCACCGTAGGCAGAGACGAGGATGCGCAGTAGGATGCACTGGCGTCACGATGACCAAAGTGCACAGGCAGTCTGCGTCGTTGATGGCCATCCGTTGCGTTGATCCAAGGCCCCAGGAAACGTGTGGCTGTAACGATATACAGGGTAACTTGGTCGTCCTGCTCGTTGGGTGCACTGCTGCCGCACTGAATAGCGAAGCAGGCATTCCAGACTTATGTAGGCAGCCGGGCACGCTGTTCCGTCAGCGTAGGCAGAGACGAGGATGCGCAGTAGGATGCACTGGCGTCACGATGACCAAAGGGCACAGGCAGTCTACGTCGTTGATGGCCAGCCCTTGTGTTGATCTAAGGCCCCAGGAAACGTGTGGCTGTAACGATATACAGGGTCACTTGGTCGTCCTGCTCGTTGGGTGCACTGCTGCCAGACTGACGAGCGAAGCAGGGGTATCAGGCTTATGTAGGCAGCCTGGCACGCTGCTCCGTCAGCGTCAGCAGAGACGAGGATGCGCAGTAGGATGCACTGGCGTCGCAAGGACCAAAGGGCACAGGCAGTGTGCGTCGTTGATGGCCAGCAGTTGCGTTGACCCAAGGCCCCAGGAAACGTGTGGCTGTAACGATATACAGGGTCACTTGGTCGTCCTGCTCGTTGGGTGCACTGCTGCCGGACTGAAGAGCGAAGCAGGGATTTCATGCTTATGTAGGCAGCCTGGCACGCTGCCCCCTCAGCGTAGGCAGAGACGAGGATGCGCAGTAGGATGCACTGGCGTCACGATGACCAAAAGGCACAGGCAGAATGCATCGTTGATGGCCAGCCGTTGCGTTGATCCAAGGCCACTGGAAACGTGTGGCTGTAACGATATACAGGGTCACTTGGTCGTCCTGCTGGTTGGGTGCACTGCTGCCGGACTGAAGAGCGAAGCAGGGATTTCAGGTTTATGTAGGCAGCCGGGCATGCTGTTCCGTCAGCGTAGGCAGAGACGAGGATGCGAAGTAGGATGCACTGGCGACACGATGACCAAAGGGAACGGGCAGTCTGCGTCATATGGCCAGCCGTTGCTTTGATCCAAGGCCCCTGGAAACGTGTGGCTGTAACGATATACAGGATCACTTGGTCGTCCTGCTCGTTGGGTGCACTGCTGCCGGACTGAAGAGCGAAGCAGGGATTTCATGCTTATGTAGGCAGCCTGGCACGCTGCTCCGTCAGCGTAGGCAGAGACGAGGATGCGCAGTAGGATGCACTGGCGTCATGATGACCAAAAGGCACAGGCAGTCTGCATCGTTGATGGCCAGCCGTTGCGTTGATCCAAGGGCCCTGGAAACGTGTGGCTGTAACGATATACAGGATCACTTGGTTGTCCTGCTCGTTGGGTGCACTTCTGCTGTACTGAAAAGCAAAGCAGGGATATGTAGGCAGCCTGGCACGCTGCTCCGCCAGCGTCGGCAGAGACAAGGAAGCGCAGTAGGATGCACTGGCGTCACGATGACCAAAGGGCACAGGCAGTCTGCGTCGTTGATGGCCAGCCGTTGCGTTGATCCAAGGCCCCAGGAAACGTATGGCTGTAACGATATACAGAGTAACTTGGTCGTCCTGCTCGTTGTGTGCACTGCTGCCGGACTGAAGAGCGAAACAGGGATTTCAGGCTTATGTAGGCAGCCTGGCACGCTGCTCCTTCAGCGTCGGCAGAGACGAGGATGCGCAGTAGGATGCACTGGCGTCACGATGACCAAAGGGCACAGGCAGTCTACGTCGTTGATGGCCAGCCCTAGTGTTGATCCAAGGCCCCAGGAAACGTGTGGCTGTAACGATATACAGGGTCACTTGGTCGTCCTGCTCGTTGGGTGCACTGCTGCCAGACTGAAGAGCGAAGCAGAGATTTTAGGCTTATGTAGGCAGCCTCGCACGCTGCTCCTTCAGCGTCGGCAGAGACGAGGATGCGTAGTAGGATGCACTGGCGTCACAAAGACCAAAGGGCACAGGCAGTGTGCGTCGTTGATGGCCAGCAGTTGCGTTGACCCAAGGCCCCAGGAAACGAGTGGCTGTAACGATATACAGGGTCACTTGGTCGTCCTGCTCGGTTGCACTGCTGCCGGACTGAAGAGCGAAGCAGGAATTTCATGCTTATGTAGGCAGCCTGGCACGTTGCTCCGTCAGTGTAGGCAGAGACGAGGATGCGCAGTAGGATGCACTGGCGTCACGATGACCAAAGGGCACAGGCAGTCTGCGTCGTTTATGGCCAGCCGTTGTGTTGATCCAAGGCCCCAGGAAACGTGTGGCTGTAACGATACTCAGGGTCACTTGGTCGCCCTGCTCGTTGGATGCACTGCTGCCGGACTGAAGAGCGAAGCAGGGATTCTAGACTTATGTAGGCAGCCGGGCACTCTGTTTCGTCAGCGTAGGCAGAGAGGAGGATGCGAAGTAGGATGCACTGGCGACACGATGACCAAAGGGAACGGGCAGTCTGAGTCGTTGATTGCCAGCCGTTGTGTTGATCCAAGGCCCCAGGAAACGTGTGGCTGTAACGATACTCAGGGTCACTTGATCGCCCTGCTCGTTGGGTGCACTGCTGCCGGACTGAAGGCGAAGCAGGGATTTCATGCTTATGTAGGCAGCCTGGCACGCTGCCCCCTCAGCGTAGGCAGATACGAGGATGCGCTGTAGGATGCACTGGCGTCACGATGACCAAAGGGCACAGGCAGTCTGCGTCGTTGATGGCCAGCCGTTGCGTTCATCCAAGGCCCCAGGAAACGTGTGGCTGTAACGATATACAGGGTCACTTGGTCGTCCTGCTCGTTGGGTGCACTGCTGCCGGAATGAAGAGCGAAGCAGGGATTCCAGACTTATGTAGGCAGCCGGGCATGCTGTTCCGTCAGCGTAGGCAGAGACGAGGATGCGAAGTAGGATGCACTGGCGACACGATGACCAAAGGGAACGGGCAGTCTGCGTCATTGATGGCCAGCCGTTGCGTTGATCCAAGGCCCCTGGAAACGTGTGGCTGTAACGATATACAGGATCACTTGGTCGTCCTGCTCGTTGGGTGCACTGCTGCCGGACTGAAGAGCGAAGCAGGGATTTCATGCTTATGTAGGCAGCCTGGCACGCTGCTCCGTCAACGTAGGCAGAGACGAGGATGCGCAGTAGGATGCACTGGCGTCACGATGACCAAATGCACAGGCAGTCTGCATCGTTGATGGCCAGCCGTTGCGTTGATCCAAGGCCCCTGGAAACGTGTGGCTGTAACGATATACAGGATCACTTGGTTGTCCTGCTCGTTGGGTGCACTTCTGCTGGACTGAAAAGCAAAGCAGGGATATGTAGGCAGCCTGGCACGCTGCTCCGCCAGCGTCGGCAGAGACAAGGAAGCGCAGTAGGATGCACTGGCGTCACGATGACCAAAGGGCACAGGCAGTCTGCGTCGTTGATGGCCAGCCGTTGCGTTGATCCAAGGCCCCAGGAAACGTATGGCTGTAACGATATACAGAGTCACTTGGTCGTCCTGCTCGTTGTGTGCACTGCTGCCGGACTGAAGAGCGAAACAGGGATTTCAGGCTTATGTAGGCAGCCTGGCACGCTGCTCCTTCAGCGTCGGCAGAGACGAGGATGCGCAGTAGGATGCACTGGCGTCACGATGACCAAAGGGCACAGGCAGTCCACGTCGTTGATGGCCAGCCCTTGTGTTGATCCAAGGCCCCAGGAAACGTGTGGCTGTAACGATATACAGGGTCACTTGGTCGTCCTGCTCGTTGGGTGCACTGCTGCCAGATTGAAGAGCGAAGCAGAGATTTTAGGCTTATGTAGGCAGCCTCGCACGCTGCTCCTTCAGCGTCGGCAGAGACGAGGATGCGTAGTAGGATGCACTGGCGTCACAAAGACCAAAGGGCACAGGCAGTGTGCGTCGTTGATGGCCAGCAGTTGCGTTGACCCAAGGCCCCAGGAAACGAGTGGCTGTAACGATATACAGGGTCACTTGGTCGTCCTGCTCGGTTGCACTGCTGCCGGACTGAAGAGCGAAGCAGGAATTTCATGCTTATGTAGGCAGCCTGGCACGTTGCTCCGTCAGTGTAGGCAGAGACGAGGATGCGCAGTAGGATGCACTGGCGTCACGATGACCAAAGGGCACAGGCAGTCTGCGTCGTTTATGGCCAGCCCTTGTGTTGATCCAAGGCCCCAGGAAACGTGTGGCTGTAACGATATACAGGGTCACTTGGTCGTCCTGCTCGTTGGGTGCACTGCTGCCGGAAAGAAGAGCGAAGCAGGGATTCCAGACTTATGTAGGCAGCCGGGCACGCTGTTCCGTCAGCGTAGGCAGAGACGAGGATGCGCAGTAGGATGCACTGGCGACACGATGACCAAAGGGAACGGGCAGTCTGAGTCGTTGATTGCCAGCCGTTGTGTTGATCCAAGGCCCCAGGAAACGTGTGGCTGTAACGATACTCAGGGTCACTTGGTCGCCCTGCTCGTTGGGTGCACTGCTGCCGGACTGAAGAGCGAAGCAGGGATTTCATGCTTATGTAGGCAGCCTGGCACGCTGCCCCCTCAGCGTAGGCAGAGACGAGGATGCGCAGTAGGATGCACTGGCGTCACGATGACCAAAAGGCACAGGCAGAATGCATCGTTGATGGCCAGCCGTTGCGTTGATCCAAGGCCACTGGAAACGTGTGGCTGTAACGATATACAGGGTCACTTGGTCGTCCTGCTGGTTGGATGCACTGCTGCCGGACTGAAGAGCGAAGCAGGGATTTCAGGCTTATGTAGGCAGCCTGGCACGCTGCTCCGTCAGCGTAGGCAGATACGGGGATGCGCTGTAGGATGCACTGGCGTCACGATGACCAAAGGGCACAGGCAGTCTGCGTCGTTGATGGCCAGCCGTTGCGTTGATCCAAGGCCCCAGGAAACGTGTGGCTGTAACGATATACAGGGTCACTTGGTCGTCCTGCTCGTTGGGTGCACTGCTGCCGGAATGAAGAGCGAAGCAGGGATTCCAGACTTATGTAGGCAGCCGGGCATGCTGTTCCGTCAGCGTAGGCAGAGACGAGGATGCGAAGTAGGATGCACTGGCGACACGATGACCAAAGGGAACGGGCAGTCTGCGTCATTGATGGCCAGCCGTTGCGTTGATCCAAGGCCCCTGGAAACGTGTGGCTGTAACGATATACAGGATCACTTGGTCGTCCTGCTCGTTGGGTGCACTGCTGCCGGACTGAAGAGCGAAGCAGGGATTTCATGCTTATGTAGGCAGCCTGGCACGCTGCTCCGTCAGCGTAGGCAGAGACGAGGATGCGCAGTAGGATGCACTGGCGTCACGATGACCAAAAGGCACAGGCAGTCTGCATCGTTGATGGCCAGCCGTTGCGTTGATCCAAGGCCCCTGGAAACGTGTGGCTGTAACGATATACAGGATCACTTGGTTGTCCTGCTCGTTGGGTGCACTTCTGCTGGACTGAAAAGCAAAGCAGGGATATGTAGGCAGCCTGGCACGCTGCTCCGCCAGCGTCGGCAGAGACAAGGAAGCGCAGTAGGACGCACTGGCGTCACGATGACCAAAGGGCACAGGCAGTCTGCGTCGTTGATGGCCAGCCGTTGCGTTGATCCAAGGCCCCAGGAAACGTATGGCTGTAACGATATACAGAGTCACTTGGTCGTCCTGCTCGTTGTGTGCACTGCTGCCGGACTGAAGAGCGAAACAGGGATTTCAGGCTTATGTAGGCAGCCTGGCACGCTGCTCCTTCAGCGTCGGCAGAGACGAGGATGCGCAGTAGGATGCACTGGCGTCACGATGACCAAAGGGCACAGGCAGTCTACGTCGTTGATGGCCAGCAGTTGCGTTGACCCAAGGCCCCAGGAAACGAGTGGCTGTAACGATATACAGGGTCACTTGGTCGTCCTGCTCGGTTGCACTGCTGCCGGACTGAACAGCGAAGCAGGAATTTCATGCTTATGTAGGCAGCCTGGCACGTTGCTCCGTCAGTGTAGGCAGAGACGAGGATGCGCAGTAGGATGCACTGGCGTCACGATGACCAAAGGGCACAGGCAGTCTGTGTCGTTTATGGCCAGCCCTTGTGTTGATCCAAGGCCCCAGGAAACGTGTGGCTGTAACGATATACAGGGTCACTTGGTCGTCCTGCTCGTTGGGTGCACTGCTGCCGGAAAGAAGAGCGAAGCAGGGATTCCAGACTTATGTAGGCAACCGGGCACGCTGTTCCGTCAGCGTACGCAGAGACGAGGATGCGCAGTAGGATGCACTGGGGTCACGAAGACCAAAGGGCACAGGCAGTGTGCGTCGTTGATGGCCAGCAGTTGCGTTGACCCAAGGCCCCAGGAAACGAGTGGCTGTAACGATATACAGGGTCACTTGGTCGTCCTGCTCGGTTGCACTGCTGCCGGACTGAAGAGCGAAGCAGGGATTTCAGGCTTATATGGGCAGCCTGGCACGTTGCTCCTTCAGTGTAGGCAGAGACGAGGATGCGCAGTAGGATGCACTGGCGTCACGATGACCAAAGGGCACAGGCAGTCTGCGTCGTTGATGGCCATCCGTTGCGTTGATCCAAGGCCCCAGGAAACGTAAGGCTGTAACGATATACAGGGTTCCTTGGTCGTCCTTCTCGTTGGGTGCACTGCTGCCGGACAGAAGAGCCAAGCAGGCATTACAGACTTATGTAGGCAGCCGGGCACGCTGTTCCGTCAGCGTAGGCAGAGACGAGGATGCTCAGTAGGATGCACTGTCGTCATGGTGACCAAAGGGCACAGGCAGTCTTCGTCGTTTATGGCCAGCCGTTGCGTTGATCCAAGGCCCCAGGAAACGTGTGGCTGTAACGATATACAGGGTCACTTGGTCGTCCTGCTCGTTGGGTGCACTGCTGCCGGACTGAATAGCGAAGCAGGGATTTCAGGCTTATGCAGGCAGCCTGGCACGCTGCTCCGTTAGCGTAGGCAGAGACGAGGATGCGCAGTAGGATGCACTGGCGTCACGATGACCAAAGTGCACAGGCAGTCTGCGTCGTTGATGGCCAGCCGTTGCGTTGATCCAAGGCCCCAGGAAACGTGTGGCTGTAACGATATACAGGGTAACTTGGTCGTCCTGCTCGTTGGGTGCACTGCTGCCGCACTGAATAGCGAAGCAGGGATTCCAGACTTATGTAAGCAGCCGGGCACGCTGTTCCGTCAGCGTAGGCAGAGACGAGGATGCTCAGTAGGATGCACTGGCGTCATGGTGACCAAAGGGCACAGGCAGTCTTCGTCGTTTATGGCCAGCCGTTGCGTTGATCCAAGGCCCCAGGAAACGTGTGGCTGTAACGATACTCAGGGTCACTTGATCGCCCTGCTCGTTGGGTGCACTGCTGCCGGACTGAAGGCGAAGCAGGGATTTCATGCTTATGTAGGCAGCCTGGCACGCTGCCCCCTCAGCGTAGGCAGATACGAGGATGCGCTGTAGGATGCACTGGCGTCACGATGACCAAAGGGCACAGGCAGTCTGCGTCGTTGATGGCCAGCCGTTGCGTTCATCCAAGGCCCCAGGAAACGTGTGGCTGTAACGATATACAGGGTCACTTGGTCGTCCTGCTCGTTGGGTGCACTGCTGCCGGAATGAAGAGCGAAGCAGGGATTCCAGACTTATGTAGGCAGCCGGGCATGCTGTTCCGTCAGCGTAGGCAGAGACGAGGATGCGAAGTAGGATGCACTGGCGACACGATGACCAAAGGGAACGGGCAGTCTGCGTCATTGATGGCCAGCCGTTGCGTTGATCCAAGGCCCCTGGAAACGTGTGGCTGTAACGATATACAGGATCACTTGGTCGTCCTGCTCGTTGGGTGCACTGCTGCCGGACTGAAGAGCGAAGCAGGGATTTCATGCTTATGTAGGCAGCCTGGCACGCTGCTCCGTCAACGTAGGCAGAGACGAGGATGCGCAGTAGGATGCACTGGCGTCACGATGACCAAATGCACAGGCAGTCTGCATCGTTGATGGCCAGCCGTTGCGTTGATCCAAGGCCCCTGGAAACGTGTGGCTGTAACGATATACAGGATCACTTGGTTGTCCTGCTCGTTGGGTGCACTTCTGCTGGACTGAAAAGCAAAGCAGGGATATGTAGGCAGCCTGGCACGCTGCTCCGCCAGCGTCGGCAGAGACAAGGAAGCGCAGTAGGATGCACTGGCGTCACGATGACCAAAGGGCACAGGCAGTGTGCGTCGTTGATGGCCAGCAGTTGCGTTGACCCAAGGCCCCAGGAAACGAGTGGCTGTAACGATATACAGGGTCACTTGGTCATCCTGCTCGTTGGGTGCACTGCTGCCGGAATGAAGAGCGAAGCAGGGATTCCAGACTTAAGTAGGCACCCGGGCACGCTGTTCCGTCAGCGTAGGCAGAGACGAGGATGCGAAGTAGGATGCACTGGCGACACGATGTCCAAAGGGAACGGGCAGTCTGCGTCATTGATGGCCAGCCGTTGTGTTGATCCAAGGCCCCAGGAAACGTGTGGCTTTAACGATATACAGGGTCACTTGGTCGTTCTGCTGGTTGGGTGCACTGCTGCCGGACTGAAGAGAGAAGCAGGGATTTCAGGCTTATGTAGGCAGCCTGGCACGCTGCTCCGTCAGCGTAGGCAGATACGAGGATGCGCGGTAGGATGCACTGGCGTCACGATGACCAAAGGGCACAGGCAGTCTGCGTCGTTGATGGCCAGCCGTTGCGTTGATCCAAGGCCCCAGGAAACGTGTGGTTGTAACGATATACAGAGTCACTTGGTCGTCCTGCTCGTTGGGTGCACTGCTGCCGGAATGAAGAGCGAAGCAGGGATTCCAGACTTATTTAGGCAGCCGGGCACGCTGTTCCGTCAGCGTAGGCAGAGACGAGGATGCGCAATAGGATGCACTGGCGTCACGAAGACCAAAGGGCACAGGCAGTGTGCGTCGTTGATGGCCAGCAGTTGCGTTGACCGAAAGCCCCAGGAAACGAGTGCCTGTAACGATATACAGGGTCACTTGGTCGTCCTGCTCGGTTGCACTGCTGCCGGACTGAAGAGCGAAGCAGGGATTTCAGGCTTATGTGGGCAGCCTGGCACGTTGCTCCGTCAGTGTAGGCAGAGACGAGGATGCGCAGTAGGATGCACTGGCGTCACGATGACCAAAGGGCACAGGCAGTCTGCGTCGTTGATGGCCAGCCGTTGCGTTGATCCAAGGCCCCAGGAAACGTGTGGCTGTAACGATATACAGGGTCACTTGGTCGTCCTGCTCGTTGGGTGCACTGCTGCCGGACTGAAGAGCGAAGCAGGGATTTCATGCTTATGTAGGCAGCCGGGCACGCTGTTCCGTCAGCGTAGGCAGAGACGAGGATGCGAAGTAGGATGCACTGGCGACACGATGACCAAAGGGAACGGGCAGTCTGCGTCATTGATGGCCAGCCGTTGTGTTGATCCAAGGCCCCAGGAAACGTGTGGCTGCAACGATACTCAGGGTCACTTGGTCGCCCTGCTCGTTGGATGCACTGCTGCCGGACTGAAGAGCGAAGCAGGGATTCTAGACTTATGTAGGCAGCCGGGCACTCTGTTTCGTCAGCGTAGGCAGAGAGGAGGATGCGAAGTAGGATGCACTGGCGACACGATGACCAAAGGGAACGGGCAGTCTGCGTCGTTGATGGCCAGCCGTTGTGTTGATCAAAGGCCCCAGGAAACGTGTGGCTGTAACGATACTCAGGGTCACTTGGTCGCCCTGCTCGTTGGGTGCACTGCTGCCGGACTGAAGAGCGAAGCAGGGATTTTATGCTTATGTAGGCAGCCTGGCACGCTGCCCCGTCAGCGTAGGCAGAGACGAGGATGCGCAGTAGGATGCACTGGCGTCACGATGACCAAAAGGCAAAGGCAGTCTGCATCGTTGATGGCCAGCCGTTGCGTTGATCCAAGGCCCCAGGAAACGTGTGGCTGTAACGATATACAGGGTCACTTTGTCGTCCTGCTCGTTGGGTGCACTGCTGCCAGACTGAAGAGCGAAGCAGGGATTTCAGGCTTATGTAGGCAGCCTGGCACGCTGCTCCGTCAGCGTAGGCAGATACGAGGATGCGCGGTAGGATGCACTGGCGTCACGATGACCAAAGGGCACAGGCAGTCTGCGTCGTTGATGGCCAGCCGATGCGTTGATCCAAGGCCCCAGGACACGTGTGGTTGTAACGATATACAGGGTCACTTGGTCGTCCTGCTCGTTGGGTGCACTGCTGCCGAAATGAAGAGCGAAGCAGGGATTCAAGACTTATGTAGGCAGCCGGGCACGCTGTTCCGTCAGCGTAGGCAGAGACGAGGATGCGCAGTAGGATGCACTGGCGTCACGAAGACCAAAGGGCACAGGCAGTGTGCGTCATTGATGGCCAGCAGTTGCGTTGACCGAAGGCCCCAGGAAACGAGTGGCTGTAACGATATACAGGGTCACTTGGTCGTCCTGCTCGGTTGCACTGCTGCCGGACTGAAGAGTGAAGCAGGGATTTCAGGCTTATGTAGGCAGCCTGGCACGTTGCTCCGTCAGTGTAGGCAGAGACGACAATGCGCAGTAGGATGCACTGGCGTCACGATGACCAAAGGGCACAGGCAGTCTGCGTCGTTGATGGCCATCCGTTGCGTTGATCCAAGGCCGCAGGAAACGTATGGCTGTAACGATATACAGGGTTCCTTGATCGTCCTGCTCGTTGGGTGCACTGCTGCCGGACTGAAGAGCCAAGCAGGGATTACAGACTTATGTAGGCAGCCGGGTACGCTGTTCCGTCAGCGTAGGCAGAGACGAGGATGCTCAGTAGGATGCACTGGCGTCATGGTGACCAAAGGGCACAGGCAGTCTTCGTCGTTTATGGCCAGCCGTTGCGTTGATCCAAGGCCCCAGGAAACGTGTGGCTGTAACGATATACAGGGTCACTTGGTCGTCCTGCTCGTTGGGTGCACTGCTGCCGGACTGAATAGCGAAGCAGGGATTTCAGGCTTATGCAGGCAGCCTGGCACGCTGCTCCGTCAGCGTAGGCAGAGACGAGGATGCGCAGTAGGATGCACTGGCGTCACGATGACCAAAGTGCACAGGCAGTCTACGTCGTTGATGGCCATCCGTTGCGTTGATCCAAGGTCCCAGGAAACGTATGGCTGTAACGATATACAGGGTCACTTGGTCGTCCTGCTCGTTGTGTGCACTGCTGCCGGACTGAAGAGCGAAACAGGGATTTCAGGCTTATGTAGGCAGCCTGGCACGTTGCTCCGTCAGTGTAGGCAGAGACGAGGATGCGCAGTAGGATGCACTGGCGTCACGATGACCAAAAGGCACAGGCAGTCTGCATCGTTGATGGCCAGCCGTTGCGTTGATCCAAGGCCCCTGGAAACGTGTGGCTGTAACGATATACAGGATCACTTGGTTGTCCTGCTCGTTGGGTGCACTTCTGCTGGACTGAAAAGCAAAGCAGGGATATGTAGGCAGCCTGGCACGCTGCTCCGCCAGCGTCGGCAGAGACAAGGAAGCGCAGTAGGACGCACTGGCGTCACGATGACCAAAGGGCACAGGCAGTCTGCGTCGTTGATGGCCAGCCGTTGCGTTGATCCAAGGCCCCAGGAAACGTATGGCTGTAACGATATACAGAGTCACTTGGTCGTCCTGCTCGTTGTGTGCACTGCTGCCGGACTGAAGAGCGAAACAGGGATTTCAGGCTTATGTAGGCAGCCTGGCACGCTGCTCCTTCAGCGTCGGCAGAGACGAGGATGCGTAGTAGGATGCACTGGCGTCACGATGACCAAAGGGCACAGGCAGTCTACGTCGTTGATGGCCAGCAGTTGCGTTGACCCAAGGCCCCAGGAAACGAGTGGCTGTAACGATATACAGGGTCACTTGGTCGTCCTGCTCGGTTGCACTGCTGCCGGACTGAACAGCGAAGCAGGAATTTCATGCTTATGTAGGCAGCCTGGCACGTTGCTCCGTCAGTGTAGGCAGAGACGAGGATGCGCAGTAGGATGCACTGGCGTCACGATGACCAAAGGGCACAGGCAGTCTGTGTCGTTTATGGCCAGCCCTTGTGTTGATCCAAGGCCCCAGGAAACGTGTGGCTGTAACGATATACAGGGTCACTTGGTCGTCCTGCTCGTTGGGTGCACTGCTGCCGGAAAGAAGAGCGAAGCAGGGATTCCAGACTTATGTAGGCAACCGGGCACGCTGTTCCGTCAGCGTACGCAGAGACGAGGATGCACAGTAGGATGCACTGGGGTCACGAAGACCAAAGGGCACAGGCAGTGTGCGTCGTTGATGGCCAGCAGTTGCGTTGACCCAAGGCCCCAGGAAACGAGTGGCTGTAACGATATACAGGGTCACTTGGTCGTCCTGCTCGGTTGCACTGCTGCCGGACTGAAGAGCGAAGCAGGGATTTCAGGCTTATATGGGCAGCCTGGCACGTTGCTCCTTCAGTGTAGGCAGAGACGAGGATGCGCAGTAGGATGCACTGGCGCCACGATGACCAAAGGGCACAGGCAGTCTGCGTCGTTGATGGCCATCCGTTGCGTTGATCCAAGGCCCCAGGAAACGTAAGGCTGTAACGATATACAGGGTTCCTTGGTCGTCCTTCTCGTTGGGTGCACTGCTGCCGGACAGAAGAGCCAAGCAGGCATTACAGACTTATGTAGGCAGCCGGGCACGCTGTTCCGTCAGCGTAGGCAGAGACGAGGATGCTCAGTAGGATGCACTGTCGTCATGGTGACCAAAGGGCACAGGCAGTCTTCGTCGTTTATGGCCAGCCGTTGCGTTGATCCAAGGCCCCAGGAAACGTGTGGCTGTAACGATATACAGGGTCACTTGGTCGTCCTGCTCGTTGGGTGCACTGCTGCCGGACTGAATAGCGAAGCAGGGATTTCAGGCTTATGCAGGCAGCCTGGCACGCTGCTCCGTTAGCGTAGGCAGAGACGAGGATGCGCAGTAGGATGCACTGGCGTCACGATGACCAAAGTGCACAGGCAGTCTGCGTCGTTGATGGCCAGCCGTTGCGTTGATCCAAGGCCCCAGGAAACGTGTGGCTGTAACGATATACAGGGTAACTTGGTCGTCCTGCTCGTTGGGTGCACTGCTGCCGCACTGAATAGCGAAGCAGGGATTCCAGACTTATGTAAGCAGCCGGGCACGCTGTTCCGTCAGCGTAGGCAGAGACGAGGATGCTCAGTAGGATGCACTGGCGTCATGGTGACCAAAGGGCACAGGCAGTCTTCGTCGTTTATGGCCAGCCGTTGCGTTGATCCAAGGCCCCAGGAAACGTGTGGCTGTAACGATACAATGGGTAACTTGGTCCTCCTGCTCGTTGGGTGCACTGCTGCCGGACTGAAGAGCGAAGCATGGATTCCAGACTTATGTAGGCATCCGGGCACGCTGTTCCGTCAGCGTAGGCAGAGACGAGGATGCGCAGTAGGATGCACTGGCGTCACGATGACCAAAGGGCACAGGCAGTCTACGTCGTTGATGGCCAGCCCTTGTGTTGATCTAAGGCCCCAGGAAACGTGTGGCTGTAACGATATACAGGGTCACTTGGTCGTCCTGCTGGATGGGTGCACTGCTGCCGGACTGAAGAGCTAAGCAGGGATTTCAGGCTTATGTAGGCAGCCTGGCACGCTGCTCCGTAAGCGTAGGCAGATGCGAGGATGCGCGGCAGGATGCACTGGCGTCACGATGATCAAAGGGCACAGGCAGTCTGCGTCGTTGATGGCCAGCCGTTGCGTTGATCCAAGGCCCAAGGAAACTTGTGGCTGTAACGATATACAGGGTCACTTGGTCATCCTGCTCGTTGGGTGCACTGCTGCCGGAATGAAGAGCGAAGGAGGGATTCCAGACTTAAGTAGGCAGCCGGGCACGCTGTTGTGTCAGCGTAGGCAGAGACGAGGATGCGAAGTAGGATGCACTGGCGACACGATGTCCAAAGGGAACGGGCAGTCTGCGTCATTGATGGCCAGCCGTTGCGTTGATCCATGGCCCCAGAAAACGTGTGGCTTTAACGATATACAGGGTCACTTGGTCGTCCTGCTGGTTGGGTGCACTGCTGCCGGACTGAAGAGAGAAGCAGGGATTTCAGGCTTATGTAGGCAGCCTGGCACGCTGCTCCGTCAGCGTAGGCAGATACGAGGATGCGCGGTAGGATGCACTGGCGTCACGATGACCAAAGGGCACAGGCAGTCTGTGTCGTTGATGGCCAGCCGTTGCGTTGATCCAAGGCCCAAGGAAACGTGTGGCTGTAATGATATACAGGGTCACTTGGTCATCCTGCTCGTTGGGTGCACTGCTGCCGGAATGAAGAGCGAAGCAGGGATTCCAGACTTAAGTAGGCACCCGGGCACGCTGTTCCGTCAGCGTAGGCAGAGACGAGGATGCGAAGTAGGATGCACTGGCGACACGATGTCCAAAGGGAACGGGCAGTCTGCGTCATTGATGGCCAGCCGTTGTGTTGATCCAAGGCCCCAGGAAACGTGTGGCTTTAACGATATACAGGGTCACTTGGTCGTTCTGCTGGTTGGGTGCACTGCTGCCGGACTGAAGAGAGAAGCAGGGATTTCAGGCTTATGTAGGCAGCCTGGCACGCTGCTCCGTCAGCGTAGGCAGATACGAGGATGCGCGGTAGGATGCACTGGCGTCACGATGACCAAAGGGCACAGGCAGTCTGCGTCGTTGATGGCCAGCCGTTGCGTTGATCCAAGGCCCCAGGAAACGTGTGGTTGTAACGATATACAGAGTCACTTGGTCGTCCTGCTCGTTGGGTGCACTGCTGCCGGAATGAAGAGCGAAGCAGGGATTCCAGACTTATTTAGGCAGCCGGGCACGCTGTTCCGTCAGCGTAGGCAGAGACGAGGATGCGCAATAGGATGCACTGGCGTCACGAAGACCAAAGGGCACAGGCAGTGTGCGTCGTTGATGGCCAGCAGTTGCGTTGACCGAAAGCCCCAGGAAACGAGTGCCTGTAACGATATACAGGGTCACTTGGTCGTCCTGCTCGGTTGCACTGCTGCCGGACTGAAGAGCGAAGCAGGGATTTCAGGCTTATGTGGGCAGCCTGGCACGTTGCTCCGTCAGTGTAGGCAGAGACGAGGATGCGCAGTAGGATGCACTGGCGTCACGATGACCAAAGGGCACAGGCAGTCTGCGTCGTTGATGGCCAGCCGTTGCGTTGATCCAAGGCCCCAGGAAACGTGTGGCTGTAACGATATACAGGGTCACTTGGTCGTCCTGCTCGTTGGGTGCACTGCTGCCGGACTGAAGAGCGAAGCAGGGATTTCATGCTTATGTAGGCAGCCGGGCACGCTGTTCCGTCAGCGTAGGCAGAGACGAGGATGCGAAGTAGGATGCACTGGCGACACGATGACCAAAGGGAACGGGCAGTCTGCGTCATTGATGGCCAGCCGTTGTGTTGATCCAAGGCCCCAGGAAACGTGTGGCTGCAACGATACTCAGGGTCACTTGGTCGCCCTGCTCGTTGGATGCACTGCTGCCGGACTGAAGAGCGAAGCAGGGATTCTAGACTTATGTAGGCAGCCGGGCACTCTGTTTCGTCAGCGTAGGCAGAGAGGAGGATGCGAAGTAGGATGCACTGGCGACACGATGACCAAAGGGAACGGGCAGTCTGCGTCGTTGATGGCCAGCCGTTGTGTTGATCAAAGGCCCCAGGAAACGTGTGGCTGTAACGATACTCAGGGTCACTTGGTCGCCCTGCTCGTTGGGTGCACTGCTGCCGGACTGAAGAGCGAAGCAGGGATTTTATGCTTATGTAGGCAGCCTGGCACGCTGCCCCGTCAGCGTAGGCAGAGACGAGGATGCGCAGTAGGATGCACTGGCGTCACGATGACCAAAAGGCAAAGGCAGTCTGCATCGTTGATGGCCAGCCGTTGCGTTGATCCAAGGCCCCAGGAAACGTGTGGCTGTAACGATATACAGGGTCACTTTGTCGTCCTGCTCGTTGGGTGCACTGCTGCCAGACTGAAGAGCGAAGCAGGGATTTCAGGCTTATGTAGGCAGCCTGGCACGCTGCTCCGTCAGCGTAGGCAGATACGAGGATGCGCGGTAGGATGCACTGGCGTCACGATGACCAAAGGGCACAGGCAGTCTGCGTCGTTGATGGCCAGCCGATGCGTTGATCCAAGGCCCCAGGACACGTGTGGTTGTAACGATATACAGGGTCACTTGGTCGTCCTGCTCGTTGGGTGCACTGCTGCCGAAATGAAGAGCGAAGCAGGGATTCAAGACTTATGTAGGCAGCCGGGCACGCTGTTCCGTCAGCGTAGGCAGAGACGAGGATGCGCAGTAGGATGCACTGGCGTCACGAAGACCAAAGGGCACAGGCAGTGTGCGTCATTGATGGCCAGCAGTTGCGTTGACCGAAGGCCCCAGGAAACGAGTGGCTGTAACGATATACAGGGTCACTTGGTCGTCCTGCTCGGTTGCACTGCTGCCGGACTGAAGAGCGAAGCAGGGATTTCAGGCTTATGTAGGCAGCCTGGCACGTTGCTCCGTCAGTGTAGGCAGAGACGACAATGCGCAGTAGGATGCACTGGCGTCACGATGACCAAAGGGCACAGGCAGTCTGCGTCGTTGATGGCCATCCGTTGCGTTGATCCAAGGCCGCAGGAAACGTATGGCTGTAACGATATACAGGGTTCCTTGATCGTCCTGCTCGTTGGGTGCACTGCTGCCGGACTGAAGAGCCAAGCAGGGATTACAGACTTATGTAGGCAGCCGGGTACGCTGTTCCGTCAGCGTAGGCAGAGACGAGGATGCTCAGTAGGATGCACTGGCGTCATGGTGACCAAAGGGCACAGGCAGTCTTCGTCGTTTATGGCCAGCCGTTGCGTTGATCCAAGGCCCCAGGAAACGTGTGGCTGTAACGATATACAGGGTCACTTGGTCGTCCTGCTCGTTGGGTGCACTGCTGCCGGACTGAATAGCGAAGCAGGGATTTCAGGCTTATGCAGGCAGCCTGGCACGCTGCTCCGTCAGCGTAGGCAGAGACGAGGATGCGCAGTAGGATGCACTGGCGTCACGATGACCAAAGTGCACAGGCAGTCTACGTCGTTGATGGCCATCCGTTGCGTTGATCCAAGGTCCCAGGAAACGTATGGCTGTAACGATATACAGGGTCACTTGGTCGTCCTGCTCGTTGTGTGCACTGCTGCCGGACTGAAGAGCGAAACAGGGATTTCAGGCTTATGTAGGCAGCCTGGCACGTTGCTCCGTCAGTGTAGGCAGAGACGAGGATGCGCAGTAGGATGCACTGGCGTCACGATGACCAAAAGGCACAGGCAGTCTGCATCGTTGATGGCCAGCCGTTGCGTTGATCCAAGGCCCCTGGAAACGTGTGGCTGTAACGATATACAGGATCACTTGGTTGTCCTGCTCGTTGGGTGCACTGCTGCCGGACTGAATAGCGAAGCAGGGATTTCAGGCTTATGCAGGCAGCCTGGCACGCTGCTCCCTCAGCGTCGGCAGAGACGAGGATGCGCAGTAGGATGCCCTGGCGTCACGATGACCAAAGGGCACAGGCAGTCTACGACGTTGATGGCCAGCCCTTGTGTTGATCCAAGGCCCCAGGAAACGTGTGGCTATAACGATATACAGGGTTCCTTGGTCGTCCTTCTCTTTGGGTGCACTGCTGCCGGACTGAAGAGCCAAGCAGGGATTACAGACTTATGTAGGCAGCCGGGCACGCTGTTCCGTCAGCGTAGGCAGAGACGAGGATGCTCAGTAGGATGCACTGGCGACACGATGACAAAAGGGAAGGGGCAGTCTGCGTCGTTGATGGCCAGCCGTTGCGTTGATCCAAGGCCCCAGGACACGTGTGGTTGTAACGATATACAGGGTCACTTGGTCGTCCTGCTCGTTGGGTGCACTGCTGCCGAAATGAAGAGCGAAGCAGGGATTCAAGACTTATGTAGGCAGCCGGGCACGCTGTTCCGTCAGCGTAGGCAGAGACGAGGATGCGCAGTAGGATGCACTGGCGTCACGAAGACCAAAGGGCACAGGCAGTGTGCGTCATTGATGGCCAGCAGTTGCGTTGACCGAAGGCCCCAGGAAACGAGTGGCTGTAACGATATACAGGGTCACTTGGTCGTCCTGCTCGGTTGCACTGCTGCCGGACTGAAGAGCGAAGCAGGGATTTCAGGCTTATGTAGGCAGCCTGGCACGTTGCTCCGTCAGTGTAGGCAGAGACGAGGATGCGCAGTAGGATGCACTGGCGTCACGATGACCAAAGGGCACAGGCAGTCTGCGTCGTTGATGGCCATCCGTTGCGTTGATCCAAGGCCGCAGGAAACGTATGGCTGTAACGATATACAGGGTTCCTTGATCGTCCTGCTCGTTGGGTGCACTGCTGCCGGACTGAAGAGCCAAGCAGGGATTACAGACTTATGTAGGCAGCCGGGTACGCTGTTCCGTCAGCGTAGGCAGAGACGAGGATGCTCAGTAGGATGCACTGGCGTCATGGTGACCAAAGGGCACAGGCAGTCTTCGTCGTTTATGGCCAGCCGTTGCGTTGATCCAAGGCCCCAGGAAACGTGTGGCTGTAACGATATACAGGGTCACTTGGTCGTCCTGCTCGTTGGGTGCACTGCTGCCGGACTGAATAGCGAAGCAGGGATTTCAGGCTTATGCAGGCAGCCTGGCACGCTGCTCCGTCAGCGTAGGCAGAGACGAGGATGCGCAGTAGGATGCACTGGCGTCACGATGACCAAAGTGCACAGGCAGTCTGCGTCGTTGATGGCCAGCCGTTGCGTTGATCCAAGGCCCCAGGAAACGTGTGGATGTAACGATATACAGGGTAACTTGGTCGTCCTGCTCGTTGGGTGCACTGCTGCCGCACTGAATAGCGAAGCAGGGATTCCAGACTTATGTAGGCAGCCGGGCACGCTGCTCCGTCAGCGTAGGCAGAGACGAGGATGCGCAGTAGGATGCACTGGTGTCACGATGACCAAAGTGCACAGGCAGTCTGCGTCGTTGATGGCCAGCCGTTGCGTTGATCCAAGGCCCCAGGAAACGTGTGGCTGTAACGATATACAGGGTCACTTGGTCGTCCTGCTGGTTGGGTGCACTGCTGCCGGACTGAAGAGCGAAGCAGGGATTTCAGGCTTATGTAGGCAGCCTGGCACGCTGCTCCCTCAGCGTCGGCAGAGACGAGGATGCGCAGTAGGATGCCCTGGCGTCACGATGACCAAAGGGCACAGGCAGTCTACGACGTTGATGGCCAGCCCTTGTGTTGATCCAAGGCCCCAGGAAACGTGTGGCTGTAACGATATACAGGGTTCCTTGGTCGTCCTTCTCGTTGGGTGCACTGCTGCCGGACTGAAGAGCCAAGCAGGGATTACAGACTTATGTAGGCAGCCGGGCACGCTGTTCCGTCAGCGTAGGCAGAGACGAGGATGCTCAGTAGGATGCACTGGCGACACGATGACAAAAGGGAAGGGGCAGTCTGCGTCGTTGATGGCCAGCAGTTGCGTTGATCCAAGGCCCCAGGAAACGAGTGGCTGTAACGATATACAGGGTTACTTGGTCGTCCTGCTCGTTGGGTGCACTGCTGCCGGACTGAAGAGCGAAGCAGGGATTTCAGGCTTATGTGGGCAGCCTGGCACGTTGCTCCGTCAGTGTAGGCAGAGACGAGGATGCGCAGTAGGATGCACTGGCGTCACGATGACCAAAGGGCACAGGCAGTCTACGTCGTTGATGGCCATCCGTTGCGTTGATCCAAGGCCCCAGGAAACGTATGGCTGTAACGATATACAGGGTTCCTTGGTCGTCCTTCTCGTTGGGTGCACTGCTGCCGGACTGAAGAGCCAAACAGGGATTACAGACTTATGTAGGCAGCCGGGCACGCTGTTCCGTCAGCGTAGGCAGAGACGAGGATGCTCAGTAGGATGCACTGGCGTCATGGTGACCAATGGGCACAGGCAGTCTTCGTCGTTTATGGCCAGCCGTTGCGTTGATCCAAGGCCCCAGGAAACGTGTGGCTGTAACGATATACAGGGTCACTTGGTCGTCTTGCTCGTTGGGTGCACTGCTGCCGGACTGAATAGCGAAGCAGGGATTTCAGGCTTATGCAGGCAGCCTGGCACGCTGCTCCGTCAGCGTAGGCAGAGACGAGGATGCGCAGTAGGATGCACTGGCGTCACGATGACCAAAGTGCACAGGCAGTCTGCGTCGTTGATGGCCAGCCGTTGCGTTGATCCAAGGCCCCAGGAAACGTGTGGCTGTAACGATATACAGGGTAACTTGGTCGTCCTGCTCGTTGGGTGCACTGCTGCCGCACTGAATAGCGAAGCAGGGATTCCAGACTTATGTAGGCAGCCGGGCACGCTGTTCCGTCAGCGTAGGCAGAGACGAGGATGCGCAGTAGGATGCACTGGCGTCACGATGACCAAAGGGCACAGGCAGTCTACGTCGTTGATGGCCAGCCCTTGTGTTGATCTAAGGCCCCAGGAAACGTGTGGCTGTAACGATATACAGGGTCACTTGGTCGTCCTGCACGTTGGGTGCACTGCTGCCAGACTGAAGAGCGAAGCAGGGATTCTAGACTTATGTAGGCAGCCGGGCACTCTGTTTCGTTAGCGTAGGCAGAGAGGAGGATGCGAAGTAGGATGCACTGGCGACACGATGACCAAAGGGAATGGGCAGTCTGCGTCGTTGATTGCCAGCCGTTGTGTTGATCCAAGGCCCCAGGAAACGTGTGGCTGCAACGATACTCAGGGTCACTTGGTCGCCCTGCTCGTTGGGTGCACTGCTGCCGGACTGAAGAGCGAAGCAGGGATTTCATGCTTATGTAGGCAGCCTGGCACGCTGCCCCGTCAGCGTAGGCAGAGACGAGGATGCGCAGTAGGATGCACTGGTGTCACGATGACCAAAAGGCACAGGCAGTCTGCATCGTTGATGGCCAGCCGTTGCGTTGATCCAAGGCCACTGGAAACGTGTGGCTGTAACGATATACAGGGTCACTTGGTCGTCCTGCTGGTTGGGTGCACTGCTGCCGGACTGAAGAGCGAAGCAGGGATTTCAGGCTTATGTAGGCAGCCTGGCACGCTGCTCCGTCAGCGTAGGCAGATACGAGGATGCGCTGTAGGATGCACTGGCGTCACGATGACCAAAGGGCACAGGCAGTCTGCGTCGTTGATGGCCAGCCGTTGCGTTGATCCAAGGCCCCAGGAAACGTGTGGCTGTAACGATATACAGGGTCACTTGGTCGTCCTGCTCGTTAGGTGCACTGCTGCCGGAATGAAGAGCGAAGCAGGGATTCCAGACTTATGTAGGCAGCCGGGCATGCTGTTCCGTCAGCGTAGGCAGAGACGAGGATGCGAAGTAGGATGCACTGGCGACACGATGACCAAAGGGAACGGGCAGTCTGCGTCATTGATGGCCAGCCGTTGCGTTGATCCAAGGCCCCTGGAAACGTGTGGCTGTAACGATATACAGGATCACTTGGTCGTCCTGCTCGTTGGGTGCACTGCTGCCGGACTGAAGAGCGAAGCAGGGATTTCATGCTTATGTAGGCAGCCTGGCACGCTGCTCCGTCAGCGTAGGCAGAGACGAGGATGCGCAGTAGGATGCACTGGCGTCACGATGACCAAAAGGCACAGGCAGTCTGCATTGTTGATGGCCAGCCGTTGCGTTGATCTAGGGCCCCTGGAAACGTGTGGCTGTAACGATATACAGGGTCACTTGGTCGTCTTGCTCGTTGGGTGCACTGCTGCCGGACTGAATAGCGAAGCAGGGATTTAAGGCTTATGCAGGCAGCCTGGCACGCTGCTCCGTCAGCGTAGGCAGAGACGAGGATGCGCAGTAGGATGCACTGGCGTCACGATGACCAAAGTGCACAGGCAGTCTGCGTCGTTGATGGCCAGCCGTTGCGTTGATCCAAGGCCCCAGGATACGTGTGGCTGTAACGATATACAGGGTAACTTGGTCGTCCTGCTCGTTGGGTGCACTGCTGCCGCACTGAATAGCGAAGCAGGGATTCCAGACTTATGTAGGCAGCCGGGCACGCTGTTCCGTCAGCGTAGGCAGAGACGAGGATGCGCAGTAGGATGCACTGGCGTCACGATGACCAAAGGGCACAGGCAGTCTACGTCGTTGATGGCCAGCCCTTGTGTTGATCTAAGGCCCCAGGAAACGTGTGGCTGTAACGATATACAGGGTCACTTGGTCGTCCTGCTCGTTGGGTGCACTGCTGCCAGACTGAAGAGCGAAGCAGGGATTCTAGACTTATGTAGGCAGCCGGGCACTCTGTTTCGTCAGCGTAGGCAGAGAGGAGGATGCGAAGTAGGATGCACTGGCGACACGATGACCAAAGGGAACGGGCAGTCTGCGTCGTTGATTGCCAGCCGTTGTGTTGATCCAAGGCCCCTGGAAACGTGTGGCTGTAACGATATACAGGATCACTTGGTCGTCCTGCTCGTTGGGTGCACTGCTGCCGGACTGAAGAGCGAAGCAGGGATTTCATGCTTATGTAGGCAGCCTGGCACGCTGCTCCGTCAGCGTAGGCAGAGACGAGGATGCGCAGTAGGATGCACTGGCGTCACGATGACCAAAAGGCACAGGCAGTCTGCATCGTTGATGGCCAGCCGTTGCGTTGATCCAAGGCCCCTGGAAACGTATGGCTGTAACGATATACAGAGTCACTTGGTCGTCCTGCTCGTTGTGTGCACTGCTGCCGGACTGAAGAGCGAAACAGGGATTTCAGGCTTATGTAGGCAGCCTGGCACGCTGCTCCTTCAGCGTCGGCAGAGACGAGGATGCGCAGTAGGATGCACTGCCGTCACGATGACCAAAGGGCACAGGCAGTCTACGTCGTTGATGGCCAGCCCTTGTGCTGATCCAAGGCCCCAGGAAACGTGTGACTGTAACGATATACAGGGTCACTTGGTCGTCCTGCTCGTTGGGTGCACTGCTGCCAGACTGAAGAGCGAAGCAGGGATTTCAGGCTTATGTAGGCAGCCTCGCACGCTGCTCCTTCAGCGTCGGCAGAGACGAGGATGCGTAGTAGGATGCACTGGCGTCACAAAGACCAAAGGGCACAGGCAGTGTGCGTGGTTGATGGCGAGCAGTTGCGTTGACCCAAGGCCCCAGGAAACGAGTGGCTGTAACGATATACAGGGTCACTTGGTCGTCCTGCTCGGTTGCACTGCTGCCGGACTGAATAGCGAAGCAGGGATTTCAGGCTTATGCAGGCAGCCTGGCACGCTGCTCCGTCAGCGTAGGCAGAGACGAGGATGCGCAGTAGGATGCACTGGCGTCACGATGACCAAAGTGCACAGGCAGTCTGCGTCGTTGATGGCCAGCCGTTGCGTTGATCCAAGGCCCCAGGAAACGTGTGGATGTAACGATATACAGGGTAACTTGGTCGTCCTGCTCGTTGGGTGCACTGCTGCCGCACTGAATAGCGAAGCAGGGATTCCAGACTTATGTAGGCAGCCAGGCACGCTGCTCCGTCAGCGTAGGCAGAGACGAGGATGCGCAGTAGGATGCACTGGCGTCACGATGACCAAAGGGCACAGGCAGTCTACGTCGTTGATGGCCATCCGTTGCGTTGATCCAAGGTCCCAGGAAACGTATGGCTGTAACGATATACAGGGTCACTTGGTCGTCCTGCTCGTTGTGTGCACTGCTGCCGGACTGAAGAGCGAAACAGGGATTTCAGGCTTATGTAGGCAGCCTGGCACGTTGCTCCGTCAGTGTAGGCAGAGACGAGGATGCGCAGTAGGATGCACTGGCGTCACGATGACCAAAGGGCACAGGCAGTCTGCGTCGTTGATGGCCAGCAGTTGCGTTGATCCAAGGCCCCAGGAAACGTGTGGCTGTAACGATATACAGGGTCACTTGGTCGTCCTGCTCGTTGGGTGCACTGCTGCCGGACTGAATAGCGAAGCAGGGATTTCAGGCTTATGCAGGCAGCCTGGCACGCTGCTCCGTCAGCGTAGGCAGAGACGAGGATGCGCAGTAGGATGCACTGGCGTCACGATGACCAAAGTGCACAGGCAGTCTGCGTCGTTGATGGCCAGCCGTTGCGTTGATCCAAGGCCCCAGGAAACGTGTGGCTGTAACGATATACAGGGTCACTTGGTCGTCCTGCTGGTTGGGTGCACTGCTGCCGGACTGAAGAGCGAAGCAGGGATTTCAGGCTTATGTAGGCAGCCTGGCACGCTGCTCCCTCAGCGTCGGCAGAGACGAGGATGCGCAGTAGGATGCCCTGGCGTCACGATGACCAAAGGGCACAGGCAGTCTACGACGTTGATGGCCAGCCCTTGTGTTGATCCAAGGCCCCAGGAAACGTGTGGCTGTAACGATATACAGGGTTCCTTGGTCGTCCTTCTCGTTGGGTGCACTGCTGCCGGACTGAAGAGCCAAGCAGGGATTACAGACTTATGTAGGCAGCCGGGCACGCTGTACCGTCAGCGTAGGCAGAGACGAGGATGCTCAGTAGGATGCACTGGCGACACGATGACAAAAGGGAAGGGGCAGTCTGCGTCGTTGATGGCCAGCCGTTGCGTTGATCCAAGGCCCCAGGACACGTGTGGTGTTAACGATATACAGGGTCACTTGGTCGTCCTGCTCGTTGGGTGCACTGCTGCCGAAATGAAGAGCGAAGCAGGGATTCAAGACTTATGTAGGCAGCCGGGCACGCTGTTCCGTCAGCGTAGGCAGAGACGAGGATGCGCAGTAGGATGCACTGGCGTCACGAAGACCAAAGGGCACAGGCAGTGTGCGTCATTGATGGCCAGCAGTTGCGTTGACCGAAGGCCCCAGGAAACGAGTGGCTGTAACGATATACAGGGTCACTTGGTCGTCCTGCTCGGTTGCACTGCTGCCGGACTGAAGAGCGAAGCAGAGATTTCAGGCTTATGTAGGCAGCCTGGCACGTTGCTCCGTCAGTGTAGGCAGAGACGAGGATGCGCAGTAGGATGCACTGGCGTCACGATGACCAAAGGGCACAGGCAGTCTGCGTCGTTGATGGCCATCCGTTGCGTTGATCCAAGGCCGCAGGAAACGTATGGCTGTAACGATATACAGGGTTCCTTGATCGTCCTGCTCGTTGGGTGCACTGCTGCCGGACTGAAGAGCCAAGCAGGGATTACAGACTTATGTAGGCAGCCGGGTACGCTGTTCCGTCGGCGTAGGCAGAGACGAGGATGCTCAGTAGGATGCACTGGCGTCATGGTGACCAAAGGGCACAGGCAGTCTTCGTCGTTTATGGCCAGCCGTTGCGTTGATCCAAGGCCCCAGGAAACGTGTGGCTGTAACGATATACAGGGTCACTTGGTCGTCCTGCTCGTTGGGTGCACTGCTGCCGGACTGAATAGCGAAGCAGGGATTTCAGGCTTATGCAGGCAGCCTGGCACGCTGCTCCGTCAGCGTAGGCAGAGACGAGGATGCGCAGTAGGATGCACTGGCGTCACGATGACCAAAGTGCACAGGCAGTCTGCGTCGCTGATGGCCAGCCGTTGCGTTGATCCAAGGCCCCAGGAAACGTGTGGATGTAACGATATACAGGGTAACTTGGTCGTCCTGCTCGTTGGGTGCACTGCTGCCGCACTGAATAGCGAAGCAGGGATTCCAGACTTATGTAGGCAGCCGGGCACGCTGCTACGTCAGCGTAGGCAGAGACGAGGATGCGCAGTAGGATGCACTGGTGTCACGATGACCAAAGTGCACAGGCAGTCTGCGTCGTTGATGGCCAGCCGTTGCGTTGATCCAAGGCCCCAGGAAACGTGTGGCTGTAACGATATACAGGGTCACTTGGTCGTCCTGCTGGTTGGGTGCACTGCTGCCGGACTGAAGAGCGAAGCAGGGATTTCAGGCTTATGTAGGCAGCCTGGCACGCTGCTCCCTCAGCGTCGGCAGAGACGAGGATGCGCAGTAGGATGCCCTGGCGTCACGATGACCAAAGGGCACAGGCAGTCTACGACGTTGATGGCCAGCCCTTGTGTTGATCCAAGGCCCCAGGAAACGTGTGGCTGTAACGATATACAGGGTTCCTTGGTCGTTCTTCTCGTTGGGTGCACTGCTGCCGGACTGAAGAGCCAAGCAGGGATTACAGACTTATGTAGGCAGCCGGGCACGCTGTTCCGTCAGCGTAGGCAGAGACGAGGATGCTCAGTAGGATGCACTGGCGACACGATGACGAAAGGGAAGGGGCAGTCTGCGTCGTTGATGGCCAGCAGTTGCGTTGATCCAAGGCCCCAGGAAACGAGTGGCTGTAACGATATACAGGGTTACTTGGTCGTCCTGCTCGTTGGGTGCACTGCTGCCGGACTGAAGAGCGAAGCAGGGATTTCAGGCTTATGCAGGCAGCCTGGCACGCTGCTCCGTCAGCGTAGGCAGAGACGAGGATGCTCAGTAGGATGCACTGGCGTCATGGTGACCAATGGGCACAGGCAGTCTTCGTCGTTTATGGCCAGCCGTTGCGTTGATCCAAGGCCCCAGGAAACGTGTGGCTGTAACGATATACAGGGTCACTTGGTCGTCTTGCTCGTTGGGTGCACTGCTGCCGGACTGAATAGCGAAGCAGGGATTTCAGGCTTATGCAGGCAGCCTGGCACGCTGCTCCGTCAGCGTAGGCAGAGACGAGGATGCGCAGTAGGATGCACTGGCGTCACGATGACCAAAGTGCACAGGCAGTCTGCGTCGTTGATGGCCAGCCGTTGCGTTGATCCAAGGCCCCAGGAAACGTGTGGCTGTAACGATATACAGGGTAACTTGGTCGTCCTGCTCGTTGGGTGCACTGCTGCCGCACTGAATAGCGAAGCAGGGATTCCAGACTTATGTAGGCAGCCGGGCACGCTGTTCCGTCAGCGTAGGCAGAGACGAGGATGCGCAGTAGGATGCACTGGCGTCACGATGACCAAAGGGCACAGGCAGTCTACGTCGTTGATGGCCAGCCCTTGTGTTGATCTAAGGCCCCAGGAAACGTGTGGCTGTAACGATATACAGGGTCACTTGGTCGTCCTGCACGTTGGGTGCACTGCTGCCAGACTGAAGAGCGAAGCAGGGATTCTAGACTTATGTAGGCAGCCGGGCACTCTGTTTCGTTAGCGTAGGCAGAGAGGAGGATGCGAAGTAGGATGCACTGGCGACACGATGACCAAAGGGAATGGGCAGTCTGCGTCGTTGATTGCCAGCCGTTGTGTTGATCCAAGGCCCCAGGAAACGTGTGGCTGCAACGATACTCAGGGTCACTTGGTCGCCCTGCTCGTTGGGTGCACTGCTGCCGGACTGAAGAGCGAAGCAGGGATTTCATGCTTATGTAGGCAGCCTGGCACGCTGCCCCGTCAGCGTAGGCAGAGACGAGGATGCGCAGTAGGATGCACTGGTGTCACGATGACCAAAAGGCACAGGCAGTCTGCATCGTTGATGGCCAGCCGTTGCGTTGATCCAAGGCCACTGGAAACGTGTGGCTGTAACGATATACAGGGTCACTTGGTCGTCCTGCTGGTTGGGTGCACTGCTGCCGGACTGAAGAGCGAAGCAGGGATTTCAGGCTTATGTAGGCAGCCTGGCACGCTGCTCCGTCAGCGTAGGCAGATACGAGGATGCGCTGTAGGATGCACTGGCGTCACGATGACCAAAGGGCACAGGCAGTCTGCGTCGTTGATGGCCAGCCGTTGCGTTGATCCAAGGCCCCAGGAAACGTGTGGCTGTAACGATATACAGGGTCACTTGGTCGTCCTGCTCGTTAGGTGCACTGCTGCCGGAATGAAGAGCGAAGCAGGGATTCCAGACTTATGTAGGCAGCCGGGCATGCTGTTCCGTCAGCGTAGGCAGAGACGAGGATGCGAAGTAGGATGCACTGGCGACACGATGACCAAAGGGAACGGGCAGTCTGCGTCATTGATGGCCAGCCGTTGCGTTGATCCAAGGCCCCTGGAAACGTGTGGCTGTAACGATATACAGGATCACTTGGTCGTCCTGCTCGTTGGGTGCACTGCTGCCGGACTGAAGAGCGAAGCAGGGATTTCATGCTTATGTAGGCAGCCTGGCACGCTGCTCCGTCAGCGTAGGCAGAGACGAGGATGCGCAGTAGGATGCACTGGCGTCACGATGACCAAAAGGCACAGGCAGTCTGCATTGTTGATGGCCAGCCGTTGCGTTGATCTAGGGCCCCTGGAAACGTGTGGCTGTAACGATATACAGGGTCACTTGGTCGTCTTGCTCGTTGGGTGCACTGCTGCCGGACTGAATAGCGAAGCAGGGATTTAAGGCTTATGCAGGCAGCCTGGCACGCTGCTCCGTCAGCGTAGGCAGAGACGAGGATGCGCAGTAGGATGCACTGGCGTCACGATGACCAAAGTGCACAGGCAGTCTGCGTCGTTGATGGCCAGCCGTTGCGTTGATCCAAGGCCCCAGGATACGTGTGGCTGTAACGATATACAGGGTAACTTGGTCGTCCTGCTCGTTGGGTGCACTGCTGCCGCACTGAATAGCGAAGCAGGGATTCCAGACTTATGTAGGCAGCCGGGCACGCTGTTCCGTCAGCGTAGGCAGAGACGAGGATGCGCAGTAGGATGCACTGGCGTCACGATGACCAAAGGGCACAGGCAGTCTACGTCGTTGATGGCCAGCCCTTGTGTTGATCTAAGGCCCCAGGAAACGTGTGGCTGTAACGATATACAGGGTCACTTGGTCGTCCTGCTCGTTGGGTGCACTGCTGCCAGACTGAAGAGCGAAGCAGGGATTCTAGACTTATGTAGGCAGCCGGGCACTCTGTTTCGTCAGCGTAGGCAGAGAGGAGGATGCGAAGTAGGATGCACTGGCGACACGATGACCAAAGGGAACGGGCAGTCTGCGTCGTTGATTGCCAGCCGTTGTGTTGATCCAAGGCCCCTGGAAACGTGTGGCTGTAACGATATACAGGATCACTTGGTCGTCCTGCTCGTTGGGTGCACTGCTGCCGGACTGAAGAGCGAAGCAGGGATTTCATGCTTATGTAGGCAGCCTGGCACGCTGCTCCGTCAGCGTAGGCAGAGACGAGGATGCGCAGTAGGATGCACTGGCGTCACGATGACCAAAAGGCACAGGCAGTCTGCATCGTTGATGGCCAGCCGTTGCGTTGATCCAAGGCCCCTGGAAACGTATGGCTGTAACGATATACAGAGTCACTTGGTCGTCCTGCTCGTTGTGTGCACTGCTGCCGGACTGAAGAGCGAAACAGGGATTTCAGGCTTATGTAGGCAGCCTGGCACGCTGCTCCTTCAGCGTCGGCAGAGACGAGGATGCGCAGTAGGATGCACTGCCGTCACGATGACCAAAGGGCACAGGCAGTCTACGTCGTTGATGGCCAGCCCTTGTGCTGATCCAAGGCCCCAGGAAACGTGTGACTGTAACGATATACAGGGTCACTTGGTCGTCCTGCTCGTTGGGTGCACTGCTGCCAGACTGAAGAGCGAAGCAGGGATTTCAGGCTTATGTAGGCAGCCTCGCACGCTGCTCCTTCAGCGTCGGCAGAGACGAGGATGCGTAGTAGGATGCACTGGCGTCACAAAGACCAAAGGGCACAGGCAGTGTGCGTGGTTGATGGCGAGCAGTTGCGTTGACCCAAGGCCCCAGGAAACGAGTGGCTGTAACGATATACAGGGTCACTTGGTCGTCCTGCTCGGTTGCACTGCTGCCGGACTGAATAGCGAAGCAGGGATTTCAGGCTTATGCAGGCAGCCTGGCACGCTGCTCCGTCAGCGTAGGCAGAGACGAGGATGCGCAGTAGGATGCACTGGCGTCACGATGACCAAAGTGCACAGGCAGTCTGCGTCGTTGATGGCCAGCCGTTGCGTTGATCCAAGGCCCCAGGAAACGTGTGGATGTAACGATATACAGGGTAACTTGGTCGTCCTGCTCGTTGGGTGCACTGCTGCCGCACTGAATAGCGAAGCAGGGATTCCAGACTTATGTAGGCAGCCAGGCACGCTGCTCCGTCAGCGTAGGCAGAGACGAGGATGCGCAGTAGGATGCACTGGCGTCACGATGACCAAAGGGCACAGGCAGTCTACGTCGTTGATGGCCATCCGTTGCGTTGATCCAAGGTCCCAGGAAACGTATGGCTGTAACGATATACAGGGTCACTTGGTCGTCCTGCTCGTTGTGTGCACTGCTGCCGGACTGAAGAGCGAAACAGGGATTTCAGGCTTATGTAGGCAGCCTGGCACGTTGCTCCGTCAGTGTAGGCAGAGACGAGGATGCGCAGTAGGATGCACTGGCGTCACGATGACCAAAGGGCACAGGCAGTCTGCGTCGTTGATGGCCAGCAGTTGCGTTGATCCAAGGCCCCAGGAAACGTGTGGCTGTAACGATATACAGGGTCACTTGGTCGTCCTGCTCGTTGGGTGCACTGCTGCCGGACTGAATAGCGAAGCAGGGATTTCAGGCTTATGCAGGCAGCCTGGCACGCTGCTCCGTCAGCGTAGGCAGAGACGAGGATGCGCAGTAGGATGCACTGGCGTCACGATGACCAAAGTGCACAGGCAGTCTGCGTCGTTGATGGCCAGCCGTTGCGTTGATCCAAGGCCCCAGGAAACGTGTGGCTGTAACGATATACAGGGTCACTTGGTCGTCCTGCTGGTTGGGTGCACTGCTGCCGGACTGAAGAGCGAAGCAGGGATTTCAGGCTTATGTAGGCAGCCTGGCACGCTGCTCCCTCAGCGTCGGCAGAGACGAGGATGCGCAGTAGGATGCCCTGGCGTCACGATGACCAAAGGGCACAGGCAGTCTACGACGTTGATGGCCAGCCCTTGTGTTGATCCAAGGCCCCAGGAAACGTGTGGCTGTAACGATATACAGGGTTCCTTGGTCGTCCTTCTCGTTGGGTGCACTGCTGCCGGACTGAAGAGCCAAGCAGGGATTACAGACTTATGTAGGCAGCCGGGCACGCTGTACCGTCAGCGTAGGCAGAGACGAGGATGCTCAGTAGGATGCACTGGCGACACGATGACAAAAGGGAAGGGGCAGTCTGCGTCGTTGATGGCCAGCCGTTGCGTTGATCCAAGGCCCCAGGACACGTGTGGTGTTAACGATATACAGGGTCACTTGGTCGTCCTGCTCGTTGGGTGCACTGCTGCCGAAATGAAGAGCGAAGCAGGGATTCAAGACTTATGTAGGCAGCCGGGCACGCTGTTCCGTCAGCGTAGGCAGAGACGAGGATGCGCAGTAGGATGCACTGGCGTCACGAAGACCAAAGGGCACAGGCAGTGTGCGTCATTGATGGCCAGCAGTTGCGTTGACCGAAGGCCCCAGGAAACGAGTGGCTGTAACGATATACAGGGTCACTTGGTCGTCCTGCTCGGTTGCACTGCTGCCGGACTGAAGAGCGAAGCAGAGATTTCAGGCTTATGTAGGCAGCCTGGCACGTTGCTCCGTCAGTGTAGGCAGAGACGAGGATGCGCAGTAGGATGCACTGGCGTCACGATGACCAAAGGGCACAGGCAGTCTGCGTCGTTGATGGCCATCCGTTGCGTTGATCCAAGGCCGCAGGAAACGTATGGCTGTAACGATATACAGGGTTCCTTGATCGTCCTGCTCGTTGGGTGCACTGCTGCCGGACTGAAGAGCCAAGCAGGGATTACAGACTTATGTAGGCAGCCGGGTACGCTGTTCCGTCGGCGTAGGCAGAGACGAGGATGCTCAGTAGGATGCACTGGCGTCATGGTGACCAAAGGGCACAGGCAGTCTTCGTCGTTTATGGCCAGCCGTTGCGTTGATCCAAGGCCCCAGGAAACGTGTGGCTGTAACGATATACAGGGTCACTTGGTCGTCCTGCTCGTTGGGTGCACTGCTGCCGGACTGAATAGCGAAGCAGGGATTTCAGGCTTATGCAGGCAGCCTGGCACGCTGCTCCGTCAGCGTAGGCAGAGACGAGGATGCGCAGTAGGATGCACTGGCGTCACGATGACCAAAGTGCACAGGCAGTCTGCGTCGCTGATGGCCAGCCGTTGCGTTGATCCAAGGCCCCAGGAAACGTGTGGATGTAACGATATACAGGGTAACTTGGTCGTCCTGCTCGTTGGGTGCACTGCTGCCGCACTGAATAGCGAAGCAGGGATTCCAGACTTATGTAGGCAGCCGGGCACGCTGCTACGTCAGCGTAGGCAGAGACGAGGATGCGCAGTAGGATGCACTGGTGTCACGATGACCAAAGTGCACAGGCAGTCTGCGTCGTTGATGGCCAGCCGTTGCGTTGATCCAAGGCCCCAGGAAACGTGTGGCTGTAACGATATACAGGGTCACTTGGTCGTCCTGCTGGTTGGGTGCACTGCTGCCGGACTGAAGAGCGAAGCAGGGATTTCAGGCTTATGTAGGCAGCCTGGCACGCTGCTCCCTCAGCGTCGGCAGAGACGAGGATGCGCAGTAGGATGCCCTGGCGTCACGATGACCAAAGGGCACAGGCAGTCTACGACGTTGATGGCCAGCCCTTGTGTTGATCCAAGGCCCCAGGAAACGTGTGGCTGTAACGATATACAGGGTTCCTTGGTCGTTCTTCTCGTTGGGTGCACTGCTGCCGGACTGAAGAGCCAAGCAGGGATTACAGACTTATGTAGGCAGCCGGGCACGCTGTTCCGTCAGCGTAGGCAGAGACGAGGATGCTCAGTAGGATGCACTGGCGACACGATGACGAAAGGGAAGGGGCAGTCTGCGTCGTTGATGGCCAGCAGTTGCGTTGATCCAAGGCCCCAGGAAACGAGTGGCTGTAACGATATACAGGGTTACTTGGTCGTCCTGCTCGTTGGGTGCACTGCTGCCGGACTGAAGAGCGAAGCAGGGATTTCAGGCTTATGCAGGCAGCCTGGCACGCTGCTCCGTCAGCGTAGGCAGAGACGAGGATGCTCAGTAGGATGCACTGGCGTCATGGTGACCAATGGGCACAGGCAGTCTTCGTCGTTTATGGCCAGCCGTTGCGTTGATCCAAGGCCCCAGGAAACGTGTGGCTGTAACGATATACAGGGTCACTTGGTCGTCTTGCTCGTTGGGTGCACTGCTGCCGGACTGAATAGCGAAGCAGGGATTTCAGGCTTATGCAGGCAGCCTGGCACGCTGCTCCGTCAGCGTAGGCAGAGACGAGGATGCGCAGTAGGATGCACTGGCGTCACGATGACCAAAGTGCACAGGCAGTCTGCGTCGTTGATGGCCAGCCGTTGCGTTGATCCAAGGCCCCAGGAAACGTGTGGCTGTAACGATATACAGGGTAACTTGGTCGTCCTGCTCGTTGGGTGCACTGCTGCCGCACTGAATAGCGAAGCAGGGATTCCAGACTTATGTAGGCAGCCGGGCACGCTGTTCCGTCAGCGTAGGCAGAGACGAGGATGCGCAGTAGGATGCACTGGCGTCACGATGACCAAAGGGCACAGGCTGTCTACGTCGTTGATGGCCAGCCCTTGTGTTGATCTAAGGCCCCAGGAAACGTGTGGCTGTAACGATATACAGGGTCACTTGGTCGTCCTGCTCGTTGGGTGCACTGCTGCCAGACTGAAGAGCGAAGCAGGGATTCTAGACTTATGTAGGCAGCCGGGCACTCCGTTTCGTCAGCGTAGGCAGAGAGGAGGATGCGAAGTAGGATGCACTGGCGACACGATGACCAAAGGGAATGGGCAGTCTGCGTCGTTGATTGCCAGCCGTTGTGTTGATCCAAGGCCCCAGGAAACGTGTGGCTGCAACGATACTCAGGGTCACTTGGTCGCCCTGCTCGTTGGGTGCACTGCTGCCGGACTGAAGAGCGAAGCAGGGATTTCATGCTTATGTAGGCAGCCTGGCACGCTGCCCCGTCAGCGTAGGCAGAGACGAGGATGCGCAGTAGGATGCACTGGCGTCACGATGACCAAAAGGCACAGGCAGTCTGAATCGTTGATGGCCAGCCGTTGCGTTGATCCAAGGCCACTGGAAACGTGTGGCTGTAACAATATACAGGGTCACTTGGTCGTCCTGCTGGTTGGGTGCACTGCTGCCGGACTGAAGAGCGAAGCAGGGATTTCAGGCTTATGTAGGCAGCCTGGCACGCTGCTCCGTCAGCGTAGGCAGATACGAGGATGCGCTGTAGGATGCACTGGCGTCACGATGACCAAAGGGCACAGGCAGTCTGCGTCGTTGATGGCCAGCCGTTGCGTTGATCCAAGGCCCCAGGAAACGTGTGGCTGTAACGATATACAGGGTCACTTGGTCGTCCTGCTCGTTAGGTGCACTGCTGCCGGAATGAAGAGCGAAGCAGGGATTCCAGACTTATGTAGGCAGCCGGGCATGCTGTTCCGTCAGCGTAGGCAGAGACGAGGATGCGAAGTAGGATGCAATGGCGACACGATGACCAAAGGGAACGGGCAGTCTGCGTCATTGATGGCCAGCCGTTGCGTTGATCCAAGGCCCCTGGAAACGTGTGGCTGTAACGATATACAGGATCACTTGGTCGTCCTGCTCGTTGGGTGCACTGCTGCCGGACTGAAGAGCGAAGCAGGGATTTCATGCTTATGTAGGCAGCCTGGCACGCTGCTCCGTCAGCGTAGGCAGAGACGAGGATGCGCAGTAGGATGCACTGGCGTCACGATGACCAAAAGGCACAGGCAGTCTGCATTGTTGATGGCCAGCCGTTGCGTTGATCTAAGGCCCCTGGAAACGTGTGGCTGTAACGATATACAGGGTCACTTGGTCGTCTTGCTCGTTGGGTGCACTGCTGCCGGACTGAATAGCGAAGCAGGGATTTAAGGCTTATGCAGGCAGCCTGGCACGCTGCTCCGTCAGCGTAGGCAGAGACGAGGATGCGCAGTAGGATGCACTGGCGTCACGATGACCAAAGTGCACAGGCAGTCTGCGTCGTTGATGGCCAGCCGTTGCGTTGATCCAAGGCCCCAGGATACGTGTGGCTGTAACGATATACAGGGTAACTTGGTCGTCCTGCTCGTTGGGTGCACTGCTGCCGCACTGAATAGCGAAGCAGGGATTCCAGACTTATGTAGGCAGCCGGGCACGCTGTTCCGTCAGCGTAGGCAGAGACGAGGATGCGCAGTAGGATGCACTGGCGTCACGATGACCAAAGGGCACAGGCAGTCTACGTCGTTGATGGCCAGCCCTTGTGTTGATCTAAGGCCCCAGGAAACGTGTGGCTGTAACGATATACAGGGTCACTTGGTCGTCCTGCTCGTTGGGTGCACTGCTGCCAGACTGAAGAGCGAAGCAGGGATTCTAGACTTATGTAGGCAGCCGGGCACTCTGTTTCGTCAGCGTAGGCAGAGAGGAGGATGCGAAGTAGGATGCACTGGCGACACGATGACCAAAGGGAACGGGCAGTCTGCGTCGTTGATTGCCAGCCGTTGTGTTGATCCAAGGCCACAGGAAACGTGTGGCTGCAACGATACTCAGGGTCACTTGGTCGCCCTGCTCGTTGGGTGCACTGCTGCCGGACTGAAGAGCGAAGCAGGGATTTCATGCTTATGTAGGCAGCCTGGCAAGCTGCCCCGTCAGCGTAGGCAGAGACGAGGATGCGCAGTAGGATGCACTGGCGTCACGATGACCAAAAGGCACAGGCAGTCTGCATCGTTGATGGCCAGCCGTTGCGTTGATCCAAGGCCACTGGAAACGTGTGGCTGTAACGATATAGAGGGTCACTTGGTCGTCCTGCTGGTTGGGTGCACTGCTGCCGGACTGAAGAGCGAAGCAGGGATTTCAGGCTTATGTAGGCAGCCTGGCACGCTGCTCCGTCAGCGTAGGCGGATACGAGGATGCGCTGTAGGATGCACTGGCGTCACGATGACCAAAGGGCACAGGCAGTCTGCGTCGTTGATGGCCAGCCGTTACGTTGATCCAAGGCCCCTGGAAACGTGTGGCTGTAACGATATACAGGATCACTTGGTCGTCCTGCTCGTTGGGTGCACTGCTGCCGGACTGAAGAGCGAAGCAGGGATTTCATGCTTATGTAGGCAGCCTGGCACGCTGCTCCGTCAGCGTAGGCAGAGACGAGGATGCGCAGTAGGATGCACTGGCGTCACGATGACCAAAAGGCACAGGCAGTCTGCATCGTTGATGGCCAGCCGTTGCGTTGATCCAAGGCCCCTGGAAACGTATGGCTGTAACGATATACAGAGTCACTTGGTCGTCCTGCTCGTTGTGTGCACTGCTGCCGGACTGAAGAGCGAAACAGGGATTTCAGGCTTATGTAGGCAGCCTGGCACGCTGCTCCTTCAGCGTCGGCAGAGACGAGGATGCGCAGTAGGATGCACTGCCGTCACGATGACCAAAGGGCACAGGCAGTCTACGTCGTTGATGGCCAGCCCTTGTGCTGATCCAAGACCCCAGGAAACGTGTGACTGTAACGATATACAGGGTCACTTGGTCGTCCTGCTCGTTGGGTGCACTGCTGCCGGAAAGAAGAGCGAAGCAGGGATTCCAGACTTATGTAGGCAGCCGGGCACGCTGTTCCGTCAGCGTAGGCAGAGACGAGGATGCGCAGTAGGATGCACCGGCGTCACGAAGACCAAAGGGCACAGGCAGTGTGCGTCGTTGATGGCCAGCAGTTGCGTTGACCCAAGGCCCCAGGAAACGAGTGGCTGTAACGATATACAGGGTCACTTGGTCGTCCTGCTCGGTGTCACTGCTGCCGGACTGAAGAGCGAAGCAGGGATTTCAGACTTATGTGGGCAGCCTGGCACGTTGCTCCTTCAGTGTAGGCAGAGACGAGGATGCGCAGTAGGATGCACTGGCGTCACGATGACCAAAGGGCACAGGCAGTCTGCGTCGTTGATGGCCATCCGTTGCGTTGATCCAAGGCCCCAGGAAACGTATGGCTGTAACGATATACAGGGTTCCTTGGTCGTCCTTCTCGTTGGGTGCACTACTGCCGGACTGAAGAGCCAAGCAGGGATTACAGACTTATGTAGGCAGCCGGGCACGCTGTTCCGTCAGCGTAGGCAGAGACGAAGATGCTCAGTAGGATGCACTGGCGTCATGGTGACCAAAGGGCACAGGCAGTCTTCGTCGTTTATGGCCAGCCGTTGCGTTGATCCAAGGCCCCAGGAAACGTGTGGCTGTAACGATATACAGGGTCACTTGGTCGTCCTGCTCGTTGGGTGCACTGCTGCCGGACTGAATAGCGAAGCAGGGTTTTCAGGCTTATGCAGGCAGCCTGGCACGCTGCTCCGTCAGCGTAGGCAGAGACGAGGATGCGCAGTAGGATGCACTGGCGTCACGATGACCAAAGTGCACAGGCAGTCTGCGTCGTTGATGGCCAGCCTTTGCGTTGATCCAAGGCCCCAGGAAACGTGTGGCTGTAACGATATACAGGGTAACTTGGTCGTCCTGTTCGTTGGGTGCACTGCTGCCGCACTGAATAGCGAAGCAGGGATTCCAGACTTATGTAGGCAGCCGGGCACGCTGTTCCGTCAGCGTAGGCAGAGACGAGGATGCTCAGTAGGATGCACTGGCGTCATGGTGACCAAAGGGCACAGGCAGTCTTCGTCGTTTATGGCCAGCCGTTGCGTTGATCCAAGGCCCCAGGAAACGTGTGGCTGTAACGATACAATGGGTAACTTGGTCCTCCTGCTCGTTGGGTGCACTGCTGCCGGATTGAAGAGCGAAGCAGGGATTCCAGACTTATGTAGGCATCCGGGCACGGTGTTCCGTCAGCGTAGGCAGAGACGAGGATGCGCAGTAGGATGCACTGGCGTCACGATGACCAAAGGGCACAGGCAGTCTACGTCGTTGATGGCCAGCCCTTGTGTTGATCTAAGGCCCAAGGAAACGTGTGGCTGTAACGATATACAGGGTCACTTGGTCGTCCTGCTGGTTGGGTGCACTGCTGCCGGACTGAAGAGCTAAGCAGGGATTTCAGGCTTATGTAGGCAGTCTGGCACGCTGCTCCGTAAGCGTAGGCAGATACGAGGATGCGCTGCAGGATGCACTGGCGTTACGATGACCAAAGGGCACAGGCAGTCTGCGTCGTTGATGGCCAGCCGTTGCGTTGATCCAAGGCCCAAGGAAACGTGTGGCTGTAACGATATACAGGGTCACTTGGTCATCCTGCTCGTTCGGTGCATTGCTGCCGGAATGAAGAGCGAAGCAGGGATTCCAGACTTAAGTAGGCAGCCGGGCACGCTGTTCCGTCAGCGTAGGCAGAGACGAGGATGTGAAGTAGGATGCACTGGCGACACGATGTCCAAAGGGAACGGGCAGTCTGCGTCACTGATGGCCAGCCGTTGTGTTGATCCAAGGCCCCAGGAAACGTGTGGCTTTAACGATATACAGGGTCACTTGGTCGTCCTGCTGGTTGGGTGCACTGCTGCCGGACTGAAGAGAGAAGCAGGGATTTCAGGCTTATGTAGGCAGCCTGGCACGCTGCTCCGTCAGCGTAGGCAGATACGAGGATGCGCGGTAGGATGCACTGGCGTCACGATGACCAAAGGGCACAGGCAGTCTGCGTCGTTGATGGCCAGCCGTTGCGTTGATCCAAGGCCCAAGGAAACGTGTGGCTGTAACGATATACAGGGTCACTTGGTCATCCTGCACGTTGGGTGCACTGCTGCCGGAATGAAGAGCGAAGCAGGGATTCCAGACTTATGTAGGCAGCCGGGCACGCTGTTCCGTCAGCGTAGGCAGAGACGAGGATGCGAAGTAGGATGCACTGGCGAAACGATGTCCAAAGGGAACGGGCAGTCTGCGTCATTGATGGCCAGCCGTTGTGTTGATCCAAGGCCCCAGGGAACGTGTGGCTTTAACGATATACAGGGTCACTTGGTCGTCCTGCTGGTTGGGTGCACTGCTGCAGGACTGAAGAGAGAAGCAGGGATTTCAGGCTTATGTAGGCAGCCTGGCACGCAGCTCCGTCAGCGTAGGCAGATACGAGGATGCGCGGTAGGATGCACTGGCGTCACGATGACCAAAGGGCACAGGCAGTCTGCGTCGTTGATGGCCAGCCGTTGCGTTGATCCAAGGCCCCAGGAAACGTGTGGTTGTAACGATATACAGGGTCACTTGGTCGTCCTGCTCGTTGGGTGCACTGCTGCCGGAATGAAGAGCGAAGCAGGGATTCCAGACTTATTTAGGCAGCCGGGCACGCTGTTCCGTCAGCGTAGGCAGAGACGAGGATGCGCACTAGGATGCACTGGCGTCACGAAGACCAAAGGGCACAGGCAGTGTGCGTCGTTGATGGGCAGCTGTTGCGTTGACCGAAAGCCCCAGGAAACGAGTGGCTGTAACGATATACAGGGTCACTTGGTCGTCCTGCTCGGTTGCACTGCTGCCGGACTGAAGAGCGAAGCAGGGATTTCAGGCTTATGTAGGCAGCCTGGCACGTTGCTCCGTCAGTGTAGGCAGAGACGAGGATGCGCAGTAGGATGCACTGGCGTCACGATGACCAAAGGGCACAGGCAGTCTGCGTCGTTTATGGCCATCCGTTGCGTTGATCCAAGGCCCCAGGAAACGTATGGCTGTAACGATATACAGGGTTCCTTGATCGTCCTGCTCGTTGGGTGCACTGCTGCCGGACTGAAGAGCCAAGCAGGGATTACAGACTTATGTAGGCAGCCGGGCACGCTGTTCCGTCAGCGTAGGCAGAGACGAGGATGCTCAGTAGGATGCACTGGCGTCATGGTGACCAAAGGGCACAGGCAATCTTCGTCGTTTATGGCCAGCCGTTGCGTTCATCCAAGGCCCCAGGAAACGTGTGGCTGTAACGATATACAGGGTCACTTGGTCGTCCTGCTCGTTGGGTGCACTGCGGCGGACTGAATAGCGAAGCAGGGATTTCAGGCTTATGCAGGCAGCCTGGCACGCTGCTCCGTCAGCGTAGGCAGAGACGAGGATGCGCAGTAGGATGCACAGGCGTCACGATGACCAAAGTGCACAGGCAGTCTGCGTCGTTGATGGCCAGCCGTTGCGTTGATCCAAGGCCCCAGGAAACGTGTTGCTGTAACGATATACAGGGTAACTTGGTCGTCCTGCTCCTTGGGTGCACTGCTGCCGCACTGAATAGCGAAGCAGGGATTCCAGACTTATGTAGGCAACCGGGCACGCTGTTGCGTCAGCGCAGGCAGAGACGAGGATGCGCAGTAGGATGCACTGGCGTCACGAAGACCAAAGGGCACAGGCAGTGTGCCTCGTTGATGGCCAGCAGTTGCGTTGACCCAAGGCCCCAGGAAACGAGTGGCTGTAACGATATACAGGGTCACTTGGTCGTCCTGCTCGGTTGCACTGCTGCCGGACTGAAGAGCGAAGCAGGGATTTCAGGCTTATGTAGGCAGCCTGGCACGTTGCTCCGTCAGTGTAGGCAGAGACGAGGATGCGCAGTAGGATACACTGGCGTCACGATGACCAAAGGGCACAGGCAGTCTGCGTCGTTGATGGCCATCCGTTGCGTTGATCCAAGGCCCCAGGAAACGTATGGCTGTAACGATATACAGGGTTCCTTGGTCGTCCTTCTCGTTGGGTGCACTGCTGCCGGACTGAAGAGCCAAGCAGGGATTACAGACTTATGTAGGCAGCCGGGCACGCTGTTCCGTCAGCGTAGGCAGAGACGAGGATGCTCAGTAGGATGCACTGGCGTCATGGTGACCAAAGGGCACAGGCAGTCTTCGTCGTTTATGGCCAGCCGTTGCGTTGATCCAAGGCCCCAGGAAACGTGTGGCTGTAACGATATACAGGGTCACTTGGTCGTCCTGCTCGTTGGGTGCACTGCTGCCGGACTGAATAGCGAAGCAGGGATTTCAGGCTTATGCAGTCAGCCTGGCACGCTGCTCCGTCAGCGTAGGCAGAGACGAGGATGCGCAGTAGAATGCACTGGCGTCACGATGACCAAAATGCACACGCAGTCTGCGTCGTTGATGGCCAGCCGTTGCGTTGATCCAAGGCCCCAGGGAACGTGTGGCTGTAACGATATACAGGGTAACTTGGTCGTCCTGCTCGTTGGGTGCACTGCTGCCGCACTGAATAGCGAAGCAGGGATTCCAGACTTATGTAGGCAGCCGGGCACGCTGTTCCGTCAGCGTAGGCAGAGACGAGGATGCTCAGTAGGATGCACTGGCGTTATGGTGACCAAAGGGCACAGGCAGTCTTCGCCGTTTATGGCCAGCCGTTGCGTTGATCCAAGGCCCCAGGAAACGTGTGGCTGTAACGATACAATGGGTAACTTGGTCCTCCTGCTCGTTGGGTGCACTGCTGCCGGACTGAAGAGCGAAGCAGGGATTCCAGACCTATGTAGGCATCCGGGCACGCTGTTCCGTCAGCGTAGGCAGAGACGAGGATGCGCAGTAGGATGCACTGGCGTCACGATGACCAAAGGGCACAGGCAGTCTTCGTCGTTTATGGCCAGCCGTTGCGTTGATCCAAGGCCCCAGGAAACGTGTGGCTGTAACGATACAATGGGTAACTTGGTCCTCCTGCTCGTTGGGTGCACTGCTGCCGGACTGAAGAGCGAAGCAGGGATTCCAGACCTATGTAGGCATCCGGGCACGCTGTTCCGTCAGCGTAGGCAGAGACGAGGATGCGCAGTAGGATGCACTGGCGTCACGGTGACCAAAAGGCACAGGCAGTCTACGTCGTTGATGGCCAGCCCTTGTGTTGATCTAAGGCCCCAGGAAACGTGTGGCTGTAACGATATACAGGGTCACTTGGTCGTCCTGCTCGTTGGGTGCACTGCTGCCAGACTGAAGAGCGAAGCAGGGATTTCCGCCTTATGTAGGCAGCCTGGCACGCTGCTCCGTCAGCGTCAGCAGAGACGAGGATGCGCAGTAGGATGCACTGGCGTCACAAAGACCAAAGGGCACAGGCAGTGTGCGTCGTTGATGGCCAGCAGTTGCGTTGACCCAAGGCCCCAGGAAACGAGTGGCTGTAACGATATACAGGGTCACTTGGTCGTCCTGCTCGGTTGCACTGCTGCCGGGCTGAAGAGCGAAGCAGGGATTTCGTGCTTATGTAGGCAACCGGGCAAGCTGTTTCGTCAGCGTAGGTAGAGACGAGGATGCGAAGTAGGATGCACTGGCGACACAATGACCAAAGGGAACGGGCAGTCTGCGTCATTGATGGCCAGCCGTTGTGTTGATCCAAGGCCCCAGGAAACGTGTGGCTGTAACGATACTCAGGGTCACTTGGTCGCCCTGCTCGTTGGATGCACTGCTGCCGGACTGAAGAGCTAAGCAGGGAGTTCATGCTTATGTAGCAGCCGGGCACTCTGTTTCGTCAGCGTAGGCAGAGAGGAGGATGCGAAGTAGGATGCACTGGCGACACGATGACAAAAGGGAACGGGCAGTCTGCGTCGTTGATGGCCAGCCGTTGTGTTGATCCACGGCCACTGGAAACGTGTGGCTGTAACGATATACAGGGTCACTTGGTCGTCCTGCTGGTTGGGTGCACTGCTGCCGGACTGAAGAGCGAAGCAGGGATTTCAGGCTTATGTAGGCAGCCTGGCACGCTGCTCCCTCAGCGTCGGCAGAGACGAGGATGCGCAGTAGGATGCACTGGCGTCACGATGACCAAAGGGCACAGGCAGTCTACGACGTTGATGGCCAGCCCTTGTGTTGATCCAACGCCCCAGGAAACGTGTGGCTGTAACGATATACAGGGTCACTTGGGCGTCCTGCTCGTTGGGTGCACTGCTGCCGGAATGAAGAGCGAAGCAGGGATTCCAGACTTATGTAGGCAGCCGGGCACGCTGTTCCGTCAGCGTAGGCAGAGACGAGGATGCGCAGTAGGATGCACTGGCGTCACGGTGACCAAAAGGCACAGGCAGTCTACGTCGTTGATGGCCAGCCCTTGTGTTGATCTAAGGCCCCAGGAAACGTGTGGCTGTAACGATATACAGGGTCACTTGGTCGTCCTGCTCGTTGGGTGCACTGCTGCCAGACTGAAGAGCGAAGCAGGGATTTCCGCCTTATGTAGGCAGCCTGGCACGCTGCTCCGTCAGCGTCAGCAGAGACGAGGATGCGCAGTAGGATGCACTGGCGTCACAAAGACCAAAGGGCACAGGCAGTGTGCGTCGTTGATGGCCAGCAGTTGCGTTGACCCAAGGCCCCAGGAAACGAGTGGCTGTAACGATATACAGGGTCACTTGGTCGTCCTGCTCGGTTGCACTGCTGCCGGACTGAAGAGCGAAGCAGGGATTTCGTGCTTATGTAGGCAACCGGGCAAGCTGTTTCGTCAGCGTAGGTAGAGACGAGGATGCGAAGTAGGATGCACTGGCGACACAATGACCAAAGGGAACGGGCAGTCTGCGTCATTGATGGCCAGCCGTTGCGTTGATCCAAGGCCCCAGGAAACGTGTGGCTGTAACGATACTGAGGGTCACTTGGTCGCCCTGCTCGTTGGATGCACTGCTGCCGGACTGAAGAGCTAAGCAGGGAGTTCATGCTTATGTAGCAGCCGGGCACTCTGTTTCGTCAGCGTAGGCAGAGAGGAGGATGCGAAGTAGGATGCACTGGCGACACGATGACAAAAGGGAACGGGCAGTCTGCGTCGTTGATGACCAGCCGTTGTGTTGATCCACGGCCACTGGAAACGTGTGGCTGTAACGATATACAGGGTCACTTGGTCGTCCTGCTGGTTGGGTGCACTGCTGCCGGACTGAAGAGCGAAGCAGGGATTTCAGGCTTATGTAGGCAGCCTGGCACGCTGCTCCCTCAGCGTCGGCAGAGACGAGGATGCGCAGTAGGATGCACTGGCGTCACGATGACCAAAGGGCACAGGCAGTCTACGACGTTGATGGCCAGCCCTTGTGTTGATCCAACGCCCCAGGAAACGTGTGGCTGTAACGATATACAGGGTCACTTGGGCGTCCTGCTCGTTGGGTGCACTGCTGCCGGAATGAAGAGCGAAGCAGGGATTCCAGACTTATGTAGGCAGCCGGGCACGCTGTTCCGTCAGCGTAGGCAGAGACGAGGATGCGCAGTAGGATGCACTGGCGTCACGAAGACCAAAGGGCACAGGCAGTGTGCGTCGTTGATGGCCAGCAGTTGCGTTGACCCAAGGCCCCAGGAAACGAGTGGCTGTAACGATATACAGGGTCACTTGGTCGTCCTGCTCGGTTGCACTGCTGCCGGACTGAATAGCGAAGCAGGGATTTCAGGCTTATGCAGGCAGCCTGGCACGCTGCTCCGTCAGCGTAGGCAGAGACGAGGATGCGCAGTAGGATGCACTGGCGTCACGATGACCAAAGTGCACAGGCAGTCTGCATCGTTGATGGCCAGCCGTTGCGTTGATCCAAGGCCCCAGGAAACGTGTGGCTGTAACGATATACAGGGTAACTTGGTCGTCCTGCTCGTTGGGTGCACTCCTGCCGCACTGAATAGCGAAGCAGGGATTCTAGACTTATGTAGGCAGCCGGGCACTCTGTTTCGTCAGCGTAGGCAGAGAGGAGGATGCGAAGTAGGATGCACTGGCGACACGATGACCAAAGGGAACGGGCAGTCTGCGTCGTTGATGGCCAGCCGTTGTGTTGATCAAAGGCCCCAGGAAACGTGTGGCTGTAATGATACTCAGGGTCACTTGGTCGCCCTGCTCGTTGGGTGCACTGCTGCCGGACTGAAGAGCGAAGCAGGGATTTCATGCTTATGTAGGCAGCCTGGCACGCTGCCCCGTCAGCGTAGGCAGAGACGAGGATGCGCAGTAGGATGCACTGGCGTCACGATGACCAAAAGGCAAAGGCAGTCTGCATCGTTGATGGCCAGCCGTTGCGTTGATCCAAGGCCACTGGAAACGTGTGGCTGTAACGATATACAGGGTCACTTGGTCGTCCTGCTGGTTGGGTGCACTGCTGCCGGACTGAAGAGCGAAGCAGGGATTTCGTGCTTATGTAGGCAGCCTGGCACGCTGCTCCGTCAGCGTAGGCAGATACGAGGAAGCGCTGTAGGATGCACTGGCGTCACGATGACCAAAGGGCACAGGCAGTCAGCGTCGTTGATGGCCAGCCCTTGTGTTGATCCAAGGCCCCAGGAAACGTGTGGCTGTAACGATATACAGGGTCACTTGGTCGTCCTGCTCGTTGGGTGCACTGCTGCCAGACTGAAGAGCGAAGCAGGGATTTCAGGCTTATGTAGGCAGCCTGGCACGCTGCTCCTTCAGCGTTGGCAGAGACGAGGATGCGTAGTAGGATGCACTGGCGTCACAAAGACCAAAGGGCACAGGCAGTGTGCGTCGTTGATGGCCAGCAGTTGCGTTGACCCAAGGCCCCAGGAAACGAGTGGCTGTAACGATATACAGGGTCACTTGGTCGTCCTGCTCGTTGGGTGCACTGCTGCCGGAATGAAGAGCGAAGCAGGGATTTCAGGCTTATGTAGGCAGCCTGGCACGCTGCTCCGTGAGCGTAGGCAGATACGAGGATGCGCGGTAGGATGCACTGGCGTCACGATGACCAAAGGGCACAGGCAGTCCGCGTCGTTGATGGCCAGCCGTTGCGTTGATCCAAGGCCCCAGGAAACGTGTGGTTGTAACGATATACAGGGTCACTTGGTCGTCCTGCTCGTTGGGTGCACTGCTGCCGAAATGAAGAGCGAAGCAGGGATTCCAGACTTATGTAGGCAGCCGGGCACGCTGTTCCGTCAGCGTAGGCAGAGACGAGGATGCGCAGTAGGATGCACTGGCGTCACGAAGACCAAAGGGCACAGGCAGTGTGCGTCATTGATGGCCAGCAGTTGCGTTGACCGAAGGCCCCAGGAAACGAGTGGCTCTAACGATATACAGGGTCACTTGGTCGTCCTGCTCGGTTGCACTGCTGCCGGACTGAAGAGCGAAGCAGGGATTTCAGGCTTATGTAGGCAGCCTGGCACGTTGCTCCGTCAGTGTAGGCAGAGACGAGGATGCGCAGTAGGATGCACTGGCGTCACGATGACCAAAGGGCACAGGCAGTCTGCGTCGTTGATGGCCATTCGTTGCGTTGATCCAAGGCCCCAGGAAACGTATGGCTGTAACGATATACAGGGTTCCTTGATCGTCCTGCTCGTTGGGTGCACTGCTGCCGGACTGAAGAGCCAAGCAGGGATTACAGACTTATGTAGGCAGCCGGGCACGCTGTTCCGTCAGCGTAGGCAGAGACGAGGATGCTCAGTAGGATGCACTGGCGTCATGGTGACCAAAGGGCATAGGCAGTCTTCGTCGTTTATGGCCAGCCGTTGCGTTGATCCAAGGCCCCAGGAAACGTGTGGCTGTAACGATATACAGGGTCACTTGGTCGTCCTGCTCGTTGGGTGCACTGCTGCCGGACTGAATAGCGAAGCAGGGATTTCAGGCTTATGCAGGCAGCCTGGCACGCTGCTCCGTCAGCGTAGGCAGAGACGAGGATGCGCAGTAGGATGCACTGGCGTCACGGTGACCAAAGTGCACAGGCAGTCTGCGTGGTTGATGGCCCGCCGTTGCGTTGATCCAAGGCCCCAGGAAACGTGTGGATGTAACGATATACAGGGTAACTTGGTCGTCCTGCTCGTTGGGTGCACTGCTGCCGAAATGAAGAGCGAAGCAGGGATTCCAGACTTACGTAGGCAGCCGGGCACGCTGTTCCGTCAGCGTAGGCAGAGACGAGGATGCGCAGTAGGATGCACTGGCGTCACGAAGACCAAAGGGCACAGGCAGTGTGCGTCATTGATGGCCAGCAGTTGCGGTGACCGAAGGCCCCAGGAAACGAGTGGCTCTAACGATATACAGGGTCACTTGGTCGTCCTGCTCGGTTGCACTGCTGCCGGACTGAAGAGCGAAGCAGGGATTTCAGGCTTATGTAGGCAGCCTGGCACGTTGCTCCGTCAGTGTAGGCAGAGACGAGGATGCGCAGTAGGATGCACTGGCGTCACGATGACCAAAGGGCACAGGCAGTCTGCGTCGTTGATGGCCATCCGTTGCGTTGATGCAAGGCCCCAGGAAACGTATGGATGTAACGATATACAGGGTTCCTTGATCGTCCTGCTCGTTGGGTGCACTGCTGCCGGACTGAAGAGCCAAGCAGGGATTACAGACTTATGTAGGCAGCCGGGCACGCTGTTCCGTCAGCGTAGGCAGAGACGAGGATGCTCAGTAGGATGCACTGGCGTCATGGTGACCAAAGGGCATAGGCAGTCTTCGTCGTTTATGGCCAGCCGTTGCGTTGATTCAAGGCCCCAGGAAACGTGTGGATGTAACGATATACAGGGTAACTTGGTCGTCCTGCTCGTTGGGTGCACTGCTGCCGCACTGAATAGCGAAGCAGGGATTCCAGACTTATGTAGGCAGCCTGGCACGCTGCCCCGTCAGCGTAGGCAGAGACGAGGATGCGCTGTAGGATGCACTGGCGTCACGATGACCAAAAGGCAAAGGCAGTCTGCATCGTTGATGGCCAGCCGTTGCGTTGATCCAAGGCCACTGGAAACGTGTGGCTGTAACGATATACAGGGTCACTTGGTCGTCCTGCTGGTTGGGTGCACTGCTGCCGGACTCAAGAGCGAAGCAGGGATTTCAGGCTTATGTAGGCAGCCTGGCACGCTGCTCCGTCAGCGTAGGCAGATACGAGGAAGCGCTGTAGGATGCACTGGCGTCACGATGACCAAAGGGCACAGGCAGTCAGCGTCGTTGATGGCCAGCCCTTGTGTTGATCCAAGGCCCCAGGAAACGTGTGGCTGTAACGATATACAGGGTCACTTGGTCGTCCTGCTCGTTGGGTGCACTGCTGCCAGACTGAAGAGCGAAGCAGGGATTCCAGACTTATGTAGGCAGCCGGGCACGCTGTTCCGTCAGCGTAGGCAGAGACGAGGATGCGCAGTAGGATGCACTGGCGTCACGAAGACCAAAGGGCACAGGCAGTGTGCGTCATTGATGGCCAGCAGTTGCGTTGACCGAAGGCCCCAGGAAACGAGTGGCTCTAACGATATACAGGGTCACTTGGTCGTCCTGCTCGGTTGCACTGCTGCCGGACTGAAGAGCGAAGCAGGGATTTCAGACTTATGTAGGCAGCCTGGCACGCTGCTCCGTCAGCGTAGGCAGATACGAGGATGCGCGGTAGGATGCACTGGCGTCACGATGACCAAAGGGCACAGGCAGTCCGCGTCGTTGATGGCCAGCCGTTGCGTTGATCCAAGGCCCCAGGAAACGTGTGGTTGTAACGATATACAGGGTCACTTGGTCGTCCTGCTCGTTGGGTGCACTGCTGCAGAAATGAAGAGCGAAGCAGGGATTCCAGACTTACGTAGGCAGCCGGGCACGCTGTTCCGTCAGCGTAGGCAGAGACGAGGATGCGCAGTAGGATGCACTGGCGTCACGAAGACCAAAGGGCACAGGCAGTGTGCGTCATTGATGGCCAGCAGTTGCGTTGACCGAAGGCCCCAGGAAACGAGTGGCTCTAACGATATACAGGGTCACTTGGTCGTCCTGCTCGGTTGCACTGCTGCCGGACTGAAGAGCGAAGCAGGGATTTCAGGCTTATGTAGGCAGCCTGGCACGTTGCTCCGTCAGTGTAGGCAGAGACGAGGATGCGCAGTAGGATGCACTGGCGTCACGATGACCAAAGGGCACAGGCAGTCTGCGTCGTTGATGGCCATCCGTTGCGTTGATGCAAGGCCCCAGGAAACGTATGGCTGTAACGATATACAGGGTTCCTTGATCGTCCTGCTCGTTGGGTGCACTGCTGCCGGACTGAAGAGCCAAGCAGGGATTACAGACTTATGTAGGCAGCCGGGCACGCTGTTCCGTCAGCGTAGGCAGAGACGAGGATGCTCAGTAGGATGCACTGGCGTCATGGTGACCAAAGGGCATAGGCAGTCTTCGTCGTTTATGGCCAGCCGTTGCGTTGATCCAAGGCCCCAGGAAATGTGTGGCTGTAACGATATACAGGGTCACTTGGTCGTCCTGCTCGTTGGGTGCACTGCTGCCGGACTGAATAGCGAAGCAGGGATTTCAGGCTTATGCAGGCAGCCTGGCACGCTGCTCCGTCAGCGTAGGCAGAGACGAGGATGCGCAGTAGGATGCACTGGCGTCACGATGACCAAAGTGCACAGGCAGTCTGCGTCGTTGATGGCCAGCCGTTGCGTTGATCCAAGGCCCCAGGAAACGTGTGGATGTAACGATATACAGGGTAACTTGGTCGTCCTGCTCGTTGGGTGCACTGCTGCCGCACTGAATAGCGAAGCAGGGATTCCAGACTTATGTAGGCAGCCTGGCACGCTGCCCCGTCAGCGTAGGCAGAGACGAGGATGCGCTGTAGGATGCACTGGCGTCACGATGACCAAAAGGCAAAGGCAGTCTGCATCGTTGATGGCCAGCCGTTGCGTTGATCCAAGGCCAGTGGAAACGTGTGGCTGTAACGATATACAGGGTCACTTGGTCGTCCTGCTGGTTGGGTGCACTGCTGCCGGACTGAAGAGCGAAGCAGGGATTTCAGGCTTATGTAGGCAGCCTGGCACGCTGCTCCGTCAGCGTAGGCAGATACGAGGAAGCGCTGTAGGATGCACTGGCGTCACGATGACCAAAGGGCACAGGCAGTCAGCGTCGTTGATGGCCAGCCCTTGTGTTGATCCAAGGCCCCAGGAAACGTGTGGCTGTAACGATATACAGGGTCACTTGGTCGTCCTGCTCGTTGGGTGCACTGCTGCCAGACTGAAGAGCGAAGCAGGGATTTCAGGCTTATGTAGGCAGCCTGGCACGCTGCTCCTTCAGCGTCGGCAGAGACGAGGATGCGTAGTAGGATTCACTGGCGTCACAAAGACCAAAGGGCACAGGCAGTGTGCGTCGTTGATGGCCAGCAGTTGCGTTGACCCAAGGCCCCAGGAAACGAGTGGCTGTAACGATATACAGGGTCACTTGGTCGTCCTGCTCGTTGGGTGCACTGCTGCCGAAATGAAGAGCGAAGCAGGATTCCAGACTTATGTAGGCAGCCGGGCACGCTGTTCCGTCAGCGTAGGCAGAGACGAGGATGCGCAGTAGGATGCACTGCCGTCACGATGACCAAAGTGCACAGGCAGTCTGCGTCGTTGATGGCCAGCCGTTGCATTGATCCAAGGCCCCAGGAAACGTGTGGATGTAACGATATACAGGGTAACTTGGTCGTCCTGCTCGTTGGGTGCACTGCTGCCGCACTGAATAGCGAAGCAGGGATTCCAGACTTATGTAGGCAGCCGGGCACGCTGCTCCGTCAGCGTAGGCAGAGACGAGGATGCGCAGTAGGATGCACTGGCGTCACGATGACCAAAGGGCACAGGCAGTCTACGTCGTTGATGGCCATCCGTTGCGTTGATCCAAGGTCCCAGGAAACGTATGGCTGTAACGATATACAGGGTCACTTGGTCGTCCTGCTCGTTGTGTGCACTGCTGCCGGACTGAAGAGCGAAACAGGGATTTCAGGCTTATGTAGGCAGCCTGGCACGCTGCTCCCTCAGCGTCGGCAGAGACGAGGATGCGCAGTAGGATGCACTGGCGTCACGATGACCAAAGGGCACAGGCAGTCTGCGTCGTTGATGGCCAGCAGTTGCGTGGATCCAAGGCCCCAGGAAACGTGTGGCTGTAACGATATACAGGGTCACTTGGTCGTCCTGCTCGTTGGGTGCACTGCTGCCGGACTGAATAGCGAAGCAGGGATTTCAGGCTTATGCAGGCAGCCTGGTACGCTGCTCCGTCAGCGTAGGCTGAGACGAGGATGCTCAGTAGGATGCACTGGCGACACGATGACAAAAGGGAACGGGCAGTCTGCGGCGTTGATGGCCAGCAGTTGCGTTGATCCAAGGCCAGTGGAAACGTGTGGCTGTAACGATATACAGGGTCACTTGGTCGTCCTGCTGGTTGGGTGCACTGCTGCCGGACTGAAGAGCGAAGCAGGGATTTCAGGCTTATGTAGGCAGCCTGGCACGCTGCTCCGTCAGCGTAGGCAGATACGAGGAAGCGCTGTAGGATGCACTGGCGTCACGATGACCAAAGGGCACAGGCAGTCAGCGTCGTTGATGGCCAGCCCTTGTGTTGATCCAAGGCCCCAGGAAACGTGTGGCTGTAACGATATACAGGGTCACTTGGTCGTCCTGCTCGTTGGGTGCACTGCTGCCAGACTGAAGAGCGAAGCAGGGATTTCAGGCTTATGTAGGCAGCCTGGCACGCTGCTCCTTCAGCGTCGGCAGAGACGAGGATGCGTAGTAGGATTCACTGGCGTCACAAAGACCAAAGGGCACAGGCAGTGTGCGTCGTTGATGGCCAGCAGTTGCGTTGACCCAAGGCCCCAGGAAACGAGTGGCTGTAACGATATACAGGGTCACTTGGTCGTCCTGCTCGTTGGGTGCACTGCTGCCGAAATGAAGAGCGAAGCAGGGATTCCAGACTTATGTAGGCAGCCGGGCACGCTGTTCCGTCAGCGTAGGCAGAGACGAGGATGCGCAGTAGGATGCACTGCCGTCACGAAGACCAAAGGGCACAGGCAGTGTGCGTCATTGATGGCCAGCAGTTGCGTTGACCGAAGGCCCCAGGAAACGAGTGGCTCTAACGATATACAGGGTCACTTGGTCGTCCTGCTCGGTTGCACTGCTGCCGGACTGAAGAGCGAAGCAGGGATTTCAGACTTATGTAGGCAGCCTGGCACGTTGCTCCGTCAGTGTAGGCAGAGACGAGGATGCGCAGTAGGATGCACTGGCGTCACGATGACCAAAGGGCACAGGCAGTCTGCGTCGTTGATGGCCATCCGTTGCGTTGATCCAAGGCCCCAGGAAACGTATGGCTGTAACGATATACAGGGTTCCTTGATCGTCCTGCTCGTTGGGTGCACTGCTGCCGGACTGAAGAGCCAAGCAGGGATTACAGACTTATGTAGGCAGCCGGGCACGCTGTTCCGTCAGCGTAGGCAGAGACGAGGATGCTCAGTAGGATGCACTGGCGTCATGGTGACCAAAGGGCACAGGCAGTCTTCGTCGTTTATGGCCAGCCGTTGCGTTGATCCAAGGCCCCCGGAAACGTGTGGCTGTAACGATATACAGGGTCACTTGGTCGTCCTGCTCGTTGGGTGCACTGCTGCCGGACTGAATAGCGAAGCAGGGATTTCAGGCTTATGCAGGCAGCCTGGCACGCTGCTCCGTCAGCGTAGGCAGAGACGAGGATGCGCAGTAGGATGCACTGGCGTCACGATGACCAAAGTGCACAGGCAGTCTGCGTCGTTGATGGCCAGCCGTTGCATTGATCCAAGGCCCCAGGAAACGTGTGGATGTAACGATATACAGCGTAACTTGGTCGTCCTGCTCGTTGGGTGCACTGCTGCCGCACTGAATAGCGAAGCAGGGATTCCAGACTTATGTAGGCAGCCGGGCACGCTGCTCCGTCAGCGTAGGCAGAGACGAGGATGCGCAATAGGATGCACTAGCGTCACGATGACCAAAGTGCACAGGCAGTCTGCGTCGTTGATGGCCAGCCGTTGCGTTGATCCAAGGCCCCAGGAAACGTGTGGCTGTAACGATATACAGGGTCACTTGGTCGTCCTGCTGGTTGGGTGCACTGCTGCCGGACTGAAGAGCGAAGCAGGGATTTCAGGCTTATGTAGGCAGCCTGGCACGCTGCTCCCTCAGCGTCGGCAGAGACGAGGATGCGCAGTAGGATGCACTGGCGTCACGATGACCAAAGGGCACAGGCAGTCTACGACGTTGATGGCCAGCCCTTGTGTTGATCCAAGGCCCCAGGAAACGTGTGGCTGTAACGATATACAGGGTTCCTTGGTCGTCCTTCTCGTTGGGTGCACTGCTGCCGGACTGAAGAGCCAAGCAGGGACTACAGACTTATGTAGGCAGCCGGGCACGCTGTTCCGTCAGCGTAGGCTGAGACGAGGATGCTCAGTAGGATGCACTGGCGACACGATGACAAAAGGGAACGGGCAGTCTGCGTCGTTGATGGCCAGCAGTTGCGTTGATCCAAGGCCCCAGGAAACGAGTGGCTGTAACGATATACAGGGTCACTTGGTCGTCCTGCTCGGTTGCACTGCTGCCGGACTGAAGAGCGAAGCAGGGATTTCAGGCTTATGTGGGCAGCCTGCCACGTTGCCCCGTCAGTGTAGGCAGAGACGAGGATGCGCAGTAGGATGCACTGGCGTCACGATGACCAAAGGGCACAGGCAGTCTGCGTCGTTGATGGCCAGCCGTTGAGTTGATCCAAGGCCCCAGGAAACGTGTGGCTGTAACGATATACAGGGTTCCTTGGTCGTCCTGCTCCTTGGGTGCACTGCTGCCGCACTGAATTGCGAAGCAGGGATTCCAGACTTATGTAGGCAGCCGGGCACGCTGTTCCGTCAGCGTAGGCAGAGACGAGGATGCGCAGTAGGATGCACTGGCGTCACGATGACCAAAGGGCACATGCAGTCTACGTCGTTGATGGCCAGCCCTTGTGTTGATCTAAGGCCCCAGAAAACGTGTGGCTGTAACGATATACAGGGTCACTTGGTCGTCCTGCTCGTTGGGTGCACTGCTGCCAGACTGAAGAGCGAAGCAGGGGTTTCAGGCTTATGTAGGCAGCCTGGCACGCTGCTCCGTCAGCGTCAGCAGAGACGAGGATGCGCAGTAGGATGCACTGGCGTCACAAAGACCAAAGGGCACAGGCAGTGTGCGTCGTTGATGGCCAGCAGTTGCGTTGACCCAAGGCCCCAGGAAACGAGTGGCTGTAACGATATACAGGGTCACTTGGTCGTCCTGCTCGGTTGCACTGCTGCCGGACTGAAGAGCGAAGCAGGGATTTCATGCTTATGTAGGCAGCCGGGCAAGCTGTTCCGTCAGCGTAGGCAGAGACGAGGATGCGAAGTAGGATGCACTGGCGACACGATGACCAAAGGGAACGGGCAGTCTGCGTCATTGATGGCCAGCCGTTGTGTTGATCCAAGGCCCCAGGAAACGTGTGGCTGTAACGATACTCAGGGTCACTTGGTCGCCCTGCTCGTTGGATGCACTGCTGCCGGACTGAAGAGCGAAACAGGGATTCTAGACTTATGTAGGCAGCCGGGCACTCTGTTTCGTCAGCGTAGGCAGAGAGGAGGATGCGAAGTAGGATGCACTGGCGACACGATGACCAAAAGGAACGGGCAGTCTGCGTCGTTGATTGCCAGCCGTTGTGTTGATCCAAGGCCCCAGGAAACGTGTGGCTGTAACGATACTCAGGGTCACTTGGTCGCCCTGCTCGTTGGGTGCACTGCTGCCGGACTGAAGAGCGAAGCAGGGATTTCATGCTTTTGTAGGCAGCCTGGCACGCTGCCCCGTCAGCGTAGGCAGAGACGAGGATGCGCAGTAGGATGCACTGGCGTCACGATGACCAAAAGGCACAGGCAGTCTGCATCTTTGATGACCAGCCGTTGCGTTGATCCAAGGCCCCTGGAAACGTGTGGCTGTAACGATATACAGGATCACTTGGTCGTCCTGCTCGTTGGGTGCACTTCTGCTGGACTGAAAAGCGAAGCAGGGATTTCAGGCTTATGTAGGCAGCCTGGCACGCTGCTCCGTCAGCGTAGGCAGATACGAGGAAGCGCTGTAGAATGCACTGGCGTCACGATGACCAAAGGGCACAGGCAGTCAGCGTCGTTGATGGCCAGCCCTTGTGTTGATCCAAGGCCCCAGGAAACGTGTGGCTGTAACGATATACAGGGTCACTTGGTCGTCCTGCTCGTTGGGTGCACTGCTGCCAGACTGAAGAGCGAAGCAGGGATTTCAGGCTTATGTAGGCAGCCTGGCACGCTGCTCCTTCAGCGTCGGCAGAGACGAGGATGCGTAGTAGGATTCACTGGCGTCACAAAGACCAAAGGGCACAGGCAGTCAGCGTCGTTGATGGCCAGCCCTTGTGTTGATCCAAGGCCCCAGGAAACGTGTGGCTGTAACGATATACAGGGTCACTTGGTCGTCCTGCTCGTTGGGTGCACTGCTGCCAGACTGAAGAGCGAAGCAGGGATTTCAGGCTTATGTAGGCAGCCTGGCACGCTGCTCCTTCAGCGTCGGCAGAGACGAGGATGCGTAGTAGGATTCACTGGCGTCACAAAGACCAAAGGGCACAGGCAGTGTGCGTCGTTGATGGCCAGCAGTTGCGTTGACCCAAGGCCCCAGGAAACGAGTGGCTGTAACGATATACAGGGTCACTTGGTCGTCCTGCTCGTTGGGTGCACTGCTGCCGAAATGAAGAGCGAAGCAGGATTCCAGACTTATGTAGGCAGCCGGGCACGCTGTTCCGTCAGCGTAGGCAGAGACGAGGATGCGCAGTAGGATGCACTGCCGTCACGATGACCAAAGTGCACAGGCAGTCTGCGTCGTTGATGGCCAGCCGTTGCATTGATCCAAGGCCCCAGGAAACGTGTGGATGTAACGATATACAGGGTAACTTGGTCGTCCTGCTCGTTGGGTGCACTGCTGCCGCACTGAATAGCGAAGCAGGGATTCCAGACTTATGTAGGCAGCCGGGCACGCTGCTCCGTCAGCGTAGGCAGAGACGAGGATGCGCAGTAGGATGCACTGGCGTCACGATGACCAAAGGGCACAGGCAGTCTACGTCGTTGATGGCCATCCGTTGCGTTGATCCAAGGTCCCAGGAAACGTATGGCTGTAACGATATACAGGGTCACTTGGTCGTCCTGCTCGTTGTGTGCACTGCTGCCGGACTGAAGAGCGAAACAGGGATTTCAGGCTTATGTAGGCAGCCTGGCACGCTGCTCCCTCAGCGTCGGCAGAGACGAGGATGCGCAGTAGGATGCACTGGCGTCACGATGACCAAAGGGCACAGGCAGTCTGCGTCGTTGATGGCCAGCAGTTGCGTGGATCCAAGGCCCCAGGAAACGTGTGGCTGTAACGATATACAGGGTCACTTGGTCGTCCTGCTCGTTGGGTGCACTGCTGCCGGACTGAATAGCGAAGCAGGGATTTCAGGCTTATGCAGGCAGCCTGGTACGCTGCTCCGTCAGCGTAGGCTGAGACGAGGATGCTCAGTAGGATGCACTGGCGACACGATGACAAAAGGGAACGGGCAGTCTGCGGCGTTGATGGCCAGCAGTTGCGTTGATCCAAGGCCAGTGGAAACGTGTGGCTGTAACGATATACAGGGTCACTTGGTCGTCCTGCTGGTTGGGTGCACTGCTGCCGGACTGAAGAGCGAAGCAGGGATTTCAGGCTTATGTAGGCAGCCTGGCACGCTGCTCCGTCAGCGTAGGCAGATACGAGGAAGCGCTGTAGGATGCACTGGCGTCACGATGACCAAAGGGCACAGGCAGTCAGCGTCGTTGATGGCCAGCCCTTGTGTTGATCCAAGGCCCCAGGAAACGTGTGGCTGTAACGATATACAGGGTCACTTGGTCGTCCTGCTCGTTGGGTGCACTGCTGCCAGACTGAAGAGCGAAGCAGGGATTTCAGGCTTATGTAGGCAGCCTGGCACGCTGCTCCTTCAGCGTCGGCAGAGACGAGGATGCGTAGTAGGATTCACTGGCGTCACAAAGACCAAAGGGCACAGGCAGTGTGCGTCGTTGATGGCCAGCAGTTGCGTTGACCCAAGGCCCCAGGAAACGAGTGGCTGTAACGATATACAGGGTCACTTGGTCGTCCTGCTCGTTGGGTGCACTGCTGCCGAAATGAAGAGCGAAGCAGGGATTCCAGACTTATGTAGGCAGCCGGGCACGCTGTTCCGTCAGCGTAGGCAGAGACGAGGATGCGCAGTAGGATGCACTGCCGTCACGAAGACCAAAGGGCACAGGCAGTGTGCGTCATTGATGGCCAGCAGTTGCGTTGACCGAAGGCCCCAGGAAACGAGTGGCTCTAACGATATACAGGGTCACTTGGTCGTCCTGCTCGGTTGCACTGCTGCCGGACTGAAGAGCGAAGCAGGGATTTCAGACTTATGTAGGCAGCCTGGCACGTTGCTCCGTCAGTGTAGGCAGAGACGAGGATGCGCAGTAGGATGCACTGGCGTCACGATGACCAAAGGGCACAGGCAGTCTGCGTCGTTGATGGCCATCCGTTGCGTTGATCCAAGGCCCCAGGAAACGTATGGCTGTAACGATATACAGGGTTCCTTGATCGTCCTGCTCGTTGGGTGCACTGCTGCCGGACTGAAGAGCCAAGCAGGGATTACAGACTTATGTAGGCAGCCGGGCACGCTGTTCCGTCAGCGTAGGCAGAGACGAGGATGCTCAGTAGGATGCACTGGCGTCATGGTGACCAAAGGGCACAGGCAGTCTTCGTCGTTTATGGCCAGCCGTTGCGTTGATCCAAGGCCCCCGGAAACGTGTGGCTGTAACGATATACAGGGTCACTTGGTCGTCCTGCTCGTTGGGTGCACTGCTGCCGGACTGAATAGCGAAGCAGGGATTTCAGGCTTATGCAGGCAGCCTGGCACGCTGCTCCGTCAGCGTAGGCAGAGACGAGGATGCGCAGTAGGATGCACTGGCGTCACGATGACCAAAGTGCACAGGCAGTCTGCGTCGTTGATGGCCAGCCGTTGCATTGATCCAAGGCCCCAGGAAACGTGTGGATGTAACGATATACAGCGTAACTTGGTCGTCCTGCTCGTTGGGTGCACTGCTGCCGCACTGAATAGCGAAGCAGGGATTCCAGACTTATGTAGGCAGCCGGGCACGCTGCTCCGTCAGCGTAGGCAGAGACGAGGATGCGCAATAGGATGCACTAGCGTCACGATGACCAAAGTGCACAGGCAGTCTGCGTCGTTGATGGCCAGCCGTTGCGTTGATCCAAGGCCCCAGGAAACGTGTGGCTGTAACGATATACAGGGTCACTTGGTCGTCCTGCTGGTTGGGTGCACTGCTGCCGGACTGAAGAGCGAAGCAGGGATTTCAGGCTTATGTAGGCAGCCTGGCACGCTGCTCCCTCAGCGTCGGCAGAGACGAGGATGCGCAGTAGGATGCACTGGCGTCACGATGACCAAAGGGCACAGGCAGTCTACGACGTTGATGGCCAGCCCTTGTGTTGATCCAAGGCCCCAGGAAACGTGTGGCTGTAACGATATACAGGGTTCCTTGGTCGTCCTTCTCGTTGGGTGCACTGCTGCCGGACTGAAGAGCCAAGCAGGGACTACAGACTTATGTAGGCAGCCGGGCACGCTGTTCCGTCAGCGTAGGCTGAGACGAGGATGCTCAGTAGGATGCACTGGCGACACGATGACAAAAGGGAACGGGCAGTCTGCGTCGTTGATGGCCAGCAGTTGCGTTGATCCAAGGCCCCAGGAAACGAGTGGCTGTAACGATATACAGGGTCACTTGGTCGTCCTGCTCGGTTGCACTGCTGCCGGACTGAAGAGCGAAGCAGGGATTTCAGGCTTATGTGGGCAGCCTGCCACGTTGCCCCGTCAGTGTAGGCAGAGACGAGGATGCGCAGTAGGATGCACTGGCGTCACGATGACCAAAGGGCACAGGCAGTCTGCGTCGTTGATGGCCAGCCGTTGAGTTGATCCAAGGCCCCAGGAAACGTGTGGCTGTAACGATATACAGGGTTCCTTGGTCGTCCTGCTCCTTGGGTGCACTGCTGCCGCACTGAATAGCGAAGCAGGGATTCCAGACTTATGTAGGCAGCCGGGCACGCTGTTCCGTCAGCGTAGGCAGAGACGAGGATGCGCAGTAGGATGCACTGGCGTCACGATGACCAAAGGGCACATGCAGTCTACGTCGTTGATGGCCAGCCCTTGTGTTGATCTAAGGCCCCAGAAAACGTGTGGCTGTAACGATATACAGGGTCACTTGGTCGTCCTGCTCGTTGGGTGCACTGCTGCCAGACTGAAGAGCGAAGCAGGGGTTTCAGGCTTATGTAGGCAGCCTGGCACGCTGCTCCGTCAGCGTCAGCAGAGACGAGGATGCGCAGTAGGATGCACTGGCGTCACAAAGACCAAAGGGCACAGGCAGTGTGCGTCGTTGATGGCCAGCAGTTGCGTTGACCCAAGGCCCCAGGAAACGAGTGGCTGTAACGATATACAGGGTCACTTGGTCGTCCTGCTCGGTTGCACTGCTGCCGGACTGAAGAGCGAAGCAGGGATTTCATGCTTATGTAGGCAGCCGGGCAAGCTGTTCCGTCAGCGTAGGCAGAGACGAGGATGCGAAGTAGGATGCACTGGCGACACGATGACCAAAGGGAACGGGCAGTCTGCGTCATTGATGGCCAGCCGTTGTGTTGATCCAAGGCCCCAGGAAACGTGTGGCTGTAACGATACTCAGGGTCACTTGGTCGCCCTGCTCGTTGGATGCACTGCTGCCGGACTGAAGAGCGAAACAGGGATTCTAGACTTATGTAGGCAGCCGGGCACTCTGTTTCGTCAGCGTAGGCAGAGAGGAGGATGCGAAGTAGGATGCACTGGCGACACGATGACCAAAAGGAACGGGCAGTCTGCGTCGTTGATTGCCAGCCGTTGTGTTGATCCAAGGCCCCAGGAAACGTGTGGCTGTAACGATACTCAGGGTCACTTGGTCGCCCTGCTCGTTGGGTGCACTGCTGCCGGACTGAAGAGCGAAGCAGGGATTTCATGCTTTTGTAGGCAGCCTGGCACGCTGCCCCGTCAGCGTAGGCAGAGACGAGGATGCGCAGTAGGATGCACTGGCGTCACGATGACCAAAAGGCACAGGCAGTCTGCATCTTTGATGACCAGCCGTTGCGTTGATCCAAGGCCCCTGGAAACGTGTGGCTGTAACGATATACAGGATCACTTGGTCGTCCTGCTCGTTGGGTGCACTTCTGCTGGACTGAAAAGCGAAGCAGGGATTTCAGGCTTATGTAGGCAGCCTGGCACGCTGCTCCGTCAGCGTAGGCAGATACGAGGAAGCGCTGTAGAATGCACTGGCGTCACGATGACCAAAGGGCACAGGCAGTCAGCGTCGTTGATGGCCAGCCCTTGTGTTGATCCAAGGCCCCAGGAAACGTGTGGCTGTAACGATATACAGGGTCACTTGGTCGTCCTGCTCGTTGGGTGCACTGCTGCCAGACTGAAGAGCGAAGCAGGGATTTCAGGCTTATGTAGGCAGCCTGGCACGCTGCTCCTTCAGCGTCGGCAGAGACGAGGATGCGTAGTAGGATTCACTGGCGTCACAAAGACCAAAGGGCACAGGCAGTGTGCGTCGTTGATGGCCAGCAGTTGCGTTGACCCAAGGCCCCAGGAAACGAGTGGCTGTAACGATATACAGGGTCACTTGGTCGTCCTGCTCGTTGGGTGCACTGCTGCCGGAATGAAGAGCGAAGCAGGGATTTCAGGCTTATGTAGGCAGCCTGGCACGCTGCTCCGTCAGCGTAGGCAGATACGAGGATGCGCGGTAGGATGCACTGGCGTCACGATGACCAAAGGGCACAGGCAGTCCGCGTCGTTGATGGCCAGCCGTTGCGTTGATCCAAGGCCCCAGGAAACGTGTGGTTGTAACGATATACAGGGTCACTTGGTCGTCCTGCTCGTTGGGTGCACTGCTGCCGAAATGAAGAGCGAAGCAGGGATTCCAGACTTATGTAGGCAGCCGGGCACGCTGTTCCGTCAGCGTAGGCAGAGACGAGGATGCGCAGTAGGATGCACTGGCGTCACGAAGACCAAAGGGCACAGGCAGTGTGCGTCATTGATGGCCAGCAGTTGCGTTGACCGAAGGCCCCAGGAAACGAGTGGCTCTAACGATATACAGGGTCACTTGGTCGTCCTGCTCGGTTGCACTGCTGCCGGACTGAAGAGCGAAGCAGGGATTTCAGGCTTATGTAGGCAGCCTGGCACGTTGCTCCGTCAGTGTAGGCAGAGACGAGGATGCGCAGTAGGATGCACTGGCGTCACGATGACCAAAGGGCACAGGCAGTCTGCGTCGTTGATGGCCATCCGTTGCGTTGATCCAAGGCCCCAGGAAACGTATGGCTGTAACGATATACAGGGTTCCTTGATCGTCCTGCTCGTTGGGTGCACTGCTGCCGGACTGAAGAGCCAAGCAGGGATTACAGACTTATGTAGGCAGCCGGGCACGCTGTTCCGTCAGCGTAGGCAGAGACGAGGATGCTCAGTAGGATGCACTGGCGTCATGGTGACCAAAGGGCACAGGCAGTCTTCGTCGTTTATGGCCAGCCGTTGCGTTGATCCAAGGCCCCAGGAAACGTGTGGCTGTAACGATATACAGGGTCACTTGGTCGTCCTGCTCGTTGGGTGCACTGCTGCCGGACTGAATAGCGAAGCAGGGATTTCAGGCTTATGCAGGCAGCCTGGCACGCTGCTCCGTCAGCGTAGGCAGAGACGAGGATGCGCAGTAGGATGCACTGGCGTCACGATGACCAAAGTGCACAGGCAGTCTGCGTCGTTGATGGCCAGCCGTTGCGTTGATCCAAGGCCCCAGGAAACGTGTGGATGTAACGATATACAGGGTAACTTGGTCGTCCTGCTCGTTGGGTGCACTGCTGCCGCACTGAATAGCGAAGCAGGGATTCCAGACTTATGTAGGCAGCCGGGCACGCTGCTCCGTCAGCGTAGGCAGAGACGAGGATGCGCAGTAGGATGCACTGGCGTCACGATGACCAAAGGGCACAGGCAGTCTACGTCGTTGATGGCCATCCGTTGCGTTGATCCAAGGTCCCAGGAAACGTATGGCTGTAACGATATACAGGGTCACTTGGTCGTCCTGCTCGTTGTGTGCACTGCTGCCGGACTGAAGAGCGAAACAGGGATTTCAGGCTTATGTAGGCAGCCTGGCACGCTGCTCCCTCAGCGTCGGCAGAGACGAGGATGCGCAGTAGGATGCACTGGCGTCACGATGACCAAAGGGCACAGGCAGTCTGCGTCGTTGATGGCCAGCAGTTGCGTTGATCCAAGGCCCCAGGAAACGTGTGGCTGTAACGATATACAGGGTCACTTGGTGGTCCTGCTCGTTGGGTGCACTGCTGCCGGACTGAATAGCGAAGCAGGGATTTCAGGCTTATGCAGGCCGCCTGGCACGCTGCTCCGTCAGCGTAGGCAGAGACGAGGATGCGCAGTAGGATGCACTGGCGTCACGATGACCAAAGTGCACAGGCAGTCTGCGTCGTTGATGGCCAGCCGTTGCGTTGATCCAAGGCCCCAGGAAACGTGTGGCTGTAACGATATACAGTGTCACTTGGTCGTCCTGCTGGTTGGGTGCACTGCTGCCGGACTGAAGAGCGAAGCAGGGATTTCAGGCTTATGTAGGCAGCCTGGCACGCTGCTCCCTCAGCGTCGGCAGAGACGAGGATGCGCAGTAGGATGCACTGGCGTCACGATGCCCAAAGGGCACAGGCAGTCTACGACGTTGATGGCCAGCCCTTGTGTTGATCCAAGGCCCCAGGAAACGTGTGGCTGTAACGATATACAGGGTTCCTTGGTCGTCCTTCTCGTTGGGTGCACTGCTGCCGGACTGAAGAGCCAAGCAGGGACTACAGACTTATGTAGGCAGCCGGGCACGCTGCTCCGTCAGCGTAGGCAGAGACGAGGATGCGCAGTAGGATGCACTGGCGTCACGAAGACCAAAGGGCACAGGCAGTCAGCGTCGTTGATGGCCAGCCCTTGTGTTGGTCCAAGGCCCCAGGAAACGTGTGGCTGTAACGATATACAGGGTCACTTGGTCGTCCTGCTCTTTGGGTGCACTGCTGCCAGACTGAAGAGCGAAGCAGGGATTTCAGGCTTATGTAGGCAGCCTGGCACGCTGCTCCTTCAGCGTCGGCAGAGACGAGGATGCGTAGTAGGATGCACTGGCGTCACAAAGACCAAAGGGCACACCCAGTGTGCGTCGTTGATGGCCAGCAGTTGCGTTGACCCAAGGCCCCAGGAAACGAGTGGCTGTAACGATATACAGGGTCACTTGGTCGTCCTGCTCGTTGGGTGCACTGCTGCCGGAATGAAGAGCGAAGCAGGGATTTCAGGCTTATGTAGGCAGCCTGGCACGCTGCTCCGTCAGCGTAGGCAGATACGAGGATGCGCGGTAGGATGCACTGGCGTCACGATGACCAAAGGGCACAGGCAGTCCGCGTAGTTGATGGCCAGCCGTTGCGTTGATCCGAGGCCCCAGGAAACGTGTGGTTGTAACGATATACAGGGTCACTTGGTCGTCCTGCTCGTTGGGTGCACTGCTGCCGAAATGAAGAGCGAAGCAGGGATTCCAGACTTATGTAGGCAGCCGGGCACGCTGTTCCGTCAGCGTAGGCAGAGACGAGGATGCGCAGTAGGATGCACTGGCGTCACGAAGACCAAAGGGCACAGGCAGTGTGCGTCATTGATGGCCAGCAGTTGCGTTGACCGAAGGCCCCAGGAAACGAGTGGCTGTAACGATATACAGGGTCACTTGGTCGTCCTGCTTGGTTGCACTGCTGCCGGACTGAAGAGCGAAGCAGGGATTTCAGGCTTATGTAGGCAGCCTGGCACGTTGCTCCGTCAGTGTAGGCAGAGACGAGGATGCGCAGTATGATGCACTGGCGTCACGATGACCAAAGGGCACAGGCAGTCTGCGTCGTTGATGGCCATCCGTTGCGTTGATCCAAGGCCCCAGGAAACGTATGGCTGTAACGATATACAGGGTTCCTTGATCGTCCTGCTCGTTGGGTGCACTGCTGCCGGACTGAAGAGCCAAGCAGGGATTACAGACTTATGTAGGCAGCCGGGCACGCTGTTCCGTCAGCGTAGGCAGAGACGAGGATGCTCAGTAGGATGCACTGGCGTCATGGTGACCAAAGGGCACAGGCAGTCTTCGTCGTTTATGGCCAGCCGTTGCGTTGATCCAAGGCCCCAGGAAACGTGTGGCTGTAACGATATACAGGGTCACTTGGTCGTCCTGCTCGTTGGGTGCACTGCTGCCGGACTGAATAGCGAAGCAGGGATTTCAGGCTTATGCAGGCAGCCTGGCACGCTGCTCCGTCAGCGTAGGCAGAGACGAGGATGCGCAGTAGGATGCACTGGCGTCACGATGACCAAAGGGCACAGGCAGTCTGCGTCGTTGATGGCCATCCGTTGCGTTGATCCAAGGCCCCAGGAAACGTATGGCTGTAACGATATACACTGTTCCTTGGTCGTCCTGCTCGTTGGGTGCACTGCTGCCGGAATGAAGAGCGAAGCAGGGATTCCAGACTTATGTAGGCAGCCGGGCACGCTGCTCCGTCAGCGTAGGCAGAGACGAGGATGCGCAGTAGGATGCACTGGCGTCACGATGACCAAAGGGCACAGGCAGTCTACGTCGTTGATGGCCATCCGTTGCGTTGATCCAAGGTCCCAGGAAACGTATGGCTGTAACGATATACAGGGTCACTTGGTCGTCCTGCTCGTTGTGTGCACTGCTGCCGGACTGAATAGCGAAGCAGGGATTTCAGGCTTATGCAGGCCGCCTGGCACGCTGCTCCGTCAGCGTAGGCAGAGACTAGGATGCGCAGTAGGATGCACTGGCGTCACGATGACCAAAGTGCACAGGCAGTCTGCGTCGTTGATGGCCAGCCGTTGCGTTGATCCAAGGCCCCAGGAAACGTGTGGCTGTAACGATATACAGTGTCACTTGGTCGTCCTGCTGGTTGGGTGCACTGCTGCCGGACTGAAGAGCGAAGCAGGGATTTCAGGCTTATGTAGGCAGCCTGGCACGCTGCTCCCTCAGCGTCGGCAGAGACGAGGATGCGCAGTAGGATGCACTGGCGTCACGATGCCCAAAGGGCACAGGCAGTCTACGACGTTGATGGCCAGCCCTTGTGTTGATCCAAGGCCCCAGGAAACGTGTGGCTGTAACGATATACAGGGTTCCTTGGTCGTCCTTCTCGTTGGGTGCACTGCTGCCGGACTGAAGAGCCAAGCAGGGACTACAGACTTATGTAGGCAGCCGGGCACGCTGTTCCGTCAGCGTAGGCTGAGACGAGGATGCTCAGTAGGATGCACTGGCGACACGATGACAAAAGGGAACGGGCAGCCTGCGTCGTTGATGGCCAGCAGTTGCGTTGATCCAAGGCCCCAGGAAACGAGTGGCTGCAACGATATACAGGGTCACTTGGTCGTCCTGCTCGGTTGCACTGCTGCCGGACTGAAGAGCGAAGCAGGGATTTCAGGCTTATGTGGGCAGCCTAGCACGTTGCCCCGTCAGTGTAGGCAGAGACGAGGATGCGCAGTAGGATGCACTGGCGTCACGATGACCAAAGGGCACAGGCAGTCTGCGTCGTTGATGGCCATCCGTTGCGTTGATCCAAGGCCCCAGGAAACGTATGGCTGTAACGATATACAGGGTTCCTTGGTCGTCCTTCTCGTTGGGTGCACTGCTGCCGGACTGAAGAGCCAAACAGGGATTACAGACTTATGTAGGCAGCCGGGCACGCTGTTCCGTCAGCGTAGGCAGAGACGAGGATGCTCAGTAGGATGCACTGGCGTCATGGTGACCAAAGGGCACAGGCAGTCTTCGTCGTTTATGGCCAGCCGTTGCGTTTATCCAAGGCCCCAGGAAACGTGTGGCTGTAACGATATACAGGGTCACTTGGTCGTCCTGCTCGTTGGGTGCACTGCTGCCGGACTGAATAGCGAAGCAGGGATTTCAGGCTTATGCAGGCAGCCTGGCACGCTGCTCCGTCAGCGTAGGCAGAGACGAGGATGCGCAGTAGGATGCACTGGCGTCACGATGACCAAAGTGCACAGGCAGTCTGCGTCGTTGATGGCCAGCCGTTGAGTTGATCCAAGGCCCCAGGAAACGTGTGGCTGTAACGATATGCAGGGTAACTTGGTCGTCCTGCTCGTTGGGTGCACTGCTGCCGCACTGAATAGCGAAGCAGGGATTCCAGACTTATGTAGGCAGCCGGGCACGCTGTTCCGTCAGCGTAGGCAGAGACGAGGATGCGCAGTAGGATGCACTGGCGTCACGATGACCAAAGAGCACAGGCAGTTTACGTCGTTGATGGCCAGCCCTTGTGTTGATCTAAGGCCCCAGGAAACGTGTGGCTGTAACGATATACAGGGTCACTTGGTCGTCCTGCTCGTTGGGTGCACTGCTGCCAGACTGAAGAGCGAAGCAGGGGTTTCAGGCTTATGTAGGCAGCCTGGCACGCTGCTCCGTCAGCGTCAGCAGAGACGAGGATGCGCAGTAGGATGCACTGGCGTCACAAAGACCAAAGGGCACAGGCAGTGTGCGTCGTTGATGGCCAGCAGTTGCGTTGACCCAAGGCCCCAGGAAACGAGTGGCTGTAACGATATACAGGGTCACTTGGTCGTCCTGCTCGGTTGCACTGCTGCCGGACTGAAGAGCGAAGCAGGGATTTCATGCTTATGTAGGCAGCCGGGCACGCTGTTCCGTCAGCGTAGGCAGAGACGAGGATGCGAAGTAGGATGCACTGGCGACACGATGACCAAAGGGAACGGGCAGTCTGCGTCATTGATGGCCAGCCGTTGTGCTGATCCAAGGCCCCAGGAAACGTGTGGCTGTAAGGATACTCAGGGTCACTTGGTCGCCCTGCTCGTTGGATCCACTGCTGCCGGACTGAAGAGCGAAACAGGGATTCTAGACTTATGTAGGCAGCCGGGCACTCTGTTTCGTCAGCGTAGGCAGAGAGGAGGATGCGAAGTAGGATGCACTGGCGACACGTTGACCAAAAGGAACGGGCAGTCTGCGTCGTTGATTGCCAGCCGTTGTGTTGATCCAAGGCCCCAGGAAACGTGTGGCTGTAACGATACTCAGGGTCACTTGGTCGCCCTGCTCGTTGGGTGCACTGCTGCCGGACTGAAGAGCGAAGCAGGGATTTCATGCTTTTGTAGGCAGCCTGGCACGCTGCCCCGTCAGCGTAGGCAGAGACGAGGATGCGCAGTAGGATGCACTGGCGTCACGATGACCAAAAGGCACAGGCAGTCTGCGTCGTTGATGGCCAGCCGTTGCGTTGATCCAAGGCCCCAGGAAACGTGTGGCTGTAACGATATACAGGGTCACTTGGTCGTCCTGCTCGTTAGGTGCACTGCTGCCGGAATGAAGAGCGAAGCAGGGATTCCAGACTTATGTAGGCAGCCGGGCATGCTGTTCCGTCAGCGTAGGCAGAGATGAGGATGCGAAGTAGGATGCACTGGCGACACGATGACCAAAGGGAACGGGCAGTCTGCGTCATTGATGGCCAGCCGTTGCGTTGATCCAAGGCCCCTGGAAACGTGTGCCTGTAACGATATACAGGATCACTTGGTCGTCCTGCTCGTTGGGTGCACTGCTGCCGGACTGAAGAGCGAAGCAGGGATTTCATGCTTATGTAGGCAGCCTGGCACGCTGCTCCGTCAGTGTAGGCAGAGACGAGGATGCGCAGTAGGATGCACTGGCGTCACGATGACCAAAAGGCACAGGCAGTCTGCATCGTTGATGGCCAGCCGTTGCGTTGATCCAAGGCCCCTGGAAACGTGTGGCTGTAACGATATACAGGATCACTTGGTTGTCCTGCTCGTTGGGTGCACTTCTCCTGGACTGAAAAGCAAAGCAGGGATATGTAGGCAGCCTGGCACGCTGCTCCGCCAGCGTCGGCAGAGACGAGGATGCCCAGTAGGATGCACTGGCGTCACGATGACCAAAGGGCACAGGCAGTCTGCGTCGTTGATGGCCAGCCGTTGCGTTGATCCAAGGCCCCAGGAAACGTATGGCTGTAACGATATACAGAGTCACTTGGTCGTCCTGCTCGTTGTGTGCACTGCTGCCGGACTGAAGAGCGAAACAGGGATTTCAGGCTTATGTAGGCAGCCTGGCACGCTGCTCCTTCAGTGTCGGCAGAGACGAGGATGCGCAGTAGGATGCACTGGCGTCACGATGACCAAAGGGCACAGGCAGTGTACGTCGTTGATGGCCAGCCCTTGTGTTGATCCAAGGCCCCAGGAAAAGTGTGGCTGTAACGATATACAGGGTCACTTGGTCGTCCTGCTCGTTGGGTGCACTGCTGCCAGACTGAAGAGCGGAGCAGGGATTTCAGGCTTATGTAGGCAGCCTCGCACGCTGCTCCTTCAGCGTCGGCAGAGACGAGGATGCGTAGTAGGATGCACTGGCGTCACAAAGACCAAAGGGCACAGGCAGTGAGCGTCGTTGATGGCCAGCAGTTGCGTTGACCCAAGGCCCCAGGAAACGAGTGGCTGTAACGATATACAGGGTCACTTGGTCGTCCTGCTCGTTGGGTGCACTGCTGCCGGAAAGAAGAGCGAAGCAGGGATTCCAGACTTATGTAGGCAGCCGGGCACGCTGTTCCGTCAGCGTAGGCAGAGACGAGGATGCGCAGTAGGATGCACCGGCGTCACGAAGACCAAAGGGCACAGGCAGTGTGCGTCGTTGATGGCCAGCAGTTGCGTTGACCCAAGGCCCCAGGAAACGAGTGGCTGTAACGATATACAGGGTCACTTGGTCGTCCTGCTCGGTTGCACTGCTGCCGGACTGAAGAGCGAAGCAGGGATTTCAGGCTTATGTGGCAAGCCTGGCACGTTGCTCCTTCAGTGTAGGCAGAGACGAGGATGCGCAGTAGGATGCACTGGCGTCACGATGACCAAAGTGCACAGGCAGTCTGCGTCGTTGATGGCCATCCGTTGCGTTGATCCAAGGCCCCAGGAAACGTATGGCTGTAACGATATACAGGGTTCCTTGGTCGTCCTTCTCGTTGGGTGCACTGCTGCCGGACTGAAGAGCCAAGCAGGGATTACAGACTTATGTAGGCAGCCGGGCACGCTGTTCCGTCAGCGTAGGCAGAGAGGAGGATGCTCAGTAGGATGCACTGGCGTCATGGTGACCAAAGGGCACAGGCAGTCTTCGTCGTTTATGGCCAGCCGTTGCGTTGATCCAAGGCCCCAGGAAACGTGTGGCTGTAACGATATACAGGGTCACTTGGTCGTCCTGCTCGTTGGGTGCACTGCTGCCGGACTGAATAGCGAAGCAGGGATTTCAGGCTTATGCAGGCAGCCTGGCACGCTGCTCCGTCAGCGTAGGCAGAGACGAGGATGCGCAGTAGGATGCACTGGCGTCACGAAGACCAAAGGGCACAGGCAGTCAGCGTCGTTGATGGCCAGCCCTTGTGTTGGTCCAAGGCCCCAGGAAACGTGTGGCTGTAACGATATACAGGGTCACTTGGTCGTCCTGCTCGTTGGGTGCACTGCTGCCAGACTGAAGAGCGAAGCAGGGATTTCAGGCTTATGTAGGCAGCCTGGCACGCTGCTCCTTCAGCGTCGGCAGAGACGAGGATGCGTAGTAGGATGCACTGGCGTCACAAAGACCAAAGGGCACACCCAGTGTGCGTCGTTGATGGCCAGCAGTTGCGTTGACCCAAGGCCCCAGGAAACGAGTGGCTGTAACGATATACAGGGTCACTTGGTCGTCCTGCTCGTTGGGTGCACTGCTGCCGGAATGAAGAGCGAAGCAGGGATTTCAGGCTTATGTAGGCAGCCTGGCACGCTGCTCCGTCAGCGTAGGCAGATACGAGGATGCGCGGTAGGATGCACTGGCGTCACGATGACCAAAGGGCACAGGCAGTCCGCGTAGTTGATGGCCAGCCGTTGCGTTGATCCGAGGCCCCAGGAAACGTGTGGTTGTAACGATATACAGGGTCACTTGGTCGTCCTGCTCGTTGGGTGCACTGCTGCCGAAATGAAGAGCGAAGCAGGGATTCCAGACTTATGTAGGCAGCCGGGCACGCTGTTCCGTCAGCGTAGGCAGAGACGAGGATGCGCAGTAGGATGCACTGGCGTCACGAAGACCAAAGGGCACAGGCAGTGTGCGTCATTGAGGGCCAGCAGTTGCGTTGACCGAAGGCCCCAGGAAACGAGTGGCTGTAACGATATACAGGGTCACTTGGTCGTCCTGCTCGGTTGCACTGCTGCCGGACTGAAGAGCGAAGCAGGGATTTCAGGCTTATGTAGGCAGCCTGGCACGTTGCTCCGTCAGTGTAGGCAGAGACGAGGATGCGCAGTATGATGCACTGGCGTCACGATGACCAAAGGGCACAGGCAGTCTGCGTCGTTGATGGCCATCCGTTGCGTTGATCCAAGGCCCCAGGAAACGTATGGCTGTAACGATATACAGGGTTCCTTGATCGTCCTGCTCGTTGGGTGCACTGCTGCCGGACTGAAGAGCCAAGCAGGGATTACAGACTTATGTAGGCAGTCGGGCACGCTGTTCCGTCAGCGTAGGCAGAGACGAGGATGCTCAGTAGGATGCACTGGCGTCATGGTGACCAAAGGGCACAGGCAGTCTTCGTCGTTTATGGCCATCCGTTGCGTTGATCCAAGGTCACAGGAAACGTATGGCTGTAACGATATACAGGGTCACTTCGTCGTCCTGCTCGTTGTGTGCACTGCTGCCGGACTGAAGAGCGAAACAGGGATTTCAGGCTTATGTAGGCAGCCTGGCACGCTGCTCCCTCAGCGTCGGCAGAGACGAGGATGCGCAGTAGGATGCACTGGCGTCACGATGACCAAAGGGCACAGGCAGTCTGCGTCGTTGATGGCCAGCAGTTGCGTTGATCCAAGGCCCCAGGAAACGTGTGGCTGTAACGATATACAGGGTCACTTGGTCGTCCTGCTCGTTGGGTGCACTGCTGCCGGACTGAATAGCGAAGCAGGGATTTCAGGCCTATGCAGGCAGCCTGGCACGCTGCTCCGTCAGCGTAGGCAGAGACGAGGATGCGCAGTAGGATGCACTGGCGTCACGATGACCAAAGTGCACAGGCAGTCTGCGTCGTTGATGGCCAGCCGTTGCGTTGATCCAAGGCCCCAGGAAACGTGTGGCTGTAACGATATACAGGGTCACTTGGTCGTCCTGCTGGTTGGGTGCACTGCTGCCGGACTGAAGAGCGAAGCAGGGATTTCAGGCTTATGTAGGCAGCCTGGCACGCTGCTCCCTCAGCGTCGGCAGAGACGAGGATGCGCAGTAGGATGCACTGGCGTCACGATGACCAAAGGGCACAGGCAGTCTACGACGTTGATGGCCAGCCCTTGTGTTGATCCAAGGCCCCAGGAAACGTGTGGCTGTAACGATATACAGGGTTCCTTGGTCGTCCTTCTCGTTGGGTGCACTGCTGCCGGACTGAAGAGCCAAGCAGGGACTACAGACTTATGTAGGCAGCCGGGCACGCTGTTCCGTCAGCGTAGGCAGAGACGAGGATGCTCAGTAGGATGCACTGGCGACACGATGACAAAAGGGAACGGGCAGTCTGCGTCGTTGATGGCCAGCAGTTGCGTTGATCCAAGGCCCCAGGAAACGAGTGGCTGTAACGATATACAGGGTCACTTGGTCGTCCTGCTCGGTTGCACTGCTGCCGGACTGAAGAGCGAAGCAGGGATTTCAGGCTTATGTGGGCAGCCTGGCACGTTGCCCCGTCAGTGTAGGCAGAGACGAGGATGCGCAGTAGGATGCACTGGCGTCACGATGACCAAAGGGCACAGGCAGTCTGCGTCGTTGATGGCCATCCGTTGCGTTGATCCAAGGCCCCAGGAAACGTATGGCTGTAACGATATACAGGGTTCCTTGGTCGTCCTTCTCGTTGGGTGCACTGCTGCTGGACTGAAGAGCCAAACAGGGATTACAGACTTATGTAGGCAGCCGGGCACGCTGTTCCGTCAGCGTAGGCAGAGACGAGTATGCTCAGTAGGATGCACTGGCGTCATGGTGACCAAAGGGCACAGGCAGTCTTCGTCGTTTATGGCCAGCCGTTGCGTTGATCCAAGGCCCCAGGAAACGTGTGGCTGTAACGATATACAGGGTCACTTGGTCGTCCTGCTCGTTGGGTGCACTGCTGCCGGACTGAATAGCGAAGCAGGGATTTCAGGCTTATGCAGGCAGCCTGGCACGCTGCTCCGTCAGCGTAGGCAGAGACGAGGATGCGCAGTAGGATGCACTGGCGTCACGATGACCAAAGTGCACAGGTAGTCTGCGTCGTTGATGGCCAGCCGTTGCGTTGATCCAAGGCCCCTGGAAACGTGTGGCTGTAACGATATACAGGATCACTTGGTTGTCCTGCTCATTGGGTGCACTTCTGCTGGACTGAAAAGCAAAGCAGGGATATGTAGGCAGCCTGGCACGCTGCTCCGCCAGCGTCGGCAGAGACGAGGATGCGCAGTAGGATGCACTGGCGTCACGATGACCAAAGGGCACAGGCAGTCTGCGTCGTTGATGGCCAGCCGTTGCGTTGATCCAAGGCCCCAGGAAACGTATGGCTGTAACGATATACAGAGTCACTTGGTCGTCCTGCTCGTTGTGTGCACTGCTGCCGGACTGAAGAGCGAAACAGGGATTTCAGGCTTATGTAGGCAGCCTGGCACTCTGCTCCTTCAGCGTCGGCAGAGACGAGGATGCGCAGTAGGATGCACTGGCGTCACGATGACCAAAGGGCACAGGCAGTCTACGTCGTTGATGGCCAGCCCTTGTGTTGATCCAAGGCCCCAGGAAACGTGTGGCTGTAACGATATACAGGGTCACTTGGTCGTCCTGCTCGTTGGGTGCACTGCTGCCAGACTGAAGAGCGAAGCAGGGATTTCAGGCTTATGTAGGCAGCCTCGCACGCTGATCCTTCAGCGTCGGCAGAGACGAGGATGCGTAGTAGGATGCACTGGCGTCACAAAGACCAAAGGGCACAGGCAGTGAGCGTCGTTGATGGCCAGCAGTTGCGTTGACCCAAGGCCCCAGGAAACGAGTGGCTGTAACGATATACAGGGTCACTTGGTCGTCCTGCTCGGTTGCACTGCTGCCGCACTGAAGAGTGAAGGAGGAATTTCATGCTTATGTAGGCAGCCTGGCACGTTGCTCCGTCAGTGTAGGCAGAGACGAGGATGCGCAGTAGGATGCACTGGCGTCACGATGACGAAAGGGCACAGGCAGTCTGCGTCGTTGATGGCCAGCCCTTGTGTTGATCCAAGGCCCCAGGAAACATGTGGATGTAACGATATACAGGGTCACTTGGTCGTCCTGCTCGTTGGGTGCACTGCTGCCGGAAAGAAGAGCGAAGCAGGGATTCCAGACTTATGTAGGCAGCCGGGCACGCTGTTCCGTCAGCGTAGGCAGAGAGGAGGATGCTCAGTAGGATGCACTGGCGTCAGGGTGACCAAAGGGCACATGCAGTCTTCGTCGTTTATGGCCAGCCGTTGCGTTGACCCAAGGCCCCAGGAAACGAGTGGCTGTAACGATATACAGGGTCACTTGGTCGTCCTGCTCGGTTGCACTGCTGCCGGACTGAAGAGCGAAGCAGGGATTTCAGGCTTATGTGGGCAGCCTGGCACGCTGCTCCGTCAGCGTAGGCAGAGACGAGGATGCGCAGTAGGATGCACTGGCGTCACGATGACCAAAGTGCACAGGCAGTCTGCGTCGTTGATGGCCAGCCGTTGCGTTGATCCAAGGCCCCAGGAAACGTGTGGCTGTAACGATATACAGGGTAACTTGGTCGTCCTGCTCGTTGGGTGCACTGCTGCCGCACTGAATAGCGAAGCAGGGATTCCAGACTTATGTAGGCAGCCGGGCACGCTGTTCCGTCAGCGTAGGCAGAGACGAGGATGCTCAGTAGGATGCACTGGCGTCATGGTGACCAAAGGGCACAGGCAGTCTTCGTCGTTTATGGCCAGCCGTTGCGTTGATCCAAGGCCCCAGGAAACGTGTGGCTGTAACGATACAATGGGTAACTTGGTCCTCCTGCTCGTTGGGTGCACTGCTGCCGGATTGAAGAGCGAAGCAGGGATTCCAGACTTATGTAGGCAGCCGGGCACGCTGTTCCGTCAGCGTAGGCAGAGACGAGGATGCGAAGTAGGATGCACTGGCGACACGATGTCCAAAGGGAACGGGCAGTCTTCGTGATTGATGGCCAGCCGTTGTGTTGATCCAAGGCCCCAGGAAACGTGTGGCTTTAACGATATACAGGGTCACTTGGTCGTCCTGCTGGTTGGGTGCACTGCTGCCGGACTGAAGAGAGAAGCAGGGATTTCAGGCTTATGTAGGCAGCCTGGCACGCTGCTCCGTCAGCGTAGGCAGATACGAGGATGCGTGGTAGGATGCACTGGCGTCACGATGACGAAAGGGCACAGGCAGTCTGAGTCGTTGATGGCCAGCCGTTGCGTTGATCCAAGGCCCAAGGAAACGTGTGGCTGTAACGGTATACAGGGTCACTTGGTCATCCTGCTCGTTGGGTGCACTGCTGCCGGAATGAAGAGCGAAGCAGGGATTCCAGACTTAAGTAGGCAGCCGGGCACGCTTTTCCGTCAGCGTAGGCAGAGACGACGATGCGAAGTAGGATGCACTGGCGACACGATGTCCAAAGGGAACGGGTAGTCTGCGTCATTGATGGCCAGCCGTTGTGTTGATCCAAGGCCCCAGGAAACGTGTGGCTTTAACGAAATACAGGGTCACTTGTTCGTCCTGCTGGTTGGGTGCACTGCTGCCGGAATGAAGAGCGAAGCAGGGATTCCAGACTTATTTAGGCAGCCGGGCACGCTGTTCCGTCAGCGTAGGCAGAGACGAGGATGCGCACTAGGATGCACTGGCGTCACGAAGACCAAAGGGCACAGGCAGTCTGTGTCGTCGATGGCCAGCAGTTGCGTTGACCGAAAGCCCCAGAAAACGAGTGGCTGTAACGATATACAGGGTCACTTGGTCGTCCTGCTCGGTTGCACTGCTGCCGGACTGAAGAGCGAAGCAGGGATTTCAGGCTTATGTAGGCAGCCTGGCACGTTGCTCCGTCAGTGTAGGCAGAGACGAGGATGCGCAGTAGGATGCACTGGCGTCACGATGACCAAAGGGCACAGGCAGTCTGCGTCGTTGATGGCCATCCGTTGCGTTGATCCAAGGCCCCAGGAAACGTATGGCTGTAACGATATACAGGGTTCCTTGATCGTCCTGCTCGTTGGGTGCACTGCTGCCGGACTGAAGAGCCAAGCAGGGATTACAGACTTATGTAGGCAGCCGGGCACGCTGTTCCGTCAGCGTAGGCAGAGACGAGGATGCTCAGTAGGATGCACTGGCGTCATGGTGACCAAAGGGCACAGGCAATCTTCGTCGTTTATGGCCAGCCGTTGCGTTCATCCAAGGCCCCAGGAAACGTGTGGCTGTAACGATATACAGGGTCACTTGGTCGTCCTGCTCGTTGGGTGCACTGCTGCGGAATGAATAGCGAAGCAGGGATATCAGGCTTATGCAGGCAGCCTGGCACGCTGCTCCGTCAGCGTAGGCAGAGACGAGGATGCGCAGTAGGATGCACTGGCGTCACGATGACCAAAGTGCACAGGCAGTCTGCGTCGTTGATGGCCAGCCGTTGCGTCGATCCAAGGCCCCAGGAAACGTGTGGCTGTAACGATATACAGGGTAACTAGGTCGTCCTGCTCGTTGGGTGCACTGCTGCTGCACTGAATAGCGAAGCAGGGATTCCAGACTTATGTAGGCAGCCGGGCACGCTGCTCCGTCAGCGTAGGCAGAGACGAGGATGCGCAGTAGGATGCACTGGCGTCACGATGACCAAAGGGCACAGGCAGTCTACGACGTTGATGGCCAGCCCTTGTGTTGATCCAAGGCCCCAGGAAACGTGTGGCTACAACGATATACAGGGTCACTTGGTCGTCCGGCTCGTTGGGTGCACTGCTGCCGGAATAAGAGCGAAGCAGGGATTCCAGACTTATGTAGGCAACCGGGCACGCTGTTGCGTCAGCGCAGGCAGAGACGAGGATGCGCAGTAGGGTGCACTGGCGTCACGAAGACCAAAGGGCACAGGCAGTGTGCGTCGTTGATGGCCAGCAGTTGCGTTGACCCAAGGCCCCAGGAAACGAGTGGCTGTAACGATATACAGGGTCACTTGGTCGTCCTGCTCGGTTGCACTGCTGCCGGACTGAAGAGCGAAGCAGGGATTTCAGGCTTATGTAGGCAGCCTGGCACGTTGCTCCGTCAGTGTAGGCAGAGACGAGGATGCGCAGTAGGATGCACTGGCGTCACGATGACCAAAGGGCACAGGCAGTCTGCGTCGTTGATGGCCATCCGTTGCGTTGATCCAAGCCCCAGGAAACGTATGGCTGTAACGATATACAGGGTTCCTTGGTCGTCCTTCTCGTTGGGTGCACTGCTGCCGGACTGAAGAGCCAAGCAGGGATTACAGACTTATGTAGGCAGCCGGGCACGCTGTTCCGTCAGCGTAGGCAGAGACGAGGATGCTCAGTAGGATGCACTGGCGTCATGGTGACCAAAGGGCACAGGCAGTCTTCGTCGTTTATGGCCAGCCGTTGCGTTGATCCAAGGCCCCAGGAAACGTGTGGCTGTAACGATATACAGGGTCACTTGGTCGTCCTGCTCGTTGGGTGCACTGCTGCCGGACTGAATAGCGAAGCAGGGATTTCAAGCTTATGCAGGCAGCCTGGCACGCTGCTCCGTCAGCGTAGGCAGAGACTAGGATGCGCAGTAGAATGCACCGGCGTCACGATGACCAAAGTGCACAGGCAGTCTGCGTCGTTGATGGCCAGCCGTTGCGTTGATCCAAGGCCCCAAGAAACGTGTGGCTGTAACGATATACAGGGTAACTTGGTCGTCCTGCTCGTTGGGTGCACTGCTGCCGCACTGAATAGCGAAGCAGGGATTCCAGACTTATGTAGGCAGCCGGGCACGCTGTTCCGTCAGCGTAGGCAGAGACGAGGATGCTCAGTAGGATGCACTGGCGTCATGGTGACCAAAGGGCACAGGCAGTCTTCGTCGTTCATGGCCAGCCGTTGCGTTGATCCAAGGCCCCAGGAAACGTGTGGCTGTAACGATACAATGGGTAACTTGGTCCTCCTGCTCGTTGGGTGCACTGCTGCCGGACTGAAGAGCGAAGCAGGGATTCCAGACCTATGTAGGCATCCGGGCACGCTGTTCCGTCAGCGTAGGCAGAGACGAGGATGCGCAGTAGGATGCACTGGCGTCACGATGACTAAAGGGCACAGGCAGTCTTCGTCGTTTATGGCCAGCCGTTGCGTTGATCCAAGGCCCCAGGAAACGTGTGGCTGTAACGATACAATGGGTAACTTGGTCCTCCTGCTCGTTGGGTGCACTGCTGCCGGACTGAAGAGCGAATCAGGGATTCCAGACCTATGTAGGCATCCGTGCACGCTGTTCCGTCAGCGTAGGCAGATACGAGGATGCGCAGTAGGATGCACTGGCGTCACGATGACCAAAGGGCACAGGCAGTCTACATCGTTGATGGCCAGCCCTTGTGTTGATCTAAGGCTCCAGGAAACGTGTGGCTGTAACGATATACAGGGTCACTTGGTCGTCCTGCTCGTTGGGTGCACTGCTGCCAGACTGAAGAGCGAAGCAGGGATTTCCGCCTTATGTAGGCAGCCTGGCACGCTGTTGCGTCAGCGCAGGCAGAGACGAGGATGCGCAGTAGGATGCACTGGCGTCACAAACACCAAAGGGCGCAGGCAGTGTTCGTCGTTGATGGCCAGCAGTTGCGTTGACCCAAGGCCCCAGGAAACGAGTGGCTGTAACGATATACAGGGTTACTTGGTCGTCCTGCTCGGTTGGATGCTGCCGGACTGAAGAGCGGAGCAGGGATTTCATGCTTATGTAGGCAGCCGGGCACGCTGTTTCGTCAGCGTAGGCAGAGACGAGGATGCGAAGTAGGATGCACTGGCGACACAATGACCAAAGGGAACGGGCAGTATGCGTCATTGATGGCCAGCCGTTGTGTTGATCCATGGCCCCAGGAAACGTGTGGCTGTAACGATACTCAGGGTCACTTGGTCGCCCTGCTCGTTGGATGCACTGCTGCCGGACTGAAGAGCGAAGCAGGGATTTCATGCTTATGTAGGCAGCCGGGCACTCTGTTTCGTCAGCGTAGGCAGAGAGGAGGATGCGAAGTAGGATGCACTGGCGACACGATGACAAAAGGGTACGGGCAGTCTGCGTCGTTGATGGCCAGCCGTTGTGTTGATCCAAGGCCACTGGAAACGTGTGGCTGTAACGATATACAGGGTCACTTGTTCGTCCTGCTGGTTGGGTGCACTGCTGCCGGACTGAAGAGCGAAGCAGGGATTTCAGGCTTATGTAGGCAGCCTGGCACGCTGCTCCCTCAGCGTCGGCAGAGACGAGGATGCGCAGTAGGATGCACTGGCGTCACGATGACCAAAGGGCACAGGCAGTCTACGACGTTGATGGCCAGCCCTTGTGTTGATCCAAGGCCCCAGGAAACGTGTGGCTGTAACGATATACAGGGTCACTTGGTCGTCCTGCTCGTTGGGTGCACTGCTGCCGGAATGAAGAGCGAAGCAGGGATTCCAGACTTATGTAGGCAGCCGGGCACGCTGTGCCGTCAGCGTAGGCAGAGACGAGGATGCGCAGTAGGATGCACTGGCGTCACGAAGACCAAAGGGCACAGGCAGTGTGCGTCGTTGATGGCCAGCAGTTGCGTTGACCCAAGGCCCCAGGAAACGAGTGGCTGTAACGATATACAGGGTCACTTGGTCGTCCTGCTCGGTTGCACTGCTGCCGGACTGAAGAGCGAAGCAGGAATTTCATGCTTATGTAGGCAGCCTGGCACGTTGCTCCGTCAGTGTAGGCAGAGACGAGGATGCGCAGTAGGATGCACTGGCGTCACGATGACCAAAGGGCACAGGCAGTCTGCGTCGTTGATGGCCAGCCCTTGTGTTGATCCAAGGCCCCAGGAAACGTGTGGCTGTAACGATATACAGGGTCACTTGGTCGTCCTGCTCGTTGGGTGCACTGCTGCCGGAATGAAGAGCGAAGCAGGGATTTCAGGCTTATGTAGGCAGCCTGGCACGCTGCTCCGTCAGCGTAGGCAGATACGAGGATGCGCGGTAGGATGCACTGGCGTCACGATGACCAAAGGGCACAGGCAGTCTGCGTCGTTGATGGCCAGCCGTTGCGTTGATCCAAGGCCCCAAGAAACGTGTGGCTGTAACGATATACAGGGTAACTTGGTCGTCCTGCTCGTTGGGTGCACTGCTGCCGCACTGAATAGCGAAGCAGGGATTCCAGACTTATGTAGGCAGCCGGGCACGCTGTTCCGTCAGCGTAGGCAGAGACGAGGATGCTCAGTAGGATGCACTGGCGTCATGGTGACCAAAGGGCACAGGCAGTCTTCGTCGTTCATGGCCAGCCGTTGCGTTGATCCAAGGCCCCAGGAAACGTGTGGCTGTAACGATACAATGGGTAACTTGGTCCTCCTGCTCGTTGGGTGCACTGCTGCCGGACTGAAGAGCGAAGCAGGGATTCCAGACCTATGTAGGCATCCGGGCACGCTGTTCCGTCAGCGTAGGCAGAGACGAGGATGCGCAGTAGGATGCACTGGCGTCACGATGACTAAAGGGCACAGGCAGTCTTCGTCGTTTATGGCCAGCCGTTGCGTTGATCCAAGGCCCCAGGAAACGTGTGGCTGTAACGATACAATGGGTAACTTGGTCCTCCTGCTCGTTGGGTGCACTGCTGCCGGACTGAAGAGCGAATCAGGGATTCCAGACCTATGTAGGCATCCGTGCACGCTGTTCCGTCAGCGTAGGCAGATACGAGGATGCGCAGTAGGATGCACTGGCGTCACGATGACCAAAGGGCACAGGCAGTCTACATCGTTGATGGCCAGCCCTTGTGTTGATCTAAGGCCCCAGGAAACGTGTGGCTGTAACGATATACAGGGTCACTTGGTCGTCCTGCTCGTTGGGTGCACTGCTGCCAGACTGAAGAGCGAAGCAGGGATTTCCGCCTTATGTAGGCAGCCTGGCACGCTGTTGCGTCAGCGCAGGCAGAGACGAGGATGCGCAGTAGGATGCACTGGCGTCACAAACACCAAAGGGCGCAGGCAGTGTTCGTCGTTGATGGCCAGCAGTTGCGTTGACCCAAGGCCCCAGGAAACGAGTGGCTGTAACGATATACAGGGTTACTTGGTCGTCCTGCTCGGCTGGATGCTGCCGGACTGAAGAGCGGAGCAGGGATTTCATGCTTATGTAGGCAGCCGGGCACGCTGTTTCGTCAGCGTAGGCAGAGACGAGGATGCGAAGTAGGATGCACTGGCGACACAATGACCAAAGGGAACGGGCAGTCTGCGTCATTGATGGCCAGCCGTTGTGTTGATCCATGGCCCCAGGAAACGTGTGGCTGTAACGATACTCAGGGTCACTTGGTCGCCCTGCTCGTTGGATGCACTGCTGCCGGACTGAAGAGCGAAGCAGGGATTTCATGCTTATGTAGGCAGCCGGGCACTCTGTTTCGTCAGCGTAGGCAGAGAGGAGGATGCGAAGTAGGATGCACTGGCGACACGATGACAAAAGGGTACGGGCAGTCTGCGTCGTTGATGGCCAGCCGTTGTGTTGATCCAAGGCCACTGGAAACGTGTGGCTGTAACGATATACAGGGTCACTTGTTCGTCCTGCTGGTTGGGTGCACTGCTGCCGGACTGAAGAGCGAAGCAGGGATTTCAGGCTTATGTAGGCAGCCTGGCACGCTGCTCCCTCAGCGTCGGCAGAGACGAGGATGCGCAGTAGGATGCACTGGCGTCACGATGACCAAAGGGCACAGGCAGTCTACGACGTTGATGGCCAGCCCTTGTGTTGATCCAAGGCCCCAGGAAACGTGTGGCTGTAACGATATACAGGGTCACTTGGTCGTCCTGCTCGTTGGGTGCACTGCTGCCGGAATGAAGAGCGAAGCAGGGATTCCAGACTTATGTAGGCAGCCGGGCACGCTGTTCCGTCAGCGTAGGCAGAGACGAGGATGCGCAGTAGGATGCACTGGCGTCACGAAGACCAAAGGGCACAGGCAGTGTGCGTCGTTGATGGCCAGCAGTTGCGTTGACCCAAGGCCCCAGGAAACGAGTGGCTGTACCGATATACAGGGTCACTTGGTCGTCCTGCTCGGTTGCACTGCTGCCGGACTGAAGAGCGAAGCAGGAATTTCATGCTTATGTAGGCAGCCTGGCACGTTGCTCCGTCAGTGTAGGCAGAGACGAGGATGCGCAGTAGGATGCACTGGCGTCACGATGACCAAAGGGCACAGGCAGTCTGCGTCGTTGATGGCCAGCCCTTGTGTTGATCCAAGGCCCCAGGAAACGTGTGGCTGTAACGATATACAGGGTCACTTGGTCGTCCTGCTCGTTGGGTGCACTGCTGCCGGAATGAAGAGCGAAGCAGGGATTTCAGGCTTATGTAGGCAGCCTGGCACGCTGCTCCGTCAGCGTAGGCAGATACGAGGATGCGCGGTAGGATGCACTGGCGTCACGATGACCAAAGGGCACAGGCAGTCTGCGTCGTTGATGGCCAGCCGTTGCGCTGATCCAAGGCCCCAGGAAACGTGTGGTTGTAACGATATACAGGGTCACTTGGTCGTCCTGCTCGTTGGGTGCACTGCTGCCGGAATGAAGAGCGAAGCAGGGATTCCAGACTTATGTAGGCAGCCGGGCACGCTGTTCCGTCAGCGTAGGCAGAGAGGAGGATGCGCAGTAGGATGCACTGGCGTCACGAAGACCAAAGGGCACAGGCAGTGTGCGTCGTTGATGGCCAGCAGTTGCGTTGACCGAAGGCCCCAGGAAACGAGTGGCTGTAACGATATACAGGGTCACTTGGTCGTCCTGCTCGGTTGCACTGCTGCCGGACTGAAGAGCGAAGCAGGGATTTCAGGCTTATGTAGGCAGCCTGGCACGTTGCTCCGTCAGTGTAGGCAGAGACGAGGATGCGCAGTAGGATGCACTGGCGTCACGATGACCAAAGGGCACAGGCAGTCTGCGTCGTTGATGGCCAGCCCTTGTGTTGATCCAAGGCCCCAGGAAACGTGTGGCTGTAACGATATACAGGGTTCCTTGGTCGTCCTTCTCGTTGGGTGCACTGCTGCCGGACTGAAGAGCCAAGCAGGGATTACAGACTTATGTAGGCAGCCGGGCACGCTGTTCCGTCAGCGTAGGCAGAGAGGAGGATGCTCAGTAGGATGCACGGGCGTCATGGTGACCAAAGGGCACAGGCAGTCTTCGTCGTTTATGGCCAGCCGTTGCGTTGATCCAAGGCCCCAGGAAACGTGTGGCTGTAACGATATACAGGGTCACTTGGTCGTCCTGCTCGTTGGGTGCACTGCTGCCGGACTGAATAGCGAAGCAGGGATTTCAGGCTTATGCAGGCAGCCTGGCACGCTGCTCCGTCAGCGTAGGCAGAGACGAGGATGCGCAGTAGGATGCACTGGCGTCACGATGACCAAAGTGCACAGGCAGTCTGCGTCGTTGATGGCCAGCCGTTGCGTTGATCGAAGGCCCCAGGAAACGTGTGGCTGTAACGAAATACAGGGTCACTTGTTCGTCCTGCTGGTTGGGTGCACTGCTGCCGGAATGAAGAGCGAAGCAGGGATTCCAGACTTATTTAGGCAGCCGGGCACGCTGTTCCGTCAGCGTAGGCAGAGACGAGGATGCGCACTAGGATGCACTGGCGTCACGAAGACCAAAGGGCACAGGCAGTCTGTGTCGTCGATGGCCAGCAGTTGCGTTGACCGAAAGCCCCAGAAAACGAGTGGCTGTAACGATATACAGGGTCACTTGGTCGTCCTGCTCGGTTGCACTGCTGCCGGACTGAAGAGCGAAGCAGGGATTTCAGGCTTATGTAGGCAGCCTGGCACGTTGCTCCGTCAGTGTAGGCAGAGACGAGGATGCGCAGTAGGATGCACTGGCGTCACGATGACCAAAGGGCACAGGCAGTCTGCGTCGTTGATGGCCATCCGTTGCGTTGATCCAAGGCCCCAGGAAACGTATGGCTGTAACGATATACAGGGTTCCTTGATCGTCCTGCTCGTTGGGTGCACTGCTGCCGGACTGAAGAGCCAAGCAGGGATTACAGACTTATGTAGGCAGCCGGGCACGCTGTTCCGTCAGCGTAGGCAGAGACGAGGATGCTCAGTAGGATGCACTGGCGTCATGGTGACCAAAGGGCACAGGCAATCTTCGTCGTTTATGGCCAGCCGTTGCGTTCATCCAAGGCCCCAGGAAACGTGTGGCTGTAACGATATACAGGGTCACTTGGTCGTCCTGCTCGTTGGGTGCACTGCTGCGGAATGAATAGCGAAGCAGGGATATCAGGCTTATGCAGGCAGCCTGGCACGCTGCTCCGTCAGCGTAGGCAGAGACGAGGATGCGCAGTAGGATGCACTGGCGTCACGATGACCAAAGTGCACAGGCAGTCTGCGTCGTTGATGGCCAGCCGTTGCGTCGATCCAAGGCCCCAGGAAACGTGTGGCTGTAACGATATACAGGGTAACTGGGTCGTCCTGCTCGTTGGGTGCACTGCTGCTGCACTGAATAGCGAAGCAGGGATTCCAGACTTATGTAGGCAGCCGGGCACGCTGCTCCGTCAGCGTAGGCAGAGACGAGGATGCGCAGTAGGATGCACTGGCGTCACGATGACCAAAGGGCACAGGCAGTCTACGACGTTGATGGCCAGCCCTTGTGTTGATCCAAGGCCCCAGGAAACGTGTGGCTATAACGATATACAGGGTCACTTGGTCGTCCGGCTCGTTGGGTGCACTGCTGCCGGAATAAGAGCGAAGCAGGGATTCCAGACTTATGTAGGCAACCGGGCACGCTGTTGCGTCAGCGCAGGCAGAGACGAGGATGCGCAGTAGGGTGCACTGGCGTCACGAAGACCAAAGGGCACAGGCAGTGTGCGTCGTTGATGGCCAGCAGTTGCGTTGACCCAAGGCCCCAGGAAACGAGTGGCTGTAACGATATACAGGGTCACTTGGTCGTCCTGCTCGGTTGCACTGCTGCCGGACTGAAGAGCGAAGCAGGGATTTCAGGCTTATGTAGGCAGCCTGGCACGTTGCTCCGTCAGTGTAGGCAGAGACGAGGATGCGCAGTAGGATGCACTGGCGTCACGATGACCAAAGGGCACAGGCAGTCTGCGTCGTTGATGGCCATCCGTTGCGTTGATCCAAGCCCCAGGAAACGTATGGCTGTAACGATATACAGGGTTCCTTGGTCGTCCTTCTCGTTGGGTGCACTGCTGCCGGACTGAAGAGCCAAGCAGGGATTACAGACTTATGTAGGCAGCCGGGCACGCTGTTCCGTCAGCGTAGGCAGAGACGAGGATGCTCAGTAGGATGCACTGGCGTCATGGTGACCAAAGGGCACAGGCAGTCTTCGTCGTTTATGGCCAGCCGTTGCGTTGATCCAAGGCCCCAGGAAACGTGTGGCTGTAACGATATACAGGGTCACTTGGTCGTCCTGCTCGTTGGGTGCACTGCTGCCGGACTGAATAGCGAAGCAGGGATTTCAAGCTTATGCAGGCAGCCTGGCACGCTGCTCCGTCAGCGTAGGCAGAGACTAGGATGCGCAGTAGAATGCACCGGCGTCACGATGACCAAAGTGCACAGGCAGTCTGCGTCGTTGATGGCCAGCCGTTGCGTTGATCCAAGGCCCCAAGAAACGTGTTGCTGTAACGATATACAGGGTAACTTGGTCGTCCTGCTCGTTGGGTGCACTGCTGCCGCACTGAATAGCGAAGCAGGGATTCCAGACTTATGTAGGCAGCCGGGCACGCTGTTCCGTCAGCGTAGGCAGAGACGAGGATGCTCAGTAGGATGCACTGGCGTCATGGTGACCAAAGGGCACAGGCAGTCTTCGTCGTTCATGGCCAGCCGTTGCGTTGATCCAAGGCCCCAGGAAACGTGTGGCTGTAACGATACAATGGGTAACTTGGTCCTCCTGCTCGTTGGGTGCACTGCTGCCGGACTGAAGAGTGAAGCAGGGATTCCAGACCTATGTAGGCATCCGGGCACGCTGTTCCGTCAGCGTAGGCAGAGACGAGGATGCGCAGTAGGATGCACTGGCGTCACGATGACTAAAGGGCACAGGCAGTCTTCGTCGTTTATGGCCAGCCGTTGCGTTGATCCAAGGCCCCAGGAAACGTGTGGCTGTAACGATACAATGGGTAACTTGGTCCTCCTGCTCGATGGGTGCACTGCTGCCGGACTGAAGAGCGAATCAGGGATTCCAGACCTATGTAGGCATCCGTGCACGCTGTTCCGTCAGCGTAGGCAGATACGAGGATGCGCAGTAGGATGCACTGGCGTCACGACGACCAAAGGGCACAGGCAGTCTACATCGTTGATGGCCAGCCCTTGTGTTGATCTAAGGCCCCAGGAAACGTGTGGCTGTAACGATATACAGGGTCACTTGGTCGTCCTGCTCGTTGGGTGCACTGCTGCCAGACTGAAGAGCGAAGCAGGGATTTCCGCCTTATGTAGGCAGCCTGGCACGCTGTTGCGTCAGCGCAGGCAGAGACGAGGATGCGCAGTAGGATGCACTGGCGTCACAAACACCAAAGGGCGCAGGCAGTGTTCGTCGTTGATGGCCAGCAGTTGCGTTGACCCAAGGCCCCAGGAAACGAGTGGCTGTAACGATATACAGGGTTACTTGGTCGTCCTGCTCGGTTGGATGCTGCCGGACTGAAGAGCGGAGCAGGGATTTCATGCTTATGTAGGCAGCCGGGCACGCTGTTTCGTCAGCGTAGGCAGAGACGAGGATGCGAAGTAGGATGCACTGGCGACACAATGACCAAAGGGAACGGGCAGTCTGCGTCATTGATGGCCAGCCGTTGTGTTGATCCATGGCCCCAGGAAACGTGTGGCTGTAACGATACTCAGGGTCACTTGGTCGCCCTGCTCGTTGGGTGCACTGCTGCCGGACTGAAGAGCGAAGCAGGGATTTCAGGCTTATGTAGGCAGCCGGGCACTCTGTTTCGTCAGCGTAGGCAGAGAGGAGGATGCGAAGTAGGATGCACTGGCGACACGATGACAAAAGGGTACGGGCAGTCTGCGTCGTTGATGGCCAGCCGTTGTGTTGATCCAAGGCCACTGGAAACGTGTGGCTGTAACGATATACAGGGTCACTTGTTCGTCCTGCTGGTTGGGTGCACTGCTGCCGGACTGAAGAGCGAAGCAGGGATTTCAGGCTTATGTAGGCAGCCTGGCACGCTGCTCCCTCAGCGTCGGCAGAGACGAGGATGCGCAGTAGGATGCACTGGCGTCACGATGACCAAAGGGCACAGGCAGTCTACGACGTTGATGGCCAGCCCTTGTGTTGATCCAAGGCCCCAGGAAACGTGTGGCTGTAACGATATACAGGGTCACTTGGTCGTCCTGCTCGTTGGGTGCACTGCTGCCGGAATGAAGAGCGAAGCAGGGATTCCAGACTTATGTAGGCAGCCGGGCACGCTGTTCCGTCAGCGTAGGCAGAGACGAGGATGCGCAGTAGGATGCACTGGCGTCACGAAGACCAAAGGGCACAGGCAGTGTGCGTCGTTGATGGCCAGCAGTTGCGTTGACCCAAGGCCCCAGGAAACGAGTGGCTGTAACGATATACAGGGTCACTTGGTCGTCCTGCTCGGTTGCACTGCTGCCGGACTGAAGAGCGAAGCAGGAATTTCATGCTTATGTAGGCAGCCTGGCACGTTGCTCCGTCAGTGTAGGCAGAGACGAGGATGCGCAGTAGGATGCACTGGCGTCACGATGACCAAAGGGCACAGGCAGTCTGCGTCGTTGATGGCCAGCCCTTGTGTTGATCCAAGGCCCCAGGAAACGTGTGGCTGTAACGATATACAGGGTCACTTGGTCGTCCTGCTCGTTGGGTGCACTGCTGCCGGAATGAAGAGCGAAGCAGGGATTTCAGGCTTATGTAGGCAGCCTGGCACGCTGCTCCGTCAGCGTAGGCAGATACGAGGATGCGCGGTAGGATGCACTGGCGTCACGATGACCAAAGGGCACAGGCAGTCTGCGTCGTTGATGGCCAGCCGTTGCGTTGATCCAAGGCCCCAAGAAACGTGTGGCTGTAACGATATACAGGGTAACTTGGTCGTCCTGCTCGTTGGGTGCACTGCTGCCGCACTGAATAGCGAAGCAGGGATTCCAGACTTATGTAGGCAGCCGGGCACGCTGTTCCGTCAGCGTAGGCAGAGACGAGGATGCTCAGTAGGATGCACTGGCGTCATGGTGACCAAAGGGCACAGGCAGTCTTCGTCGTTCATGGCCAGCCGTTGCGTTGATCCAAGGCCCCAGGAAACGTGTGGCTGTAACGATACAATGGGTAACTTGGTCCTCCTGCTCGTTGGGTGCACTGCTGCCGGACTGAAGAGCGAAGCAGGGATTCCAGACCTATGTAGGCATCCGGGCACGCTGTTCCGTCAGCGTAGGCAGAGACGAGGATGCGCAGTAGGATGCACTGGCGTCACGATGACTAAAGGGCACAGGCAGTCTTCGTCGTTTATGGCCAGCCGTTGCGTTGATCCAAGGCCCCAGGAAACGTGTGGCTGTAACGATACAATGGGTAACTTGGTCCTCCTGCTCGTTGGGTGCACTGCTGCCGGACTGAAGAGCGAATCAGGGATTCCAGACCTATGTAGGCATCCGTGCACGCTGTTCCGTCAGCGTAGGCAGATACGAGGATGCGCAGTAGGATGCACTGGCGTCACGATGACCAAAGGGCCAGGCAGTCTACATCGTTGATGGCCAGCCCTTGTGTTGATCTAAGGCCCCAGGAAACGTGTGGCTGTAACGATATACAGGGTCACTTGGTCGTCCTGCTCGTTGGGTGCACTGCTGCCAGACTGAAGAGCGAAGCAGGGATTTCCGCCTTATGTAGGCAGCCTGGCACGCTGTTGCGTCAGCGCAGGCAGAGACGAGGATGCGCAGTAGGATGCACTGGCGTCACAAACACCAAAGGGCGCAGGCAGTGTTCGTCGTTGATGGCCAGCAGTTGCGTTGACCCAAGGCCCCAGGAAACGAGTGGCTGTAACGATATACAGGGTTACTTGGTCGTCCTGCTCGGTTGGATGCTGCCGGACTGAAGAGCGGAGCAGGGATTTCATGCTTATGTAGGCAGCCGGGCACGCTGTTTCGTCAGCGTAGGCAGAGACGAGGATGCGAAGTAGGATGCACTGGCGACACAATGACCAAAGGGAACGGGCAGTCTGCGTCATTGATGGCCAGCCGTTGTGTTGATCCATGGCCCCAGGAAACGTGTGGCTGTAACGATACTCAGGGTCACTTGGTCGCCCTGCTCGTTGGATGCACTGCTGCCGGACTGAAGAGCGAAGCAGGGATTTCATGCTTATGTAGGCAGCCGGGCACTCTGTTTCGTCAGCGTAGGCAGAGAGGAGGATGCGAAGTAGGATGCACTGGCGACACGATGACAAAAGGGTACGGGCAGTCTGCGTCGTTGATGGCCAGCCGTTGTGTTGATCCAAGGTCACTGGAAACGTGTGGCTGTAACGATATACAGGGTCACTTGTTCGTCCTGCTGGTTGGGTGCACTGCTGCCGGACTGAAGAGCGAAGCAGGGATTTCAGGCTTATGTAGGCAGCCTGGCACGCTGCTCCCTCAGCGTCGGCAGAGACGAGGATGCGCAGTAGGATGCACCGGCGTCACGATGACCAAAGGGCACAGGCAGTCTACGACGTTGATGGCCAGCCCTTGTGTTGATCCAAGGCCCCAGGAAACGTGTGGCTGTAACGATATACAGGGTCACTTGGTCGTCCTGCTCGTTGGGTGCACTGCTGCCGGAATGAAGAGCGAAGCAGGGATTCCAGACTTATGTAGGCAGCCGGGCACGCTGTTCCGTCAGCGTAGGCAGAGACGAGGATGCGCAGTAGGATGCACTGGCGTCACGAAGACCAAAGGGCACAGGCAGTGTGCGTCGTTGATGGCCAGCAGTTGCGTTGACCCAAGGCCCCAGGAAACGAGTGGCTGTAACGATATACAGGGTCACTTGGTCGTCCTGCTCGGTTGCACTGCTGCCGGACTGAAGAGCGAAGCAGGAATTTCATGCTTATGTAGGCAGCCTGGCACGTTGCTCCGTCAGTGTAGGCAGGAGAGGATGCGCAGTAGGATGCACTGGCGTCACGATGACCAAAGGGCACAGGCAGTCTGCGTCGTTGATGGCCAGCCCTTGTGTTGATCCAAGGCCCCAGGAAACGTGTGGCTGTAACGATATACAGGGTCACTTGGTCGTCCTGCTCGTTGGGTGCACTGCTGCCGGAATGAAGAGCGAAGCAGGGATTTCAGGCTTATGTAGGCAGCCTGGCACGCTGCTCCGTCAGCGTAGGCAGATACGAGGATGCGCGGTAGGATGCACTGGCGTCACGATGACCAAAGGGCACAGGCAGTCTGCGTCGTTGATGGCCAGCCGTTGCGCTGATCCAAGGCCCCAGGAAACGTGTGGTTGTAACGATATACAGGGTCACTTGGTCGTCCTGCTCGTTGGGTGCACTGCTGCCGGAATGAAGAGCGAAGCAGGGATTCCAGACTTATGTAGGCAGCCGGGCACGCTGTTCCGTCAGCGTAGGCAGAGAGGAGGATGCGCAGTAGGATGCACTGGCGTCACGAAGACCAAAGGGCACAGGCAGTGTGCGTCGTTGATGGCCAGCAGTTGCGTTGACCGAAGGCCCCAGGAAACGAGTGGCTGTAACGATATACAGGGTCACTTGGTCGTCCTGCTCGGTTGCACTGCTGCCGGACTGAAGAGCGAAGCAGGGATTTCAGGCTTATGTAGGCAGCCTGGCACGTTGCTCCGTCAGTGTAGGCAGAGACGAGGATGCGCAGTAGGATGCACTGGCGTCACGATGACCAAAGGGCACAGGCAGTCTGCGTCGTTGATGGCCAGCCCTTGTGTTGATCCAAGGCCCCAGGAAACGTGTGGCTGTAACGATATACAGGGTTCCTTGGTCGTCCTTCTCGTTGGGTGCACTGCTGCCGGACTGAAGAGCCAAGCAGGGATTACAGACTTATGTAGGCAGCCGGGCACGCTGTTCCGTCAGCGTAGGCAGAGAGGAGGATGCTCAGTAGGATGCACGGGCGTCATGGTGACCAAAGGGCACAGGCAGTCTTCGTCGTTTATGGCCAGCCGTTGCGTTGATCCAAGGCCCCAGGAAACGTGTGGCTGTAACGATATACAGGGTCACTTGGTCGTCCTGCTCGTTGGGTGCACTGCTGCCGGACTGAATAGCGAAGCAGGGATTTCAGGCTTATGCAGGCAGCCTGGCACGCTGCTCCGTCAGCGTAGGCAGAGACGAGGATGCGCAGTAGGATGCACTGGCGTCACGATGACCAAAGTGCACAGGCAGTCTGCGTCGTTGATGGCCAGCCGTTGCGTTGATCCAAGGCCCCAGGAAACGTGTGGCTGTAACGATACAATGGGTAACTTGGTCCTCCTGCTCGTTGGGTGCACTGCTGCCGGATTGAAGAGCGAAGCAGGGATTCCAGACTTATGTAGGCAGCCGGGCACGCTGTTCCGTCAGCGTAGGCAGAGACGAGGATGCGAAGTAGGATGCACTGGCGACACGATGTCCAAAGGGAACGGGCAGTCTTCGTGATTGATGGCCAGCCGTTGTGTTGATCCAAGGCCCCAGGAAACGTGTGGCTTTAACGATATACAGGGTCACTTGGTCGTCCTGCTGGTTGGGTGCACTGCTGCCGGACTGAAGAGAGAAGCAGGGATTTCAGGCTTATGTAGGCAGCCTGGCACGCTGCTCCGTCAGCGTAGGCAGATACGAGGATGCGTGGTAGGATGCACTGGCGTCACGATGACGAAAGGGCACAGGCAGTCTGAGTCGTTGATGGCCAGCCGTTGCGTTGATCCAAGGCCCAAGGAAACGTGTGGCTGTAACGGTATACAGGGTCACTTGGTCATCCTGCTCGTTGGGTGCACTGCTGCCGGAATGAAGAGCGAAGCAGGGATTCCAGACTTAAGTAGGCAGCCGGGCACGCTGTTCCGTCAGCGTAGGCAGAGACGAGGATGCGAAGTAGGATGCACTGGCGACACGATGTCCAAAGGGAACGGGCAGTCTGCGTCATTGATGGCCAGCCGTTGTGTTGATCCAAGGCCCCAGGAAACGTGTGGCTTTAACGAAATACAGGGTCACTTGTTCGTCCTGCTGGTTGGGTGCACTGCTGCCGGAATGAAGAGCGAAGCAGGGATTCCAGACTTATTTAGGCAGCCGGGCACGCTGTTCCGTCAGCGTAGGCAGAGACGAGGATGCGCACTAGGATGCACTGGCGTCACGAAGACCAAAGGGCACAGGCAGTCTGTGTCGTTGATGGCCAGCAGTTGCGTTGACCGAAAGCCCCAGAAAACGAGTGGCTGTAACGATATACAGGGTCACTTGGTCGTCCTGCTCGGTTGCACTGCTGCCGGACTGAAGAGCGAAGCAGGGATTTCAGGCTTATGTAGGCAGCCTGGCACGTTGCTCCGTCAGTGTAGGCAGAGACGAGGATGCGCAGTAGGATGCACTGGCGTCACGATGACCAAAGGGCACAGGCAGTCTGCGTCGTTGATGGCCATCCGTTGCGTTGATCCAAGGCCCCAGGAAACGTATGGCTGTAACGATATACAGGGTTCCTTGATCGTCCTGCTCGTTGGGTGCACTGCTGCCGGACTGAAGAGCCAAGCAGGGATTACAGACTTATGTAGGCAGCCGGGCACGCTGTTCCGTCAGCGTAGGCAGAGACCAGGATGCTCAGTAGGATGCACTGGCGTCACGATGACCAAAGTGCAGAGGCAGTCTGCGTCGTTGATGGCCAGCCGTTGCGTCGATCCAAGGCCACAGGAAACGTGTGGCTGTAACGATATACAGGGTAACTGGGTCGTCCTGCTCGTTGGGTGCACTGCTGCTGCACTGAATAGCGAAGCATGGATTCCAGACTTATGTAGGCAGCCGGGCACGCTGCTCCGTCAGCGTAGGCAGAGACGAGGATGCGCAGTAGGATGCACTGGCGTCACGATGACCAAAGGGCACAGGCAGTCTACGTCGTTGAAGGCCATCCGTTGCGTTGATCCAAGGTCCCAGGAAACGTATGGCTGTAACGATATACAGGGTCACTTGGTCGTCCTGCTCGTTGTGTGCACTGCTGCCGGACTGAAGAGCGAAACAGGGATTTCAGGCTTATGTAGGCAGCCTGGCACGCTGCTCCCTCAGCGTCGGCAGAGACGAGGATGCGCAGTAGGATGCACTGGCGTCACGATGACCAAAGGGCACAGGCAGTCTACGACGTTGATGGCCAGCCCTTGTGTTGATCCAAGGCCCCAGGAAACGTGTGGCTATAACGATATACAGGGTCACTTGGTCGTCCGGCTCGTTGGGTGCACTGCTGCCGGAATAAGAGCGAAGCAGGGATTCCAGACTTATGTAGGCAACCGGGCACGCTGTTGCGTCAGCGCAGGCAGAGACGAGGATGCGCAGTAGGGTGCACTGGCGTCACGAAGACCAAAGGGCACAGGCAGTGTGCGTCGTTGATGGCCAGCAGTTGCGTTGACCCAAGGCCCCAGGAAACGAGTGGCTGTAACGATATACAGGGTCACTTGGTCGTCCTGCTCGGTTGCACTGCTGCCGGACTGAAGAGCGAAGCAGGGATTTCAGGCTTATGTAGGCAGCCTGGCACGTTGCTCCGTCAGTGTAGGCAGAGACGAGGATGCGCAGTAGGATGCACTGGCGTCACGATGACCAAAGGGCACAGGCAGTCTGCGTCGTTGATGGCCATCCGTTGCGTTGATCCAAGGCCCCAGGAAACGTATGGCTGTAACGATATACAGGGTTCCTTGGTCGTCCTTCTCGTTGGGTGCACTGCTGCCGGACTGAAGAGCCAAGCAGGGATTACAGACTTATGTAGGCAGCCGGGCACGCTGTTCCGTCAGCGTAGGCAGAGACGAGGATGCTCAGTAGGATGCACTGGCGTCATGGTGACCAAAGGGCACAGGCAGTCTTCGTCGTTTATGGCCAGCCGTTGCTTTGATCCAAGGCCCCAGGAAACGTGTGGCTGTAACGATATACAGGGTCACTTGGTCGTCCTGCTCGTTGGGTGCACTGCTGCCGGACTAAATAGCGAAGCAGGGATTTCAAGCTTATGCAGGCAGCCTGGCACGCTGCTCCGTCAGCGTAGGCAGAGACTAGGATGCGCAGTAGAATGCACCGGCGTCACGATGACCAAAGTGCACAGGCAGTCTGCGTCGTTGATGGCCAGCCGTTGCGTTGATCCAAGGCCCCAGGAAACGTGTGGCTGTAACGATATACAGGGTAACTTGGTCGTCCTGCTCGTTGGGTGCACTGCTGCCGCACTGAATAGCGAAGCAGGGATTCCAGACTTATGTAGGCAGCCGGGCACGCTGTTCCGTCAGCGTAGGCAGAGACGAGGATGCTCAGTAGGATGCACTGGCGTCATGGTGACCAAAGGGCACAGGCAGTCTTCGTCGTTTATGGCCAGCCGTTGCGTTGATCCAAGGCCCCAGGAAACGTGTGGCTGTAACGATACAATGGGTAACTTGGTCCTCCTGCTCGTTGGGTGCACTGCTGCCGGACTGAAGAGCGAAGCAGGGATTCCAGACCTATGTAGGCATCCGGGCACGCTGTTCCGTCAGCGTAGGCAGATACGAGGATGCGCAGTAGGATGCACTGGCGTCACGATGACCAAAGGGCACAGGCAGTCTACATCGTTGATGGCCAGCCCTTGTGTTGATCTAAGGCCCCAGGAAACGTGTGGCTGTAACGATATACAGGGTCACTTGGTCGTCCTGCTCGTTGGGTGCACTGCTGCCAGACTGAAGAGCGAAGCAGGGATTTCCGCCTTATGTAGGCAGCCTGGCACGCTGTTGCGTCAGCGCAGGCAGAGACGAGGATGCGCAGTAGGATGCACTGGCGTCACAAAGACCAAAGGGCACAGGCAGTGTTCGTCGTTGATGGCCAGCAGTTGCGTTGACCCAAGGCCCCAGGAAACGAGTGGCTGTAACGATATACAGGGTCACTTGGTCGTCCTGCTCGGTTGCACTGCTGCCGGACTGAAGAGCGAAGCAGGGATTTCATGCTTATGTAGGCAGCCGGGCACGCTGTTTCGTCAGCGTAGGCAGAGACGAGGATGCGAAGTAGGATGCACTGCCGACACAATGACCAAAGGGAACGGGCAGTCTGCGTCATTGATGGCCAGCCGTTGTGTTGATCCATGGCCCCAGGAAACGTGTGGCTGTAACGATACTCAGGGTCACTTGGTCGCCCTGCTCGTTGGATGCACTGCTGCCGGACTGAAGAGCGAAGCAGGGATTTCATGCTTATGTAGGCAGCCGGGCACTCTGTTTCGTCAGCGTAGGCAGAGAGGAGGATGCGAAGTAGGATGCACTGGCGACACGATGACAAAAGGGTACGGGCAGTCTGCGTCGTTGATGGCCAGCCGTTGTGTTGATCCAAGGCCACTGGAAACGTGTGGCTGTAACGATATACAGGGTCACTTGTTCGTCCAGCTGGTTGGGTGCACTGCTGCCGGACTGAAGAGCGAAGCAGGGATTTCAGGCTTATGTAGGCAGCCTGGCACGCTGCTCCCTCAGCGTCGGCAGAGACGAGGATGCGCAGTAGGATGCACTGGCGTCACAATGACCAAAGGGCACAGGCAGTCTACGACGTTGATGGCCAGCCCTTGTGTTGATCCAAGGCCCCAGGAAACGTGTGGCTGTAACGATATACAGGGTCACTTGGTCGTCCTGCTCGTTGGGTGCACTGCTGCCGGAATGAAGAGCGAAGCAGGGATTCCAGACTTATGTAGGCAGCCGGGCACGCTGTTCCGTCAGCGTAGGCAGAGACGAGGATGCGCAGTAGGATGCACTGGCGTCACGAAGACCAAAGGGCACAGGCAGTGTGCGTCGTTGATGGCCAGCAGTTGCGTTGACCCAAGGCCCCAAGAAACGAGTGGCTGTAACGATATACAGGGTCACTTGGTCGTCCTGCTCGGTTGCACTGCTGCCGGACTGAATAGCGAAGCAGGGATTTCAGGCTTATGCAGGCAGCCTGGCACGCTGCTCCGTCAGCGTAGGCAGAGACGAGGATGCGCAGTAGGATGCACTGGCGTCACGATGACCAAAGTGCACAGGCAGTCTGCATCGTTGATGGCCAGCCGTTGCGTTGATCCAAGGCCCCAGGAAACGTGTGGCTGTAACGATATACAGGGTAACTTGGTCGTCCTGCTCGTTGGGTGCACTGCTGCCGCACGGAATAGCGAAGCAGGGATTCCAGACTTATGTAGGCAGCCGGGCACGCTGTTCCGTCAGCGTAGGCAGAGACGAGGATGCTCAGTAGGATGCACTGGCGTCATGGTGACCAAAGGGCACAGGCAGTCTTCGTCGTTTATGGCCAGCCGTTGCGTTCATCCAAGGCCCCAGGAAACGTGTGGCTGTAACGATATACAGGGTCACTTGGTCGTCCTGCTCGTTGGGTGCACTGCTGCGGACTGAATAGCGAAGCAGGGATATCAGGCTTATGCAGGCAGCCTGGCACGCTGCTCCGCCAGCGTAGGCAGAGACGAGGATGCGCAGTAGGATGCACTGGCGTCACGATGACCAAAGTGCACAGGCAGTCTGCGTCGTTGATGGCCAGTCGTTGCGTCGATCCAAGGCCCCAGGAAACGTGTGGCTGTAACGATATACAGGGTAACTGGGTCGTCCTGCTCGTTGGGTGCACTGCTGCTGCACTGAATAGCGAAGCAGGGATTCCAGACTTATGTAGGCAGCCGGGCACGCTGCTCCGTCAGCGTAGGCAGAGACGAGGATGCGCAGTAGGATGCACTGGCGTCACGATGACCAAAGGGCACAGGCAGTCTACGTCGTTGAAGGCCATCCGTTGCGTTGATCCAAGGTCCCAGGAAACGTATGGCTGTAACGATATACAGGGTCACTTGGTCGTCCTGCTCGTTGTGTGCACTGCTGCCGGACTGAAGAGCGAAACAGGGATTTCAGGCTTATGTAGGCAGCCTGGCACGCTGCTCCCTCAGCGTCGGCAGAGACGAGGATGCGCAGTAGGATGCACTGGCGTCACGATGACCAAAGGGCACAGGCAGTCAACGACGTTGATGGCCAGCCCTTGTGTTGATCCAAGGCCCCAGGAAACGTGTGGCTATAACGATATACAGGGTCACTTGGTCGTCCGGCTCGTTGGGTGCACTGCTGCCGGAATAAGAGCGAAGCAGGGATTCCAGACTTATGTAGGCAACCGGGCACGCTGTTGCGTCAGCGCAGGCAGAGACGAGGATGCGCAGTAGGGTGCACTGGCGTCACGAAGACCAAAGGGCACAGGCAGTGTGCGTCGTTGATGGCCAGCAGTTGCGTTGACCCAAGGCCCCAGGAAACGAGTGGCTGTAACGATATACAGGGTCACTTGGTCGTCCTGCTCGGTTGCACTGCTGCCGGACTGAAGAGCGAAGCAGGGATTTCAGGCTTATGTAGGCAGCCTGGCACGTTGCTCCGTCAGTGTAGGCAGAGACGAGGATGCGCAGTAGGATGCACTGGCGTCACGATGACCAAAGGGCACAGGCAGTCTGCGTCGTTGATGGCCATCCGTTGCGTTGATCCAAGGCCCCAGGAAACGTATGGCTGTAACGATATACAGGGTTCCTTGGTCGTCCTTCTCGTTCGGTGCACTGCTGCCGGACTGAAGAGCCAAGCAGGGATTACAGACTTATGTAGGCAGCCGGGCACGCTGTTCCGTCAGCGTAGGCAGAGACGAGGATGCTCAGTAGGATGCACTGGCGTCATGGTGACCAAAGGGCACAGGCAGTCTTCGTCGTTTATGGCCAGCCGTTGCGTTGATCCAAGGCCCCAGGAAACGTGTGGCTGTAACGATATACAGGGTCACTTGGTCGTCCTGCTCGTTGGGTGCACTGCTGCCGGACTGAATAGCGAAGCAGGGATTTCAAGCTTATGCAGGCAGCCTGGCACGCTACTCCGTCAGCGTAGGCAGAGACTAGGATGCGCAGTAGAATGCACCGGCGTCACGATGACCAAAGTGCACAGGCAGTCTGCGTCGTTGATGGCCAGCCGTTGCGTTGATCCAAGGCCCCAGGAAACGTGTGGCTGTAACGATATACAGGGTAACTTGGTCGTCCTGCTTGTTGGGTGCACTGCTGCCGCACTGAATAGCGAAGCAGGGATTCCAGACTTAGGTAGGCAGCCGGGCACGCTGTTCCGTCAGCGTAGGCAGAGACGAGGATGCTCAGTAGGATGCACTGGCGTCATGGTGACCAAAGGGCACAGGCAGTCTTCGTCGTTTATGGCCAGCCGTTGCGTTGATCCAAGGCCCCAGGAAACGTGTGGCTGTAACGATACAATGGGTAACTTGGTCCTCCTGCTCGTTGGGTGCACTGCTGCCGGACTGAAGAGCGAAGCAGGGATTCCAGACCTATGTAGGCATCCGGGCACGCTGTTCCGTCAGCGTAGGCAGAGACGAGGATGCGCAGTAGGATGCACTGGCGTCACGATGACTAAAGGGCACAGGCAGTCTTCGTCGTTTATGGCCAGCCGTTGCGTTGATCCAAGGCCCCAGGAAACGTGTGGCTGTAACGATACAATGGGTAACTTGGTCCTCCTGCTCGTTGGGTGCACTGCTGCCGGACTGAAGAGCGAATCAGGGATTCCAGACCTATGTAGGCATCCGTGCACGCTGTTCCGTCAGCGTAGGCAGATACGAGGATGCGCAGTAGGATGCACTGGCGTCACGATGACCAAAGGGCACAGGCAGTCTACATCGTTGATGGCCAGCCCTTGTGTTGATCTAAGGCCCCAGGAAACGTGTGGCTGTAACGATATACAGGGTCACTTGGTCGTCCTGCTCGTTGGGTGCACTGCTGCCAGACTGAAGAGCGAAGCAGGGATTTCCGCCTTATGTAGGCAGCCTGGCACGCTGTTGCGTCAGCGCAGGCAGAGACGAGGATGCGCAGTAGGATGCACTGGCGTCACAAAGACCAAAGGGCGCAGGCAGTGTTCGTCGTTGATGGCCAGCAGTTGCGTTGACCCAAGGCCCCAGGAAACGAGTGGCTGTAACGATATACAGGGTCACTTGGTCGTCCTGCTCGGTTGCACTGCTGCCGGACTGAAGAGCGAAGCAGGGATTTCATGCTTATGTAGGCAGCCGGGCACGCTGTTTCGTCAGCGTAGGCAGAGCCGAGGATGCGAAGTAGGATGCACTGGCGACACAATGACCAAAGGGAACGGGCAGTCTGCGTCATTGATGGCCAGCCGTTGTGTTGATCCATGGCCCCAGGAAACGTGTGGCTGTAACGATACTCAGGGTCACTTGGTCGCCCTGCTCGTTGGATGCACTGCTGCCGGACTGAAGAGCGAAGCAGGGATTTCATGCTTATGTAGGCAGCCGGGCACTCTGTTTCGTCAGCGTAGGCAGAGAGGAGGATGCGAAGTAGGATGCACTGGCGACACGATGACAAAAGGGTACGGGCAGTCTGCGTCGTTGATGGCCAGCCGTTGTGTTGATCCAAGGCCACTGGAAACGTGTGGCTGTAACGATATACAGGGTCACTTGTTCGTCCTGCTGGTTGGGTGCACTGCTGCCGGACTGAAGAGCGAAGCAGGGATTTCAGGCTTATGTAGGCAGCCTGGCACGCTGCTCCCTCAGCGTCGGCAGAGACGAGGATGCGCAGTAGGATGCACTGGCGTCACGATGACCAAAGGGCACAGGCAGTCTACGACGTTGATGGCCAGCCCTTGTGTTGATCCAAGGCCCCAGGAAACGTGTGGCTGTAACGATATACAGGGTCACTTGGTCGTCCTGCTCGTTGGGTGCACTGCTGCCGGAATGAAGAGCGAAGCAGGGATTCCAGACTTATGTAGGCAGCCGGGCACGCTGTTCCGTCAGCGTAGGCAGAGACGAGGATGCGCAGTAGGATGCACTGGCGTCACGAAGACCAAAGGGCACAGGCAGTGTGCGTCGTTGATGGCCAGCAGTTGCGTTGACCCAAGGCCCCAGGAAACGAGTGGCTGTAACGATATACAGGGTCACTTGGTCGTCCTGCTCGGTTGCACTGCTGCCGGACTGAAGAGCGAAGCAGGAATTTCATGCTTATGTAGGCAGCCTGGCACGTTGCTCCGTCAGTGTAGGCAGAGACGAGGATGCGCAGTAGGATGCACTGGCGTCACGATGACCAAAGGGCACAGGCAGTCTGCGTCGTTGATGGCCAGCCCTTGTGTTGATCCAAGGCGCCAGGAAACGTGTGGCTGTAACGATATACAGGGTCACTTGGTCGTCCTGCTCGTTGGGTGCACTGCTGCCGGAATGAAGAGCGAAGCAGGGATTTCAGGCTTATGTAGGCAGCCTGGCACGCTGCTCCGTCAGCGTAGGCAGATACGAGGATGCGCGGTAGGATGCACTGGCGTCACGATGACCAAAGGGCACAGGCAGTCTGCGTCGTTGATGGCCAGCCGTTGCGCTGATCCAAGGCCCCAGGAAACGTGTGGTTGTAACGATATACAGGGTCACTTGGTCGTCCTGCTCGTTGGGTGCACTGCTGCCGGAATGAAGAGCGAAGCAGGGATTCCAGACTTATGTAGGCAGCCGGGCACGCTGTTCCGTCAGCGTAGGCAGAGAGGAGGATGCGCAGTAGGATGCACTGGCGTCACGAAGACCAAAGGGCACAGGCAGTGTGCGTCGTTGATGGCCAGCAGTTGCGTTGACCGAAGGCCCCAGGAAACGAGTGGCTGTAACGATATACAGGGTCACTTGGTCGTCCTGCTCGGTTGCACTGCTGCCGGACTGAAGAGCGAAGCAGGGATTTCAGGCTTATGTAGGCAGCCTGGCACATTGCTCCGTCAGTGTAGGCAGAGACGAGGATGCGCAGTAGGATGCACTGGCGTCACGATGACCAAAGGGCACAGGCAGTCTGCGTCGTTGATGGCCAGCCCTTGTGTTGATCCAAGGCCCCAGGAAACGTGTGGCTGTAACGATATACAGGGTTCCTTGGTCGTCCTTCTCGTTGGGTGCACTGCTGCCGGACTGAAGAGCCAAGCAGGGATTACAGACTTATGTAGGCAGCCGGGCACGCTGTTCCGTCAGCGTAGGCAGAGAGGAGGATGCTCAGTAGGATGCACGGGCGTCATGGTGACCAAAGGGCACAGGCAGTCTTCGTCGTTTATGGCCAGCCGTTGCGTTGATCCAAGGCCCCAGGAAACGTGTGGCTGTAACGATATACAGGGTCACTTGGTCGTCCTGCTCGTTGGGTGCACTGCTGCCGGACTGAATAGCGAAGCAGGGATTTCAGGCTTATGCAGGCAGCCTGGCACGCTGCTCCGTCAGCGTAGGCAGAGACGAGGATGCGCAGTAGGATGCACTGGCGTCACGATGACCAAAGTGCACAGGCAGTCTGCGTCGTTGATGGCCAGCCGTTGCGTTGATCCAAGGCCCCAGGAAACGTGTGGCTGTAACGATATACAGGGTAACTTGGTCGTCCTGCTCGTTGGGTGCACTGCTGCCGCACTGAATAGCGAAGCAGGGATTCCAGACTTATGTAGGCAGCCGGGCACGCTGTTCCGTCAGCGTAGGCAGAGACGAGGATGCTCAGTAGGATGCACTGGCGTCATGGTGACCAAAGGGCACAGGCAGTCTTCGTCGTTTATGGCCAGCCGTTGCGTTGATCCAAGGCCCCAGGAAACGTGTGGCTGTAACGATACAATGGGTAACTTGGTCCTCCTGCTCGTTGGGTGCACTGCTGCCGGATTGAAGAGCGAAGCAGGGATTCCAGACTTATGTAGGCAGCCGGGCACGCTGTTCCGTCAGCGTAGGCAGAGACGAGGATGCGAAGTAGGATGCACTGGCGACACGATGTCCAAAGGGAACGGGCAGTCTTCGTGATTGATGGCCAGCCGTTGTGTTGATCCAAGGCCCCAGGAAACGTGTGGCTTTAACGATATACAGGGTCACTTGGTCGTCCTGCTGGTTGGGTGCACTGCTGCCGGACTGAAGAGAGAAGCAGGGATTTCAGGCTTATGTAGGCAGCCTGGCACGCTGCTCCGTCAGCGTAGGCAGATACGAGGATGCGTGGTAGGATGCACTGGCGTCACGATGACGAAAGGGCACAGGCAGTCTGAGTCGTTGATGGCCAGCCGTTGCGTTGATCCAAGGCCCAAGGAAACGTGTGGCTGTAACGGTATACAGGGTCACTTGGTCATCCTGCTCGTTGGGTGCACTGCTGCCGGAATGAAGAGCGAAGCAGGGATTCCAGACTTAAGTAGGCAGCCGGGCACGCTGTTCCGTCAGCGTAGGCAGAGACGAGGATGCGAAGTAGGATGCACTGGCGACACGATGTCCAAAGGGAACGGGCAGTCTGCGTCATTGATGGCCAGCCGTTGTGTTGATCCAAGACCCCAGGAAACGTGTGGCTTTAACGAAATACAGGGTCACTTGTTCGTCCTGCTGGTTGGGTGCACTGCTGCCGGAATGAAGAGCGAAGCAGGGATTCCAGACTTATTTAGGCAGCCGGGCACGCTGTTCCGTCAGCGTAGGCAGAGACGAGGATGCGCACTAGGATGCACTGGCGTCACGAAGACCAAAGGGCACAGGCAGTCTGTGTCGTTGATGGCCAGCAGTTGCGTTGACCGAAAGCCCCAGAAAACGAGTGGCTGTAACGATATACAGGGTCACTTGGTCGTCCTGCTCGGTTGCACTGCTGCCGGACTGAAGAGCGAAGCAGGGATTTCAGGCTTATGTAGGCAGCCTGGCACGTTGCTCCGTCAGTGTAGGCAGAGACGAGGATGCGCAGTAGGATGCACTGGCGTCACGATGACCAAAGGGCACAGGCAGTCTGCGTCGTTGATGGCCATCCGTTGCGTTGATCCAAGGCCCCAGGAAACGTGTGGCTGTAACGATATACAGGGTTCCTTGATCGTCCTGCTCGTTGGGTGCACTGCTGCCGGACTGAAGAGCCAAGCAGGGATTACAGACTTATGTAGGCAGCCGGGCACGCTGTTCCGTCAGCGTAGGCAGAGACGAGGATGCTCAGTAGGATGCACTGGAGTCATGGTGACCAAAGGGCACAGGCAATCTTCGTCGTTTATGGCCAGCCGTTGCGTTCATCCAAGGCCCCAGGAAACGTGTGGCTGTAACGATATACAGGGTCACTTGGTCGTCCTGCTCGTTGGGTGCACTGCTGCGGACTGAATAGCGAAGCAGGGATATCAGGCTTATGCAGGCAGCCTGGCACGCTGCTCCGTCAGCGTAGGCAGAGACGAGGATGCGCAGTAGGATGCACTAGCGTCACGATGACCAAAGTGCACAGGCAGTCTGCGTCGTTGATGGCCAGCCGTTGCGTCGATCCAAGGCCCCAGGAAACGTGTGGCTGTAACGATATACAGGGTAACTGGGTCGTCCTGCTCGTTGGGTGCACTGCTGCTGCACTGAATAGCGAAGCAGGGATTCCAGACTTATGTAGGCAGCCGGGCACGCTGCTCCGTCAGCGTAGGCAGAGACGAGGATGCGCAGTAGGATGCACTGGCGTCACGATGACCAAAGGGCACAGGCAGTCTACGACGTTGATGGCCAGCCCTTGTGTTGATCCAAGGCCCCAGGAAACGTGTGGCTATAACGATATACAGGGTCACTTGGTCGTCCGGCTCGTTGGGTGCACTGCTGCCGGAATAAGAGCGAAGCAGGGATTTCAGACTTATGTAGGCAACCTGGCACGCTGTTGCTTCAGCGCAGGCAGAGACGAGGATGCGCAGTAGGGTGCACTGGCGTCACGAAGACCAAAGGGCACAGGCAGTGTGCGTCGTTGATGGCCAGCAGTTGCGTTGACCCAAGGCCCCAGGAAACGAGTGGCTGTAACGATATACAGGGTCACTTGGTCGTCCTGCTCGGTTGCACTGCTGCCGGACTGAAGAGTGAAGCAGGGATTTCAGGCTTATGTAGGCAGCCTGGCACGTTGCTCCGTCAGTGTAGGCAGAGACGAGGATGCGCAGTAGGATGCACTGGCGTCACGATGACCAAAGGGCACAGGCAGTCTGCGTCGTTGATGGCCATCCGTTGCGTTGATCCAAGGCCCCAGGAAACGTATGGCTGTAACGATATACAGGGTTCCTTGGTCGTCCTTCTCGTTGGGTGCACTGCTGCCGGACTGAAGAGCCAAGCAGGGATTACAGACTTATGTAGGCAGCCGGGCACGCTGTTCCGTCAGCGTAGGCAGAGACGAGGATGCTCAGTAGGATGCACTGGCGTCATGGTGACCAAAGGGCACAGGCAGTCTTCGTCGTTTATAGCCAGCCGTTGCGTTGATCCAAGGCCCCAGGAAACGTGTGGCTGTAACGATATACAGGGTCACTTGGTCGTCCTGCTCGTTGGGTGCACTGCTGCCGGACTGAATAGCGAAGCAGGGATTTCAAGCTTATGCAGGCAGCCTGGCACGCTGCTCCGTCAGCGTAGGCAGAGACTAGGATGCGCAGTAGAATGCACCGGCGTCACGATGACCAAAGTGCACAGGCAGTCTGCGTCGTTGATGGCCAGCCGTTGCGTTGATCCAAGGCCCCAGGAAACGTGTGGCTGTAACGATATACAGGGTAACTTGGTCGTCCTGCTCGTTGGGTGCACTGCTGCCGCACTGAATAGCGAAGCAGGGATTCCAGACTTATGTAGGCAGCCGGGCACGCTGTTCCGTCAGCGTAGGCAGAGACGAGGATGCTCAGTAGGATGCACTGGCGTCATGGTGACCAAAGGGCACAGGCAGTCTTCGTCGTTTATGGCCAGCCGTTGCGTTGATCCAAGGCCCCAGGAAACGTGTGGCTGTAACGATACAATGGGTAACTTGGTCCTCCTGCTCGTTGGGTGCACTGCTGCCGGACTGAAGAGCGAAGCAGGGATTCCAGACCTATGTAGGCATCCGGGCACGCTGTTCCGTCAGCGTAGGCAGAGACGAGGATGCGCAGTAGGATGCACTGGCGTCACGATGACTAAAGGGCACAGGCAGTCTTCGTCGTTTATGGCCAGCCGTTGCGTTGATCCAAGGCCCCAGGAAATGTGTGGCTGTAACGATACAATGGGTAACTTGGTCCTCCTGCTCGTTGGGTGCACTGCTGCCGGACTGAAGAGCGAATCAGGGATTCCAGACCTATGTAGGCATCCGGGCACGCTGTTCCGTCAGCGTAGGCAGATACGAGGATGCGCAGTAGGATGCACTGGCGTCACGATGACCAAAGGGCACAGGCAGTCTACATCGTTGATGGCCAGCCCTTGTGTTGATCTAAGGCCCCAGGAAACGTGTGGCTGTAACGATATACAGGGTCACTTGGTCGTCCTGCTCGTTGGGTGCACTGCTGCCAGACTGAAGAGCGAAGCAGGGATTTCCGCCTTATGTAGGCAGCCTGGCACGCTGTTGCGTCAGCGCAGGCAGAGACGAGGATGCGCAGTAGGATGCACTGGCGTCACAAAGACCAAAGGGCACAGGCAGTGTTCGTCGTTGATGGCCAGCAGTTGCGTTGACCCAAGGCCCCAGGAAACGAGTGGCTGTAACGATATACAGGGTCACTTGGTCGTCCTGCTCGGTTGCACTGCTGCCGGACTGAAGAGCGAAGCAGGGATTTCATGCTTATGTAGGCAGCCGGGCACGCTGTTTCGTCAGCGTAGGCAGAGACGAGGATGCGAAGTAGGATGCACTGCCGACACAATGACCAAAGGGAACGGGCAGTCTGCGTCATTGATGGCCAGCCGTTGTGTTGATCCATGGCCCCAGGAAACGTGTGGCTGTAACGATACTCAGGGTCACTTGGTCGCCCTGCTCGTTGGATGCACTGCTGCCGGACTGAAGAGCGAAGCAGGGATTTCATGCTTATGTAGGCAGCCGGGCACTCTGTTTCGTCAGCGTAGGCAGAGAGGAGGATGCGAAGTAGGATGCACTGGCGACACGATGACAAAAGGGTACGGGCAGTCTGCGTCGTTGATGGCCAGCCGTTGTGTTGATCCAAGGCCACTGGAAACGTGTGGCTGTAACGATATACAGGGTCACTTGTTCGTCCAGCTGGTTGGGTGCACTGCTGCCGGACTGAAGAGCGAAGCAGGGATTTCAGGCTTATGTAGGCAGCCTGGCACGCTGCTCCCTCAGCGTCGGCAGAGACGAGGATGCGCAGTAGGATGCACTGGCGTCACGATGACCAAAGGGCACAGGCAGTCTACGACGTTGATGGCCAGCCCTTGTGTTGATCCAAGGCCCCAGGAAACGTGTGGCTGTAACGATATACAGGGTCACTTGGTCGTCCTGCTCGTTGGGTGCACTGCTGCCGGAATGAAGAGCGAAGCAGGGATTCCAGACTTATGTAGGCAGCCGGGCACGCTGTTCCGTCAGCGTAGGCAGAGACGAGGATGCGCAGTAGGATGCACTGGCGTCACGAAGACCAAAGGGCACAGGCAGTGTGCGTCGTTGATGGCCAGCAGTTGCGTTGACCCAAGGCCCCAAGAAACGAGTGGCTGTAACGATATACAGGGTCACTTGGTCGTCCTGCTCGGTTGCACTGCTGCCGGACTGAATAGCGAAGCAGGGATTTCAGGCTTATGCAGGCAGCCTGGCACGCTGCTCCGTCAGCGTAGGCAGAGACGAGGATGCGCAGTAGGATGCACTGGCGTCACGATGACCAAAGTGCACAGGCAGTCTGCATCGTTGATGGCCAGCCGTTGCGTTGATCCAAGGCCCCAGGAAACGTGTGGCTGTAACGATATACAGGATAACTTGGTCGTCCTGCTCGTTGGGTGCACTGCTGCCGCACGGAATAGCGAAGCAGGGATTCCAGACTTATGTAGGCAGCCGGGCACGCTGTTCCGTCAGCGTAGGCAGAGACGAGGATGCTCAGTAGGATGCACTGGCGTCATGGTGACCAAAGGGCACAGGCAGTCTTCGTCGTTTATGGCCAGCCGTTGCGTTGATCCAAGGCCCCAGGAAACGTGTGGCTGTAACGATACAATGGGTAACTTGGTCCTCCTGCTCGTTGGGTGCACTACTGCCGGACTGAAGAGCGAAGCAGGGATTCCAGACTTATGTAGTCATCCGGGCACGCTGTTCCGTCAGCGTAGGCAGAGACGAGGATGAGCAGTAGGATGCACTGGCGTCACGATGACCAAAGGGCACAGGCAGTCTACGTCGTTGATGGCCACCCCTTGTGTTGATCTAAGGCCTCAGGAAACGTGTGGCTGTAACGATATACAGGGTCACTTGGTCGTCCTGCTCGTTGGGTGCACTGCTGCCAGACTGAAGATCGAAGCAGGGATTTCAGGCTTATGTAGGCAGCCTGGCACGCTGCTCCGTCAGCGTCAGCAGAGACGAGGATGCGCAGTAGGATGCACTGGCGTCACAAAGACCAAAGGGAACGGGCAGTCTGCGTCATTGATGGCCAGCCGTTGTGTTGATCCAAGGCCCCAGGAAACGTGTGGCTGTAACAATACTCAGGGTCACTTGGTCGCCCTGCTCGTTCGATGCACTGCTGCCGGACTGAAGAGCGAAGCAGGGATTCTAGACTTATGTAGGCAGCCGGGCACTCTGTTTCGTCAGCGTAGGCAGAGAGGAGGAAGCGAAGTAGGATGCACTGGCGACACGATGACCAAAGGGAACGGGCAGTCTGCGTCGTTGATGGCCAGCCGTTGTGTTGATCCAAGGCCCCAGGAAACGTGTGGCTGTAACGATACTCAGGGTCACTTGGTCGCCCTGCTCGTTGGGTGCACTGCTGCCGGACTGAAGAGCGAAGCAGGGATTTCATGCTTATGTAGGCAGCCTGGCACGCTGCCCCGTCAGCGTAGGCAGAGACGATGATGCGCAGTAGGATGCACTGGCGTCACGATGACCAAAAGGCAAAGGCAGTCTGCATCGTTGATGGCCAGCCGTTGCGTTGATCCAAGGCCACTGGAAACGTGTGGCTGTAACGATATACAGGGTCACTTGGTCGTCCTGCTGGTTGGGTGCACTGCTGCTGGACTGAAGAGCGAAGCAGGGATTTCAGGCTTATGTAGGCAGCCTGGCACGCTGCTCCGTCAGCGTAGGCAGATACGAGGATGCGCTGTATGATGCACTGGCGTCACGATGACCAAAGGGCACAGGCAGTCTGCGTCGTTGATGGCCAGCCCTTGTGTTGATCCAAGGCCCCAGGAAACGTGTGGCTGTAACGATAAACAGGGTCACTTGGTCGTCCTGCTCGTTGGGTGCACTGCTGCCAGACTGAAGAGCGAAGCAGGGATTTCAGGCTTATGTAGGCAGCCTGGCACGCTGCTCCTTCAGCGTCGGCAGAGACGTGGATGCGTAGAAGGATGCACTGGCGTCACAAAGACCAAAGGGCACAGGCAGTGTGCGTCGTTGATGGCCAGCAGTTGCGTTGACCCAAGGCCCCAGGAAACGAGTGGCTGTAACGATATACAGGGTCACTTGGTCGTCCTGCTCGGTTGCACTGCTGCCGGACTGAAGAGCGAAGCAGGAATTTCATGCTTATGTAGGCAGCCTGGCACGTTGCTCCGTCAGTGTAGGCAGAGACGAGGATGCGCAGTAGGATGCGCTGGCGTCACGATGACCAAAGGGCACAGGCAGTCTGCGTCGTTGATGGCCAGCCCTTGTGTTGATCCAAGGCCCCAGGAAACGTGTGGCTGTAACGATATACAGGGTCACTTGGTCGTCCTGCTCGTTGGGTGCACTGCTGCCGGAATGAAGAGCGAAGCAGGGATTTCAGGCTTATGTAGGCAGCCTGGCACGCTGCTCCGTCAGCGTAGGCAGATACGAGGATGCGCGGTAGGATGCACTGGCGTCACGATGACCAAAGGGCACAGGCAGTCTGCGTCGTTGATGGCCAGCCGTTGCGCTGATCCAAGGCCCCAGGAAACGTGTGGTTGTAACGATATACAGGGTCACTTGGTCGTCCTGCTCGTTGGGTGCACTGCTGCCGGAATGAAGAGCGAAGCTGGGATTCCAGACTTATGTAGGCAGCCGGGCACGCTGTTCCGTCAGCGTAGGCAGAGAGGAGGATGCGCAGTAGGATGCACTGGCGTCACGAAGACCAAAGGGCACAGGCAGTGTGCGTCGTTGATGGCCAGCAGTTGCGTTGACCGAAGGCCCCAGGAAACGAGTGGCTGTAACGATATACAGGGTCACTTGGTCGTCCTGCTCGGTTGCACTGCTGCCGGACTGAAGAGCGAAGCAGGGATTTCAGGCTTATGTAGGCAGCCTGGCACGTTGCTCCGTCAGTGTAGGCAGAGACGAGGATGCGCAGTAGGATGCACTGGCGTCACGATGACCAAAGGGCACAGGCAGTCTGCGTCGTTGATGGCCATCCGTTGCGTTATTCCAAGGCCCCAGGAAACGTATGGCTGTAACGATATACAGGGTTCCTTGATCGTCCTGCTCGTTGGGTGCAATGCTGCCGGACTGAAGAGCCAAGCAGGGATTACAAACTTATGTAGGCAGCCGGGCACGCTGTTCCGTCAGCGTAGGCAGCGACGAGGATGCTCAGTAGGATGCACTGGCGTCATGGTGACCAAAGGGCATAGGCAGTCTTCGTCGTTTATGGCCAGCCGTTGCGTTGATCCAAGGCCCCAGGAAACGTGTGGCTGTAACGATATACAGGGTCACTTGGTCGTCCTGCTCGTTGGGTGCACTGCTGCCGGACTGAATAGCGAAGCAGGGATTTCAGGCTTATGCAGGCAGCCTGGCACGCTGCTCCGTCAGCGTAGGCAGAGACGAGGATGCGCAGTAGGATGCACTGGCGTCACGATGACCAAAGTGCACAGGCAGTCTGCGTCGTTGATGGCCAGCCGTTGCGTTGATCCAAGGCCCCAGGAAACGTGTGGCTGTAGCGATATACAGGGTAACTTGGTCGTCCTGCTCGTTGGGTGCACTGCTGCCGCACTGAATAGCGAAGCAGGGATTCCAGACTTATGTAGGCAGCCGGGCACGCTGCTCCGTCAGCATAGGCAGAGACGAGGATGCGCAGCAGGATGCACTGGCGTCACGATGACCAAAGGGCACAGGCAGTCTACGTCGTTGATGGCCATCCGTTGCGTTGATCCAAGGTCCCAGGAAACGTATGGCTGTAACGATATACAGGGTCACTTGGTCGTCCTGCTCGTTGTGTGCACTGCTGCCGGACTGAAGAGCGAAACAGGGATTTCAGGCTTATGTAGGCAGCCTGGCACGCTGCTCCCTCAGCGTCGGCAGAGACGAGGATGCGCAGTAGGATGCACTGGCGTCACGATGACCAAAGGGCACAGGCAGTCTACGAAGTTGATGGCCAGCCCTTGTGTTGATCCAAGGCCCCAGGAAACGAGTGGCTGTAACGATATACAGGGTCACTTGGTCGTCCTGCTCGGTTGCACTGCTGCCGGAATGAAGAGCGAAGCAGGGATTCTAGACTTATGTAGGCAGCCGGGCACTCTGTTTCGTCAGCGTGGGCAGAGAGGAGGATGCGAAGTAGGATGCACTGGCGACACGATGACCAAAGAGAACGGGCAGTCTGCGTCGTTGATTGCCAGCCGTTGTGTTGATCCAAGGCCCCAGGAAACGTGTGGCTGTAACGATACTCAGGGTCACTTGGTCGCCCTGCTCGTTGGGTGCACTGCTGCCGGACTGAAGAGCGAAGCAGGGATGTCATGCTTATGTAGGCAGCCTGGCACGCTGCCCCGTCAGCGTAGGCAGAGACGAGGATGCGCAGTAGGATGCACTGGCGTCACGATGACCAAAAGGCACAGGCAGTCTGCATCGTTGATGGCCAGCCGTTGCGTTGATCCAAGGCCACTGGAAACGTGTGGCTGTAACGATATACAGGGTCACTTGGTCGTCCTGCTGGTTGGGTGCACTGCTGCCGGACTGAAGAGCGAAGCAGGGATTACAGACTTATGTAGGCAGCCGGGCACGCTGTTCCGTCAGCGTAGGCAGAGACTAGGATGCTCAGTAGGATGCACTGGCGTCATGGCGACCAAAGGGCACAGGCAGTCTTCGTCGTTTATGGCCAGCCGTTGCGTTGATCCAAGGCCCCAGGAAACGTGTGGCTGTAACGATATACAGGGTCACTTGGTCGTCCTGCTCGTTGGGTGCACTGCTGCCGGACTGAATAGCGAAGCAGGGATTTCAGGCTTATGCAGGCAGCCTGACACGCTGCTCCGTCAGCGTAGGCAGAGACGAGGATGCGCAGTAGGATGCACTGGCGTCACGATGACCAAAGTGCACAGGCAGTCTGCGTCGTTGATGGCCAGCCGTTGCGTTGATCCAAGGCCCCAGGAAATGTGTGGCTGTAACGATATACAGGGTAAGTTGGTCGTCCTGCTCGCTGGGTGCACTGCTGCCGCACTGAATAGCGAAGCAGGGATTCCAGACTTATGTAGGCAGCCGGGCACGCTGTTCCGTCAGCGTAGGCAGAGACGAGGATGCTCAGTAGGATGCAGTGGCGTCATGGTGACCAAAGTTCACAGGCAGTCTTCGTCGTTTATGGCCAGCCGTTGCGTTGATCCAAGGCCCCAGGAAACGTGTGGCTGTAACGATACAATGGGTAACTTGGTCCTCCTGCTCGTTGGGTGCACTGCTGCCGGACTGAAGAGCGAAGCAGGGATTCCAGACCTATGTAGGCATCCGGGCACGCTGTTCCGTCAGCGTAGGCAGAGACGAGGATGCGCAGTAGGATGCACTGGCGTCACGATGACGAAAGGGCACAGGCAGTCTACGTCGTTGATGGCCAGCCCTTGTGTTGATCTAAGCCCCAGGAAACGTGTGGCTGTAACGATATACAGGGTCACTTGGTTGTCCTGCTCGTTGGGTGCACTGCTGCCAGACTGAAGAGCGAAGCAGGGATTTCCGCCTTATGTAGGCAGCCTGGCACGCTGCTCCGTCAGCGTCAGCAGAGACGAGGAGGCGCAGTAGGATGCACTGCCGTCACAAAGACCAAAGGGCACAGGCAGTGTGAGTCGTTGATGGCCAGCAGTTGTGTTGATCCAAGGCCTCAGGAAACGTGTGGCTGTAACGATACTCAGGGTCACTTGGTCGCCCTGCTCGTTGGATGCACTGCTGCCGGACTGAAGAGCGAAGCAGGGATTTCATGCTTATCTAGGCAGCCGGGCACTCTGTTTCGTCAGCGTAGGCAGAGAGGAGGATGCGAAGTAGGATGCACTGGCGACACGATGACAAAAGGGAACGGGCAGTCTGCGTCGTTGATGGCCAGCCGTTGTGTTGATCCAAGGCCACTGGAAACGTGTGGCTGTAACGATATACAGGGTCACTTGGTCGTCCTGCTGGTTGGGTGCACTGCTGCCGGACTGAAGAGCGAAGCAGGGATTTCATGCTTATGTAGGCAGCCTGGCACGCTGCTCCCTCAGCGTCGGCAGAGACGAGGATGCGCAGTAGGATGCACTGGCGTCACGATGACCAAAGGGCACAGGCAGTCGACGACGTTGATGGCCAGCCCTTGTGTTGATCCAAGGCACCAGGAAACGTGTGGCTGTAACGATATACGGGGTCACTTGGTCGTCCTGCTCGTTGGGTGCACTGCTGCCAGACTGAAGAGCGAAGCAGGGATTTCAGGCTTATGTAGGCAGCCTGGCACGCTGCTACGTCAGCGTCAGCAGAGACGAGGATGCGCAGTAGGATGCACTGGCGTCACAAAGACCAAAGGGCACAGGCAGTGTGCGTCGTTGATGGCCAGCAGTTGCGTTGACCCAAGGCCCCAGGAAACGAGTGGCTGTAACGATATACAGGGTCACTTGGTCGTCCTGCTCGTTGGGTGCACTGCTGCCGGAATGAAGAGCGAAGCAGGGATTTCAGGCTTATGTAGGCAGCCTGGCACGCTGCTCCGTCAGCGTAGGCAGATACGAGGATGCGCGGTAGGATGCACTGGCGTCACGATGACCAAAGGGCACAGGCAGTCTGCGTCGTTGATGGCCAGCCGTTGCGTTGATCCAAGGCCCCAGGAAACGTGTGGTTGTAACGATATACAGGGTTCCTTGATCGTCCTGCTCGTTGGGTGCACTGCTGCCGGACTGAAGAGCCAAGCAGGGATTACAGACTTATGTAGGCAGCCGGGCACGCTGTTCCGTCAGCGTAGGCAGAGACGAGGATGCTCAGTAGGATGCACTGGCGTCATGGTGACCAAAGGGCATAGGCAGTCTTCGTCGTTTATGGCCAGCCGTTGCGTTGATCCAAGGCCACTGGAAACGTGTGGCTGTAACGATATACAGGGTCACTTGGTCGTCCTGCTGGTTGGGTGCACTGCTGCCGGACTGAAGAGCGAAGCAGGGATTTCAGGCCTATGTAGGCAGCCTGGCACGCTGCTCCGTCAGCGTAGGCAGATACGAGGATGCGCTGTAGGATGCACTGGCGTCACGATGACCAAAGGGCACAGGCAGTCTACGTCGTTGATGGCCAGCCGTTGGGTTGATCCAAGGCCCCAGGAAACGTGTGGCTGTAACGATACTCAGGGTCACTTGGTCGCCCTGCTCGTTGGGTGCACTGCTGCCGGACTTAAGAGCGAAGCAGAGATTTCAGGCTTATGTAGGCAGCCTGGCACGCTGCTCCGCCAGCGTCGGCAGAGACGAGGATGCGCAGTAGGATGCACTGGCGTCACGATGACCAAAGAGAACGGGCAGCCTGCGTCATTGATGGCCAGCCGTTGCGTTGATCCAAGGCCCCTGGAAACGTGTGGCTGTAACGATATACAGGATCACTTGGTCGTCCTGCTCGTTGGGTGCACTGCTGCCGGACTGAAGAGCGAAGCAGGGATTTTATGCTTATGTAGGCAGCCTGGCACGCTGCTCCGTCAGCGTAGGCAGAGACGAGGATGCGCAGTAGGATGCACTGGCGTCACGATGACCAAAAGGCACAGGCAGTCTGCATCGTTGATGGCCAGCCGTTGCGTTGATCCAAGGCCCCTGGAAACGTGTGGCTGTAACGATATACAGGATCACTTGGTCGTCCTGCTCGTTGGGTGCACTTCTGCTGGACTGAAAAGCAAAGCAGGGATATGTAGGCAGCCTGGCACGCTGCTCCGCCAGCGTCGGCAGAGACGAGGATGCGCAGTAGGATGCACTGGCGTCACGATGACCAAAGGGCACAGGCAGTCTGCGTCGTTGATGGCCAGCCGGTGCGTTGATCCAAGGCCCCAGGAAACGTATGGCTGTAACGATATACAGAGTCACTTGGTCGTCCTGCTCGTTGTGTGCACTGCTGCTGGACTGAAGAGCGAAACAGGGATTTCAGGCTTATGTAGGCAGCCTGGCACGCTGCTCCTTCAGCGTCGGCAGAGACGAGGATGCGAAGTAGGATGCACTGGCGTCACGATGACCAAAGGGCACAGGCAGTCTACGTCGTTGATGGCCAGCCCTTGTGTTGATCCAAGGCCCCAGGAAACGTGTGGCTGTAACGATATACAGGGTCACTTGGTCGTCCTGCTCGTTGGGTGCACTGCTGCCAGACTGAAGAGCGAAGCAGGGATTTCAGGCTTATGTAGGCAGCCTCGCACGCTGCTCCTTCAGCGTCGGCAGAGACAAGGATGCGTAGTAGGATGCACTGGCGTCACAAAGACCAAAGGGCACAGGCAGTGTGCGTCGTTGATGGCCAGCAGTTGCGTTGACCCAAGGCCCCAGGAAACGAGTGGCTGTAACGATATACAGGGTCACTTGGTCGTCCTGCTCGGTTGCACTGCTGCCGAACTGAAGAGCGAAGCAGGAATTTCATGCTTATGTAGGCAGCCTGGCACGTTGCTCCGTCAGTGTAGGCAGAGACGAGGATGCGCAGTAGGATGCACTGGCGTCACGATGACCAAAGGGCACAGGCAGTCTGCGTCGTTGATGGCCAGCCCTTGTGTTGATCCAAGGCCCCAGGAAACGTGCGGCTGTAACGATATACAGGGTCACTTGGTCGTCCTGCTCGTTGGGTGCACTGCTGCCGGAATGAAGAGCGAAGCAGGGATTTCAGGCTTATGTAGGCAGCCTGGCACGCTGCTCCGTCAGCGTAGGCAGATACGAGGATGCGCGGTAGGATGCACTGGCGTCACGATGACCAAAGGGCACAGGCAGTCTGCGTCGTTGATGGCCAGCCGTTGCGTTGATCCAAGGCCCCAGGAAACGTGTGGTTGTAACGATATACAGGGTCACTTGGTCGTCCTGCTCGTTGGGTGCACTGCTGCCGGAATGAAGAGCGAAGCAGGGATTCCAGACTTATGTAGGCAGCCGGGCACGCTGTTCCGTCAGCGTAGGCAGAGAGGAGGATGCGCAGTAGGATGCACTGGCGTCACGAAGACCAAAGGGCACAGGCAGTGTGCGTCGTTGATGGCCAGCAGTTGCGTTGACCGAAGGCCCCAGGAAACGAGTGGCTTTAACGATATACAGGGTCACTTGGTCGTCCTGCTCGGTTGCACTGCTGCCGGACTGAAGAGCGAAGCAGGGATTTCAGGCTTATGTAGGCAGCCTGGCACGTTGCTCCGTCAGTGTAGGCAGAGACGAGGAAGCGCAGTAGGATGCACTGGCGTCACGATGACCAAAGGGCACAGGCAGTCTGCGTCGTTGATGGCCATCCGTTGCGTTGATCCAAGGTCCCAGGAAACGTATGGCTGTAACGATATACAGGGTTCCTTGATCGTCCTGCTCGTTGGGTGCACTGCTGCCGGACTGAAGAGCCAAGCAGGGATTACAGACTTATGTAGGCAGCCGGGCACGCTGTTCCGTCAGCGTAGGCAGAGACGAGGATGCTCAGTAGGATGCACTGGCGTCATGGTGACCAAAGGGCATAGGCAGTCTTCGTCGTTTATGGATAGCCGTTGCGTTGATCCAAGGCCCCAGGAAACGTGTGGCTGTAACGATATACAGGGTCACTTGGTCGTCCTGCTCGTTGGGTGCACTGCTGCCGGACTGAATAGCGAAGCAGGGATTTCAGGCTTATGCAGGCAGCCTGGCACGCTGCTCCGTCAGCGTAGGCAGAGACGAGGATGCGCAGTAGGATGCACTGGCGTCACGATGACCAAAGTGCACAGGCAGTCTGCGTCCTTGATGGCCAGCCGTTGCGTTGATCCAAGGCCCCAGGAAACGTGTGGCTGTAACGATATACAGGGTAACTTGGTCGTCCTGCTCGTTGGGTGCACTGCTGCCGCACTGAATAGCGAAGCAGGGATTCCAGACTTATGTAGGCAGCCGGGCACGATGCTCCGTCAGCGTAGGCAGAGACGAGGATGCGCAGTAGGATGCACTGGCGTCACGATGACCAAAGGCCACAGGCAGTCTACGTCGTTGATGGCCATCCGTTGCGTTGATCCAAGGTCCCAGGAAACGTATGGCTGTAACGATATACAGGGTCACTTGGTCGTCCTGCTCGTTGTGTGCACTGCTGCCGGACTGAAGAGCGAAGCAGGGATTCCAGACTTATGTAGGCAGCCGGGCACGCTGTTCCGTCAGCGCAGGCAGAGACGAGGATGCGCAGTAGGATGCACTGGCGTCACAAAGACCAAAGGGCACAGGCAGTGTGCGTCGTTGATGGCCAGCAGTTGCGTTGACCCAAGGCCCCAGGAAACGAGTGGCTGTAACGATATACAGGGTCACTTGGTCGTCCTGCTCGGTTGCACTGCTGCCGGACTGAAGAGCGAAGCAGGGATTTCAGGCTTATGTAGGCAGCCTGGCACGTTGCTCCGTCAGCGTAGGCAGAGACGAGGATGCGCAGTAGGATGCTCTGGCGTCACGATGACCAAAGGGCACAGGCAGTCTGCGTCGTTGATGGCCATCCGTTGCGTTGATCCAAGGCCCCAGGAAACGTATGGCTGTAACGATATACAGGGTTCCTTGGTCGTCCTTCTCGTTGGGTGCACTGCTGCCGGACTGACAAGCCAAGCAGGGATTACAGACTTATGTAGGCAGCCGGGCACGCTGTTCCGTCAGCGTAGGCAGAAACGAGGATGCTAAGTAGGATGCACTGGCGACACGATGACAAAAGGGAACGGGCAGTCTGCGTCGTTGATGGCCAGCAGTTGCGTTGATCCAAGGCCCCAGGAAACGTGTGGCTGTAACGATATACAGGGTCACTTGGTCGGCCTGCTGGTTGGGTGCACTGCTGCCGGACCGAAGAGCGAAGCAGGGATTTCAGGCTTATGTAGGCAGCCTGGCACGCTGCTCCGTCAGCGTAGGCAGATACGAGGATGCTCTCTAGGATGCACTGGCGTCACGATGACCAAAGGGCACAGGCAGTCTGCGTCGTTGATGGCCAGCCGTTGCGTTGATCCAAGGCCCCAGGAAACGTGTGGCTGTAACGATATACAGGGTCACTTGGTCGTCCTGCTCGTTGGGTGCACTGCTGCCGGAATGAAGAGCGAAGCAGGGATTCCAGACTTATGTAGGCAGCCGGGCATGCTGTTCCGTCAGCTTAGGCAGAGACGAGGATGCGAAGTAGGATGCACTGGCGACACGATGACCAAAGGGAACGGGCAGTCTGCGTCATTGATGGCCAGCCGTTGTGTTGATCCAAGGCCCCAGGAAACGTGTGGATGTAACGATACTCAGGGTCACTTGGTCGCCCTGCTCGTTGGGTGCACTGCTGCCGGACTGAAGAGCGAAGCAGGGATTTCATGCTTATGTAGGCAGCCTGGCACGCTGCTCCTTCAGCGTCGGCAGAGACGAGGATGCGCAGTAGGATGCACTGGCGTCACGATGACCAAAGAGCACAGGCAGTCTACGTCGTTGATGGCCAGCCCTTGTGTTGATCCAAGGCCCCAGGAAACGTGTGGCTGTAACGATATACAGGGTCACTTGGTCGTCCTGTTCGTTGGGTGCACTGCTGCCAGACTGAAGAGCGAAGCAGGGATTTCAGGCTTATGTAGGCAGCCTCGCACGCTGCTCCTTCAGCGTCGGCAGAGACGAGGATGCGTAGTAGGATGCACTGGCGTCACAAAGACCAAAGGGCACAGGCAGTGTGCGTCGTTGATGGCCAGCAGTTGCGTTGACCCAAGGCCCCAGGAAACGAGTGGCTGTAACGATATACAGGGTCACTTGGTCGTCCTGCTCGGTTACACTGCTGCCGGACTGAAGAGCGAAGCAGGGACTCCAGACTTATGTAGGCTTCCGGGCACGCTGTTCCGTCAGCGTAGGCAGAGACGAGGATGCGCAGTAGGATGGACTGGCGTCACGATGACCAAAGGGCACAGGCAGTCTACGTCGTTGATGGCCAGCAGTTGCGTTGACCCAAGGCCCCAGGAAACGAGTGGCTGTAACGATATACAGGGTCACTTGGTCGTCCTGCTCGGTTGCACTGCTGCCGGACTGAAGAGCGAAGCAGGGATTTCATGCTTATGTAGGCAGCCGGGCACGCTGTTCCGTCAGCGTAGGCAGAGACGAGGATGCGAAGTAGGATGCACTGGCGACACGATGACCAAAGGGAACGGGCAGTATGCGTCATTGATTGCCAGCCTTTGTGTTGATCCAAGGCCCCAGGAAACGTGTGGCTGTAACGATATACAGGGTTCCTTGGTCGTCCTTCTCGTTGGGTGCACTGCTGCCGGACTGAAGAGCCAAGCAGGGATTACAGACTTATGTAGGCAGCCGGGCACGCTGTTCCGTCAGCTTAGGCAGAGACGAGGATGCGAAGTAGGATGCACTGGCGACACGATGACCAAAGGGAACGGGCAGTCTGCGTCATTGATGGCCAGCCGTTGTGTTGATCCAAGGCCCCAGGAAACGTGTGGATGTAACGATACTCAGGGTCACTTGGTCGCCCTGCTCGTTGGGTGCACTGCTGCCGGACTGACGAGCGAAGCAGGGATTTCATGCTTATGTAGGCAGCCTGGCACGCTGCTCCGTCAGCGTAGGCAGAGACGAGGATGCGCAGTAGGGTGCACTGGCGTCACGATGACCAAAAGGCACAGGCAGTCTGCATCGTTGATGGCCAGCCGTTGCGTTGATCCAAGGCCCCAGGAAACGTATGGCTGTAACGATATACAGAGTCACTTGGTCGTCCTGCTCGTTGTGTGCACTGCTGCCGGACTGAAGAGCGAAACAGGGATTTCAGGCTTATGTAGGCAGCCTGGCACGCTGCTCCTTCAGCGTCGGCAGAGACGAGGATGCGCAGTAGGATGCACTGGCGTCACGATGACCAAAGGGCACAGGCAGTCTACGTCGTTGCTGGCCAGCCCTTGTGTTGATCCAAGGCCCTAGGAAACGTGTGGCTGTAACGATATACAGGGTCACTTGGTCGTCCTGCTCGTTGGGTGCACTGCTGCCAGACTGAAGAGCGAAGCAGGGATTTCAGGCTTATGTAGGCAGCCTGGCACGCTGCTCCTTCAGCGTCGGCAGAGACGAGGATGCGTAGTAGGATGCACTGGCGTCACAAAGACCAAAGGGCACAGGCAGTGTGCGTCGTTGATGGCCAGCAGTTGCGTTGACCCAAGGCCCCAGGAAACGAGTGGCTGTAACGATATACAGGGTCACTTGGTCGTCCTGCTCGGTTGCACTGCTGCCGGACTGAAGAGCGAAGCAGGAATTTCATGCTTATGTAGGCAGCCTGGCACGTTGCTCCGTCAGTGTAGGCAGAGACGAGGATGCGCAGTAGGATGCACTGGCGTCACGATGACCAAACGGCACAGGCAGTCTGCGTCGTTGATGGCCAGCCGTTGCGTTGATCCAAGGCCCCAGGAAACGTGTGGCTTTAACGATATACAGGGTCACTTGGTCGTCCTGCTCGTTGGGTGCACTGCTGCCGGAATGAAGAGCGAAGCAGGGATTCCAGACTTATGTAGGCAGCCGGGCACGCTGTTCCGTCATTGTAGGCAGAGACGAGGATGCGAAGTAGGATGCACTGGCGACACGATGTCCAAAGGGAACGGGCAGTCTGCGTCATTGATGGCCAGCCGTTGTGTTGATCCAAGGCCCCAGGAAACGTGTGGCTGTAACGATACTCAGGGTCACTTGGTCGCCCTGCTCGTTGGCTGCACTGCTGCCGGACTGAAGAGCGAAGCAGGGATTTCATGCTTATGTAGGCAGCCTGGCACGCTGCTCCGTCAGCGTAGGCAGAGACGAGGATGCGCAGTAGGATGCAGTGGCGTCACGATGACCAAAAGGCACAGGCAGTCTGCATCGTTGATGGCCAGCCGTTGCGTTGATCCAAGGCCACTGGAAACGTGTGGCTGTAACGATATACAGGGTCACTTGGTCGTCCTGCTGGTTGGGTGCACTGCTGCCGGACTGAAGAGCGAAGCAGGGATTTCAGGCTTATGTAGGCAGCCTGGCACGCTGCTCCGTCAGCGTAGGCAGATACGAGGATGCGCTGTAGGATGCACTCGCGTCACGATGACCAAAAGGCACAGGCAGTCTGCGTCGTTGATGGCCAGCCGTTGCGTTGATCCAAGGCCCCAGGAAACGTGTGGCTGTAACGATATACAGGGTCACTTGGTCGTCCTGCTCGTTGGGTGCACTGCTGCCGGAATGAAGAGCGAAGCAGGGATTCCAGACTTATGTAGGCAGCCGGGCATGCTGTTCCGTCCGCGTAGGCAGAGACGAGGATGCGAAGTAGGATGCACTGGCGACACGATGACCAAAGGGAACGGGCAGTCTGCGTCATTGATGGCCAGCCGTTGCGTTGATCCAAGGCCCCTGGAAACGTGTGGCTGTAACGATATACAGGATCACTTGGTCGTCCTGCTCGTTGGGTGCACTGCTGCCGGACTGAAGAGCGAAGCAGGGATTTCATGCTTATGTAGGCAGCCTGGCACGCTGCTCCGTCAGCGTAGGCAGAGACGAGGATGCGCAGTAGGATGCACTGGCGTCACGATGACCAAAAGGCACAGGCAGTCTGCATCGTTGATGGCCAGCCGTTGCGTTGATCCACGGCCCCTGGAAACGTGTGGCTGTAACGATATACAGGATCACTTGGTCGTCCTGCTCGTTGGGTGCACTTCTGCTGGACTGAAAAGCAAAGCAGGGATATGTAGGCAGCCTGGCACGCTGCTCCGCCAGCGTCGGCAGAGACGAGGATGCGCAGTAGGATGCACTGGCGTCACGATGACCAAAGGGCACAGGCAGTCTGCGTCGTTGATGGCCAGCCGGTGCGTTGATCCAAGGCCCCAGGAAACGTTTGGCTGTAACGATATACAGAGTCACTTGGTCGTCCTGCTCGTTGTGTGCACTGCTGCCGGACTGAAGAGCGAAACAGGGATTTCAGGCTTATGTAGGCAGCCTGGCACGCTGCTCCTTCAGCGTCGGCAGAGACGAGGATGCGAAGTAGGATGCACTGGCGTCACGATGACCAAAGGGCACAGGCAGTCTACGTCGTTGATGGCCAGCCCTTGTGTTGATCCAAGGCCCCAGGAAACGTGTGGCTGTAACGATATACAGGGTCACTTGGTCGTCCTGCTCGTTGGGTGCACTGCTGCCAGATTGAAGAGCGGAGCAGGGATTTCAGGCTTATGTAGGCAGCCTCGCACGCTGCTCCTTCAGCGTCGGCAGAGACGAGGATGCGTAGTAGGATGCACTGGCGTCACAAAGACAAAAGGGCACAGGCAGTGTGCGTCGTTGATGGCCAGCAGTTGCGTTGACCCAAGGCCCCAGGAAACGAGTGGCTGTAACGATATACAGGGTCACTTGGTCGTCCTGCTCGGTTGCACTGCTGCCGGACTGAAGAGCAAAGCAGGAATTTCATGCTTATGTAGGCAGCCTGGCACGTTGCTCCGTCAGTGTAGGCAGAGACGAGGGTGCGCAGTAGGATGCACTGGCGTCGCGATGACCAAAGGGCACAGGCAGTCTGCGTCGTTGATGGCCAGCCCTTGTGTTGATCCAAGGCCCCAGGAAACGTGTGGCTGTAACGATATACAGGGTCACTTGGTCGTCCTGCTCGTTGGGTGCACTGCTGCCGGAATGAAGAGCGAAGCAGGGATTTCAGGCTTATGTAGGCAGCCTGGCACGCTGCTCCGTCAGCGTAGGCAGATACGAGGGTGCGCGGTAGGACGCACTGGAGTCACGATGACCAAAGGGCACAGGCAGTCTGCGTCGTTGATGGCCAGCCGTTGCGTTGATCCAAGGCCCCAGGAAACGTGTGGTTGTAACGATATACAGGGTCACTTGGTCGTCCTGCTCGTTGGGTGCACTGCTGCCGGAATGAAGAGCGAAGCAGGGATTCCAGACTTATGTAGGCAGCCGGGCACGCTGTTCCGTCAGCGTAGGCAGAGAGGAGGATGCGCAGTAGGATGCACTGGCGTCACGAAGACCAAAGGGCACAGGCAGTGTGCGTCGTTGATGGCCAGCAGTTGCGTTGACCGAAGGCCCCAGGAAACGAGTGGCTGTAACGATATACAGGGTCACTTGGTCGTCCTGCTCGGTTGCACTGCTGCCGGACTGAAGAGCGAAGCAGGGATTTCAGGCTTTTGTAGGCAGCCTGGCACGTTGCTCCGTCAGTGTAGGCAGAGACGAGGATGCGCAGTAGGATGCACTGGCGTCACGATGACCAAAGGGCACAGGCAGTCTGCGTCGTTGATGGCCATCCGTTGCGTTGATCCAAGGCCCCAGGAAACGTATGGCTGTAACGATATACAGGGTTCCTTGATCGTCCTGCTCGTTGGGTGCACTGCTGCCGGACTGAAGAGCCAAGCAGGGATTACAGACTTATGTAGGCAGCCGGGCACGCTGTTCCGTCAGCGTAGGCAGAGACGAGGATGCTCAGTAGGATGCACTGGCGTCATGGTGACCAAAGGGCATAGGCAGTCTTCGTCGTTTATGGCCAGCCGTTGCGTTGATCCAAGGCCCCAGGAAACGTGTGGCTGTAACGATATACAGGGTCACTTGGTCGTCCTGCTCGTTGGGTGCACTGCTGCCGGACTGAATAGCGAAGCAGGGATTTCAGGCTTATGCAGGCAGCCTGGCACGCTGCTCCGTCAGCGTAGGCAGAGACGAGGATGCGCAGTAGGATGCACTGGCGTCACGATGACCAAAGTGCACAGGCAGTCTGCGTCGTTGATGGCCAGCCGTTGTGTTGATCCAAGGCCCCAGGAAACGTGTGGCTGTAACGATATACAGGGTAACTTGGTCGTCCTGCTCGTTGGGTGCACTGCTGCCGCACTGAATAGCGAAGCAGGGATTCCAGACTTATGTAGGCAGCCGGGCACGCTGCTCCGTCAGCGTAGGCAGAGACGAGGATGCGCAGTAGGATGCACTGGCGTCACGATGACCAAAGGGCACAGGCAGTCTACGTCGTTGATGGCCATCCGTTGCGTTGATCCAAGGTCCCAGGAAACGTATGGCTGTAACGATATACAGGGTCACTTGGTCGTCCTGCTCGTTGTGTGCACTGCTGCCGGACTGAAGAGCGAAGCAGGGATTCCAGACTTATGTAGGCAGCCGGGCACGCTGTTCCGTCAGCGCAGGCAGAGACGAGGATGCGCAGTAGGATGCACTGGCGTCACGAAGACCAAAGGGCACAGGCAGTGTGCGTCGTTGATGGCCAGCCGTTGCGTTGATCTAAGGCCCCAGGAAACGTGTGGCTGTAACGATATACAGGGTCACTTGGTCGTCCTGCTCGTTGGGTGCACTGCTGCCGGACTGAAGAGCGAAGCAGGGATTTCAGGCTTATGTGGGCAGCCTCGCACGCTGCTCCTTCAGCGTCGGCAGAGACGAGGATGCGTAGTAGGATGCACTGGCGTCACAAAGACAAAAGGGCACAGGCAGTGTGCGTCGTTGATGGCCAGCAGTTGCGTTGACCCAAGGCCCCAGGAAACGAGTGGCTGTAACGATATACAGGGTCACTTGGTCGTCCTGCTCGGTTGCACTGCTGCCGGACTGAAGAGCAAAGCAGGAATTTCATGCTTATGTAGGCAGCCTGGCACGTTGCTCCGTCAGTGTAGGCAGAGACGAGGGTGCGCAGTAGGATGCACTGGCGTCGCGATGACCAAAGGGCACAGGCAGTCTGCGTCGTTGATGGCCAGCCCTTGTGTTGATCCAAGGCCCCAGGAAACGTGTGGCTGTAACGATATACAGGGTCACTTGGTCGTCCTGCTCGTTGGGTGCACTGCTGCCGGAATGAAGAGCGAAGCAGGGATTTCAGGCTTATGTAGGCAGCCTGGCACGCTGCTCCGTCAGCGTAGGCAGATACGAGGGTGCGCGGTAGGACGCACTGGAGTCACGATGACCAAAGGGCACAGGCAGTCTGCGTCGTTGATGGCCAGCCGTTGCGTTGATCCAAGGCCCCAGGAAACGTGTGGTTGTAACGATATACAGGGTCACTTGGTCGTCCTGCTCGTTGGGTGCACTGCTGCCGGAATGAAGAGCGAAGCAGGGATTCCAGACTTATGTAGGCAGCCGGGCACGCTGTTCCGTCAGCGTAGGCAGAGAGGAGGATGCGCAGTAGGATGCACTGGCGTCACGAAGACCAAAGGGCACAGGCAGTGTGCGTCGTTGATGGCCAGCAGTTGCGTTGACCGAAGGCCCCAGGAAACGAGTGGCTGTAACGATATACAGGGTCACTTGGTCGTCCTGCTCGGTTGCACTGCTGCCGGACTGAAGAGCGAAGCAGGGATTTCAGGCTTTTGTAGGCAGCCTGGCACGTTGCTCCGTCAGTGTAGGCAGAGACGAGGATGCGCAGTAGGATGCACTGGCGTCACGATGACCAAAGGGCACAGGCAGTCTGCGTCGTTGATGGCCATCCGTTGCGTTGATCCAAGGCCCCAGGAAACGTATGGCTGTAACGATATACAGGGTTCCTTGATCGTCCTGCTCGTTGGGTGCACTGCTGCCGGACTGAAGAGCCAAGCAGGGATTACAGACTTATGTAGGCAGCCGGGCACGCTGTTCCGTCAGCGTAGGCAGAGACGAGGATGCTCAGTAGGATGCACTGGCGTCATGGTGACCAAAGGGCATAGGCAGTCTTCGTCGTTTATGGCCAGCCGTTGCGTTGATCCAAGGCCCCAGGAAACGTGTGGCTGTAACGATATACAGGGTCACTTGGTCGTCCTGCTCGTTGGGTGCACTGCTGCCGGACTGAATAGCGAAGCAGGGATTTCAGGCTTATGCAGGCAGCCTGGCACGCTGCTCCGTCAGCGTAGGCAGAGACGAGGATGCGCAGTAGGATGCACTGGCGTCACGATGACCAAAGTGCACAGGCAGTCTGCGTCGTTGATGGCCAGCCGTTGTGTTGATCCAAGGCCCCAGGAAACGTGTGGCTGTAACGATATACAGGGTAACTTGGTCGTCCTGCTCGTTGGGTGCACTGCTGCCGCACTGAATAGCGAAGCAGGGATTCCAGACTTATGTAGGCAGCCGGGCACGCTGCTCCGTCAGCGTAGGCAGAGACGAGGATGCGCAGTAGGATGCACTGGCGTCACGATGACCAAAGGGCACAGGCAGTCTACGTCGTTGATGGCCATCCGTTGCGTTGATCCAAGGTCCCAGGAAACGTATGGCTGTAACGATATACAGGGTCACTTGGTCGTCCTGCTCGTTGTGTGCACTGCTGCCGGACTGAAGAGCGAAGCAGGGATTCCAGACTTATGTAGGCAGCCGGGCACGCTGTTCCGTCAGCGCAGGCAGAGACGAGGATGCGCAGTAGGATGCACTGGCGTCACGAAGACCAAAGGGCACAGGCAGTGTGCGTCGTTGATGGCCAGCCGTTGCGTTGATCTAAGGCCCCAGGAAACGTGTGGCTGTAACGATATACAGGGTCACTTGGTCGTCCTGCTCGTTGGGTGCACTGCTGCCGGACTGAAGAGCGAAGCAGGGATTTCAGGCTTATGTGGGCAGCCTGGCACGTTGCTCCTTCAGTGTAGGCAGAGACGAGGATGCGCAGTAGGATGCACTGGCGTCACGATGACCAAAGGGCACAGGCAGTCTGCGTCGTTGATGGCCATTCGTTGCGTTGATCCAAGGTCCCAGGAAACGTATGGCTGTAACGATATACAGGGTTCCTTGGTCGTCCTTCTCGTTGGGTGCACTGCTGCCGGACTGAAGAGCCAAGCAGGGATTACAGACTTATGTAGGCAGCCGGGCACGCTGTTCCGTCAGCGTAGGCAGAGACGAGGATGCTCAGTAGGATGCACTGGCGTCATGGTGACCAAAGGGCACAGGCAGTCCTCGTCGTTTATGGCCAGCCGTTGCGTTGATCCAAGGCCCCAGGAAACGTGTGGCTGTAACGATATACAGGGTCACTTGGTCGTCCTGCTGGTTGAGTGCACTGCTGCCGGACTGAATAGCGAAGCAGGGATTTCAGGCTTATGCAGGCAGCCTGGCACGCTGCTCCGTCAGCGTAGGCAGAGACGAGGATGCGCAGTAGGATGCACTGGCGTCATGGTGACCAAAGGGCACAGGCAGTCTTCGTCGTTTATGGCCAGCCGTTGCGTTGATCCAAAGCCCCAGGAAACGTGTGGCTGTAACGATACAATAGGTAACTTGGTCCTCCTGCTCGTTGGGTGCACTGCTGCCGGACTGAAGAGCGAAGCAGGGATTCCAGACTTATGTAGGCATCCGGGCACGCTGTTCCGTCAGCGTAGGCAGAGACGAGGATGCGCAGTAGGATGCACTGGCGTCACGATGACCAAAGGGCACAGGCAGTCTACGTCGTTGATGGCCAGCCCTTGTGTTGATCTAAGGCCCCTGGAAACGTGTGGCTGTAACGATAAACAGGGTTCCTTGGTCGTCCTTCTCGTTGGGTGCACTGCTGCCTGACTGAAGAGCCAAGCAGGGATTACAGACTTATGTAGGCAGCCGGGCACGCTTTTCCGTCGGCTTAGGCAGAGACGAGGATGCGAAGTAGGATGCACTGGCGACACGATGACCAAAGGGAACGGGCAGTCTGCGTCATTGATGGCCAGCCGTTGCGTTGATCCAAGGCCCCAGGAAACGTGTGGTTGTAACGATATACAGGGTCACTTGGTCGTCCTGCTCGTTGGGTGCACTGCTGCCGGAATGAAGAGCGAAGCAGGGATTCCAGACTTATGTAGGCAGCCGGGCACGCTGTTCCGTCAGCGTAGGCAGAGAGGAGGATGCGCAGTAGGATGCACTGGCGTCACGAAGACCAAAGGGCACAGGCAGTGTGCGTCGTTGATGGCCAGCAGTTGCGTTGACCGAAGGCCCCAGGAAACGAGTGGCTGTAACGATATACAGGGTCACGTGGTCGTCCTGCTCGGTTGCACTGCTGCCGGACTGAAGAGCGAAGCAGGGATTTCAGGCTTTTGTAGGCAGCCTGGCACGTTGCTCCGTCAGTGTAGGCAGAGACGAGGATGCGCAGTAGGATGCACTGGCGTCACGATGACCAAAGGGCACAGGCAGTCTGCGTCGTTGATGGCCATCCGTTGCGTTGATCCAAGGCCCCAGGAAACGTATGGCTGTAACGATATACAGGGTTCCTTGATCGTCCTGCTCGTTGGGTGCACTGCTGCCGGACTGAAGAGCCAAGCAGGGATTACAGACTTATGTAGGGCAGCCGGGCACGCTGTTCCGTCAGCGTAGGCAGAGACGAGGATGCTCAGTAGGATGCACTGGCGTCATGGTGACCAAAGGGCATAGGCAGTCTTCGTCGTTTATGGCCAGCCGTTGCGTTGATCCAAGGCCCCAGGAAACGTGTGGCTGTAACGATATACAGGGTCACTTGGTCGTCCTGCTCGTTGGGTGCACTGCTGCCGGAATGAAGAGCGAAGCAGGGATTTCAGGCTTATGTAGGCAGCCTGGCACGCTGCTCCGTCAGCGTAGGCAGATACGAGGATGCGCGGTAGGATGCACTGGCGTCACGATGACCAAAGGGCACAGGCAGTCTGCGTCGTTGATGGCCAGCCGTTGCGTTGATCCAAGGCCCCAGGAAACGTGTGGTTGTAACGATATACAGGGTCACTTGGTCGTCCTGCTCGTTGGGTGCACTGCTGCCGGAATGAAGAGCGACGCAGGGATTCCAGACATATGTAGGCAGCCGGGCACGCTGTTCCGTCAGCGTAGGCAGAGAGGAGGATGCGCAGTAGGATGCACTGGCGTCACGAAGACCAAAGGCCACAGGCAGTGTGCGTCGTTGATGGCCAGCAGTTGCGTTGACCGAAGGCCCCAGGAAACGAGTGGCTGTAACGATATACAGGGTCACTTGGTCGTCCTGCTCGGTTGCACTGCTGGCGGACTGAAGAGCGAAGCAGGGATTTCAGGCTTTTGTAGGCAGCCTGGCACGTTGCTCCGTCAGTGTAGGCAGAGACGAGGATGCGCAGTAGGATGCACTGGCGTCACGATGACCAAAGGGCACAGGCAGTCTGCGTCGTTGATGGCCATCCGTTGCGTTGATCCAAGGCCCCAGGAAACGTATGGCTGTAACGATATACAGGGTTCCTTGATCGTCCTGCTCGTTGGGTGCACTGCTGCCGGACTGAAGAGCCAAGCAGGGATTACAGACTTATGTAGGCAGCCGGGCACGCTGTTCCGTTAGCGTAGGCAGAGACGAGGATGCTCAGTAGGATGCACTGGCGTCATGGTGACCAAAAGGGCATAGGCAGTCTTCGTCCGTTTATGGCCAGCCGTTGCGTTGATCCAAGGCCCCAGGAAACGTGTGGCTGTAACGATATACAGGGTCACTTGGTCGTCCTGCTCGTTGGGTGCACTGCTGCCGGACTGAATAGCGAAGCAGGGATTTCAGGCTTATGCAGGCAGCCTGGCACGCTGCTCCGTCAGCGTAGGCAGAGACGAGGATGCGCAGTAGGATGCACTGGCGTCACGATGACCAAAGTGCACAGGCAGTCTGCGTCGTTGATGGCCAGCCGTTGCGTTGATCCAAGGCCCCAGGAAACGTGTGGCTGTAACGATATACAGGGTAACTTGGTCGTCCTGCTCGTTGGGTGCACTGCTGCCCGCACTGAATAGCGAAGCAGGGATTCCAGACTTATGTAGGCAGCCGGGCACGCTGCTCCGTCAGCGTAGGCAGAGACGAGGATGCGCAGTAGGATGCACTGGCGTCACGATGACCAAAGGGCACAGGCAGTCTACGTCGTTGATGGCCATCCGTTGCGTTGATCCAAGGTCCCAGGAAACGTATGGCTGTAACGATATACAGGGTCACTTGGTCGTCCTGCTCGTTGTGTGCACTGCTGCCGGACTGAAGAGCGAAGCAGGGATTCCAGACTTATGTAGGCAGCGGGCACGCTGTTCCGTCAGCGCAGGCAGAGACGAGGATGCGCAGTAGGATGCACTGGCGTCACGAAGACCAAAGGGCACAGGCAGTGTGCGTCGTTGATGGCCAGCCGTTGCGTTGATCTAAGGCCCCAGGAAACGTGTGGCTGTAACGATATACAGGGTCACTTGGTCGTCCTGCTCGTTGGGTGCACTGCTGCCGGACTGAAGAGCGAAGCAGGGATTTCAGGCTTATGTGGGCAGCCTGGCACGTTGCTCCTTCAGTGTAGGCAGAGACGAGGATGCGCAGTAGGATGCACTGGCGTCACGATGACCAAAGGGCACAGGCAGTCTGCGTCGTTGATGGCCATTCGTTGCGTTGATCCAAGGTCCCAGGAAACGTATGGCTGTAACGATATACAGGGTTCCTTGGTCGTCCTTCTCGTTGGGTGCACTGCTGCCGGACTGAAGAGCCAAGCAGGGATTACAGACTTATGTAGGCAGCCGGGCACGCTGTTCCGTCAGCGTAGGCAGAGACGAGGATGCTCAGTAGGATGCACTGGCGTCATGGTGACCAAAGGGCACAGGCAGTCCTCGTCGTTTATGGCCAGCCGTTGCGTTGATCCAAGGCCCCAGGAAACGTGTGGCTGTAACGATATACAGGGTCACTTGGTCGTCCTGCTGGTTGAGTGCACTGCTGCCGGACTGAATAGCGAAGCAGGGATTTCAGGCTTATGCAGGCAGCCTGGCACGCTGCTCCGTCAGCGTAGGCAGAGACGAGGATGCGCAGTAGGATGCACTGGCGTCATGGTGACCAAAGGGCACAGGCAGTCTTCGTCGTTTATGGCCAGCCGTTGCGTTGATCCAAAGCCCCAGGAAACGTGTGGCTGTAACGATACAATGGGTAACTTGGTCCTCCTGCTCGTTGGGTGCACTGCTGCCGGACTGAAGAGCGAAGCAGGGATTCCAGACTTATGTAGGCATCCGGGCACGCTGTTCCGTCAGCGTAGGCAGAGACGAGGATGCGCAGTAGGATGCACTGGCGTCACGATGACCAAAGGGCACAGGCAGTCTACGTCGTTGATGGCCAGCCCTTGTGTTGATCTAAGGCCCCAGGAAACGTGTGGCTGTAACGATATACAGGGTTCCTTGGTCGTCCTTCTCGTTGGGTGCACTGCTGCCTGACTGAAGAGCCAAGCAGGGATTACAGACTTATGTAGGCAGCCGGGCACGCTGTTCCGTCAGCTTAGGCAGAGACGAGGATGCGAAGTAGGATGCACTGGCGACACGATGACCAAAGGGAACGGGCAGTCTGCGTCATTGATGGCCAGCCGTTGTGTTGATCCAAGGGCCCAGGAAACGTGTGGATGTAACGATACTCAGGGTCACTTGGTCGCCCTGCTCGTTGGGTGCACTGCTGCCGGACTGAAGAGCGAAGCAGGGATTACAGACTTATGTAGGCAGCCGGGCACGCTGTTCCGTCAGCGTAGGCAGAGACGAGGATGCTCAGTAGGATGCACTGGCGTCATGGTGACCAAAGGGCATAGGCAGTCTTCGTCGTTTATGGCCAGCCGTTGCGTTGATCCAAGGCCCCAGGAAACGTGTGGCTGTAACGATATACAGGGTCACTTGGTCGTCCTGCTCGTTGGGTGCACTGCTGCCGGACTGAATAGCGAAGCAGGGATTTCAGGCTTATGCAGGCAGCCTGGCACGCTGCTCCGTCAGCGTAGGCAGAGACGAGGATGCGCAGTAGGATGCACTGGCGTCACGATGACCAAAGTGCACAGGCAGTCTGCGTCGTTGATGGCCAGCCGTTGCGTTGATCCAAGGCCCCAGGAAACGTGTGGCTGTAACGATATACAGGGTAACTTGGTCGTCCTGCTCGTTGGGTGCACTACTGCCGCACTGAATAGCGAAGCAGGGATTCCAGACTTATGTAGGCAGCCGGGCACGCTGCTCCGTCAGCGTAGGCAGAGACGAGGATGCGCAGTAGGATGCACTGGCGTCACGATGACCAAAGGGCACAGGCAGTCTACGTCGTTGATGGCCATCCGTTGCGTTGATCCAAGGTCCCAGGAAACGTATGGCTGTAACGATATACAGGGTCACTTGGTCGTCCTGCTCGTTGTGTGCACTGCTGCCGGACTGAAGAGCGAAGCAGGGATTCCAGACTTATGTAGGCAGCCGGGCACGCTGTTCCGTCAGCGCAGGCAGAGACGAGGATGCGCAGTAGGATGCACTGGCGTCACGAAGACCAAAGGGCACAGGCAGTGTGCGTCGTTGATGGCCAGCAGTTGCGTTGACCCAAGGCCCCAGGAAACTAGTGGCTGTAACGATATACAGGGTCACTTGGTCGTCCTGCTCGGTTGCACTGCTGCCGGACTGAAGAGCGAAGCAGGGATTTCAGGCTTATGTAGGCAGCCTGGCACGTTGCTGCGTCAGCGTAGGCAGAGACGAGGATGCGCAGTAGGATGCTCTGGCGTCACGATGACCAAAGGGCACAGGCAGTCTGCGTCGTTGATGGCCATCCGTTGCGTTGATCCAAGGCCCCAGGAAACGTATGGCTGTAACGATATACAGGGTTCCTTGGTCGTCCTTCTCGTTGAGTGCACTGCTGCCGGACTGAAGAGCCAAACAGGGATTACAGACTTATGTAGGCAGCCGGGCACGCTGTTCCGTCAGCGTAGGCAGAGACGAGGATGCTCAGTAGGATGCACTGGCGTCATGGTGACCAAAGGGCACAGGCAGTCCTCGTCGTTTATGGCCAGCCGTTGCGTTGATCTAAGGCCCCAGGAAACGTGTGGCTGTAACGATATACAGGGTCACTTGGTCGTCCTGCTCGTTGGGTGCACTGCTGCCGGACTGAAGAGCGAAGCAGGGATTTCAGGCTTATGTGGGCAGCCTGGCACGTTGCTCCTTCAGTGTAGGCAGAGACGAGGATGCGCAGTAGGATGCACTGGCGTCACGATGACCAAAGGGCACAGGCAGTCTGCGTCGTTGATGGCCATTCGTTGCGTTGATCCAAGGCCCCAGGAAACGTATGGCTGTAACGATATACAGGGTTCCTTGGTCGTCCTTCTCGTTGGGTGCACTGCTGCCGGACTGAAGAGCCAAGCAGGGATTACAGACTTATGTAGGCAGCCGGGCACGCTGTTCCGTCAGCGTAGGCAGAGACGAGGATGCTCAGTAGGATGCACTGGCGTCATGGTGACCAAAGGGCACAGGCAGTCCTCGTCGTTTATGGCCAGCCGTTGCGTTGATCCAAGGCCCCAGGAAACGTGTGGCTGTAACGATATACAGGGTCACTTGGTCGTCCTGCTGGTTGGGTGCACTGCTGCCGGACTGAATAGCGAAGCAGGGATTTCAGGCTTATGCAGGCAGCCTGGCACGCTGCTCCGTCAGCGTAGGCAGAGACGAGGATGCGCAGTAGGATGCACTGGCGTCATGGTGATCAAAGGGCACAGGCAGTCTCGTCGTTTATGGCCAGCCGTTGCGTTGATCCAAGGCCCCAGGAAACGTGTGGCTGTAACGATACAATGGGTAACTTGGTCCTCCTGCTCGTTGGGTGCACTGCTGCCGGACTGAAGAGCGAAGCAGGGATTCCAGACTTATGTAGGCATCCGGGCACGCTGTTCCGTCAGCGTAGGCAGAGACGAGGATGCGCAGTAGGATGCACTGGCGTCACGATGACCAAAGGGCACAGGCAGTCTACGTCGTTGATGGCCAGCCCTTGTGTTGATCTAAGGCCCCAGGAAACGTGTGGCTGTAACGATATACAGGGTTCCTTGGTCGTCCTTCTCGTTGGGTGCACTGCTGCCGGACTGAAGAGCCAAGCAGGGATTATAGACTTATGTAGGCAGCCGGGCACGCTGTTCCGTCAGCTTAGGCAGAGACGAGGATGCGAAGTAGGATGCACTGGCGACACGATGACCAAAGGGAACGGGCAGTCTGCGTCATTGATGGCCAGCCGTTGTGTTGATCCAAGGCCCCAGGAAACGTGTGGATGTAACGATACTCAGGGTCACTTGGTCGCCCTGCTCGTTGGGTGCACTGCTGCCGGACTGAAGAGCCAAGCAGGGATTATAGACTTATGTAGGCAGCCGGGCACGCTGCTCCGTCAGCGTAGGCAGAGACGAGGATGCGCAGTAGGATGCACTGGCGTCACGATGACCAAAAGGCACAGGCAGTCTGCATCGTTGATGGCCAGCCGTTGCGTTGATCCAGGGCCCCTGGAAACGTGTGGCTGTAACAATATACAGGATCACTTGGTCGTCCTGCTCGTTGGGTGCACTTCTGCTGGACTGAAAAGCAAAGCAGGGATTTCAGGCTTATGTAGGCAGCCTGGCACGCTGCTCCGCCAGCGTCGGCAGAGACGAGGATGCGCAGTAGGATGCACTGGCGTCACGATGACCAAAGGGCACAGGCAGTCTGCATCGTTAATGGCCAGCCGTTGCGTTGATCCAAGGCCCCAGGAAACGTATGGCTGTAACGATATACAGAGTCACTTGGTAGTGCTGCTCGTTGTGTGCACTGCTGCCGGACTGAAGAGCGAAACAGGGATTTCAGGCTTATGTAGGCAGCCTGGCACGCTGCTCCTTCAGCGTCGGCAGAGACGAGGATGCGCAGTAGGATGCACTGGCGTCACGATGACCAAAGGGCACAGGCAGTCTACGTCGTTGATGGCCAGCCCTTGTGATGATCCAAGGCCCCAGGAAACGTGTGGCTGTAACGATATACAGGGTCACTTGGTCGTCCTGCTCGTTGGGTGCACTGCTGCCAGACTGAAGAGCGAAGCAGGGATTTCAGGCTTATGTAGGCAGCCTGGCACGCTGCTCCTTCAGCGTCGGCAGAGACGAGGATGCGTAGTAGGATGCACTGGCGTCACAAAGACCAAAGGGCACAGGCAGTGTGCGTCGTTGATGGCCAGCAGTTGCGTTGACCCAAGGCCCCAGGAAACGAGTGGCTGTAACGATATACAGGGTCACTTGGTCGTCCTGCTCGGTTGCACTGCTGCCGGACTGAAGAGCGAAGCAGGAATTTCATGCTTATGTAGGCAGCCTGGCACGTTGCTCCGTCAGTGTAGGCAGAGACGAGGATGCGCAGTAGAATGCACTGGCGTCACGATGACCAAAGGGCACAGGCAGTCTGCGTCGTTGATGGCCAGCCGTTGCGTTGATCCAAGGCCCCAGGAAACGTGTGGCTTTAACGATATACAGGGTCACTTGGTCGTCCTGCTCGTTGGGTGCACTGCTGCCGGAATGAAGAGCGAAGCAGGGATTCCAGACTTATGTAGGCAGCCGGGCACGCTGTTCCGTAGCGTAGGCAGAGACGAGGATGCGAAGTAGGATGCACTGGCGACACGATGTCCAAAGGGAACGGGCAGTCTGCGTCATTGATGGCCAGCCGTTGTGTTGATCCAAGGCCCCAGGAAACGTGTGGCTGTAACGATACTCAGGGTCACTTGGTCGCCCTGCTCGTTGGCTGCACTGCTGCCGGACTGAAGAGCGAAGCAGGGATTTCATGCTTATGTAGGCAGCCTGGCACGCTGCTCCGTCAGCGTAGGCAGAGACGAGGATGCGCAGTAGGATGCAGTGGCGTCACGATGACCAAAAGGCACAGGCAGTCTGCATCGTTGATGGCCAGCCGTTGCGTTGATCCAAGGCCCCTGGAAACGTGTGGCTGTAACGATATACAGGATCACTTGGTCGTCCTGCTCGTTTGGTGCACTTCTGCTGGACTGAAAAGCGAAGCAGGGATTTCAGACTTATGTAGGCAGCCTGGCACGCTGCTCCGCCAGCGTCGGCAGAGACGAGGATGCGCAGTAGGATGCACTGGCGTCACGATGACCAAAGGGCACAGGCAGTCTGCGTCGTTGATGGCCAGCCGTTGCGTTGATCCAAGGCCCCAGGAAACGTATGGCTGTAACGATATACAGGGTCCCTTGGTCGTCCTGCTCGTTGGGTGCACTGCTGCCGGACAGAAGAGCCATGCAGGGATTACAGACTTATGTAGGCAGCCGGGCACGCTGTTCCGTCAGCGTAGGCAGAGACGAAGATGCGCAGTAGGATGCACTGGCGTCATGGTGACCAAAGGGCACAGGCAGTCTTCGTCGTTTATGGCCAGCCGTTGCGTTGATCCAAGGCCCCAGGAAACGTGTGGCTGTAACGATATACAGCGTCACTTGGTCGTCCTGCTCGTTGGGTGCACTGCTGCCAGACTGAAGAGCGAAGCAGGGATTTCAGGCTTATGTAGGCAGCCTGGCACGCTGCTCCTTCATCGTCGGCAGAGGCGAGGATGCGAAGTAGGATGCACTGGCGACACGATGTCCAAAGGGAACGGGCAGTCTGCGCCATTGATGGCCAGCCGTTGCGTTGATCCAAGGCACCTGGAAACGTGTGGCTGTAACGATATACAGGATCACTTGGTCGTCCTGCTCGTTGGGTGCACTTCTGCTGGACTGAAAAGCAAAGCAGGGATTTCAGGCTTATGTAAGCAGCCTGGCACGCTGCTCCGCCAGCGTCGGCAGAGACGAGGATGCGCAGTAGGATGCACTGGCGTCACGATGACCAAAGGGCACAGGCAGTCTGCGTCTTTGATGGCCAGCCGTTGCGTTGATCCAAGGCCCCAGGAAACGTATGGCTGTAACGATATACAGCGTCACTTGGTCGTCCTGCTCGTTGTGTGCACAGCTGCCGGACTGAAGAGCGAAACAGGGATTTCAGGCTTATGTAGGCAGCCTGGCACGCTGCTCCTTCAGCGTCGGCAGAGACGAGGATGCGCAGTAGGATGCACTGGCGTCACAAAGACCAAAGGGCACAGGCAGTGTGCGTCGTTGATGGCCAGCAGTTGCGTTGACCCAAGGCCCCAGGAAACGAGTGGCTGTAACGATATACAGGGTCACTTGGTCGTCCTGCTCGGTTGCACTGCTGCCGGACTGAAGAGCGAAGCAGGAATTTCATGCTTATGTAGGCAGCCTGGCACGTTGCTCCGTCAGTGTAGGCAGGGACGAGGATGCGCAGTAGGATGCACTGGCGTCACGATGACCAAAGGGCACAGGCAGTCTGCGTCGTTGATGGCCAGCCGTTGTGTTGATCCAAGGAGCCAGGAAACGTGTGGCTGTAACGATACTCAGGGTCACTTGGTCGCCCTGCTCGTTGGCTGCACTGCTGCCGGACTGAAGAGCGAAGCAGTGATTTCATGCTTATGTAGGCAGCCTGGCACGCTGCTCCGTCAGCGTAGGCAGAGACGAGGATGCGCAGTAGGATGCACTGGCGTCATGGTGACCAAAGGGCACAGGCAGTCTTCGTCGTTTATGGCCAGCCGTTGCGTTGATCCAAGGCCCCAGGAAACGTGTGGCTGTAACGATATACAGGGTCACTTGGTCGTCCTGCTGGTTGGGTGCACTGCTGCCGGACTGAAGAGCGAAGCAGGGATTTCAGGCTTATGTAGGCAGCCTGGCACGCTGCTCCGTCAGCGTAGGCAGATACGAGGATGCGCTGCAGGATGCACTGGCGTCACGATGACCAAAGGGCACAGGCAGTCTGCGTCGTTGATGGCCAGCCGTTGCGTTGATCCAAGGCCCCAGGAGACGTGTGGCTGTAACGATATACAGGGTCACTTGGTCGTCCTGCTCGTTGGGTGCACTGCTGCCGGACTGAAGAGCGAAACAGGGATTTCAGGCTTATGTAGGCAGCCTGGCACGCTGCTCCTTCAGCGTCGGCAGAGACGAGGATGCGCTGCAGGATGCACTGGCGTCACGATGACCAAAGGGCACAGGCAGTCTGCGTCGTTGATGGCCAGCCGTTGCGTTGATCCAAGGCCCCAGGAAACGAGTGGCTGTAACGATATACAGGGTCACTTGGTCGTCCTGCTCGGTTGCACTGCTGCCGGACTGAAGAGCGAAGCAGGAATTTCATGCTTATGTAGGCAGCCGGGCACGCTGTTCCGTCAGCGTAGGCAGAGACGAGGATGCGAAGTAGGATGCACTGGCGTCACGATGACCAAAGGGAACGGGCAATCTGCGTCATTGATGGCCAGCCGTTGTGTTGATCCAAGGCCCCAGAAAACGTGTGGCTGTAACGATACTCAGGGTCACTTGGTCGTCCTGCTCGTTGGGTGCACTGCTGCCGGACTGAAGATCGAAGCAGGGATTCTAGACTTATGTAGGCAGCCGGGCACTCTGTTTCGTCAGCGTAGGCAGAGAGCAGGATGCGAAGTAGGATGCACTGGCGACACGATGACCAAAGGGAACGGGCAGTCTGCGTCGTTGATGGCCAGCCGTTGTGTTGATCCAAGGCCCCAGGAAACGTGTGGCTGTAACGATACTCAGGGTCACTTGGTCGCCCTGCTCGTTGGGTGCACTGCTGCCGGACTGAAGAGCGAAGCAGGGATTTCATGCTTATGTAGGCAGCCTGGCACGCTGCCCCGTCAGCGTAGGCAGAGACGAGGATGCGCAGTAGGATGCACTGGCGTCACGATGACCAAAAGGCAGAGGCAGTCTGCATCGTTGATGGCCAGCCGTTGCGTTGATCCAAGGCCCCTGGAAACGTGTGGCTGTAACGATATACAGGGTCACTTGGTCGTCCTGCTGGTTGGGTGCACTGCTGCCGGACTGAAGAGCGAAGCAGGGATTTCAGGCTTATGTAGGCAGCCTGGCACGCTGCTTCGTCAGCGTAGGCAGATACGAGGATGCGCTGTAGGATGCACTGGCGTCACGATGACCAAAGGGCACAGGCAGTCTGCGTCGTTGATGGCCAGCCGTTGCGTTGATCCAAGGCCCCAGGAAACGTGTGGCTGTAACGATATACAGGGTCACTTGGTCGTCCTGCTCGTTGGGTGCACTGCTGCCGGAATGAAGAGCGAAGCAGGGATTCAAGACTTATGTAGGCAGCCGGGCACGCTGTTCCGTCAGCGTAGGCAGAGACGAGGATGCGAAGTAGGATGCACTGGCGACACGATGACCAAAGGGAACGGGCAGTCTGCGTCATTGATGGCCAGCCGTTGTGTTGATCCAACGCCCCAGGAAACGTGTGGATGTAACGATACTCAGGGTCACTTGGTCGCCCTGCTCGTTGGATGCACTGCTGCCGGACTGAAGAGCGAAGCAGGGATTTCATGCTTATGTAGGCAGCCTGGCACGCTGCTCCATCAGCGTAGGCAGAGACGAGGATGCGCAGTAGGATGCACTGGGGTCATGGTGACCAAAGGGCACAGGCAGTCTTCGTCGTTTATGGCCAGCCGTTGCGTTGATCCAAGGCCCCAGGAAACGTGTGGCTGTAACGATATACAGGGTCACTTGGTCGTCCTGCTCGTTGGGTGCACTGCTGCCAGACTGAAGAGCGAAGCAGGGATTTCAGGCTTGTGTAGGCAGCCTGGCACGCTGCTCCGTCAGCGTAGGCAGAGACGAGGATGCGCAGTAGGATGCACTGGGGTCATGGTGACCAAAGGGCACAGGCAGTCTTCGTCGTTTATGGCCAGCCGTTGCGTTGATCCAAGGCCCCAGGAAACGTGTGGCTGTAACGATATACAGGGTCACTTGGTCGTCCTGCTCGTTGGGTGCACTGCTGCCAGACTGAAGAGCGAAGCAGGGATTTCAGGCTTGTGTAGGCAGCCTGTCACGCTGCTCCGTCAGCGTCGGCAGAGACGAGGATGCGCAGTAGGATGCACTGGCGTCACAAAGACCAAAGGGCACAGGCAGTGTGCGTCGTTGATGGCCAGCAGTTGCGTTGATCCAAGGCCCCAGGAGACGTGTGGCTGTAACGATATACAGGGTCACTTGGTCGTCCCTGCTCGTTGGGTGCACTGCTGCCGGGACTGAAGAGCGAAACAGGGATTTCAGGCTTATGTAGGCAGCCTGGCACGCTGCTCCTTCAGCGTCGGCAGAGACGAGGATGCGTAGTAGGATGCACTGGCGTCACAAAGACCAAAGGGCACAGGCAGTGTGCGTCGTTGATGGCCAGCAGTTGCGTTGACCCAAGGCCCCAGGAAACGAGTGGCTGTAACGATATACAGGGTCACTTGGTCGTCCTGCTCGGTTGCACTGCTGCCGGACTGAAGAGCGAAGCAGGAATTTCATGCTTATGTAGGCAGCCTGGCACGTTGCTCCGTCAGTGTAGGCAGAGACGAGGATGCGCAGTAGGATGCACTGGCGTCACGATGACCAAAGGGCACAGGCAGTCTGCGTCGTTGATGGCCAGCCGTTGCGTTGATCCAAGGCCCCAGGAAACGTGTGGCTTTAACGATATACAGGGTCACTTGGTCGTCCTGCTCGTTGGGTGCACTGCTGCCGGAATGAAGAGCGAAGCAGGGATTCCAGACTTATGTAGGCAGCCGGGCACGCTGTTCCGTAGCGTAGGCAGAGACGAGGATGCGAAGTAGGATGCACTGGCGACACGATGTCCAAAGGGAACGGGCAGTCTGCGTCATTGATGGCCAGCCGTTGTGTTGATCCAAGGCCCCAGGAAACGTGTGGCTGTAACGATACTCAGGGTCACTTGGTCGCCCTGCTCGTTGGCTGCACTGCTGCCGGACTGAAGAGCGAAGCAGGGATTTCATGCTTATGTAGGCAGCCTGGCACGCTGCTCCGTCAGCGTAGGCAGAGACGAGGATGCGCAGTAGGATGCAGTTGCGTCACGATGACCAAAAGGCACAGGCAGTCTGCATCGTTGATGGCCAGCCGTTGCGTTGATCCAAGGCCCCTGGAAACGTGTGGCTGTAAACGATATACAGGATCACTTGGTCGTCCTGCTCGTTGGTGCACTTCTGCTGGACTGAAAAGCGAAGACAGGGATTTCAGACTTATGTAGGCAGCCTGGCACGCTGCTCCGCCAGCGTCGGCAGAGACGAGGATGCGCAGTAGGATGCACTGGCGTCACGATGACCAAAGGGCACAGGCAGTCTGCGTCGTTGATGGCCAGCCGTTGCGTTGATCCAAGGCCCCAGGAAACGTATGGCTGTAACGATATACAGGGTCCCTTGGGTCGTCCTGCTCGTTGGGTGCACTGCTGGCCGGACAGAAGAGCCATGCAGGGATTACAGACTTATGTAGGCAGCCGGGCACGCTGTTCCGTCAGCGTAGGCAGAGACGAAGATGCGCAGTAGGATGCACTGGCGTCATGGTGACCAAAGGGCACAGGCAGTCTTCGTCGTTTATGGCCAGCCGTTGCGTTGATCCAAGGCCCCAGGAAACGTGTGGCTGTAACGATATACAGCGTCACTTGGTCGTCCTGCTCGTTGGGTGCACTGCTGCCAGACTGAAGAGCGAAGCAGGGATTTCAGGCTTATGTAGGCAGCCTGGCACGCTGCTCCTTCAGCGTCGGCAGAGACGAGGATGCGAAGTAGGATGCACTGGCGACACGATGTCCAAAGGGAACGGGCAGTCCTGCGCCATTGATGGCCAGCCGTTGTGTTGATCCAAGGCCCCAGGAAACGTGTGGCTGCAACGATACTCAGGGTCACTTGGTCGCCCTGCTCGTTGGCTGCACTGCTGCCGGACTGAAGAGCCAAGCAGGGATTACAGACTTATGTAGGCAACCGGGCACGCTGTTCCGTCAGCCTTAAGCAGAGACGAGGATGCGAAGTAGGATGCACTGGCGACACGATGACCAAAGGGAACGGGCAGTCTGCGTCATTGATGGCCAGCCGTTATGTTGATCCAAGGCCCCAGGAAAACGTGTGGATGTAACGATACTCAGTGTCACTTGCGCCCTGCTCGTTGGGTGCACTGCTGCCGGACTGAAGAGCGAACGCAGGGATATCATGCTTATGTAGGCAGCCTGGCACGCTGCTCCGTCAGCGTAGGCAGAGACGAGGATGCGCAGTAGGATGCACTGGCGTCACGATGACCAAAAGGCACAGGCAGGTCTGCATCGTTGATGGCCAGCCGTTGCGTTGATCCAAGGCACCTGGAAACGTGTGGCTGTAACGATATACAGGATCACTTGGTCGTCCTGCTCGTTGGGTGCACTTCTGCTGGACCTGAAAAGCAAAGCAGGGATTTTCAGGCTTATGTAAGCAGCCTGGCACGCTGCTCCGCCAGCGTCGGCAGAGACGAGGATGCGCAGTAGGATGCACTGGCGTCACGATGACCAAAGGGCACAGGCAGTCTGCGTCTTTGATGGCCAGCCGTTGCGTTGATCCAAGGCCCCAGGAAACGTATGGCTGTAACGATATACAGCGTCACTTGGTCGTCCTGCTCGTTGTGTGCACAGCTGCCGGACTGAAGAGCGAAACAGGGATTTCAGGCTTATGTAGGCAGCCTGGCACGCTGCTCCTTCAGCGTCGGCAGAGACGAGGATGCGCAGTAGGATGCACTGGCGTCACAAAGACCAAAGGGCACAGGCAGTGTGCGTCGTTGATGGCCAGCAGTTGCGTTGACCCAAGGCCCCAGGAAACGAGTGGCTGTAACGATATACAGGGTCACTTGGTCGTCCTGCTCGGTTGCACTGCTGCCGGACTGAAGAGCGAAGCAGGAATTTCATGCTTATGTAGGCAGCCTGGCACGTTGCTCCGTCAGTGTAGGCAGAGACGAGGATGCGCAGTAGGATGCACTGGCGTCACGATGACCAAAGGGCACAGGCAGTCTGCGTCGTTGATGGCCAGCCGTTGTGTTGATCCAAGGAGCCAGGAAACGTGTGGCTGTAACGATACTCAGGGTCACTTGGTCGCCCTGCTCGTTGGCTGCACTGCTGCCGGACTGAAGAGCGAAGCAGTGATTTCATGCTTATGTAGGCAGCCTGGCACGCTGCTCCGTCAGCGTAGGCAGAGACGAGGATGCGCAGTAGGATGCACTGGCGTCATGGTGACCAAAGGGCACAGGCAGTCTTCGTCGTTTATGGCCAGCCGTTGCGTTGATCCAAGGCCCCAGGAAACGTGTGGCTGTAACGATATACAGGGTCACTTGGTCGTCCTGCTGGTTGGGTGCACTGCTGCCGGACTGAAGAGCGAAGCAGGGATTTCAGGCTTATGTAGGCAGCCTGGCACGCTGCTCCGTCAGCGTAGGCAGATACGAGGATGCGCTGCAGGATGCACTGGCGTCACGATGACCAAAGGGCACAGGCAGTCTGCGTCGTTGATGGCCAGCCGTTGCGTTGATCCAAGGCCCCAGGAGACGTGTGGCTGTAACGATATACAGGGTCACTTGGTCGTCCTGCTCGTTGGGTGCACTGCTGCCGGACTGAAGAGCGAAACAGGGATTTCAGGCTTATGTAGGCAGCCTGGCACGCTGCTCCTTCAGCGTCGGCAGAGACGAGGATGCGCTGCAGGATGCACTGGCGTCACGATGACCAAAGGGCACAGGCAGTCTGCGTCGTTGATGGCCAGCCGTTGCGTTGATCCAAGGCCCCAGGAAACGAGTGGCTGTAACGATATACAGGGTCACTTGGTCGTCCTGCTCGGTTGCACTGCTGCCGGACTGAAGAGCGAAGCAGGAATTTCATGCTTATGTAGGCAGCCGGGCACGCTGTTCCGTCAGCGTAGGCAGAGACGAGGATGCGAAGTAGGATGCACTGGCGTCACGATGACCAAAGGGAACGGGCAATCTGCGTCATTGATGGCCAGCCGTTGTGTTGATCCAAGGCCCCAGAAAACGTGTGGCTGTAACGATACTCAGGGTCACTTGGTCGTCCTGCTCGTTGGGTGCACTGCTGCCGGACTGAAGATCGAAGCAGGGATTCTAGACTTATGTAGGCAGCCGGGCACTCTGTTTCGTCAGCGTAGGCAGAGAGCAGGATGCGAAGTAGGATGCACTGGCGACACGATGACCAAAGGGAACGGGCAGTCTGCGTCGTTGATGGCCAGCCGTTGTGTTGATCCAAGGCCCCAGGAAACGTGTGGCTGTAACGATACTCAGGGTCACTTGGTCGCCCTGCTCGTTGGGTGCACTGCTGCCGGACTGAAGAGCGAAGCAGGGATTTCATGCTTATGTAGGCAGCCTGGCACGCTGCCCCGTCAGCGTAGGCAGAGACGAGGATGCGCAGTAGGATGCACTGGCGTCACGATGACCAAAAGGCAGAGGCAGTCTGCATCGTTGATGGCCAGCCGTTGCGTTGATCCAAGGCCCCTGGAAACGTGTGGCTGTAACGATATACAGGGTCACTTGGTCGTCCTGCTGGTTGGGTGCACTGCTGCCGGACTGAAGAGCGAAGCAGGGATTTCAGGCTTATGTAGGCAGCCTGGCACGCTGCTTCGTCAGCGTAGGCAGATACGAGGATGCGCTGTAGGATGCACTGGCGTCACGATGACCAAAGGGCACAGGCAGTCTGCGTCGTTGATGGCCAGCCGTTGCGTTGATCCAAGGCCCCAGGAAACGTGTGGCTGTAACGATATACAGGGTCACTTGGTCGTCCTGCTCGTTGGGTGCACTGCTGCCGGAATGAAGAGCGAAGCAGGGATTCAAGACTTATGTAGGCAGCCGGGCACGCTGTTCCGTCAGCGTAGGCAGAGACGAGGATGCGAAGTAGGATGCACTGGCGACACGATGACCAAAGGGAACGGGCAGTCTGCGTCATTGATGGCCAGCCGTTGTGTTGATCCAACGCCCCAGGAAACGTGTGGATGTAACGATACTCAGGGTCACTTGGTCGCCCTGCTCGTTGGATGCACTGCTGCCGGACTGAAGAGCGAAGCAGGGATTTCATGCTTATGTAGGCAGCCTGGCACGCTGCTCCATCAGCGTAGGCAGAGACGAGGATGCGCAGTAGGATGCACTGGGGTCATGGTGACCAAAGGGCACAGGCAGTCTTCGTCGTTTATGGCCAGCCGTTGCGTTGATCCAAGGCCCCAGGAAACGTGTGGCTGTAACGATATACAGGGTCACTTGGTCGTCCTGCTCGTTGGGTGCACTGCTGCCAGACTGAAGAGCGAAGCAGGGATTTCAGGCTTGTGTAGGCAGCCTGGCACGCTGCTCCGTCAGCGTAGGCAGAGACGAGGATGCGCAGTAGGATGCACTGGGGTCATGGTGACCAAAGGGCACAGGCAGTCTTCGTCGTTTATGGCCAGCCGTTGCGTTGATCCAAGGCCCCAGGAAACGTGTGGCTGTAACGATATACAGGGTCACTTGGTCGTCCTGCTCGTTGGGTGCACTGCTGCCAGACTGAAGAGCGAAGCAGGGATTTCAGGCTTGTGTAGGCAGCCTGTCACGCTGCTCCGTCAGCGTCGGCAGAGACGAGGATGCGCAGTAGGATGCACTGGCGTCACAAAGACCAAAGGGCACAGGCAGTGTGCGTCGTTGATGGCCAGCAGTTGCGTTGATCCAAGGCCCCAGGAGACGTGTGGCTGTAACGATATACAGGGTCACTTGGTCGTCCTGCTCGTTGGGTGCACTGCTGCCGGACTGAAGAGCGAAACAGGGATTTCAGGCTTATGTAGGCAGCCTGGCACGCTGCTCCTTCAGCGTCGGCAGAGACGAGGATGCGCTGCAGGATGCACTGGCGTCACGATGACCAAAGGGCACAGGCAGTCTGCGTCGTTGATTTCCAGCCGTTGCGTTGATCCAAGGCCCCAGGAAACGAGTGGCTGTAACGGTATACAGGGTCACTTGGTCGTCCTGCTCGGTTGCACTGCTGCCGGAATGAAGAGCGAAGCAGGGATTCAAGACTTATGTAGGCAGCCGGGCACGCTGTTCCGTCAGCGTAGGCAGAGACGAGGATGCGAAGTAGGATGCACTGGCGACACGATGACCAAAGGGAACGGGCAGTCTGCGTCATTGATGGCCAGCCGTTGTGTTGATCCAACGCCCCAGGAAACGTGTCGATGTAACGATACTCAGGGTCACTTGGTCGCCCTGCTCGTTCGATGCACTGCTGCCGGACTGAAGAGCGAAGCAGGGATTTCAGGCCTATGTAGGCAGCCTGGCACGCTGCTCCTTCAGCGTCGGCAGAGACGAGGATGCGCAGTAGGATGCACTGGCGTCACGATGACCAAAGGGCACAGGCAGTCTACGTCGTTGATGGCCAGCCGTTGCGTTGATCCAAGGCCCCAGGAAACGTGTGGCTGCAACGATATACAGGATCACTTGGTCGTCCTGCTCGTTGGGTGCACTTCTGCTGGACTGAAAAGCAAAGCAGGGATTTCAGGCTTATGTAGGCAGCCTGGCACGCTGCTCCGCCAGCGTCGGCAGATACGAGGATGCGCAGTAGGATGCACTGGCGTCACGATGACCAAAGGGCACAGGCAGTGTGCGTCGTTGATGGCCAGCAGTTGCGTGGACCCAAGGCCCCAGGAAACGAGTGGCTGTAACGATATACAGGGTCACTTGGTCGTCCTGCTCGTTGGGTGCACTGCTGCCGGACTGAAGATCGAAGCAGGGATTCTAGACTTATGTAGGCAGCCGGGCACTCTGTTTCGTCAGCGTAGGCAGAGAGGAGGATGCGAAGTAGGATGCACTGGCGACACGATGACCAAAGGGAACGGGCAGTCTGCGTCATTGATGGCCAGCCGTTGTGTTGATCCAAGGCCCCAGGAAACGTGTGGCTGTAACGATACTCAGGGTCACTTGGTCGTCCTGCTCGTTGGGTGCACTTCTGCTGGACTGAAAAGCAAAGCAGGGATTTCATGCTTATGTAGGCAGCCTGGCACGCTGCTCCGTCAGCGTAGGCAGAGATTGGATGCGCAGTAGGATGCAGTGGCGTCACGATGACCAAAAGGCACAGGCAGTCTGCATCGTTGATGGCCAGCCGTTGCGTTGATCCAAGGCCCCTGGAAACGTGTGGCTGTAACGATATACAGGATCACTTGGTCGTCCTGCTCGTTGGGGGCACTTCTGCTGGACTGAAAAGCGAAGCAGGGATTTCAGGCTTGTGTAGGCAGCCTGGCACGCTGCTCCGTCAGCGTCGGCAGAGACGGGGATGCGCAGTAGGATGCACTGGCGTCACGATGACCAAAGGGCACAGGCAGTCTGCGTCGTTGATGGCCAGCCGTTGCGTTGATCCAAGGCCCCAGGAAACGTATGGCTGTAACGATATACAGGGTCCCTTGGTCGTCCTGCTCGTTGGGTGCACTGCTGCCGGACTGAAGAGCCAAGCCGGGATTAAAGACTTATGTAGGCAGCCGGGCACGCTGTTCCGTCAGCGTAGGCAGAGACGAAGATGCGCAGTAGGATGCACTGGCGTCATGGTGACCAAAGGGCACAGGCAGTCTTCGTCGTTTATGGCCAGCCGTTGCGTTGATCCAAGGCCCCAGGAAACGTGTGGCTGTAACGATATACAGGGTCACTTGGTCGCCCTGCTCGTTGGCTGCACTGCTGCCGGACTGAAGAGCCAAGCAGGGATTACAGACTTATGTAGGCAACCGGGCACGCTGTTCCGTCAGCTTAAGCAGAGACGAGGATGCGAAGTAGGATGCACTGGCGACACGATGACCAAAGGGAACGGGCAGTCTGCGTCATTGATGGCCAGCCGTTATGTTGATCCAAGGCCCCAGGAAACGTGTGGATGTAACGATACTCAGTGTCACTTGGTCGCCCTGCTCGTTGGGTGCACTGCTGCCGGACTGAAGAGCGAAGCAGGGATATCATGCTTATGTAGGCAGCCTGGCACGCTGCTCCGTCAGCGTAGGCAGAGACGAGGATGCGCAGTAGGATGCACTGGCGTCACGATGACCAAAAGGCACAGGCAGTCTGCATCGTTGATGACCAGCCGTTGCGTTGATCCAAGGCACCTGGAAACGTGTGGCTGTAACGATATACAGGATCACTTGGTCGTCCTGCTCGTTGGGTGCACTTCTGCTGGACTGAAAAGCAAAGCAGGGATTTCAGGCTTATGTAAGCAGCCTGGCACGCTGCTCCGCCAGCGTCGGCAGAGACGAGGATGCGCAGTAGGATGCACTGGCGTCACGATGACCAAAGGGCACAGGCAGTCTGCGTCTTTGATGGCCAGCCGTTGCGTTGATCCAAGGCCCCAGGAAACGTATGGCTGTAACGATATACAGAGTCACTTGGTCGTCCTGCTCGTTGTGTGCACAGCTGCCGGACTGAAGAGCGAAACAGGGATTTCAGGCTTATGTAGGCAGCCTGGCACGCTGCTCCTTCAGCGTCGGCAGAGACGAGGATGCGCAGTAGGATGCACTGGCGTCACAAAGACCAAAGGGCACAGGCAGTGTGCGTCGTTGATGGCCAGCAGTTGCGTTGACCCAAGGCCCCAGGAAACGAGTGGCTGTAACGATATACAGGGTCACTTGGTCGTCCTGCTCGGTTGCACTGCTGCCGGACTGAAGAGCGAAGCAGGAATTTCATGCTTATGTAGGCAGCCTGGCACGTTGCTCCGTCAGTGTAGGCAGAGACGAGGATGCGCAGTAGGATGCACTGGCGTCACGATGACCAAAGGGCACAGGCAGTCTGCGTCGTTGATGGCCAGCCGTTGTGTTGATCCAAGGAGCCAGGAAACGTGTGGCTGTAACGATACTCAGGGTCACTTGGTCGCCCTGCTCGTTGGCTGCACTGCTGCCGGACTGAAGAGCGAAGCAGTGATTTCATGCTTATGTAGGCAGCCTGGCACGCTGCTCCGTCAGCGTAGGCAGAGACGAGGATGCGCAGTAGGATGCACTGGCGTCATGGTGACCAAAGGGCACAGGCAGTCTTCGTCGTTTATGGCCAGCCGTTGCGTTGATCCAAGGCCCCAGGAAACGTGTGGCTGTAACGATATACAGGGTCACTTGGTCGTCCTGCTGGTTGGGTGCACTGCTGCCGGACTGAAGAGCGAAGCAGGGATTTCAGGCTTATGTAGGCAGCCTGGCACGCTGCTCCGTCAGCGTAGGCAGATACGAGGATGCGCTGCAGGATGCACTGGCGTCACGATGACCAAAGGGCACAGGCAGTCTGCGTCGTTGATGGCCAGCCGTTGCGTTGATCCAAGGCCCCAGGAGACGTGTGGCTGTAACGATATACAGGGTCACTTGGTCGTCCTGCTCGTTGGGTGCACTGCTGCCGGACTGAAGAGCGAAACAGGGATTTCAGGCTTATGTAGGCAGCCTGGCACGCTGCTCCTTCAGCGTCGGCAGAGACGAGGATGCGCTGCAGGATGCACTGGCGTCACGATGACCAAAGGGCACAGGCAGTCTGCGTCGTTGATGGCCAGCCGTTGCGTTGATCCAAGGCCCCAGGAAACGAGTGGCTGTAACGATATACAGGGTCACTTGGTCGTCCTGCTCGGTTGCACTGCTGCCGGACTGAAGAGCGAAGCAGGAATTTCATGCTTATGTAGGCAGCCGGGCACGCTGTTCCGTCAGCGTAGGCAGAGACGAGGATGCGAAGTAGGATGCACTGGCGTCACGATGACCAAAGGGAACGGGCAATCTGCGTCATTGATGGCCAGCCGTTGTGTTGATCCAAGGCCCCAGGAAACGTGTGGCTGTAACGATACTCAGGGTCACTTGGTCGTCCTGCTCGTTGGGTGCACTGCTGCCGGACTGAAGATCGAAGCAGGGATTCTAGACTTATGTAGGCAGCCGGGCACTCTGTTTCGTCAGCGTAGGCAGAGAGCAGGATGCGAAGTAGGATGCACTGGCGACACGATGACCAAAGGGAACGGGCAGTCTGCGTCGTTGATGGCCAGCCGTTGTGTTGATCCAAGGCCCCAGGAAACGTGTGGCTGTAACGATACTCAGGGTCACTTGGTCGCCCTGCTCGTTGGGTGCACTGCTGCCGGACTGAAGAGCGAAGCAGGGATTTCATGCTTATGTAGGCAGCCTGGCACGCTGCCCCGTCAGCGTAGGCAGAGACGAGGATGCGCAGTAGGATGCACTGGCGTCACGATGACCAAAAGGCAGAGGCAGTCTGCATCGTTGATGGCCAGCCGTTGCGTTGATCCAAGGCCCCTGGAAACGTGTGGCTGTAACGATATACAGGGTCACTTGGTCGTCCTGCTGGTTGGGTGCACTGCTGCCGGACTGAAGAGCGAAGCAGGGATTTCAGGCTTATGTAGGCAGCCTGGCACGCTGCTTCGTCAGCGTAGGCAGATACGAGGATGCGCTGTAGGATGCACTGGCGTCACGATGACCAAAGGGCACAGGCAGTCTGCGTCGTTGATGGCCAGCCGTTGCGTTGATCCAAGGCCCCAGGAAACGTGTGGCTGTAACGATATACAGGGTCACTTGGTCGTCCTGCTCGTTGGGTGCACTGCTGCCGGAATGAAGAGCGAAGCAGGGATTCAAGACTTATGTAGGCAGCCGGGCACGCTGTTCCGTCAGCGTAGGCAGAGACGAGGATGCGAAGTAGGATGCACTGGCGACACGATGACCAAAGGGAACGGGCAGTCTGCGTCATTGATGGCCAGCCGTTGTGTTGATCCAACGCCCCAGGAAACGTGTGGATGTAACGATACTCAGGGTCACTTGGTCGCCCTGCTCGTTGGATGCACTGCTGCCGGACTGAAGAGCGAAGCAGGGATTTCATGCTTATGTAGGCAGCCTGGCACGCTGCTCCATCAGCGTAGGCAGAGACGAGGATGCGCAGTAGGATGCACTGGGGTCATGGTGACCAAAGGGCACAGGCAGTCTTCGTCGTTTATGGCCAGCCGTTGCGTTGATCCAAGGCCCCAGGAAACGTGTGGCTGTAACGATATACAGGGTCACTTGGTCGTCCTGCTCGTTGGGTGCACTGCTGCCAGACTGAAGAGCGAAGCAGGGATTTCAGGCTTGTGTAGGCAGCCTGGCACGCTGCTCCGTCAGCGTAGGCAGAGACGAGGATGCGCAGTAGGATGCACTGGGGTCATGGTGACCAAAGGGCACAGGCAGTCTTCGTCGTTTATGGCCAGCCGTTGCGTTGATCCAAGGCCCCAGGAAACGTGTGGCTGTAACGATATACAGGGTCACTTGGTCGTCCTGCTCGTTGGGTGCACTGCTGCCAGACTGAAGAGCGAAGCAGGGATTTCAGGCTTGTGTAGGCAGCCTGTCACGCTGCTCCGTCAGCGTCGGCAGAGACGAGGATGCGCAGTAGGATGCACTGGCGTCACAAAGACCAAAGGGCACAGGCAGTGTGCGTCGTTGATGGCCAGCAGTTGCGTTGATCCAAGGCCCCAGGAGACGTGTGGCTGTAACGATATACAGGGTCACTTGGTCGTCCTGCTCGTTGGGTGCACTGCTGCCGGACTGAAGAGCGAAACAGGGATTTCAGGCTTATGTAGGCAGCCTGGCACGCTGCTCCTTCAGCGTCGGCAGAGACGAGGATGCGCTGCAGGATGCACTGGCGTCACGATGACCAAAGGGCACAGGCAGTCTGCGTCGTTGATTTCCAGCCGTTGCGTTGATCCAAGGCCCCAGGAAACGAGTGGCTGTAACGGTATACAGGGTCACTTGGTCGTCCTGCTCGGTTGCACTGCTGCCGGAATGAAGAGCGAAGCAGGGATTCAAGACTTATGTAGGCAGCCGGGCACGCTGTTCCGTCAGCGTAGGCAGAGACGAGGATGCGAAGTAGGATGCACTGGCGACACGATGACCAAAGGGAACGGGCAGTCTGCGTCATTGATGGCCAGCCGTTGTGTTGATCCAACGCCCCAGGAAACGTGTCGATGTAACGATACTCAGGGTCACTTGGTCGCCCTGCTCGTTCGATGCACTGCTGCCGGACTGAAGAGCGAAGCAGGGATTTCAGGCCTATGTAGGCAGCCTGGCACGCTGCTCCTTCAGCGTCGGCAGAGACGAGGATGCGCAGTAGGATGCACTGGCGTCACGATGACCAAAGGGCACAGGCAGTCTACGTCGTTGATGGCCAGCCGTTGCGTTGATCCAAGGCCCCAGGAAACGTGTGGCTGCAACGATATACAGGATCACTTGGTCGTCCTGCTCGTTGGGTGCACTTCTGCTGGACTGAAAAGCAAAGCAGGGATTTCAGGCTTATGTAGGCAGCCTGGCACGCTGCTCCGCCAGCGTCGGCAGATACGAGGATGCGCAGTAGGATGCACTGGCGTCACGATGACCAAAGGGCACAGGCAGTGTGCGTCGTTGATGGCCAGCAGTTGCGTGGACCCAAGGCCCCAGGAAACGAGTGGCTGTAACGATATACAGGGTCACTTGGTCGTCCTGCTCGTTGGGTGCACTGCTGCCGGACTGAAGATCGAAGCAGGGATTCTAGACTTATGTAGGCAGCCGGGCACTCTGTTTCGTCAGCGTAGGCAGAGAGGAGGATGCGAAGTAGGATACACTGGCGACACGATGACCAAAGGGAACGGGCAGTCTGCGTCATTGATGGCCAGCCGTTGTGTTGATCCAAGGCCCCAGGAAACGTGTGGCTGTAACGATACTCAGGGTCACTTGGTCGTCCTGCTCGTTGGGTGCACTTCTGCTGGACTGAAAAGCAAAGCAGGGATTTCATGCTTATGTAGGCAGCCTGGCACGCTGCTCCGTCAGCGTAGGCAGAGATTGGATGCGCAGTAGGATGCAGTGGCGTCACGATGACCAAAAGGCACAGGCAGTCTGCATCGTTGATGGCCAGCCGTTGCGTTGATCCAAGGCCCCTGGAAACGTGTGGCTGTAACGATATACAGGATCACTTGGTCGTCCTGCTCGTTGGGGGCACTTCTGCTGGACTGAAAAGCGAAGCAGGGATTTCAGGCTTGTGTAGGCAGCCTGGCACGCTGCTCCGTCAGCGTCGGCAGAGACGGGGATGCGCAGTAGGATGCACTGGCGTCACGATGACCAAAGGGCACAGGCAGTCTGCGTCGTTGATGGCCAGCCGTTGCGTTGATCCAAGGCCCCAGGAAACGTATGGCTGTAACGATATACAGGGTCCCTTGGTCGTCCTGCTCGTTGGGTGCACTGCTGCCGGACTGAAGAGCCAAGCCGGGATTAAAGACTTATGTAGGCAGCCGGGCACGCTGTTCCGTCAGCGTAGGCAGAGACGAAGATGCGCAGTAGGATGCACTGGCGTCATGGTGACCAAAGGGCACAGGCAGTCTTCGTCGTTTATGGCCAGCCGTTGCGTTGATCCAAGGCCCCAGGAAACGTGTGGCTGTAACGATATACAGGGTCACTTGGTCGTCCTGCTCGTTTGGTGCACTGCTGCCAGACAGAAGAGCGAAGCAGGGATTTCAGGCTTGTGTAGGCAGCCTGGCACGCTGCTCCGTCAGCGTCGGCAGAGACGAGGATTCGTAGTAGGATGCACTGGCGTCACAAAGACCAAAGGGCACAGGCAGTGTGCGTCGTTGATGGCCAGCAGTTGCGTTGACCCAAGCCCCCAGGAAACGAGTGGCTGTAACGATATACAGGGTCACTTGGTCGTCCTGCTGGTTGGGTGCACTGCTGCCGGACTGAAGAGCGAAGCAGGGATTTAAGGCTTATGTAGGCAGCCTGGCACGCTGCTCCCTCAGCGTAGGCAGATACGAGGATGCGCTGCAGGATGCACTGGCGTCACGATGACCAAAGGGCACAGGCAGTCTTCGTCGTTTATGGCCAGCCGTTGCGTTGATCCAAGGCCCCAGGAAACGTGTGGCTGTAACGATATACAGGGTCACTTGGTCGTCCTGCTCGTTGGGTGCACTGCTGCCAGACTGAAGAGCGAAGCAGGGATTTCAGGCTTGTGCAGGCAGCCTGGCACGCTGCTCCATCAGCGTAGGCAGAGACGAGGATGCGCAGTAGGATGCACTGGCGTCATGGTGACCAAAGGGCACAGGCAGTCTTCGTCATTTATGGCCAGCCGTTGCGTTGATCCAAGGCCCCAGGAAACGTGTGGCTGTAACGATATACAGGGTCACTTGGTCGTCCTGCTCGTTGGGTGCACTGCTGCCAGACTGAAGAGCGAAGCAGGGATTTCAGGCTTGTGTAGGCAGCCTGGCACGCTGCTCCGTCAGCGTAGGCAGAGACGAGGATGCGCAGTAGGATGCACTGGGGTCATGGTGACCAAAGGGCACAGGCAGTCTTCGTCGTTTATGGCCAGCCGTTGCGTTGATCCAAGGCCCCAGGAAACGTGTGGCTGTAACGATATACAGGGTCACTTGGTCGTCCTGCTCGTTGGGTGCACTGTTGCCAGACTGAAGAGCGAAGCAGGGATTTCAGGCTTGTGTAGGCAGCCTGTCACGCTGCTCCGTCAGCGTCGGCAGAGACGAGGATGCGCAGTAGGATGCACTGGCGTCACAAAGACCAAAGGGCACAGGCAGTGTGCGTCGTTGATGGCCAGCAGTTGCGTTGATCCAAGGCCCCAGGAGACGTGTGGCTGTAACGATATACAGGGTCACTTGGTCGTCCTGCTCGTTGGGTGCACTGCTGCCGGACTGAAGAGCGAAACAGGGATTTCAGGCTTATGTAGGCAGCCTGGCACGCTGCTCCTTCAGCGTCGGCAGAGACGAGGATGCGCTGCAGGATGCACTGGCGTCTCGATGACCAAAGGGCACAGGCAGTCTGCGTCGTTGATTTCCAGCCGTTGCGTTGATCCAAGGCCCCAGGAAACGAGTGGCTGTAACGGTATACAGGGTCACTTGGTCGTCCTGCTCGGTTGCACTGCTGCCGGAATGAAGAGCGAAGCAGGGATTCAAGACTTATGTAGGCAGCCGGGCACGCTGTTCCGTCAGCGTAGGCAGAGACGAGGATGCGAAGTAGGATGCACTGGCGACACGATGACCAAAGGGAACGGGCAGTCTGCGTCATTGATGGCCAGCCGTTGTGTTGATCCAACGCCCCAGGAAACGTGTCGATGTAACGATACTCAGGGTCACTTGGTCGCCCTGCTCGTTCGATGCACTGCTGCCGGACTGAAGAGCGAAGCAAGGATTTCATGCTTATGTAGGCAGCCTGGCACGCTGCTCCATCAGCGTAGGCAGAGACGAGGATGCGCAGTAGGATGCACTGGCGTCACGATGACCAAAAGGCACAGGCAGTCTGCATCGTTGATGGCCAGCCGTTGCGTTGATCCAAGGCCCCTGGAAACGTGTGGCTGTAACGATATACAGGATCACTTGGTCGTCCTGCTCGTTGGGTGCACTTCTGCTGGACTGAAAAGCAAAGCAGGGATTTCAGGCTTATGTAGGCAGCCTGGCACGCTGCTCCGCCAGCGTCGGCAGATACGAGGATGCGCAGTAGGATGCACTGGCGTCACGATGACCAATGGGCACACGCAGTCTGCGTCGTTGATGGCCAGCCGTTGCGTTGATCCAAGGCCCCAGGAAACGTATGGCTGTAACGATATACAGAGTCACTTGGTCGTACTGCTCGTGTGCACTGCTGCCGGACTGAAGAGCGAAACAGGGATTTCAGGCTTATGTAGGCAGCCTGGCACGCTGCTCCTTCAGCGTCGGCAGAGACGAGGATGCGCAGTAGGATGCACTGGCGTCACAAAGACCAAAGGGCACAGGCAGTGTGCGTCGTTGATGGCCAGCAGTTGCGTTGACCCAAGGCCCCAGGAAACGAGTGGCTGTAACGATATACAGGGTCACTTGGTCGTCCTGCTCGGTTGCACTGCTGCCGGACTGAAGAGCGAAGCAGGAATTTCATGCTTATGTAGGCAGCCTGGCACGTTGCTCCGTCAGTGTAGGCAGAGACGAGGATGCGCAGTAGGATGCACTGGCGTCACGATGACCAAAGGGCACAGGCAGTCTGCGTCGTTGATGGCCAGCCGTTGTGTTGATCCAAGGAGCCAGGAAACGTGTGGCTGTAACGATACTCAGGGTCACTTGGTCGCCCTGCTCGTTGGCTGCACTGCTGCCGGACTGAAGAGCGAAGCAGTGATTTCATGCTTATGTAGGCAGCCTGGCACGCTGCTCCGTCAGCGTAGGCAGAGACGAGGATGCGCAGTAGGATGCACTGGCGTCATGGTGACCAAAGGGCACAGGCAGTCTTCGTCGTTTATGGCCAGCCGTTGCGTTGATCCAAGGCCCCAGGAAACGTGTGGCTGTAACGATATACAGGGTCACTTGGTCGTCCTGCTGGTTGGGTGCACTGCTGCCGGACTGAAGAGCGAAGCAGGGATTTCAGGCTTATGTAGGCAGCCTGGCACGCTGCTCCGTCAGCGTAGGCAGATACGAGGATGCGCTGCAGGATGCACTGGCGTCACGATGACCAAAGGGCACAGGCAGTCTGCGTCGTTGATGGCCAGCCGTTGCGTTGATCCAAGGCCCCAGGAGACGTGTGGCTGTAACGATATACAGGGTCACTTGGTCGTCCTGCTCGTTGGGTGCACTGCTGCCGGACTGAAGAGCGAAACAGGGATTTCAGGCTTATGTAGGCAGCCTGGCACGCTGCTCCTTCAGCGTCGGCAGAGACGAGGATGCGCTGCAGGATGCACTGGCGTCACGATGACCAAAGGGCACAGGCAGTCTGCGTCGTTGATGGCCAGCCGTTGCGTTGATCCAAGGCCCCAGGAAACGAGTGGCTGTAACGATATACAGGGTCACTTGGTCGTCCTGCTCGGTTGCACTGCTGCCGGACTGAAGAGCGAAGCAGGAATTTCATGCTTATGTAGGCAGCCGGGCACGCTGTTCCGTCAGCGTAGGCAGAGACGAGGATGCGAAGTAGGATGCACTGGCGTCACGATGACCAAAGGGAACGGGCAATCTGCGTCATTGATGGCCAGCCGTTGTGTTGATCCAAGGCCCCAGGAAACGTGTGGCTGTAACGATACTCAGGGTCACTTGGTCGTCCTGCTCGTTGGGTGCACTGCTGCCGGACTGAAGATCGAAGCAGGGATTCTAGACTTATGTAGGCAGCCGGGCACTCTGTTTCGTCAGCGTAGGCAGAGAGCAGGATGCGAAGTAGGATGCACTGGCGACACGATGACCAAAGGGAACGGGCAGTCTGCGTCGTTGATGGCCAGCCGTTGTGTTGATCCAAGGCCCCAGGAAACGTGTGGCTGTAACGATACTCAGGGTCACTTGGTCGCCCTGCTCGTTGGGTGCACTGCTGCCGGACTGAAGAGCGAAGCAGGGATTTCATGCTTATGTAGGCAGCCTGGCACGCTGCCCCGTCAGCGTAGGCAGAGACGAGGATGCGCAGTAGGATGCACTGGCGTCACGATGACCAAAAGGCAGAGGCAGTCTGCATCGTTGATGGCCAGCCGTTGCGTTGATCCAAGGCCCCTGGAAACGTGTGGCTGTAACGATATACAGGGTCACTTGGTCGTCCTGCTGGTTGGGTGCACTGCTGCCGGACTGAAGAGCGAAGCAGGGATTTCAGGCTTATGTAGGCAGCCTGGCACGCTGCTTCGTCAGCGTAGGCAGATACGAGGATGCGCTGTAGGATGCACTGGCGTCACGATGACCAAAGGGCACAGGCAGTCTGCGTCGTTGATGGCCAGCCGTTGCGTTGATCCAAGGCCCCAGGAAACGTGTGGCTGTAACGATATACAGGGTCACTTGGTCGTCCTGCTCGTTGGGTGCACTGCTGCCGGAATGAAGAGCGAAGCAGGGATTCAAGACTTATGTAGGCAGCCGGGCACGCTGTTCCGTCAGCGTAGGCAGAGACGAGGATGCGAAGTAGGATGCACTGGCGACACGATGACCAAAGGGAACGGGCAGTCTGCGTCATTGATGGCCAGCCGTTGTGTTGATCCAACGCCCCAGGAAACGTGTGGATGTAACGATACTCAGGGTCACTTGGTCGCCCTGCTCGTTGGATGCACTGCTGCCGGACTGAAGAGCGAAGCAGGGATTTCATGCTTATGTAGGCAGCCTGGCACGCTGCTCCATCAGCGTAGGCAGAGACGAGGATGCGCAGTAGGATGCACTGGGGTCATGGTGACCAAAGGGCACAGGCAGTCTTCGTCGTTTATGGCCAGCCGTTGCGTTGATCCAAGGCCCCAGGAAACGTGTGGCTGTAACGATATACAGGGTCACTTGGTCGTCCTGCTCGTTGGGTGCACTGCTGCCAGACTGAAGAGCGAAGCAGGGATTTCAGGCTTGTGTAGGCAGCCTGGCACGCTGCTCCGTCAGCGTAGGCAGAGACGAGGATGCGCAGTAGGATGCACTGGGGTCATGGTGACCAAAGGGCACAGGCAGTCTTCGTCGTTTATGGCCAGCCGTTGCGTTGATCCAAGGCCCCAGGAAACGTGTGGCTGTAACGATATACAGGGTCACTTGGTCGTCCTGCTCGTTGGGTGCACTGCTGCCAGACTGAAGAGCGAAGCAGGGATTTCAGGCTTGTGTAGGCAGCCTGTCACGCTGCTCCGTCAGCGTCGGCAGAGACGAGGATGCGCAGTAGGATGCACTGGCGTCACAAAGACCAAAGGGCACAGGCAGTGTGCGTCGTTGATGGCCAGCAGTTGCGTTGATCCAAGGCCCCAGGAGACGTGTGGCTGTAACGATATACAGGGTCACTTGGTCGTCCTGCTCGTTGGGTGCACTGCTGCCGGACTGAAGAGCGAAACAGGGATTTCAGGCTTATGTAGGCAGCCTGGCACGCTGCTCCTTCAGCGTCGGCAGAGACGAGGATGCGCTGCAGGATGCACTGGCGTCACGATGACCAAAGGGCACAGGCAGTCTGCGTCGTTGATTTCCAGCCGTTGCGTTGATCCAAGGCCCCAGGAAACGAGTGGCTGTAACGGTATACAGGGTCACTTGGTCGTCCTGCTCGGTTGCACTGCTGCCGGAATGAAGAGCGAAGCAGGGATTCAAGACTTATGTAGGCAGCCGGGCACGCTGTTCCGTCAGCGTAGGCAGAGACGAGGATGCGAAGTAGGATGCACTGGCGACACGATGACCAAAGGGAACGGGCAGTCTGCGTCATTGATGGCCAGCCGTTGTGTTGATCCAACGCCCCAGGAAACGTGTCGATGTAACGATACTCAGGGTCACTTGGTCGCCCTGCTCGTTCGATGCACTGCTGCCGGACTGAAGAGCGAAGCAGGGATTTCAGGCCTATGTAGGCAGCCTGGCACGCTGCTCCTTCAGCGTCGGCAGAGACGAGGATGCGCAGTAGGATGCACTGGCGTCACGATGACCAAAGGGCACAGACAGTCTACGTCGTTGATGGCCAGCCGTTGCGTTGATCCAAGGCCCCAGGAAACGTGTGGCTGCAACGATATACAGGATCACTTGGTCGTCCTGCTCGTTGGGTGCACTTCTGCTGGACTGAAAAGCAAAGCAGGGATTTCAGGCTTATGTAGGCAGCCTGGCACGCTGCTCCGCCAGCGTCGGCAGATACGAGGATGCGCAGTAGGATGCACTGGCGTCACGATGACCAAAGGGCACAGGCAGTGTGCGTCGTTGATGGCCAGCAGTTGCGTGGACCCAAGGCCCCAGGAAACGAGTGGCTGTAACGATATACAGGGTCACTTGGTCGTCCTGCTCGTTGGGTGCACTGCTGCCGGACTGAAGATCGAAGCAGGGATTCTAGACTTATGTAGGCAGCCGGGCACTCTGTTTCGTCAGCGTAGGCAGAGAGGAGGATGCGAAGTAGGATACACTGGCGACACGATGACCAAAGGGAACGGGCAGTCTGCGTCATTGATGGCCAGCCGTTGTGTTGATCCAAGGCCCCAGGAAACGTGTGGCTGTAACGATACTCAGGGTCACTTGGTCGTCCTGCTCGTTGGGTGCACTTCTGCTGGACTGAAAAGCAAAGCAGGGATTTCATGCTTATGTAGGCAGCCTGGCACGCTGCTCCGTCAGCGTAGGCAGAGATTGGATGCGCAGTAGGATGCAGTGGCGTCACGATGACCAAAAGGCACAGGCAGTCTGCATCGTTGATGGCCAGCCGTTGCGTTGATCCAAGGCCCCTGGAAACGTGTGGCTGTAACGATATACAGGATCACTTGGTCGTCCTGCTCGTTGGGGGCACTTCTGCTGGACTGAAAAGCGAAGCAGGGATTTCAGGCTTGTGTAGGCAGCCTGGCACGCTGCTCCGTCAGCGTCGGCAGAGACGGGGATGCGCAGTAGGATGCACTGGCGTCACGATGACCAAAGGGCACAGGCAGTCTGCGTCGTTGATGGCCAGCCGTTGCGTTGATCCAAGGCCCCAGGAAACGTATGGCTGTAACGATATACAGGGTCCCTTGGTCGTCCTGCTCGTTGGGTGCACTGCTGCCGGACTGAAGAGCCAAGCCGGGATTAAAGACTTATGTAGGCAGCCGGGCACGCTGTTCCGTCAGCGTAGGCAGAGACGAAGATGCGCAGTAGGATGCACTGGCGTCATGGTGACCAAAGGGCACAGGCAGTCTTCGTCGTTTATGGCCAGCCGTTGCGTTGATCCAAGGCCCCAGGAAACGTGTGGCTGTAACGATATACAGGGTCACTTGGTCGTCCTGCTCGTTTGGTGCACTGCTGCCAGACAGAAGAGCGAAGCAGGGATTTCAGGCTTGTGTAGGCAGCCTGGCACGCTGCTCCGTCAGCGTCGGCAGAGACGAGGATTCGTAGTAGGATGCACTGGCGTCACAAAGACCAAAGGGCACAGGCAGTGTGCGTCGTTGATGGCCAGCAGTTGCGTTGACCCAAGCCCCCAGGAAACGAGTGGCTGTAACGATATACAGGGTCACTTGGTCGTCCTGCTGGTTGGGTGCACTGCTGCCGGACTGAAGAGCGAAGCAGGGATTTAAGGCTTATGTAGGCAGCCTGGCACGCTGCTCCCTCAGCGTAGGCAGATACGAGGATGCGCTGCAGGATGCACTGGCGTCACGATGACCAAAGGGCACAGGCAGTCTTCGTCGTTTATGGCCAGCCGTTGCGTTGATCCAAGGCCCCAGGAAACGTGTGGCTGTAACGATATACAGGGTCACTTGGTCGTCCTGCTCGTTGGGTGCACTGCTGCCAGACTGAAGAGCGAAGCAGGGATTTCAGGCTTGTGCAGGCAGCCTGGCACGCTGCTCCATCAGCGTAGGCAGAGACGAGGATGCGCAGTAGGATGCACTGGCGTCATGGTGACCAAAGGGCACAGGCAGTCTTCGTCATTTATGGCCAGCCGTTGCGTTGATCCAAGGCCCCAGGAAACGTGTGGCTGTAACGATATACAGGGTCACTTGGTCGTCCTGCTCGTTGGGTGCACTGCTGCCAGACTGAAGAGCGAAGCAGGGATTTCAGGCTTGTGTAGGCAGCCTGGCACGCTGCTCCGTCAGCGTAGGCAGAGACGAGGATGCGCAGTAGGATGCACTGGGGTCATGGTGACCAAAGGGCACAGGCAGTCTTCGTCGTTTATGGCCAGCCGTTGCGTTGATCCAAGGCCCCAGGAAACGTGTGGCTGTAACGATATACAGGGTCACTTGGTCGTCCTGCTCGTTGGGTGCACTGTTGCCAGACTGAAGAGCGAAGCAGGGATTTCAGGCTTGTGTAGGCAGCCTGTCACGCTGCTCCGTCAGCGTCGGCAGAGACGAGGATGCGCAGTAGGATGCACTGGCGTCACAAAGACCAAAGGGCACAGGCAGTGTGCGTCGTTGATGGCCAGCAGTTGCGTTGATCCAAGGCCCCAGGAGACGTGTGGCTGTAACGATATACAGGGTCACTTGGTCGTCCTGCTCGTTGGGTGCACTGCTGCCGGACTGAAGAGCGAAACAGGGATTTCAGGCTTATGTAGGCAGCCTGGCACGCTGCTCCTTCAGCGTCGGCAGAGACGAGGATGCGCTGCAGGATGCACTGGCGTCTCGATGACCAAAGGGCACAGGCAGTCTGCGTCGTTGATTTCCAGCCGTTGCGTTGATCCAAGGCCCCAGGAAACGAGTGGCTGTAACGGTATACAGGGTCACTTGGTCGTCCTGCTCGGTTGCACTGCTGCCGGAATGAAGAGCGAAGCAGGGATTCAAGACTTATGTAGGCAGCCGGGCACGCTGTTCCGTCAGCGTAGGCAGAGACGAGGATGCGAAGTAGGATGCACTGGCGACACGATGACCAAAGGGAACGGGCAGTCTGCGTCATTGATGGCCAGCCGTTGTGTTGATCCAACGCCCCAGGAAACGTGTCGATGTAACGATACTCAGGGTCACTTGGTCGCCCTGCTCGTTCGATGCACTGCTGCCGGACTGAAGAGCGAAGCAAGGATTTCATGCTTATGTAGGCAGCCTGGCACGCTGCTCCATCAGCGTAGGCAGAGACGAGGATGCGCAGTAGGATGCACTGGCGTCACGATGACCAAAAGGCACAGGCAGTCTGCATCGTTGATGGCCAGCCGTTGCGTTGATCCAAGGCCCCTGGAAACGTGTGGCTGTAACGATATACAGGATCACTTGGTCGTCCTGCTCGTTGGGTGCACTTCTGCTGGACTGAAAAGCAAAGCAGGGATTTCAGGCTTATGTAGGCAGCCTGGCACGCTGCTCCGCCAGCGTCGGCAGATACGAGGATGCGCAGTAGGATGCACTGGCGTCACGATGACCAATGGGCACACGCAGTCTGCGTCGTTGATGGCCAGCCGTTGCGTTGATCCAAGGCCCCAGGAAACGTATGGCTGTAACGATATACAGAGTCACTTGGTCGTACTGCTCGTGTGCACTGCTGCCGGACTGAAGAGCGAAACAGGGATTTCAGGCTTATGTAGGCAGCCTGGCACGCTGCTCCTTCAGCGTCGGCAGAGACGAGGATGCGTAGTAGGATGCACTGGCGTCACAAAGACCAAAGGGCACAGGCAGTGTGCGTCGTTGATGGCCAGCAGTTGCGTGGACCCAAGGCCCCAGGAAACGAGTGGCTGTAACGATATACAGGGTCACTTGGTCGTCCTGCTCTTTGGGTGCACTGCTGCCGGACTGAAGATCGAAGCAGGGATTCTAGACTTATGTAGGCAGCCGGGCACTCTGTTTCGTCAGCGTAGGCAGAGAGGAGGATGCGAAGTAGGATGCACTGGCGACACGATGACCAAAGGGAACGGGCAGTCTGCGTCATTGATGGCCAGCCGTTGTGTTGATCCAAGGCCCCAGGAAACGTGTGGCTGTAACGATACTCAGGGTCACTTGGTCGTCCTGCTCGTTGGGTGCACTTCTGCTGGACTGAAAAGCAAAGCAGGGATTTCATGCTTATGTAGGCAGCCTGGCACGCTGCTCCGTCAGCGTAGGCAGAGATTGGATGCGCAGTAGGATGCAGTGGCGTCACGATGACCAAAAGGCACAGGCAGTCTGCATCGTTGATGGCCAGCCGTTGCGTTGATCCAAGGCCCCTGGAAACGTGTGGCTGTAACGATATACAGGATCACTTGGTCGTCCTGCTCGTTGGGTGCACTTCTGCTGGACTGAAAAGCGAAGCAGGGATTTCAGGCTTGTGTAGGCAGCCTGGCACGCTGCTCCGTCAGCGTCGGCAGAGACGAGGATGCGCAGTAGGATGCACTGGCGTCACGATGACCAAAGGGCACAGGCAGTCTGCGTCGTTGATGGCCAGCCGTTGCGTTGATCCAAGGCCCCAGGAAACGTATGGCTGTAACGATATACAGGGTCCCTTGGTCGTCCTGCTCGTTGGGTGCACTGCTGCCGGACTGAAGAGCCAAGCCGGGATTAAAGACTTATGTAGGCAGCCGGGCACGCTGTTCCGTCAGCGTAGGCAGAGACGAAGATGCGCAGTAGGATGCACTGGCGTCATGGTGACCAAAGGGCACAGGCAGTCTTCGTCGTTTATGGCCAGCCGTTGCGTTGATCCAAGGCCCCAGGAAACGTGTGGCTGTAACGATATACAGGGTCACTTGGTCGTCCTGCTCGTTGGGTGCACTGCTGCCAGACTGAAGAGCGAAGCAGGGATTTCAGGCTTGTGTAGGCAGCCTGGCACGCTGCTCCGTCAGCGTCGGCAGAGACGAGGATGCGCAGTAGGATGCACTGGCGTCACAAAGACCAAAGGGCACAGGCAGTGTGCGTCGTTGATGGCCAGCAGTTGCGTTGACCCAAGGCCCCAGGAAACGTGGGGCTGTAATGATATACAGGGTCACTTGGTCGTCCTGCTCGTTGGGTGCACTGCTGCCGGAATGAAGAGCGAAACAGGGATTTCAGGCTTATGTAGGCAGCCTGGCACGCTGCTCCTTCAGCGTCGGCAGAGACGAGGATGCGCAGTAGGATGCACTGGCGTCACGATGACCAAAGGGCACAGGCAGTCTACGTCGTTGATGGCCAGCCCTTGTGTTGATCCAAGGCCCCAGGAAACGTGTGGCTGTAATGATATACAGGGTCACTTGGTCGTCCTGCTCGTTGGGTGCACTGCTGCCAGACAGAAGAGCGAAGCAGGGATTTCAGGCTTGTGTAGGCAGCCTGGCACGCTGCTCCGTCAGCGTCGGCAGAGACTAGGATTCGTAGTATGATGCACTGGCGTCACAAAGACCAAAGGGCACATGCAGTGTGCGTCGTTGATGGCCAGCAGTTGCGTTGACCCACGCCCCCAGGAAACGAGTGGCTGTAACGATATACAGGGTCACTTGGTCGTCCTGCTGGTTGGGTGCACTGCTGCCGGACTGAAGAGCGAAGCAGGGATTTCAGGCTTATGTAGGCAGCCTGGCACCATGCTCCGCCAGCGTAGGCAGAGACGAGGATGCGCAGTAGGATGCACTGGCGTCACGATGACCAAAGGGGACAGGCAGTCTGCATCGTTGATGGCCAGCCGTTGCGTTGATCCAAGGCCCCTGGAAACGTGTGGCTGTAACGATATACAGGGTCACTTGGTCGTCCTGCTCGTTGGGTGCACTTCTGCTGGACTGAAAAGCGAAGCAGGGATTTCAGGCTTATGTAGGCAGCCTGGCACCATGCTCCGCCAGCGTAGGCAGAGACGAGGATGCGCAGTAGGATGCACTGGCGTCACGATGACCAAAGGGGACAGGCAGTCTGCATCGTTGATGGCCAGCCGTTGCGTTGATCCAAGGCCCCTGGAAACGTGTGGCTGTAACGATATACAGGGTCACTTGGTCGTCCTGCTCGTTGGGTGCACTTCTGCTGGACTGAAAAGCGAAGCAGGGATTTCAGGCTTATGTAGGCAGCCTGGCACGCTGCTCCGTCAGCGTAGGCAGAGACGAGGATGCCCAGTAGGATGCACTGGCGTCACGATGACCAAAGGGCACAGGGAGTCTACGTCGTTGGTGGCCATCCGTTGCGTTGATCCAAGGTCCCAGGAAACGTGTGGTTGTAACGATATACAGGGTCACTTGGTCGTCCTGCTCGGTTGCACTGCTGCCGGACTGAAGAGCGAAGCAGGGATTTCAGGCTTATGTAGGCAGCCTGGCACGTTGCTCCGTCAGTGTAGGCAGAGACGAGGATGCGCAGTAGGATGCACTGGCGTCACGATGACCAAAGGGCACAGGCAGTCTGCGTCGTTGATGGCCATCCGTTGCGTTGATCCAAGGCCCCAGGAACCGTACGGCTGTAACGATATACAGGGTTCCTTGGTCGTCCTGCTCGTTGGGTGCACTGCTGCCGGACTGAAGAGCCAAGCAGGGATTACAGACTTATGTAGGCAGCCGGGCACGCTGTTCCGTCAGCGTAGGCAGAGACGAGGATGCTCAGTAGGATGCACTGGCGTCATGGTGACCAAAGGGCACAGGCAGTCTTCGTCGTTTATGGCCAGACGTTGCGTTGATCCAAGGCCCCAGGAAACGTGTGGCTGTAACGATATACAGGGTCACTTGGTCGTCCTGCTCGTTGGGTGCACTCCTGCCGGACTGAATAGCGAAGCAGGGATTTCAGGCTTATGCAGGCAGCCTGGCACGCTGCTCCGTCAGCGTAGGCAGAGACGAGGATGCGCAGTAGGATGCACTGGCGTCACGATGACCAAAGTGCACAGGCAGTCTGCGTCGTTGATGGCCAGCCGTTGCGTTGATCCAAGGCCCCAGGAAACGTGTGGCTGTAACGATATACAGGGTAACTTGGTCGTCCTGCTCGTTGGGTGCACTGCTGCCGCACTGAAGAGGGAAACAGTGATTTCAGGCTTATGTAGGCAGCCTGGCACGCTGCTCCCTCAGCGTCGGCAGAGACGAGGATGCGCAGTAGGATGCACTGGCGTCACGATGACCAAAGGGCACAGGCAGTCTACGACGTTGATGGCCAGCCCTTGTGTTGATCCAAGGCCCAAGGAAACGTGTGGCTGTAACGATACTCAGGGTCACTTGGTCGCCCTGCTCGTTGGGTGCACTGCTGCCAGACTGAAGAGCGAAGCAGGGATTTCAGGCTTATGTAGGCATCCTGGCACGCTGCTCCGTCAGCGTAGGCAGAGACGAGGATGAGCAGTAGGATGCACTGGCGTCACGATGACCAAAAGGCACAGGCAATCTGCATCGTTGATGGCCAGCCGTTGCGTTGATCCAAGGCGCCTGGAAACGTGTGGCTGTAACGATATACAGGGTCACTTGGTCGTCCTGCTCGTTGGGTGCACTGCTGCCGGACTGAAGAGCGAAGCAGGGATTTCAGGCTTATGTAGGCAGCCTGGCACGCTGCTCCGCCAGCGTCGGCAGAGACGAGGATGCGCAGTAGGATGCACTGGCGTCACGATGACCAAAGGGCACAGGCAGTCTACGTCGTTGATGGCCAGCCCTTGTGTTGATCCAAGGCCCCAGGAAACGTGTGGCTGTAACGATATACAGGGTCACTTGGTCGTCCTGCTCGTTGGCTGCACTGCTGCCGGACTGAAGAGCGAACCAGGGATTTCAGGCTTATGTAGGCAGCCGGTTACGCTGTTCCGTCATCGTAGGCACAGACAAAGATGCGCAGTAGGATGCACTGGCGTCACGATGACCAAAGGGCACAGGCAGTCTGCGTGGTTGATGGCCAGCCGTTGCGTTGATCCAAGGCCCCAGGAAACGTGTGGCTGAAACGATATACAGTGTCACTTGGTCGTCCTGCTCGATGGGTGCACTGCTGCCAGACTGAAGAGCGAAGCAGGGATTTCAGGCTTTTGTAGGCAGCCTGGAACGCTGCTCCGTCAGCGTAGGCAGAGACGAGGATGCGCAGTAGGATTCACTGGCATCACGAAGACCAAAGGGCACAGGCAGTCTGCGTCGTTGATGGCCAGCCGTTACGTTGAAACAAGGCCCCAGGAAACGTGTGGCTGTAACGATATACAGGGTCACTTGGTCGTCCTGCTCGTTGGGTGCACTGCTGCCGGAATGAAGAGCGAAGCAGGGATCCCAGACTTATGTAGGCAGCCGGGCACGCTGTTCCGTCAGCGCAGGCAGAGACGAGGATGCGCAGTAGGATGCACTGGCGTCACAATGACCAAAGGGCACAGGCAGTCTGCGTCGTTGATGGCCAGCCGTTGTGTTGATCCAAGGCCCCAGGAAACGTGTGGCTGTAACGATATACAGGGTCACTTGGTCGTCCTGCTCGTTGGGTGCACTGCTGCCGGACTGAAGAGCGAAGCAGGGATTCCAGACTTATGTAGGCAGCCGGGCACGCTGTTCCGTCAGCGTAGGCAGAGACGAGGATGCGCAGTAGGATGCACTGGTGTCACGATGACGAAAGGACACAGGCAGTCTGCGTGGTTGATGGCCAGCCGTTGCGTTGATCCAAGGTCCAAGGAAACGAGTGGCTGTAACGATATACAGGGTCACTTGGTCGTCCTGCTCGTTGGGTGCACTGCTGCCGGACTGAAGAGCGAAGCAGAGATTTCAAGCTTATGTAGAAAGCATGGCACGCTGCTCCGTCAGCGTCGGCAGAGACGAGGATGCACAGTAGGATGCACTGGCGTCACGATGACCAAAAGGCACAGGCAGTCAGCGCCGTTGATGGCCAGCCGTTGCGTTGATCCAAGGCCCCAGAAAACGTGTGGCTGTAACGATATACAGGGTCACTTGGTCGTTCTGCTCGTTGGGTGCACTGCTGCCGGACTGAAGAGCGAAGCAGTGATTTCAGGCTTATGTAGGCAGCCTGGCAAGCTGCTCCGTCAGCGTCGGCAGAGACGAGGATGCGCAGTAGGATGCACTGGCGTCACGAAGACCAAAGGGCACAGGCAGTGTGCGTCGTTGATGGCCAGCAGTTGCGTTGACCCAAGGCCCCAGGAAACGAGTGGCTGTAACGATATACAGGGTCACTTGGTCGTCCTGCTCGGTTGCACTGCTGCCGGACTGAGGAGCGAAGCAGGGATTCCAGGCTTATGTAGGCAGCCTGGCACGTTGCTCCGTCAGTGTAGGCAGAGACGAGGATGCGCAGTAGGATGCACTGGCGTCACGATGACCAAAGGGCACAGGCAGTCTGCGTCGTTGATGGCCATCCGTTGCGTTGATCCAAGGCCCCAGGAAACGTATGGCTGTAACGATATACACTGTTCCTTGGTCGTCCTGCTCGTTGGGTGCACTGCTGCCGGAATGAAGAGCGAAGCAGGGATTCCAGACTTATGTAGGCAGCCGGGCACGCTGTTCCGTCAGCGTAGGCAGAGACGAGGATGCGCAGTAGGATGCACTGGCGTCACGAAGACCAAAGGGCACAGGCAGTGTGCGTCGTTGATGGCCAGCAGTTGCGTTGACCCAAGGCCCCAGGAAACGAGTGGCTGTAACGATATACAGGGTCACTTGGTCGTCCTGCTCGGTTGCACTGCTGCCGGACTGAGGAGCGAAGCAGGGATTCCAGGCTTATGTAGGCAGCCTGGCACGTTGCTCCGTCAGTGTAGGCAGAGACGAGGATGCGCAGTAGGATGCACTGGCGTCACGATGACCAAAGGGCACAGGCAGTCTGCGTCGTTGATGGCCATCCGTTGCGTTGATCCAAGGCCCCAGGAAACGTATGGCTGTAACGATATACACTGTTCCTTGGTCGTCCTGCTCGTTGGGTGCACTGCTGCAGGACTGAAGAGCCAAGCAGGGATTACAGACTTATGTAGGCAGCCGGGCACGCTGTTCCGTCAGCGTAGGCAGAGACGAGGATGCTCAGCAGGATGCACTAGCGTCATGGTGACCAAACGGCACAGGCAGTCTTCGTCGTTTATGGCCAGCCGTTTGCGTTGATCCAAGGCCCCAGGAAACGTGTGGCTGTAACGATATACAGGGTCACTTGGTCGTCCTGCTCGTTGGGTGCACTGCTGCCGGTCTGAATAGCGAAGCAGGGATTTCAGGCTTATGCAGGCAGCCTGGCACGCTGCTCTGTCACCGTAGGCAGAGACGAGGATGCTCAGTAGGATGCACTGGCGTCATGGTGACCAAAGGGCACAGGCAGTCTGCGTCGTTGATGGCCAGCCATTGCGTTGATCCAAGGCCCCAGGAAACGTGTGGCTGTAACGATATACAGGGTCACTTGGTCGTCCTGCTCGTTGGCTGCACTGCTGCCGGACTGAAGAGCGAACCAGGGATTTCAGGCTTATGTAGGCAGCCGGTTACGCTGTTCCGTCACCGTAGGCACAGACAAAATGCGCAATAGGATGCACTGGCGTCACGATGACCAAAGGGCACAGGCAGTCTGCGTGGTTGATGGCCAGCCGTTGCGTTGATAGAAGGCCCCAGGAAACGTGTGGCTGAAACGATATACAGTGTCACTTGGTCGTCCTGCTCGATGGGTGCACTGCTGCCAGACTGAAGAGCGAAGCAGGGATTTCAGGCTTATGTAGGCAGCCTGGAACGCTGCTCCGTCAGCGTAGGCAGAGACGAGGATGCGCAGTAGGATTCACTGGCATCACGAAGACCAAAGGGCACAGGCAGTCTGCGTCGTTGATGGCCAGCCGTTACGTTGAAACAAGGCCCCAGGAAACGTGTGGCTGTAACGATACTCAGGGTCACTTGGTCGCCCTGCTCGTTGGGTGCACTGCTGCCGGACTGAAGAGCAAAGGAGGGATTTCAGGCTTATGTAAGCAGCCTGGCACGCTGCTCCGTCAGCGTAGGCAGAGACGAGGATGCGCAGTACGATGCAATGGCGTCACGATGACCAAAGGGCACAGGCAGTCTGCGTCGTTGATGGCCAGCCATTGCGTTGATCCAAGGCCCCAGGAAACGTGTGGCTGTAACGATATACAGGGTCACTTGGTCGTCCTGCTCGTTGGGTGCACTGCTGCCGGAATTAAGAGCGAAGCAGGGATCCCAGACTTATGTAGGCAGCCGGGCACGCTGTTCCGTCAGCGTAGGCAGAGACGAGGATGCGCAGTAGGATGCACTGGCGTCACAATGACCAAAGGGCACAGGCAGTCTGCGTCGTTGATGGCCAGCCGTTGCGTTGATCCAAGGCCCCAGGAAACGTGTGGCTGTAACGATATACAGGGTCACTTGGTCGTCCTGCTCGGGTGCACTGCTGCAGGACTGAAGCGCGAAGCAGGGATTTCAGGCTTATGTAGGAAGCCTGGCACGCAGCTCCGTCAGTGTATGCAGAGACGAGGATGCGCAGTAGGATGCACTGGCGTCACAATGACCAAAGGGCACAGGCAGTCTGCGTCGTTGATGGCCAGCCGTTGTGTTGATCCAAGGCCCCAGGAAACGTGTGGCTGTAACGATATACAGGGTCACTTGGTCGACCTGCTCGTTGGGTGCACTGCTGCCGTACTGAAGAGCGAAGCAGGGATTTCAGGCTTATGTAGGCAGCCTGGCACGCTGCTCCGTCAGCATAGGCAGATACGAGGATGCGCAGTAGAATGCACTGGCGTCACGATAACCAAAGGGCACAGGCAGTCTGCGTCGTTGATGGCCAGCCGTTGCGTTGATCCAAGGCCCCAGGAAACGTGTGGCTGTAACGATATACAGGGTCACTTGGACGTCCTGCTCGTTGGGTGCACTGTTGCCGGACTGAAGAGCGAAGCAGGGATTCCAGACTTATGTAGGCAGCCGGGCACGCTGTTCCGTCAGCGTAGGCAGAGACGAGGATGCGCAGTAGGATGCACTGGTGTCACGATGACGAAAGGACACAGGCAGTCTGCGTGGTTGATGGCCAGCCGTTGCGTTGATCCAAGGTCCAAGGAAACGAGTGGCTGTAACGATAAACAGGGTCACTTGGTCGTCCTGCTCGTTGGGTGCACTGCTGCCGGACTGAAGAGCGAAGCAGAGATTTCAAGCTTATGTAGAAAGCTTGGCACGCTGCTCCGTCAGCGTCGGCAGAGACGAGGATGCGCAGTAGGATGCACTGGCGTCACGATGACCAAAAGGCACAGGCAGTCAGCGCCGTTGATGGCCAGCCGTTGCGTTGATCCAAGGCCCCAGAAAACGTGTGGCTGTAACGATATACAGGGTCACTTGGTAGTTCTGCTCGTTGGGTGCACTGCTGCCGGACTGAAGAGCGAAGCAGGGATTTCAGGCTTATGTAGGCAGCCTGGCAAGCTGCTCCGTCAGCGTCGGCAGAGACGAGGATGCGCAGTAGGATGCACTGGCGTCACGATGACCAAAGGGCACAGGCAGTCTACGTCGTGTATTGCCAGCCGTTGTGTTGATCCAAGGCCCCAAGAAACGTGTGGCTGTAACGATATACAGGGTCACTTGGTCGTCCTGCTCGTTGGGTGCACTGCTGCCGGAATGAAGAGCGAAGCAGGGATTCCAGACTTATGTAGGCAGCCGGGCACGCTGTTCCGTCAGCGTAGGCAGAGACGAGGATGCGCAGTAGGATGCACTGGCGTCACGAAGACCAAAGGGCACAGGCAGTGTGCGTCGTTGATGGCCAGCAGTTGCGTTGACCCAAGGCCCCAGGAAACGAGTGGCTGTAACGATATACAGGGTCACTTGGTCGTCCTGCTCGGTTGCACTGCTGCCGGACTGAGGAGCGAAGCAGGGATTCCAGGCTTATGTAGGCAGCCTGGCACGTTGCTCCGTCAGTGTAGGCAGAGACGAGGATGCGCAGTAGGATGCACTGGCGTCACGATGACCAAAGGGCACAGGCAGTCTGCGTCGTTGATGGCCATCCGTTGCGTTGATCCAAGGCCCCAGGAAACGTATGGCTGTAACGATATACAGGGTTCCTTGGTCGTCCTGCTCGTTGGGTGCACTGCTGCAGGACTGAAGAGCCAAGCAGGGATTACAGACTTATGTAGGCAGCCGGGCACGCTGTTCCGTCAGCGTAGGCAGAGACGAGGATGCTCAGCAGGATGCACTAGCGTCATGGTGACCAAACGGCACAGGCAGTCTTCGTCGTTTATGGCCAGCCGTTTGCGTTGATCCAAGGCCCCAGGAAACGTGTGGCTGTAACGATATACAGGGTCACTTGGTCGTCCCGCTCGTTGGGTGCACTGCTGCCCGTCTGAATAGCGAAGCAGGGATTTCAGGCTTATGCAGGCAGCCTGGCACGCTGCTCTGTCACCGTAGGCAGAGACGAGGATGCTCAGTAGGATGCACTGGCGTCATGGTGACCAAAGGGCACAGGCAGTCTGCGTCGTTGATGGCCAGCCATTGCGTTGATCCAAGGCCCCAGGAAACGTGTGGCTGTAACGATATACAGGGTCACTTGGTCGTCCTGCTCGTTGGCTGCACTGCTGCCGGACTGAAGAGCGAACCAGGGATTTCAGGCTTATGTAGGCAGCCGGTTACGCTGTTCCGTCACCGTAGGCACAGACAAAATGCGCAATAGGATGCACTGGCGTCACGATGACCAAAGGGCACAGGCAGTCTGCGTGGTTGATGGCCAGCCGTTGCGTTGATCCAAGGCCCCAGGAAACGTGTGGCTGAAACGATATACAGTGTCACTTGGTCGTCCTGCTCGATGGGTGCACTGCTGCCAGACTGAAGAGCGAAGCAGGGATTTCAGGCTTATGCAGGCAGCCTGGAACGCTGCTCCGTCAGCGTAGGCAGAGACGAGGATGCGCAGTAGGATTCACTGGCATCACGAAGACCAAAGGGCACAGGCAGTCTACGACGTTGATGGCCAGCCCTTGAGTTGATCCAAGGCCCCAGGAAACGTGTGGCTATAACGATATACAGGGTCACTTGGTCGTCCGGCTCGTTGGGTGCACTGCTGCCGGAATAAGAGCGAAGCAGGGATTTCAGGCTTATGTAGGCAGCCTGGAACGCTGCTCCGTCAGCGTAGGCAGAGACGAGGATGCGCAGTAGGATTCACTGGCATCACGAAGACCAAAGGGCACAGGCAGTCTGCGTCGTTGATGGCCAGCCGTTACGTTGAAACAAGGCCCCAGGAAACGTGTGGCTGTAACGATATTCAGGGTCACTTGGTCGTCCTGCTCGTTGGGTGCACTGCTGCCGGAATGAAGAGCGAAGCAGGGATCCCAGACTTATGTAGGCAGCCGGGCACGCTGTTCCGTCAGCGCAGGCAGAGACGAGGATGCGCAGTAGGATGCACTGGCGTCACAATGACCAAAGGGCACAGGCAGTCTGCGTCGTTGATGGCCAGCCGTTGTGTTGATCCAAGGCCCCAGGAAACGTGTGGCTGTAACGATATACAGGGCCACTTGGTCGACCTGCTCGTTGGGTGCACTGCTGCCGTACTGAAGAGCGAAGCAGGGATTTCAGGCTTATGTAGGCAGCCTGGCACGCTGCTCCGTCAGCATAGGCAGATACGAGGATGCGCAGTAGAATGCACTGGCGTCACGATAACCAAAGGGCACAGGCAGTCTGCGTCGTTGATGGCCAGCCGTTGCGTTGATCCAAGGCCCCAGGAAACGTGTGGCTGTAACGATATACAGGGTCACTTGGTCGTCCTGCTCGTTGGGTGCACTGCTGCCGGACTGAAGAGCGAAGCAGGGATTCCAGACTTATGTAGGCAGCCGGGCACGCTGTTCCGTCAGCGTAGGCAGAGACGAGGATGCGCAGTAGGATGCACTGGTGTCACGATGACGAAAGGACACAGGCAGTCTGCGTGGTTGATGGCCAGCCGTTGCGTTGATCCAAGGTCCAAGGAAACGAGTGGCTGTAACGATATACAGGGTCACTTGGTCGTCCTGCTCGTTGGGTGCACTGCTGCCGGACTGAAGAGCGAAGCAGAGATTTCAAGCTTATGTAGAAAGCATGGCACGCTGCTCCGTCAGCGTCGGCAGAGACGAGGATGCACAGTAGGATGCACTGGCGTCACGATGACCAAAAGGCACAGGCAGTCAGCGCCGTTGATGGCCAGCCGTTGCGTTGATCCAAGGCCCCAGAAAACGTGTGGCTGTAACGATATACAGGGTCACTTGGTCGACCTGCTCGTTGGGTGCACTGCTGCCGTACTGAAGAGCGAAGCAGGGATTTCAGGCTTATGTAGGCAGCCTGGCACGCTGCTCCGTCAGCATAGGCAGATACGAGGATGCGCAGTAGAATGCACTGGCGTCACGATAACCAAAGGGCACAGGCAGTCTGCGTCGTTGATGGCCAGCCGTTGCGTTGATCCAAGGCCCCAGGAAACGTGTGGCTGTAACGATATACAAGGTCACTTGGTCGTCCTGCTCGTTGGGTGCACTGTTGCCGGACTGAAGAGCGAAGCAGGGATTCCAGACTTATGTAGGCAGCCGGGCACGCTGTTCCGTCAGCGTAGGCAGAGACGAGGATGCGCAGTAGGATGCACTGGTGTCACGATGACGAAAGGACACAGGCAGTCTGCGTGGTTGATGGCCAGCCGTTGCGTTGATCCAAGGTCCAAGGAAACGAGTGGCTGTAACGATATACAGGGTCACTTGGTCGTCCTGCTCGTTGGGTGCACTGCTGCCGGACTGAAGAGCGAAGCAGAGATTTCAAGCTTATGTAGAAAGCTTGGCACGCTGCTCCGTCAGCGTCGGCAGAGACGAGGATGCGCAGTAGGATGCACTGGCGTCACGATGACCAAAAGGCACAGGCAGTCAGCGCCGTTGATGGCCAGCCGTTGCGTTGATCCAAGGCCCCAGAAAACGTGTGGCTGTAACGATATACAGGGTCACTTGGTAGTTCTGCTCGTTGGGTGCACTGCTGCCGGACTGAAGAGCGAAGCAGGGATTTCAGGCTTATGTAGGCAGCCTGGCAAGCTGCTCCGTCAGCGTCGGCAGAGACGAGGATGCGCAGTAGGATGCACTGGCGTCACGATGACCAAAGGGCACAGGCAGTCTACGTCGTGTATTGCCAGCCGTTGTGTTGATCCAAGGCCCCAAGAAACGTGTGGCTGTAACGATATACAGGGTCACTTGGTCGTCCTGCTCGTTGGGTGCACTGCTGACGGAATGAAGAGCGAAGCAGGGATTCCAGACTTATGTAGGCAGCCGGGCACGCTGTTCCGTCAGCGTAGGCAGAGACGAGGATGCGCAGTAGGATGCACTGGCGTCACGAAGACCAAAGGGCACAGGCAGTGTGCGTCGTTGATGGCCAGCAGTTGCGTTGACCCAAGGCCCCAGGAAACGAGTGGCTGTAACGATATACAGGGTCACTTGGTCGTCCTGCTCGGTTGCACTGCTGCCGGACTGAGGAGCGAAGCAGGGATTCCAGGCTTATGTAGGCAGCCTGGCACGTTGCTCCGTCAGTGTAGGCAGAGACGAGGATGCGCAGTAGGATGCACTGGCGTCACGATGACCAAAGGGCACAGGCAGTCTGCGTCGTTGATGGCCATCCGTTGCGTTGATCCAAGGCCCCAGGAAACGTATGGCTGTAACGATATACAGGGTTCCTTGGTCGTCCTGCTCGTTGGGTGCACTGCTGCAGGACTGAAGAGCCAAGCAGGGATTACAGACTTATGTAGGCAGCCGGGCACGCTGTTCCGTCAGCGTAGGCAGAGACGAGGATGCTCAGCAGGATGCACTAGCGTCATGGTGACCAAACGGCACAGGCAGTCTTCGTCGTTTATGGCCAGCCGTTTGCGTTGATCCAAGGCCCCAGGAAACGTGTGGCTGTAACGATATACAGGGTCACTTGGTCGTCCCGCTCGTTGGGTGCACTGCTGCCGGTCTGAATAGCGAAGCAGGGATTTCAGGCTTATGCAGGCAGCCTGGCACGCTGCTCTGTCACCGTAGGCAGAGACGAGGATGCTCAGTAGGATGCACTGGCGTCATGGTGACCAAAGGGCACAGGCAGTCTGCGTCGTTGATGGCCAGCCATTGCGTTGATCCAAGGCCCCAGGAAACGTGTGGCTGTAACGATATACAGGGTCACTTGGTCGTCCTGCTCGTTGGCTGCACTGCTGCCGGACTGAAGAGCGAACCAGGGATTTCAGGCTTATGTAGGCAGCCGGTTACGCTGTTCCGTCACCGTAGGCACAGACAAAATGCGCAATAGGATGCACTGGCGTCACGATGACCAAAGGGCACAGGCAGTCTGCGTGGTTGATGGCCAGCCGTTGCGTTGATCCAAGGCCCCAGGAAACGTGTGGCTGAAACGATATACAGTGTCACTTGGTCGTCCTGCTCGATGGGTGCACTGCTGCCAGACTGAAGAGCGAAGCAGGGATTTCAGGCTTATGCAGGCAGCCTGGAACGCTGCTCCGTCAGCGTAGGCAGAGACGAGGATGCGCAGTAGGATTCACTGGCATCACGAAGACCAAAGGGCACAGGCAGTCTACGACGTTGATGGCCAGCCCTTGAGTTGATCCAAGGCCCCAGGAAACGTGTGGCTATAACGATATACAGGGTCACTTGGTCGTCCGGCTCGTTGGGTGCACTGCTGCCGGAATAAGAGCGAAGCAGGGATTTCAGGCTTATGTGGGCAGCCTGGAACGCTGCTCCGTCAGCGTAGGCAGAGACGAGGATGCGCAGTAGGATTCACTGGCATCACGAAGACCAAAGGGCACAGGCAGTCTGCGTCGTTGATGGCCAGCCGTTACGTTGAAACAAGGCCCCAGGAAACGAGTGGCTGTAACGATATACAGGGTCACTTGGTCGTCCTGCTCGTTGGGTGCACTGCTGCCGGACTGAAGAGCGAAGCAGAGATTTCAAGCTTATGTAGAAAGCATGGCACGCTGCTCCGTCAGCGTCGGCAGAGACGAGGATGCACAGTAGGATGCACTGGCGTCACGATGACCAAAAGGCACAGGCAGTCAGCGCCGTTGATGGCCAGCCGTTGCGTTGATCCAAGGCCCCAGAAAACGTGTGGCTGTAACGATATACAGGGTCACTTGGTCGACCTGCTCGTTGGGTGCACTGCTGCCGTACTGAAGAGCGAAGCAGGGATTTCAGGCTTATGTAGGCAGCCTGGCACGCTGCTCCGTCAGCATAGGCAGATACGAGGATGCGCAGTAGAATGCACTGGCGTCACGATAACCAAAGGGCACAGGCAGTCTGCGTCGTTGATGGCCAGCCGTTGCGTTGATCCAAGGCCCCAGGAAACGTGTGGCTGTAACGATATACAAGGTCACTTGGTCGTCCTGCTCGTTGGGTGCACTGTTGCCGGACTGAAGAGCGAAGCAGGGATTCCAGACTTATGTAGGCAGCCGGGCACGCTGTTCCGTCAGCGTAGGCAGAGACGAGGATGCGCAGTAGGATGCACTGGTGTCACGATGACGAAAGGACACAGGCAGTCTGCGTGGTTGATGGCCAGCCGTTGCGTTGATCCAAGGTCCAAGGAAACGAGTGGCTGTAACGATATACAGGGTCACTTGGTCGTCCTGCTCGTTGGGTGCACTGCTGCCGGACTGAAGAGCGAAGCAGAGATTTCAAGCTTATGTAGAAAGCTTGGCACGCTGCTCCGTCAGCGTCGGCAGAGACGAGGATGCGCAGTAGGATGCACTGGCGTCACGATGACCAAAAGGCACAGGCAGTCAGCGCCGTTGATGGCCAGCCGTTGCGTTGATCCAAGGCCCCAGAAAACGTGTGGCTGTAACGATATACAGGGTCACTTGGTAGTTCTGCTCGTTGGGTGCACTGCTGCCGGACTGAAGAGCGAAGCAGGGATTTCAGGCTTATGTAGGCAGCCTGGCAAGCTGCTCCGTCAGCGTCGGCAGAGACGAGGATGCGCAGTAGGATGCACTGGCGTCACGATGACCAAAGGGCACAGGCAGTCTACGTCGTGTATTGCCAGCCGTTGTGTTGATCCAAGGCCCCAAGAAACGTGTGGCTGTAACGATATACAGGGTCACTTGGTCGTCCTGCTCGTTGGGTGCACTGCTGACGGAATGAAGAGCGAAGCAGGGATTCCAGACTTATGTAGGCAGCCGGGCACGCTGTTCCGTCAGCGTAGGCAGAGACGAGGATGCGCAGTAGGATGCACTGGCGTCACGAAGACCAAAGGGCACAGGCAGTGTGCGTCGTTGATGGCCAGCAGTTGCGTTGACCCAAGGCCCCAGGAAACGAGTGGCTGTAACGATATACAGGGTCACTTGGTCGTCCTGCTCGGTTGCACTGCTGCCGGACTGAGGTGCGAAGCAGGGATTCCAGGCTTATGTAGGCAGCCTGGCACGTTGCTCCGTCAGTGTAGGCAGAGACGAGGATGCGCAGTAGGATGCACTGGCGTCACGATGACCAAAGGGCACAGGCAGTCTGCGTCGTTGATGGCCATCCGTTGCGTTGATCCAAGGCCCCAGGAAACGTATGGCTGTAACGATATACAGGGTTCCTTGGTCGTCCTGCTCGTTGGGTGCACTGCTGCAGGACTGAAGAGCCAAGCAGGGATTACAGACTTATGTAGGCAGCCGGGCACGCTGTTCCGTCAGCGTAGGCAGAGACGAGGATGCTCAGCAGGATGCACTAGCGTCATGGTGACCAAACGGCACAGGCAGTCTTCGTCGTTTATGGCCAGCCGTTTGCGTTGATCCAAGGCCCCAGGAAACGTGTGGCTGTAACGATATACAGGGTCACTTGGTCGTCCCGCTCGTTGGGTGCACTGCTGCCGGTCTGAATAGCGAAGCAGGGATTTCAGGCTTATGCAGGCAGCCTGGCACGCTGCTCTGTCACCGTAGGCAGAGACGAGGATGCTCAGTAGGATGCACTGGCGTCATGGTGACCAAAGGGCACAGGCAGTCTGCGTCGTTGATGGCCAGCCATTGCGTTGATCCAAGGCCCCAGGAAACGTGTGGCTGTAACGATATACAGGGTCACTTGGTCGTCCTGCTCGTTGGCTGCACTGCTGCCGGACTGAAGAGCGAACCAGGGATTTCAGGCTTATGTAGGCAGCCGGTTACGCTGTTCCGTCACCGTAGGCACAGACAAAATGCGCAATAGGATGCACTGGCGTCACGATGACCAAAGGGCACAGGCAGTCTGCGTGGTTGATGGCCAGCCGTTGCGTTGATCCAAGGCCCCAGGAAACGTGTGGCTGAAACGATATACAGTGTCACTTGGTCGTCCTGCTCGATGGGTGCACTGCTGCCAGACTGAAGAGCGAAGCAGGGATTTCAGGCTTATGCAGGCAGCCTGGAACGCTGCTCCGTCAGCGTAGGCAGAGACGAGGATGCGCAGTAGGATTCACTGGCATCACGAAGACCAAAGGGCACAGGCAGTCTACGACGTTGATGGCCAGCCCTTGAGTTGATCCAAGGCCCCAGGAAACGTGTGGCTATAACGATATACAGGGTCACTTGGTCGTCCGGCTCGTTGGGTGCACTGCTGCCGGAATAAGAGCGAAGCAGGGATTTCAGGCTTATGTAGGCAGCCTGGAACGCTGCTCCGTCAGCGTAGGCAGAGACGAGGATGCGCAGTAGGATTCACTGGCATCACGAAGACCAAAGGGCACAGGCAGTCTGCGTCGTTGATGGCCAGCCGTTACGTTGAAACAAGGCCCCAGGAAACGTGTGGCTGTAACGATATTCAGGGTCACTTGGTCGTCCTGCTCGTTGGGTGCACTGCTGCCGGAATGAAGAGCGAAGCAGGGATCCCAGACTTATGTAGGCAGCCGGGCACGCTGTTCCGTCAGCGCAGGCAGAGACGAGGATGCGCAGTAGGATGCACTGGCGTCACAATGACCAAAGGGCACAGGCAGTCTGCGTCGTTGATGGCCAGCCGTTGTGTTGATCCAAGGCCCCAGGAAACGTGTGGCTGTAACGATATACAGGGCCACTTGGTCGACCTGCTCGTTGGGTGCACTGCTGCCGTACTGAAGAGCGAAGCAGGGATTTCAGGCTTATGAAGGCAGCCTGGCACGCTGCTCCGTCAGCATAGGCAGATACGAGGATGCGCAGTAGAATGCACTGGCGTCACGATAACCAAAGGGCACAGGCAGTCTGCGTCGTTGATGGCCAGCCGTTGCGTTGATCCAAGGCCCCAGGAAACGTGTGGCTGTAACGATATACAGGGTCACTTGGTCGTCCTGCTCGTTGGGTGCACTGCTGCCGGACTGAAGAGCGAAGCAGGGATTCCAGACTTATGTAGGCAGCCGGGCACGCTGTTCCGTCAGCGTAGGCAGAGACGAGGATGCGCAGTAGGATGCACTGGTGTCACGATGACGAAAGGACACAGGCAGTCTGCGTGGTTGATGGCCAGCCGTTGCGTTGATCCAAGGTCCAAGGAAACGAGTGGCTGTAACGATATACAGGGTCACTTGGTCGTCCTGCTCGTTGGGTGCACTGCTGCCGGACTGAAGAGCGAAGCAGAGATTTCAAGCTTATGTAGAAAGCATGGCACGCTGCTCCGTCAGCGTCGGCAGAGACGAGGATGCACAGTAGGATGCACTGGCGTCACGATGACCAAAAGGCACAGGCAGTCAGCGCCGTTGATGGCCAGCCGTTGCGTTGATCCAAGGCCCCAGAAAACGTGTGGCTGTAACGATATACAGGGTCACTTGGTCGTTCTGCTCGTTGGGTGCACTGCTGCCGGAATGAAGAGCGAAGCAGTGATTTCAGGCTTATGTAGGCAGCCTGGCAAGCTGCTCCGTCAGCGTCGGCAGAGACGAGGATGCGCAGTAGGATGCACTGGCGTCACGAAGACCAAAGGGCACAGGCAGTGTGCGTCGTTGATGTCCAGCAGTTGCGTTGACCCAAGGCCCCAGGAAACGAGTGGCTGTAACGATATACAGGGTCACTTGGTCGTCCTGCTCGGTTGCACTGCTGCCGGACTGAGGAGCGAAGCAGGGATTCCAGGCTTATGTAGGCAGCCTGGCACGTTGCTCCGTCAGTGTAGGCAGAGACGAGGATGCGCAGTAGGATGCACTGGCGTCACGATGACCAAAGGGCACAGGCAGTCTGCGTCGTTGATGGCCATCCGTTGCGTTGATCCAAGGCCCCAGGAAACGTATGGCTGTAACGATATACACTGTTCCTTGGTCGTCCTGCTCGTTGGGTGCACTGCTGCCGGAATGAAGAGCGAAGCAGGGATTCCAGACTTATGTAGGCAGCCGGGCACGCTGTTCCGTCAGCGTAGGCAGAGACGAGGATGCGCAGTAGGATGCACTGGCGTCACGAAGACCAAAGGGCACAGGCAGTGTGCGTCGTTGATGGCCAGCAGTTGCGTTGACCCAAGGCCCCAGGAAACGAGTGGCTGTAACGATATACAGGGTCACTTGGTCGTCCTGCTCGGTTGCACTGCTGCCGGACTGAGGAGCGAAGCAGGGATTCCAGGCTTATGTAGGCAGCCTGGCACGTTGCTCCGTCAGTGTAGGCAGAGACGAGGATGCGCAGTAGGATGCACTGGCGTCACGATGACCAAAGGGCACAGGCAGTCTGCGTCGTTGATGGCCATCCGTTGCGTTGATCCAAGGCCCCAGGAAACGTATGGCTGTAACGATATACACTGTTCCTTGGTCGTCCTGCTCGTTGGGTGCACTGCTGCAGGACTGAAGAGCCAAGCAGGGATTACAGACTTATGTAGGCAGCCGGGCACGCTGTTCCGTCAGCGTAGGCAGAGACGAGGATGCTCAGCAGGATGCACTAGCGTCATGGTGACCAAACGGCACAGGCAGTCTTCGTCGTTTATGGCCAGCCGTTTGCGTTGATCCAAGGCCCCAGGAAACGTGTGGCTGTAACGATATACAGGGTCACTTGGTCGTCCTGCTCGTTGGGTGCACTGCTGCCGGTCTGAATAGCGAAGCAGGGATTTCAGGCTTATGCAGGCAGCCTGGCACGCTGCTCTGTCACCGTAGGCAGAGACGAGGATGCTCAGTAGGATGCACTGGCGTCATGGTGACCAAAGGGCACAGGCAGTCTGCGTCGTTGATGGCCAGCCATTGCGTTGATCCAAGGCCCCAGGAAACGTGTGGCTGTAACGATATACAGGGTCACTTGGTCGTCCTGCTCGTTGGCTGCACTGCTGCCGGACTGAAGAGCGAACCAGGGATTTCAGGCTTATGTAGGCAGCCGGTTACGCTGTTCCGTCACCGTAGGCACAGACAAAATGCGCAATAGGATGCACTGGCGTCACGATGACCAAAGGGCACAGGCAGTCTGCGTGGTTGATGGCCAGCCGTTGCGTTGATAGAAGGCCCCAGGAAACGTGTGGCTGAAACGATATACAGTGTCACTTGGTCGTCCTGCTCGATGGGTGCACTGCTGCCAGACTGAAGAGCGAAGCAGGGATTTCAGGCTTATGTAGGCAGCCTGGAACGCTGCTCCGTCAGCGTAGGCAGAGACGAGGATGCGCAGTAGGATTCACTGGCATCACGAAGACCAAAGGGCACAGGCAGTCTGCGTCGTTGATGGCCAGCCGTTACGTTGAAACAAGGCCCCAGGAAACGTGTGGCTGTAACGATACTCAGGGTCACTTGGTCGCCCTGCTCGTTGGGTGCACTGCTGCCGGACTGAAGAGCAAAGGAGGGATTTCAGGCTTATGTAAGCAGCCTGGCACGCTGCTCCGTCAGCGTAGGCAGAGACGAGGATGCGCAGTACGATGCAATGGCGTCACGATGACCAAAGGGCACAGGCAGTCTGCGTCGTTGATGGCCAGCCATTGCGTTGATCCAAGGCCCCAGGAAACGTGTGGCTGTAACGATATACAGGGTCACTTGGTCGTCCTGCTCGTTGGGTGCACTGCTGCCGGAATTAAGAGCGAAGAAGGGATCCCAGACTTATGTAGGCAGCCGGGCACGCTGTTCCGTCAGCGTAGGCAGAGACGAGGATGCGCAGTAGGATGCACTGGCGTCACAATGACCAAAGGGCACAGGCAGTCTGCGTCGTTGATGGCCAGCCGTTGCGTTGATCCAAGGCCCCAGGAAACGTGTGGCTGTAACGATATACAGGGTCACTTGGTCGTCCTGCTCGGGTGCACTGCTGCAGGACTGAAGCGCGAAGCAGGGATTTCAGGCTTATGTAGGAAGCCTGGCACGCAGCTCCGTCAGTGTATGCAGAGACGAGGATGCGCAGTAGGATGCACTGGCGTCACAATGACCAAAGGGCACAGGCAGTCTGCGTCGTTGATGGCCAGCCGTTGTGTTGATCCAAGGCCCCAGGAAACGTGTGGCTGTAACGATATACAGGGTCACTTGGTCGACCTGCTCGTTGGGTGCACTGCTGCCGTACTGAAGAGCGAAGCAGGGATTTCAGGCTTATGTAGGCAGCCTGGCACGCTGCTCCGTCAGCATAGGCAGATACGAGGATGCGCAGTAGAATGCACTGGCGTCACGATAACCAAAGGGCACAGGCAGTCTGCGTCGTTGATGGCCAGCCGTTGCGTTGATCCAAGGCCCCAGGAAACGTGTGGCTGTAACGATATACAGGGTCACTTGGTCGTCCTGCTCGTTGGGTGCACTGTTGCCGGACTGAAGAGCGAAGCAGGGATTCCAGACTTATGTAGGCAGCCGGGCACGCTGTTCCGTCAGCGTAGGCAGAGACGAGGATGCGCAGTAGGATGCACTGGTGTCACGATGACGAAAGGACACAGGCAGTCTGCGTGGTTGATGGCCAGCCGTTGCGTTGATCCAAGGTCCAAGGAAACGAGTGGCTGTAACGATATACAGGGTCACTTGGTCGTCCTGCTCGTTGGGTGCACTGCTGCCGGACTGAAGAGCGAAGCAGAGATTTCAAGCTTATGTAGAAAGCTTGGCACGCTGCTCCGTCAGCGTCGGCAGAGACGAGGATGCGCAGTAGGATGCACTGGCGTCACGATGACCAAAAGGCACAGGCAGTCAGCGCCGTTGATGGCCAGCCGTTGCGTTGATCCAAGGCCCCAGAAAACGTGTGGCTGTAACGATATACAGGGTCACTTGGTAGTTCTGCTCGTTGGGTGCACTGCTGCCGGACTGAAGAGCGAAGCAGGGATTTCAGGCTTATGTAGGCAGCCTGGCAAGCTGCTCCGTCAGCGTCGGCAGAGACGAGGATGCGCAGTAGGATGCACTGGCGTCACGATGACCAAAGGGCACAGGCAGTCTACGTCGTGTATTGCCAGCCGTTGTGTTGATCCAAGGCCCCAAGAAACGTGTGGCTGTAACGATATACAGGGTCACTTGGTCGTCCTGCTCGTTGGGTGCACTGCTGCCGGAATGAAGAGCGAAGCAGGGATTCCAGACTTATGTAGGCAGCCGGGCACGCTGTTCCGTCAGCGTAGGCAGAGACGAGGATGCGCAGTAGGATGCACTGGCGTCACGAAGACCAAAGGGCACAGGCAGTGTGCGTCGTTGATGGCCAGCAGTTGCGTTGACCCAAGGCCCCAGGAAACGAGTGGCTGTAACGATATACAGGGTCACTTGGTCGTCCTGCTCGGTTGCACTGCTGCCGGACTGAGGAGCGAAGCAGGGATTCCAGGCTTATGTAGGCAGCCTGGCACGTTGCTCCGTCAGTGTAGGCAGAGACGAGGATGCGCAGTAGGATGCACTGGCGTCACGATGACCAAAGGGCACAGGCAGTCTGCGTCGTTGATGGCCATCCGTTGCGTTGATCCAAGGCCCCAGGAAACGTATGGCTGTAACGATATACAGGGTTCCTTGGTCGTCCTGCTCGTTGGGTGCACTGCTGCAGGACTGAAGAGCCAAGCAGGGATTACAGACTTATGTAGGCAGCCGGGCACGCTGTTCCGTCAGCGTAGGCAGAGACGAGGATGCTCAGCAGGATGCACTAGCGTCATGGTGACCAAACGGCACAGGCAGTCTTCGTCGTTTATGGCCAGCCGTTTGCGTTGATCCAAGGCCCCAGGAAACGTGTGGCTGTAACGATATACAGGGTCACTTGGTCGTCCCGCTCGTTGGGTGCACTGCTGCCGGTCTGAATAGCGAAGCAGGGATTTCAGGCTTATGCAGGCAGCCTGGCACGCTGCTCTGTCACCGTAGGCAGAGACGAGGATGCTCAGTAGGATGCACTGGCGTCATGGTGACCAAAGGGCACAGGCAGTCTGCGTCGTTGATGGCCAGCCATTGCGTTGATCCAAGGCCCCAGGAAACGTGTGGCTGTAACGATATACAGGGTCACTTGGTCGTCCTGCTCGTTGGCTGCACTGCTGCCGGACTGAAGAGCGAACCAGGGATTTCAGGCTTATGTAGGCAGCCGGTTACGCTGTTCCGTCACCGTAGGCACAGACAAAATGCGCAATAGGATGCACTGGCGTCACGATGACCAAAGGGCACAGGCAGTCTGCGTGGTTGATGGCCAGCCGTTGCGTTGATCCAAGGCCCCAGGAAACGTGTGGCTGAAACGATATACAGTGTCACTTGGTCGTCCTGCTCGATGGGTGCACTGCTGCCAGACTGAAGAGCGAAGCAGGGATTTCAGGCTTATGCAGGCAGCCTGGAACGCTGCTCCGTCAGCGTAGGCAGAGACGAGGATGCGCAGTAGGATTCACTGGCATCACGAAGACCAAAGGGCACAGGCAGTCTACGACGTTGATGGCCAGCCCTTGAGTTGATCCAAGGCCCCAGGAAACGTGTGGCTATAACGATATACAGGGTCACTTGGTCGTCCGGCTCGTTGGGTGCACTGCTGCCGGAATAAGAGCGAAGCAGGGATTTCAGGCTTATGTAGGCAGCCTGGAACGCTGCTCCGTCAGCGTAGGCAGAGACGAGGATGCGCAGTAGGATTCACTGGCATCACGAAGACCAAAGGGCACAGGCAGTCTGCGTCGTTGATGGCCAGCCGTTACGTTGAAACAAGGCCCCAGGCAACGTGTGGCTGTAACGATATTCAGGGTCACTTGGTCGTCCTGCTCGTTGGGTGCACTGCTGCCGGAATGAAGAGCGAAGCAGGGATCCCAGACTTATGTAGGCAGCCGGGCACGCTGTTCCGTCAGCGCAGGCAGAGACGAGGATGCGCAGTAGGATGCACTGGCGTCACAATGACCAAAGGGCACAGGCAGTCTGCGTCGTTGATGGCCAGCCGTTGTGTTGATCCAAGGCCCCAGGAAACGTGTGGCTGTAACGATATACAGGGCCACTTGGTCGACCTGCTCGTTGGGTGCACTGCTGCCGTACTGAAGAGCGAAGCAGGGATTTCAGGCTTATGTAGGCAGCCTGGCACGCTGCTCCGTCAGCATAGGCAGATACGAGGATGCGCAGTAGAATGCACTGGCGTCACGATAACCAAAGGGCACAGGCAGTCTGCGTCGTTGATGGCCAGCCGTTGCGTTGATCCAAGGCCCCAGGAAACGTGTGGCTGTAACGATATACAGGGTCACTTGGTCGTCCTGCTCGTTGGGTGCACTGCTGCCGGACTGAAGAGCGAAGCAGGGATTCCAGACTTATGTAGGCAGCCGGGCACGCTGTTCCGTCAGCGTAGGCAGAGACGAGGATGCGCAGTAGGATGCACTGGTGTCACGATGACGAAAGGACACAGGCAGTCTGCGTGGTTGATGGCCAGCCGTTGCGTTGATCCAAGGTCCAAGGAAACGAGTGGCTGTAACGATATACAGGGTCACTTGGTCGTCCTGCTCGTTGGGTGCACTGCTGCCGGACTGAAGAGCGAAGCAGAGATTTCAAGCTTATGTAGAAAGCATGGCACGCTGCTCCGTCAGCGTCGGCAGAGACGAGGATGCACAGTAGGATGCACTGGCGTCACGATGACCAAAAGGCACAGGCAGTCAGCGCCGTTGATGGCCAGCCGTTGCGTTGATCCAAGGCCCCAGAAAACGTGTGGCTGTAACGATATACAGGGTCACTTGGTCGTTCTGCTCGTTGGGTGCACTGCTGCCGGAATGAAGAGCGAAGCAGTGATTTCAGGCTTATGTAGGCAGCCTGGCAAGCTGCTCCGTCAGCGTCGGCAGAGACGAGGATGCGCAGTAGGATGCACTGGCGTCACGAAGACCAAAGGGCACAGGCAGTGTGCGTCGTTGATGTCCAGCAGTTGCGTTGACCCAAGGCCCCAGGAAACGAGTGGCTGTAACGATATACAGGGTCACTTGGTCGTCCTGCTCGGTTGCACTGCTGCCGGACTGAGGAGCGAAGCAGGGATTCCAGGCTTATGTAGGCAGCCTGGCACGTTGCTCCGTCAGTGTAGGCAGAGACGAGGATGCGCAGTAGGATGCACTGGCGTCACGATGACCAAAGGGCACAGGCAGTCTGCGTCGTTGATGGCCATCCGTTGCGTTGATCCAAGGCCCCAGGAAACGTATGGCTGTAACGTTATACACTGTTCCTTGGTCGTCCTGCTCGTTGGGTGCACTGCTGCCGGAATGAAGAGCGAAGCAGGGATTCCAGACTTATGTAGGCAGCCGGGCACGCTGTTCCGTCAGCGTAGGCAGAGACGAGGATGCGCAGTAGGATGCACTGGCGTCACGAAGACCAAAGGGCACAGGCAGTGTGCGTCGTTGATGGCCAGCAGTTGCGTTGACCCAAGGCCCCAGGAAACGAGTGGCTGTAACGATATACAGGGTCACTTGGTCGTCCTGCTCGGTTGCACTGCTGCCGGACTGAAGAGCGAAGCAGGGATTCCAGGCTTATGTAGGCAGCCTGGCACGTTGCTCCGTCAGTGTAGGCAGAAACGAGGATGCGCAGTAGGATGCACTGGCGTCACGATGACCAAAGGGCACAGGCAGTCTGCGTCGTTGATGGCCATCCGTTGCGTTGATCCAAGGCCCCAGGAAACGTATGGCTGTAACGATATACACTGTTCCTTGGTCGTCCTGCTCGTTGGGTGCACTGCTGCAGGACTGAAGAGCCAAGCAGGGATTACAGACTTATGTAGGCAGCCGGGCACGCTGTTCCGTCAGCGTAGGCAGAGACGAGGATGCTCAGCAGGATGCACTAGCGTCATGGTGACCAAACGGCACAGGCAGTCTTCGTCGTTTATGGCCAGCCGTTTGCGTTGATCCAAGGCCCCAGGAAACGTGTGGCTGTAACGATATACAGGGTCACTTGGTCGTCCTGCTCGTTGGGTGCACTGCTGCCGGTCTGAATAGCGAAGCAGGGATTTCAGGCTTATGCAGGCAGCCTGGCACGCTGCTCTGTCACCGTAGGCAGAGACGAGGATGCTCAGTAGGATGCACTGGCGTCATGGTGACCAAAGGGCACAGGCAGTCTGCGTCGTTGATGGCCAGCCATTGCGTTGATCCAAGGCCCCAGGAAACGTGTGGCTGTAACGATATACAGGGTCACTTGGTCGTCCTGCTCGTTGGCTGCACTGCTGCCGGACTGAAGAGCGAACCAGGGATTTCAGGCTTATGTAGGCAGCCGGTTACGCTGTTCCGTCACCGTAGGCACAGACAAAATGCGCAATAGGATGCACTGGCGTCACGATGACCAAAGGGCACAGGCAGTCTGCGTGGTTGATGGCCAGCCGTTGCGTTGATCCAAGGCCCCAGGAAACGTGTGGCTGAAACGATATACAGTGTCACTTGGTCGTCCTGCTCGATGGGTGCACTGCTGCCAGACTGAAGAGCGAAGCAGGGATTTCAGGCTTATGTAGGCAGCCTGGAACGCTGCTCCGTCAGCGTAGGCAGAGACGAGGATGCGCAGTAGGATTCACTGGCATCACGAAGACCAAAGGGCACAGGCAGTCTGCGTCGTTGATGGCCAGCCGTTACGTTGAAACAAGGCCCCAGGAAACGTGTGGCTGTAACGATACTCAGGGTCACTTGGTCGCCCTGCTCGTTGGGTGCACTGCTGCCGGACTGAAGAGCAAAGGAGGGATTTCAGGCTTATGTAAGCAGCCTGGCACGCAGCTCCGTCAGCGTATGCAGAGACGAGGATGCGCAGTAGGATGCACTGGCGTCACAATGACCAAAGGGCACAGGCAGTCTGCGTCGTTGATGGCCAGCCGTTGTGTTGATCCAAGGCCCCAGGAAACGTGTGGCTGTAACGATATACAGGGTCACTTGGTCGACCTGCTCGTTGGGTGCACTGCTGCCGTAATGAAGAGCGAAGCAGGGATTTCAGGCTTATGTAGGCAGCCTGGCACGCTGCTCCGTCAGCATAGGCAGATACGAGGATGCGCAGTAGAATGCACTGGCGTCACGATAACCAAAGGGCACAGGCAGTCTGCGTCGTTGATGGCCAGCCGTTGCGTTGATCCAAGGCCCCAGGAAACGTGTGGCTGTAACGATATACAGGGTCACTTGGTCGTCCTGCTCGTTGGGTGCACTGTTGCCGGACTGAAGAGCGAAGCAGGGATTCCAGACTTATGCAGGCAGCCGGGCACGCTGTTCCGTCAGCGTAGGCAGAGACGAGGATGCGCAGTAGGATGCACTGGTGTCACGATGACGAAAGGACACAGGCAGTCTGCGTGGTTGATGGCCAGCCGTTGCGTTGATCCAAGGTCCAAGGAAACGAGTGGCTGTAACGATATACAGGGTCACTTGGTCGTCCTGCTCGTTGGGTGCACTGCTGCCGGACTGAAGAGCGAAGCAGAGATTTCAAGCTTATGTAGAAACCATGGCAAGCTGCTCCGTCAGCGTCGGCAGAGACGAGGATGCGCAGTAGGATGCACTGGCGTCACGATGACCAAAAGGCGCAGGCAGTCAGCGCCGTTGATGGCCAGCCGTTGCGTTGATCCAAGGCCCCAGGAAACGTGTGGCTGTAACGATATACAGGGTCACTTGGTCGTCCTGCTCGGGTGCACTGCTGCAGGACTGAAGCGCGAAGCAGGGATTTCAGGCTTATGTAGGAAGCCTGGCACGCAGCTCCGTCAGCGTATGCAGAGACGAGGATGCGCAGTAGGATGCACTGGCGTCACAATGACCAAAGGGCACAGGCAGTCTGCGTCGTTGATGGCCAGCCGTTGTGTTGATCCAAGGCCCCAGGAAACGTGTGGCTGTAACGATATACAGGGTCACTTGGTCGACCTGCTCGTTGGGTGCACTGCTGCCGTACTGAAGAGCGAAGCAGGGATTTCAGGCTTATGTAGGCAGCCTGGCACGCTGCTCCGTCAGCATAGGCAGATACGAGGATGCGCAGTAGAATGCACTGGCGTCACAATAACCAAAGGGCACAGGCAGTCTGCGTCGTTGATGGCCAGCCGTTGCGTTGATCCAAGGCCCCAGGAAACGTGTGGCTGTAACGATATACAGGGTCACTTGGTCGTCCTGCTCGTTGGGTGCACTGTTGCCGGACTGAAGAGCGAAGCAGGGATTCCAGACTTATGCAGGCAGCCGGGCACGCTGTTCCGTCAGCGTAGGCAGAGACGAGGATGCGCAGTAGGATGCACTGGTGTCACGATGACGAAAGGACACAGGCAGTCTGCGTGGTTGATGGCCAGCCGTTGCGTTGATCCAAGGTCCAAGGAAACGAGTGGCTGTAACGATATACAGGGTCACTTGGTCGTCCTGCTCGTTGGGTGCACTGCTGCCGGACTGAAGAGCGAAGCAGAGATTTCAAGCTTATGTAGAAACCATGGCACGCTGCTCCGTCAGCGTCGGCAGAGACGAGGATGCGCAGTAGGATGCACTGGCGTCACGATGACCAAAAGGCGCAGGCAGTCAGCGCCGTTGATGGCCAGCCGTTGCGTTGATCCAAGGCCCCAGAAAACGTGTGGCTGTAACGATATACAGGGTCACTTGGTAGTTCTGCTCGTTGGGTGCACTGCTGCCGGACTGAAGAGCGAAGCAGGGATTTCAGGCTTATGTAGGCAGCCTGGCAAGCTGCTCCGTCAGCGTCGGCAGAGACGAGGATGCGCAGTAGGATGCACTGGCGTCACGAAGACCAAAGGGCACAGGCAGTGTGCGTCGTTGATGGCCAGCAGTTGCGTTGACCCAAGGCCCCAGGAAACGAGTGGCTGTAACGATATACAGGGTCACTTGGTCGTCCTGCTCGGTTGCACTGCTGCCGGACTGAGGAGCGAAGCAGGGATTCCAGGCTTATGTAGGCAGCCTGGCACGTTGCTCCGTCAGTGTAGGCAGAGACGAGGATGCGCAGTAGGATGCACTGGCGTCACGATGACCAAAGGGCACAGGCAGTCTGCGTCGTTGATGGCCATCCGTTGCGTTGATCCAAGGCCCCAGGAAACGTATGGCTGTAACGATATACACTGTTCCTTGGTCGTCCTGCTCGTTGGGTGCACTGCTGCCGGAATGAAGAGCGAAGCAGGGATTCCAGACTTATGTAGGCATCCGGGCACGCTGTTCCGTCAGCGTAGGCAGAGACGAGGATGCGCAGTAGGATGCACTGGCGTCACGAAGACCAAAGGGCACAGGCAGTGTGCGTCGTTGATGGCCAGCAGTTGCGTTGACCCAAGGCCCCAGGAAACGAGTGGCTGTAACGATATACAGGGTCACTTGGTCGTCCTGCTCGGTTGCACTGCTGCCGGACTGAGGAGCGAAGCAGGGATTCCAGGCTTATGTAGGCAGCCTGGCACGTTGCTCCGTCAGTGTAGGCAGAGACGAGGATGCGCCGTAGGATGCACTGGCGTCACGATGACCAAAGGGCACAGGCAGTCTGCGTCGTTGATGGCCATCCGTTGCGTTGATCCAAGGCCCCAGGAAACGTATGGCTGTAACGATATACACTGTTCCTTGGTCGTCCTGCTCGTTGGGTGCACTGCTGCAGGACTGAAGAGCCAAGCAGGGATTACAGACTTATGTAGGCAGCCGGGCACGCTGTTCCGTCAGCGTAGGCAGAGACGAGGATGCTCAGCAGGATGCACTAGCGTCATGGTGACCAAACGGCACAGGCAGTCTTCGTCGTTTATGGCCAGCCGTTTGCGTTGATCCAAGGACCCAGGAAACGTGTGGCTGTAACGATATACAGGGTCACTTGGTCGTCCTGCTCGTTGGGTGCACTGCTGCCGGTCTGAATAGCGAAGCAGGGATTTCAGGCTTATGCAGGCAGCCTGGCACGCTGCTCTGTCACCGTAGGCAGAGACGAGGATGCTCAGTAGGATGCACTGGCGTCATGGTGACCAAAGGGCACAGGCAGTCTGCGTCGTTGATGGCCAGCCATTGCGTTGATCCAAGGCCCCAGGAAACGTGCGGCTGTAACGATATACAGGGTCACTTGGTCGTCCTGCTCGTTGGCTGCACTGCTGCCGGACTGAAGAGCGAACCAGGGATTTCAGGCTTATGTAGGCAGCCGGTTACGCTGTTCCGTCACCGTAGGCACAGACAAAATGCGCAATAGGATGCACTGGCGTCACGATGACCAAAGGGCACAGGCAGTCTGCGTGGTTGATGGCCAGCCGTTGCGTTGATCCAAGGCCCCAGGAAACGTGTGGCTGAAACGATATACAGTGTCACTTGGTCGTCCTGCTCGATGGGTGCACTGCTGCCAGACTGAAGAGCGAAGCAGGGATTTCAGGCTTATGTAGGCAGCCTGGAACGCTGCTCCGTCAGCGTAGGCAGAGACGAGGATGCGCAGTAGGATTCACTGGCATCACGAAGACCAAAGGGCACAGGCAGTCTGCGTCGTTGATGGCCAGCCGTTACGTTGAAACAAGGCCCCAGGAAACGTGTGGCTGTAACGATACTCAGGGTCACTTGGTCGCCCTGCTCGTTGGGTGCACTGCTGCCGGACTGAAGAGCAAAGGAGGGATTTCAGGCTTATGTAAGCAGCCTGGCACGCTGCTCCGTCAGCGTAGGCAGAGACGATGATGCGCAGTACGATGCAATGGCGTCACGATGACCAAAGGGAACAGGCAGTCTGCGTCGTTGATGGCCAGCCATTGCGTTGATCCAAGGCCCCAGGAAACGTGTGGCTGTAACGATATACAGGGTCACTTGGTCGTCCTGCTCGTTGAGTGCACTGCTGCCGGAATTAAGAGCGAAGCAGGGATCCCAGACTTATGTAGGCAGCCGGGCACGCTGTTCCGTCAGCGTAGGCAGAGACGAGGATGCGCAGTAGGATGCACTGGCGTCACAATGACCAAAGGGCACAGGCAGTCTGCGTCGTTGATGGCCAGCCGTTGCGTTGATCCAAGGCCCCAGGAAACGTGTGGCTGTAACGATATACAGGGTCACTTGGTCGTCCTGCTCGGGTGCACTGCTGCAGGACTGAAGCGCGAAGCAGGGATTTCAGGCTTATGTAGGAAGCCTGGCACGCAGCTCCGTCAGCGTATGCAGAGACGAGGATGCGCAGTAGGATGCACTGGCGTCACAATGACCAAAGGGCACAGGCAGTCTGCGTCGTTGATGGCCAGCCGTTGTGTTGATCCAAGGCCCCAGGAAACGTGTGGCTGTAACGATATACAGGGTCACTTGGTCGACCTGCTCGTTGGGTGCACTGCTGCCGTACTGAAGAGCGAAGCAGGGATTTCAGGCTTATGTAGGCAGCCTGGCACGCTGCTCCGTCAGCATAGGCAGATACGAGGATGCGCAGTAGAATGCACTGGCGTCACGATAACCAAAGGGCACAGGCAGTCTGCGTCGTTGATGGCCAGCCGTTGCGTTGATCCAAGGCCCCAGGAAACGTGTGGCTGTAACGATATACAGGGTCACTTGGTCGTCCAGCTCGTTGGGTGCACTGCTGCCGGAATTAAGAGCGAAGCAGGGATCCCAGACTTATGTAGGCAGCCGGGCACGCTGTTCCGTCAGCGTAGGCAGAGACGAGGATGCGCAGTAGGATGCACTGGCGTCACAATGACCAAAGGGCACAGGCAGTCTGCGTCGTTGATGGCCAGCCGTTGCGTTGATCCAAGGCCCCAGGAAACGTGTGGCTGTAACGATATACAGGGTCACTTGGTCGTCCTGCTCGGGTGCACTGCTGCAGGACTGAAGCGCGAAGCAGGGATTTCAGGCTTATGTAGGAAGCCTGGCACGCAGCTCCGTCAGCGTATGCAGAGACGAGGATGCGAAGTAGGATGCACTGGCGTCACAATGACCAAAGGGCACAGGCAGTCTGCGTCGTTGATGGCCAGCCGTTGTGTTGATCCAAGGCCCCAGGAAACGTGTGGCTGTAACGATATACAGGGTCACTTGGTCGACCTGCTCGTTGGGTGCACTGCTGCCGTACTGAAGAGCGAAGCAGGGATTTCAGGCTTATGTAGGCAGCCTGGCACGCTGCTCCGTCAGCATAGGCAGATACGAGGATGCGCAGTAGAATGCACTGGCGTCACGATAACCAAAGGGCACAGGCAGTCTGCGTCGTTGATGGCCAGCCGTTGCGTTGATCCAAGGCCCCAGGAAACGTGTGGCTGTAACGATATACAGGGTCACTTGGTCGTCCTGCTCGTTGGGTGCACTGTTGCCGGACTGAAGAGCGAAGCAGGGATTCCAGACTTATGCAGGCAGCCGGGCACGCTGTTCCGTCAGCGTAGGCAGAGACGAGGATGCGCAGTAGGATGCACTGGTGTCACGATGACGAAAGGACACAGGCAGTCTGCGTGGTTGATGGCCAGCCGTTGCGTTGATCCAAGGTCCAAGGAAACGAGTGGCTGTAACGATATACAGGGTCACTTGGTCGTCCTGCTCGTTGGGTGCACTGCTGCCGGACTGAAGAGCGAAGCAGAGATTTCAAGCTTATGTAGAAACCATGGCAAGCTGCTCCGTCAGCGTCGGCAGAGACGAGGATGCGCAGTAGGATGCACTGGCGTCACGATGACCAAAAGGCGCAGGCAGTCAGCGCCGTTGATGGCCAGCCGTTGCGTTGATCCAAGGCCCCAGGAAACGTGTGGCTGTAACGATATACAGGGTCACTTGGTCGTCCTGCTCGGGTGCACTGCTGCAGGACTGAAGCGCGAAGCAGGGATTTCAGGCTTATGTAGGAAGCCTGGCACGCAGCTCCGTCAGCGTATGCAGAGACGAGGATGCGCAGTAGGATGCACTGGCGTCACAATGACCAAAGGGCACAGGCAGTCTGCGTCGTTGATGGCCAGCCGTTGTGTTGATCCAAGGCCCCAGGAAACGTGTGGCTGTAACGATATACAGGGTCACTTGGTCGACCTGCTCGTTGGGTGCACTGCTGCCGTACTGAAGAGCGAAGCAGGGATTTCAGGCTTATGTAGGCAGCCTGGCACGCTGCTCCGTCAGCATAGGCAGATACGAGGATGCGCAGTAGAATGCACTGGCGTCACGATAACCAAAGGGCACAGGCAGTCTGCGTCGTTGATGGCCAGCCGTTGCGTTGATCCAAGGCCCCAGGAAACGTGTGGCTGTAACGATATACAGGGTCACTTGGTCGTCCTGCTCGTTGGGTGCACTGTTGCCGGACTGAAGAGCGAAGCAGGGATTCCAGACTTATGCAGGCAGCCGGGCACGCTGTTCCGTCAGCGTAGGCAGAGACGAGGATGCGCAGTAGGATGCACTGGTGTCACGATGACGAAAGGACACAGGCAGTCTGCGTGGTTGATGGCCAGCCGTTGCGTTGATCCAAGGTCCAAGGAAACGAGTGGCTGTAACGATATACAGGGTCACTTGGTCGTCCTGCTCGTTGGGTGCACTGCTGCCGGACTGAAGAGCGAAGCAGAGATTTCAAGCTTATGTAGAAACCATGGCACGCTGCTCCGTCAGCGTCGGCAGAGACGAGGATGCGCAGTAGGATGCACTGGCGTCACGATGACCAAAAGGCGCAGGCAGTCAGCGCCGTTGATGGCCAGCCGTTGCGTTGATCCAAGGCCCCAGAAAACGTGTGGCTGTAACGATATACAGGGTCACTTGGTAGTTCTGCTCGTTGGGTGCACTGCTGCCGGACTGAAGAGCGAAGCAGGGATTTCAGGCTTATGTAGGCAGCCTGGCAAGCTGCTCCGTCAGCGTCGGCAGAGACGAGGATGCGCAGTAGGATGCACTGGCGTCACGAAGACCAAAGGGCACAGGCAGTGTGCGTCGTTGATGGCCAGCAGTTGCGTTGACCCAAGGCCCCAGGAAACGAGTGGCTGTAACGATATACAGGGTCACTTGGTCGTCCTGCTCGGTTGCACTGCTGCCGGACTGAGGAGCGAAGCAGGGATTCCAGGCTTATGTAGGCAGCCTGGCACGTTGCTCCGTCAGTGTAGGCAGAGACGAGGATGCGCAGTAGGATGCACTGGCGTCACGATGACCAAAGGGCACAGGCAGTCTGCGTCGTTGATGGCCATCCGTTGCGTTGATCCAAGGCCCCAGGAAACGTATGGCTGTAACGATATACACTGTTCCTTGGTCGTCCTGCTCGTTGGGTGCACTGCTGCCGGAATGAAGAGCGAAGCAGGGATTCCAGACTTATGTAGGCATCCGGGCACGCTGTTCCGTCAGCGTAGGCAGAGACGAGGATGCGCAGTAGGATGCACTGGCGTCACGAAGACCAAAGGGCACAGGCAGTGTGCGTCGTTGATGGCCAGCAGTTGCGTTGACCCAAGGCCCCAGGAAACGAGTGGCTGTAACGATATACAGGGTCACTTGGTCGTCCTGCTCGGTTGCACTGCTGCCGGACTGAGGAGCGAAGCAGGGATTCCAGGCTTATGTAGGCAGCCTGGCACGTTGCTCCGTCAGTGTAGGCAGAGACGAGGATGCGCAGTAGGATGCACTGGCGTCACGATGACCAAAGGGCACAGGCAGTCTGCGTCGTTGATGGCCATCCGTTGCGTTGATCCAAGGCCCCAGGAAACGTATGGCTGTAACGATATACACTGTTCCTTGGTCGTCCTGCTCGTTGGGTGCACTGCTGCAGGACTGAAGAGCCAAGCAGGGATTACAGACTTATGTAGGCAGCCGGGCACGCTGTTCCGTCAGCGTAGGCAGAGACGAGGATGCTCAGCAGGATGCACTAGCGTCATGGTGACCAAACGGCACAGGCAGTCTTCGTCGTTTATGGCCAGCCGTTTGCGTTGATCCAAGGACCCAGGAAACGTGTGGCTGTAACGATATACAGGGTCACTTGGTCGTCCTGCTCGTTGGGTGCACTGCTGCCGGTCTGAATAGCGAAGCAGGGATTTCAGGCTTATGCAGGCAGCCTGGCACGCTGCTCTGTCACCGTAGGCAGAGACGAGGATGCTCAGTAGGATGCACTGGCGTCATGGTGACCAAAGGGCACAGGCAGTCTGCGTCGTTGATGGCCAGCCATTGCGTTGATCCAAGGCCCCAGGAAACGTGCGGCTGTAACGATATACAGGGTCACTTGGTCGTCCTGCTCGTTGGCTGCACTGCTGCCGGACTGAAGAGCGAACCAGGGATTTCAGGCTTATGTAGGCAGCCGGTTACGCTGTTCCGTCACCGTAGGCACAGACAAAATGCGCAATAGGATGCACTGGCGTCACGATGACCAAAGGGCACAGGCAGTCTGCGTGGTTGATGGCCAGCCGTTGCGTTGATCCAAGGCCCCAGGAAACGTGTGGCTGAAACGATATACAGTGTCACTTGGTCGTCCTGCTCGATGGGTGCACTGCTGCCAGACTGAAGAGCGAAGCAGGGATTTCAGGCTTATGTAGGCAGCCTGGAACGCTGCTCCGTCAGCGTAGGCAGAGACGAGGATGCGCAGTAGGATTCACTGGCATCACGAAGACCAAAGGGCACAGGCAGTCTGCGTCGTTGATGGCCAGCCGTTACGTTGAAACAAGGCCCCAGGAAACGTGTGGCTGTAACGATACTCAGGGTCACTTGGTCGCCCTGCTCGTTGGGTGCACTGCTGCCGGACTGAAGAGCAAAGGAGGGATTTCAGGCTTATGTAAGCAGCCTGGCACGCTGCTCCGTCAGCGTAGGCAGAGACGATGATGCGCAGTACGATGCAATGGCGTCACGATGACCAAAGGGAACAGGCAGTCTGCGTCGTTGATGGCCAGCCATTGCGTTGATCCAAGGCCCCAGGAAACGTGTGGCTGTAACGATATACAGGGTCACTTGGTCGTCCTGCTCGTTGAGTGCACTGCTGCCGGAATTAAGAGCGAAGCAGGGATCCCAGACTTATGTAGGCAGCCGGGCACGCTGTTCCGTCAGCGTAGGCAGAGACGAGGATGCGCAGTAGGATGCACTGGCGTCACAATGACCAAAGGGCACAGGCAGTCTGCGTCGTTGATGGCCAGCCGTTGCGTTGATCCAAGGCCCCAGGAAACGTGTGGCTGTAACGATATACAGGGTCACTTGGTCGTCCTGCTCGGGTGCACTGCTGCAGGACTGAAGCGCGAAGCAGGGATTTCAGGCTTATGTAGGAAGCCTGGCACGCAGCTCCGTCAGCGTATGCAGAGACGAGGATGCGCAGTAGGATGCACTGGCGTCACAATGACCAAAGGGCACAGGCAGTCTGCGTCGTTGATGGCCAGCCGTTGTGTTGATCCAAGGCCCCAGGAAACGTGTGGCTGTAACGATATACAGGGTCACTTGGTCGACCTGCTCGTTGGGTGCACTGCTGCCGTACTGAAGAGCGAAGCAGGGATTTCAGGCTTATGTAGGCAGCCTGGCACGCTGCTCCGTCAGCATAGGCAGATACGAGGATGCGCAGTAGAATGCACTGGCGTCACGATAACCAAAGGGCACAGGCAGTCTGCGTCGTTGATGGCCAGCCGTTGCGTTGATCCAAGGCCCCAGGAAACGTGTGGCTGTAACGATATACAGGGTCACTTGGTCGTCCAGCTCGTTGGGTGCACTGCTGCCGGAATTAAGAGCGAAGCAGGGATCCCAGACTTATGTAGGCAGCCGGGCACGCTGTTCCGTCAGCGTAGGCAGAGACGAGGATGCGCAGTAGGATGCACTGGCGTCACAATGACCAAAGGGCACAGGCAGTCTGCGTCGTTGATGGCCAGCCGTTGCGTTGATCCAAGGCCCCAGGAAACGTGTGGCTGTAACGATATACAGGGTCACTTGGTCGTCCTGCTCGGGTGCACTGCTGCAGGACTGAAGCGCGAAGCAGGGATTTCAGGCTTATGTAGGAAGCCTGGCACGCAGCTCCGTCAGCGTATGCAGAGACGAGGATGCGAAGTAGGATGCACTGGCGTCACAATGACCAAAGGGCACAGGAAGTCTGCGTCGTTGATGGCCAGCCGTTGTGTTGATCCAAGGCCCCAGGAAACGTGTGGCTGTAACGATATACAGGGTCACTTGGTCGACCTGCTCGTTGGGTGCACTGCTGCCGTACTGAAGAGCGAAGCAGGGATTTCAGGCTTATGTAGGCAGCCTGGCACGCTGCTCCGTCAGCATAGGCAGATACGAGGATGCGCAGTAGAATGCACTGGCGTCACGATAACCAAAGGGCACAGGCAGTCTGCGTCGTTGATGGCCAGCCGTTGCGTTGATCCAAGGCCCCAGGAAACGTGTGGCTGTAACGATATACAGGGTCACTTGGTCGTCCTGCTCGTTGGGTGCACTGTTGCCGGACTGAAGAGCGAAGCAGGGATTCCAGACTTATGCAGGCAGCCGGGCACGCTGTTCCGTCAGCGTAGGCAGAGACGAGGATGCGCAGTAGGATGCACTGGTGTCACGATGACGAAAGGACACAGGCAGTCTGCGTGGTTGATGGCCAGCCGTTGCGTTGATCCAAGGTCCAAGGAAACGAGTGGCTGTAACGATATACAGGGTCACTTGGTCGTCCTGCTCGTTGGGTGCACTGCTGCCGGACTGAAGAGCGAAGCAGAGATTTCAAGCTTATGTAGAAACCATGGCAAGCTGCTCCGTCAGCGTCGGCAGAGACGAGGATGCGCAGTAGGATGCACTGGCGTCACGATGACCAAAAGGCGCAGGCAGTCAGCGCCGTTGATGGCCAGCCGTTGCGTTGATCCAAGGCCCCAGGAAACGTGTGGCTGTAACGATATACAGGGTCACTTGGTCGTCCTGCTCGGGTGCACTGCTGCAGGACTGAAGCGCGAAGCAGGGATTTCAGGCTTATGTAGGAAGCCTGGCACGCAGCTCCGTCAGCGTATGCAGAGACGAGGATGCGCAGTAGGATGCACTGGCGTCACAATGACCAAAGGGCACAGGCAGTCTGCGTCGTTGATGGCCAGCCGTTGTGTTGATCCAAGGCCCCAGGAAACGTGTGGCTGTAACGATATACAGGGTCACTTGGTCGACCTGCTCGTTGGGTGCACTGCTGCCGTACTGAAGAGCGAAGCAGGGATTTCAGGCTTATGTAGGCAGCCTGGCACGCTGCTCCGTCAGCATAGGCAGATACGAGGATGCGCAGTAGAATGCACTGGCGTCACGATAACCAAAGGGCACAGGCAGTCTGCGTCGTTGATGGCCAGCCGTTGCGTTGATCCAAGGCCCCAGGAAACGTGTGGCTGTAACGATATACAGGGTCACTTGGTCGTCCTGCTCGTTGGGTGCACTGTTGCCGGACTGAAGAGCGAAGCAGGGATTCCAGACTTATGCAGGCAGCCGGGCACGCTGTTCCGTCAGCGTAGGCAGAGACGAGGATGCGCAGTAGGATGCACTGGTGTCACGATGACGAAAGGACACAGGCAGTCTGCGTGGTTGATGGCCAGCCGTTGCGTTGATCCAAGGTCCAAGGAAACGAGTGGCTGTAACGATATACAGGGTCACTTGGTCGTCCTGCTCGTTGGGTGCACTGCTGCCGGACTGAAGAGCGAAGCAGAGATTTCAAGCTTATGTAGAAACCATGGCACGCTGCTCCGTCAGCGTCGGCAGAGACGAGGATGCGCAGTAGGATGCACTGGCGTCACGATGACCAAAAGGCGCAGGCAGTCAGCGCCGTTGATGGCCAGCCGTTGCGTTGATCCAAGGCCCCAGAAAACGTGTGGCTGTAACGATATACAGGGTCACTTGGTAGTTCTGCTCGTTGGGTGCACTGCTGCCGGACTGAAGAGCGAAGCAGGGATTTCAGGCTTATGTAGGCAGCCTGGCAAGCTGCTCCGTCAGCGTCGGCAGAGACGAGGATGCGCAGTAGGATGCACTGGCGTCACGATGACCAAAGGGCACAGGCAGTCTACGTCGTGTATTGCCAGCCGTTGTGTTGATCGAAGGCCCCAAGAAACGTGTGGCTGTAACGATATACAGGGTCACTTGGTCGTCCTGCTCGTTGGGTGCACTGCTGCCGGACTGAAGAGCGAAGCATGAATTTCAGGCTTATGTAGGCAGCCTGGCACGCTGCTCCGTCAGCATAGGCAGAGACGAGGATGCGCAGTAGGATGCACTGGCGTCACGATGTCCAAGGGGCACAGGCAGTCTGCATCGTTGATGGTCAGCCGTTGCGTTGATCCAAGGCCCCAGGAAACGTGTGGCTGTAACGATATACAGGGTAACTTGGTCGTCCTGCTCGTTGGGTGCACTGCTGCCGGACTGAAGAGCGAAGCAGGGATTCGAGACCTATGTAGGCAGCCGGGCACGCTGTTCCGTCAGCGTAGGCAGAGACGAGGATGCGTAGTAGGATGCACTAGCGTCACGATGCCCAAAAGGCACAGGCAGTCTGCATCGTTGATGGCCAGCCATTGCGTTGATCCAAGGCCCCTGGAAACGTGTGGCTGTAACGATATACAGGGTCACTTGGTCGTCCTGCTCGTTGGGTGCACTGCTGCCGGAAAGAATTGCGAAGCAGGTATTCCAGACTTATGTAGGCAGCCGGGCACGCTGTTCCATCAGTGTAGGCAGAGACGAGGATGCGAAGTAGGATGCACTGGCGTCACGATGACCAAAGGGCACGGGCAGTCTGCGTCGGTGATGGCCAGCCGTTGTGTTGATCCAAGGCCCAAGGAAACGTGTGGCTGTAACGATACTCAGGGTCACTTGGTCGCCCTGCTCGTTGGGTGCACTGCTGCCGTACTGAAGAGCGAAGCAGGGATTTCAGGCTTATGTAGGCAGCCTGGCACGCTGCTCCGTCAGCATAGGCAGATACGAGGATGCGCAGTAGAATGCACTGGCGTCACGATAACCAAAGGGCACAGGCAGTCTGCGTCGTTGATGGCCAGCCGTTGCGTTGATCCAAGGCCCCAGGAAACGTGTGGCTGTAACGATATACAGGGTCACTTGGTCGTCCTGCTCGTTGGGTGCACTGTTGCCGGACTGAAGAGCGAAGCAGGGATTCCAGACTTATGCAGGCAGCCGGGCACGCTGTTCCGTCAGCGTAGGCAGAGACGAGGATGCGCAGTAGGATGCACTGGTGTCACGATGACGAAAGGACACAGGCAGTCTGCGTGGTTGATGGCCAGCCGTTGCGTTGATCCAAGGTCCAAGGAAACGAGTGGCTGTAACGATATACAGGGTCACTTGGTCGTCCTGCTCGTTGGGTGCACTGCTGCCGGACTGAAGAGCGAAGCAGAGATTTCAAGCTTATGTAGAAAGCATGGCACGCTGCTCCGTCAGCGTCGGCAGAGACGAGGATGCGCAGTAGGATGCACTGGCGTCACGATGACCAAAAGGCGCAGGCAGTCAGCGCCGTTGATGGCCAGCCGTTGCGTTGATCCAAGGCCCCAGAAAACGTGTGGCTGTAACGATATACAGGGTCACTTGGTAGTTCTGCTCGTTGGGTGCACTGCTGCCGGACTGAAGAGCGAAGCAGGGATTTCAGGCTTATGTAGGCAGCCTGGCAAGCTGCTCCGTCAGCGTCGGCAGAGACGAGGATGCGCAGTAGGATGCACTGGTGTCACGATGACGAAAGGACACAGGCAGTCTGCGTGGTTGATGGCCAGCCGTTGCGTTGATCCAAGGTCCAAGGAAACGAGTGGCTGTAACGATATACAGGGTCACTTGGTCGTCCTGCTCGTTGGGTGCACTGCTGCCGGACTGAAGAGCGAAGCAGAGATTTCAAGCTTATGTAGAAAGCATGGCACGCTGCTCCGTCAGCGTCGGCAGAGACGAGGATGCACAGTAGGATGCACTGGCGTCACGATGACCAAAAGGCACAGGCAGTCAGCGCCGTTGATGGCCAGCCGTTGCGTTGATCCAAGGCCCCAGAAAACGTGTGGCTGTAACGATATACAGGGTCACTTGGTCGTTCTGCTCGTTGGGTGCACTGCTGCCGGACTGAAGAGCGAAGCAGTGATTTCAGGCTTATGTAGGCAGCCTGGCAAGCTGCTCCGTCAGCGTCGGCAGAGACGAGGATGCGCAGTAGGATGCACTGGCGTCACGAAGACCAAAGGGCACAGGCAGTGTGCGTCGTTGATGGCCAGCAGTTGCGTTGACCCAAGGCCCCAGGAAACGAGTGGCTGTAACGATATACAGGGTCACTTGGTCGTCCTGCTCGGTTGCACTGCTGCCGGACTGAGGAGCGAAGCAGGGATTCCAGGCTTATGTAGGCAGCCTGGCACGTTGCTCCGTCAGTGTAGGCAGAGACGAGGATGCGCAGTAGGATGCACTGGCGTCACGATGACCAAAGGGCACAGGCAGTCTGCGTCGTTGATGGCCATCCGTTGCGTTGATCCAAGGCCCCAGGAAACGTATGGCTGTAACGATATACACTGTTCCTTGGTCGTCCTGCTCGTTGGGTGCACTGCTGCCGGAATGAAGAGCGAAGCAGGGATTCCAGACTTATGTAGGCAGCCGGGCACGCTGTTCCGTCAGCGTAGGCAGAGACGAGGATGCGCAGTAGGATGCACTGGCGTCACGAAGACCAAAGGGCACAGGCAGTGTGCGTCGTTGATGGCCAGCAGTTGCGTTGACCCAAGGCCCCAGGAAACGAGTGGCTGTAACGATATACAGGGTCACTTGGTCGTCCTGCTCGGTTGCACTGCTGCCGGACTGAGGAGCGAAGCAGGGATTCCAGGCTTATGTAGGCAGCCTGGCACGTTGCTCCGTCAGTGTAGGCAGAGACGAGGATACGGAGTAGGATGCACTGGCGTCACGATGACCAAAGGGCACAGGCAGTCTGCGTCGTTGATGGCCATCCGTTGCGTTGATCCAAGGCCCCAGGAAACGTATGGCTGTAACGATATACACTGTTCCTTGGTCGTCCTGCTCGTTGGGTGCACTGCTGCAGGACTGAAGAGCCAAGCAGGGATTACAGACTTATGTAGGCAGCCGGGCACGCTGTTCCGTCAGCGTAGGCAGAGACGAGGATGCTCAGCAGGATGCACTAGCGTCATGGTGACCAAACGGCACAGGCAGTCTTCGTCGTTTATGGCCAGCCGTTTGCGTTGATCCAAGGCCCCAGGAAACGTGTGGCTGTAACGATATACAGGGTCACTTGGTCGTCCTGCTCGTTGGGTGCACTGCTGCCGGTCTGAATAGCGAAGCAGGGATTTCAGGCTTATGCAGGCAGCCTGGCACGCTGCTCTGTCACCGTAGGCAGAGACGAGGATGCTCAGTAGGATGCACTGGCGTCATGGTGACCAAAGGGCACAGGCAGTCTGCGTCGTTGATGGCCAGCCATTGCGTTGATCCAAGGCCCCAGGAAACGTGTGGCTGTAACGATATACAGGGTCACTTGGTCGTCCTGCTCGTTGGCTGCACTGCTGCCGGACTGAAGAGCGAACCAGGGATTTCAGGCTTATGTAGGCAGCCGGTTACGCTGTTCCGTCACCGTAGGCACAGACAAAATGCGCAATAGGATGCACTGGCGTCACGATGACCAAAGGGCACAGGCAGTCTGCGTGGTTGATGGCCAGCCGTTGCGTTGATCCAAGGCCCCAGGAAACGTGTGGCTGAAACGATATACAGTGTCACTTGGTCGTCCTGCTCGATGGGTGCACTGCTGCCAGACTGAAGAGCGAAGCAGGGATTTCAGGCTTATGTAGGCAGCCTGGAACGCTGCTCCGTCAGCGTAGGCAGAGACGAGGATGCGCAGTAGGATTCACTGGCATCACGAAGACCAAAGGGCACAGGCAGTCTGCGTCGTTGATGGCCAGCCGTTACGTTGAAACAAGGCCCCAGGAAACGTGTGGCTGTAACGATACTCAGGGTCACTTGGTCGCCCTGCTCGTTGGGTGCACTGCTGCCGGACTGAAGAGCAAAGGAGGGATTTCAGGCTTATGTAAGCAGCCTGGCACGCTGCTCCGTCAGCGTAGGCAGAGACGATGATGCGCAGTACGATGCAATGGCGTCACGATGACCAAAGGGAACAGGCAGTCTGCGTCGTTGATGGCCAGCCATTGCGTTGATCCAAGGCCCCAGGAAACGTGTGGCTGTAACGATATACAGGGTCACTTGGTCGTCCTGCTCGTTGGGTGCACTGCTGCCGGAATTAAGAGCGAAGCAGGGATCCCAGACTTATGTAGGCAGCCGGGCACGCTGTTCCGTCAGCGTAGGCAGAGACGAGGATGCGCAGTAGGATGCACTGGCGTCACAATGACCAAAGGGCACAGGCAGTCTGCGTCGTTGATGGCCAGCCGTTGCGTTGATCCAAGGCCCCAGGAAACGTGTGGCTGTAACGATATACAGGGTCACTTGGTCGTCCTGCTCGGGTGCACTGCTGCAGGACTGAAGCGCGAAGCAGGGATTTCAGGCTTATGTAGGAAGCCTGGCACGCAGCTCCGTCAGCGTATGCAGAGACGAGGATGCGCAGTAGGATGCACTGGCGTCACAATGACCAAAGGGCACAGGCAGTCTGCGTCGTTGATGGCCAGCCGTTGTGTTGATCCAAGGCCCTAGGAAACGTGTGGCTGTAACGATATACAGGGTCACTTGGTCGACCTGCTCGTTGGGTGCACTGCTGCCGTACTGAAGAGCGAAGCAGGGATTTCAGGCTTATGTAGGCAGCCTGGCACGCTGCTCCGTCAGCATAGGCAGATACGAGGATGCGCAGTAGAATGCACTGGCGTCACGATAACCAAAGAGCACAGGCAGTCTGCGTCGTTGATGGCCAGCCGTTGCGTTGATCCAAGGCCCCAGGAAACGTGTGGCTGTAACGATATACAGGGTCACTTGGTCGTCCTGCTCGTTGGGTGCACTGCTGCCGGAATTAAGAGCGAAGCAGGGATCCCAGACTTATGTAGGCAGCCGGGCACGCTGTTCCGTCAGCGTAGGCAGAGACGAGGATGCGCAGTAGGATGCACTGGCGTCACAATGACCAAAGGGCACAGGCAGTCTGCGTCGTTGATGGCCAGCCGTTGCGTTGATCCAAGGCCCCAGGAAACGTGTGGCTGTAACGATATACAGGGTCACTTGGTCGTCCTGCTCGGGTGCACTGCTGCAGGACTGAAGCGCGAAGCAGGGATTTCAGGCTTATGTAGGAAGCCTGGCACGCAGCTCCGTCAGCGTATGCAGAGACGAGGATGCGCAGTAGGATGCACTGGCGTCACAATGACCAAAGGGCACAGGCAGTCTGCGTCGTTGATGGCCAGCCGTTGTGTTGATCCAAGGCCCCAGGAAACCTGTGGCTGTAACGATATACAGGGTCACTTGGTCGACCTGCTCGTTGGGTGCACTGCTGCCGTACTGAAGAGCGAAGCAGGGATTTAAGGCTTATGTAGGCAGCCTGGCACGCTGCTCCGTCAGCATAGGCAGATACGAGGATGCGCAGTAGAATGCACTGGCGTCACGATAACCAAAGGGCACAGGCAGTCTGCGTCGTTGATGGCCAGCCGTTGCGTTGATCCAAGGCCCCAGGAAACGTGTGGCTGTAACGATATACAGGGTCACTTGGTCGTCCTGCTCGTTGGGTGCACTGTTGCCGGACTGAAGAGCGAAGCAGGGATTCCAGACTTATGCAGGCAGCCGGGCACGCTGTTCCGTCAGCGTAGGCAGAGACGAGGATGCGCAGTAGGATGCACTGGTGTCACGATGACGAAAGGACACAGGCAGTCTGCGTGGTTGATGGCCAGCCGTTGCGTTGATCCAAGGTCCAAGGAAACGAGTGGCTGTAACGATATACAGGGTCACTTGGTCGTCCTGCTCGTTTTGTGCACTGCTGCCGGACTGAAGAGCGAAGCAGAGATTTCAAGCTTATGTAGAAAGCATGGCACGCTGCTCCGTCAGCGTCGGCAGAGACGAGGATGCGCAGTAGGATGCACTGGCGTCACGATGACCAAAAGGCGCAGGCAGTCAGCGCCGTTGATGGCCAGCCGTTGCGTTGATCCAAGGCCCCAGAAAACGTGTGGCTGTAACGATATACAGGGTCACTTGGTAGTTCTGCTCGTTGGGTGCACTGCTGCCGGACTGAAGAGCGAAGCAGGGATTTCAGGCTTATGTAGGCAGCCTGGCAAGCTGCTCCGTCAGCGTCGGCAGAGACGAGGATGCGCAGTAGGATGCACTGGCGTCACGATGACCAAAGGGCACAGGCAGTCTACGTCGTGTATTGCCAGCCGTTGTGTTGATCCAAGGCCCCAAGAAACGTGTGGCTGTAACGATATACAGGGTCACTTGGTCGTCCTGCTCGTTGGGTGCACTGCTGCCGGACTGAAGAGCGAAGCATGAATTTCAGGCTTATGTAGGCAGCCTGGCACGCTGCTCCGTCAGCATAGGCAGAGACGAGGATGCGCAGTAGGATGCACTGGCGTCACGATGTCCAAAGGGCACAGGCAGTCTGCATCGTTGATGGTCAGCCGTTGCGTTGATCCAAGGCCCCAGGAAACGTGTGGCTGTAACGATATACAGGGTAACTTGGTCGTCCTGCTCGTTGGGTGCACTGCTGCCGGACTGAAGAGCGAAGCAGGGATTCGAGACCTATGTAGGCAGCCGGGCACGCTGTTCCGTCAGCGTAGGCAGAGACGAGGATGCGTAGTAGGATGCACTAGCGTCACGATGACCAAAAGGCACAGGCAGTCTGCATCGTTGATGGCCAGCCATTGCGTTGATCCAAGGCCCCTGGAAACGTGTGGCTGTAACGATATACAGGGTCACTTGGTCGTCCTGCTCGTTGGGTGCACTGCTGCCGGAAAGAATTGCGAAGCAGGTATTCCAGACTTATGTAGGCAGCCGGGCACGCTGTTCCATCAGTGTAGGCAGAGACGAGGATGCGAAGTAGGATGCACTGGCGTCACGATGACCAAAGGGCACGGGCAGTCTGCGTCGGTGATGGCCAGCCGTTGTGTTGATCCAAGGCCCAAGGAAACGTGTGGCTGTAACGATACTCAGGGTCACTTGGTCGCCCTGCTCGTTGGGTGCACTGCTGCCAGACTGAAGAGCGAAGCAGGGATTTCAGGCTTATGTAGGCAGCCTGGCACGCTGCTCCGTCAGCGTAGGCAGAGACTAGGATGAGCAGTAGGATGCACTGGCGTCACGATGACCAAAAGGCACAGGCAATCTGCATCGTTGATGGCCAGCCGTTGAGTTGATCCAAGGCGCCTGGAAACGTGTGGCTGTAACGATATACAGGGTCACTTGGTCGTCCTGCTCGTTGGGTGCACTGCTGCCGGACTGAAGAGCGAAGCAGGGATTTCAGGCCTATGTAGGCAGCCTGGCACGCTGCTCCGCCAGCGTCGGCAGAGACGAGGATGCGCAGTAGCATGCACTGGCGTCACGATGACCAAAGGGCACAGACAGTCTGCGTCGTTGATGGCCAGCCGTTGCGTTGATCCAAGGCCCCAGGAAACGTGTGGCTGCAACGATATACAGGGTCACTTGGTCGTCCTGCTCGTTGGGTGCACTGCTGCCGGACTGAAGAGCGAAGCAGGGATTCCAGACTTATGTAGGCAGCCGGGCACGCTGTTCCGTCAGCAGTAGGCAGAGACGAGGATGCGCAGTAGGATGCACTGGCGTCACGATGACCAAAGGGCACAGGCAGTCTGCGTGGTTGATGGCCATCCGTTGCGTTGATCCAAGGCCCCAGGAAACGTGTGGCTGTAAGGATATACAGGGTCACTTGCTCGTGCTCCTCGTTGGGTGCATTGCTGCCAGACTGAAGAGCGAAGCAGGGATTTCAGGCTTATGTAGGCAGCCTGGCACGCTGCTCCGTCAGCGTAGGCAGAGACGAGGATGCGCAGTAGGATGCACTGGCGTCACGATGACCAAAGGGCACAGGCAGTCTGCGTCGTTGATGGCCAGCCGTTGCGTTGATCCAAGGCACCAGGAAACGTGTGGCTGTAACGACATACAGGGTAACTTGGCCGTCCTGCTCGTTGGGTGCACAGCTGGCTGACTGAAGAGCGAAGCAGGGATTCCAGACTTATGTAGGCAACCGGGCACGCTGTTCCGTCAGTGTAGGCAGAGACGAGGATGCGAAGTAGGAAGCACTGGCGTCACGATGACCAAAGGGCACGGGCAGTCTACGTCGTTGATGGCCAGCCGTTGTGTTGATCCAAGGCCCCAGGAAACGTGTGGCTGTAACGATACTCAGGGTCACTTGGTCGCCCTGCTCGTTGGGTGCACTGCTGCCGGACTTAAGAGCGAAGCAGGGATTTCAGGCTTATGTAGGCAGCCTGGCACCATGCTCCGCCAGCGTAGGCAGAGACGAGGATGCGCAGTAGGATGCACTGGCGTCACGATGACCAACGGGCACAGGCAGTCTGCATCGTTGATGGCCAGCCGTTGCGTTGATCCAAGGCCCCTGGAAACGTGTGGCTGTAACGATATACAGGGTCACTTGGTCGTCCTGCTCGTTGGGTGCACTGTTGCCGGACTGAAGAGCGAAGCAGGGATTTCAGGCTAATGTAGGCAGCCTTGCACGCTGCTCCGTCAGCGTAGGCAGAGACGAGGATGCGCAGTAGGACGCACTGGCGTCACGATGACCAAAGGGCACAGGCAGTCTGCGTCGTTGATGGCCAGCCGTTGTGTTGATCCAAGGCCCCAGGAAACGTGTGGCTGTAACGATACTCAGGGTCACTTGGTCGCCCTGCTCGTTGGGTGCACTGCTGCCGGACTTAAGAGCGAAGCAGGGATTTCAGGCTTATGTAGGCAGCCTGGCACGCTGCTCCGCCAGCGTCGGCAGAGACGAGGATGCGCAGTAGGATGCACTGGCGTCACGATGACCAAAGGGCACAGGCCGTCTGCGTCGTTGATGGCCAGCCGTTGCGTTGATCCAAGGCCCCAGGAAACGTGTGGCTGTAACGATATACAGGGTCACTTTGTCGTCCTGCTCGGGTGCACTGCTGCCGGACTGAAGAGCGTACCAGGGATTTCAGGCTTATGTAGGCAGCCGGTCACGCTGTTCCGTCACCGTAGGCACAGACAAAGATGCGCAGTAGGATGCACTGGCGTCACGATGACCAAAAGGCACAGGCAGTCAGCGCCGTTGATGGCCAGCCGTTGCGTTTATCCAAGGCCCCAGAAAACGTGTGGCTGTAACGATATACAGGGTCACTTGGTCGTCCTGCTCGTTGGGTGCACTGCTGCCGGACTGAAGAGCGAAGCAGGGATTTCAGGCTTATGTAGGCAGCCTGGCACGCTGCTCCGTCAGCGTAGGCAGAGACGAGGATGCGCAGTAGGATGCACTGGCGTCACGATGACCAAAGGGCACAGGCAGTCTGCATCGTTGATGGCCAGCCGTTGCGTTGATCCAAGGTCCCAGGAAACGTGTGGCTGTAACGATATGCAGGGTAACTTGGTCGTCCTGCTCGTTGGGTGCACTGCTGCCGGACTGAAGAGCGAAGCAGGGATTCCAGACCTATGTAGGCAGCCGGGCACGCTGTTCCGTTAGCGTAGGCAGAGACGAGGATGCGCAGTAGGATGCACTAGCGTCACGATGACCAAAAGGCACAGGCAGTCTGCATCGTTGATGGTCAGCCGTTGCGTTGATCCAAGGCCCCTGGAAACGTGTGGCTGTAACGATATACAGGGTCACTTGGTCGTCCTGCTCGTTGGGTGCACTGCTGCCGGAAAGAATTGCGAAGCAGGGATTTCAGGCTTATGTAGGCAGCCTGGCACGTTGCTCCGTCAGTGTAGGCAGAGACGAGGATGCGCAGTAGGATGCACTGACGTCACGATGACCAAAGGGCACAGGCAGTCTGCATCGTTGATGGCCATCCGTTGCGTTGATCCAAGGCCCCAGGAAACGTATGGCTGTAACGATATACAGGGTTCCTTGGTCGTCCTGCTCGTTGGGTGCACTGCTGCCGGACTGAAGAGCCAAGCAGGGATTACAGACTTATGTAGGCAGCCGGGCACGCTGTTCCGTCAGCGTAGGCAGAGACGAGGATGCTCAGTAGGATGCACTAGCGTCATGATGACCAAACGGCACAGGCAGTCTTCGTCGTTTATGGCCAGCCGTTGCGTTCATCCAAGGCCCCAGGAAACGTGTGGCTGTAACGATATACAGGGTCACTTGGTCGTCCTGCTCGTTGGGTGCACTGCTGCCGGACTGAATAGCGAAGCAGGGAATTCAGGCTTATGCAGGCAGCCTGGCACGCTGCTCCGTCAGCGTAGGCAGAGACGAGGATGCTCAGTAGGATGCACTGGCGTCATGGTGACCAAAGGGCACAGGCAGTCTTCGTCGTTTATGACCAGCCTTTGCGTTGATCCAAGGCCCCAGGAAACGTGTGGCTGTGACGATATACAGGGTCACTTGGACGTCCTGCTCGTTGGGTGCACTGCTGCCGGACTGAATAGCGAAGCAGGGATTTCAGGCTTATGCAGGCAGCCTGGCACGCTGCTGCGTCAGCGTAGGCAGAGACGAAGATGCGCAGTAGGATGCACTGGCGTCACAAAGACCAAAGGGCACAGGCAGTCTGCGTCGTTGATGGCCAGCCGTTGCGTTGATCCAAGGCCCCAGCAAACGTATGGCTATAACGATACAATGGGTAACTTGGTCCTCCTGCTCGTTGGGTGCACTGCTGCCGGACTGAAGAGCGAAGCAGGGATTCCAGACTAATGTAGGCATCCGGGCACGCTGTTCCGCCAGCGTAGGCATAGACGAGGATGCGCAGTAGGATGCACTGGCGTCACGATGACCAAAGGGCACAGGCAGTCTGCGTCGTTGATGGCCAGCCCTTGTGTTTATCCAAGGCCCCAGGAAACGTGTGGCTGTAACGATATACAGGGACACTTGGTCGTCCTGCTCGTTGGGTGCACTGCTGCCGGACTGAAGAGCGAAGCAGGGATTTCAGGCCTATGTAGGCAGCCTGGCACGCTGCTCCGCCAGCGTCGGCAGAGACGAGGATGCGCAGTAGCATGCACTGGCGTCACGATGACCAAAGGGCACAGACAGTCTGCGTCGTTGATGGCCAGCCGTTGCGTTGATCCAAGGCCCCAGGAAACGTGTGGCTGCAACGATATACAGGGTCACTTGGTCGTCCTGCTCGTTGGGTGCACTGCTGCCGGACTGAAGAGCGAAGCAGGGATTCCAGACTTATGTAGGCAGCCGGGCACGCTGTTCCGTCAGCAGTAGGCAGAGACGAGGATGCGCAGTAGGATGCACTGGCGTCACGATGACCAAAGGGCACAGGCAGTCTGCGTGGTTGATGGCCATCCGTTGCGTTGATCCAAGGCCCCAGGAAACGTGTGGCTGTAAGGATATACAGGGTCACTTGCTCGTGCTCCTCGTTGGGTGCATTGCTGCCAGACTGAAGAGCGAAGCAGGGATTTCAGGCTTATGTAGGCAGCCTGGCACGCTGCTCCGTCAGCGTAGGCAGAGACGAGGATGCGCAGTAGGATGCACTGGCGTCACGATGACCAAAGGGCACAGGCAGTCTGCGTCGTTGATGGCCAGCCGTTGCGTTGATCCAAGGCACCAGGAAACGTGTGGCTGTAACGACATACAGGGTAACTTGGCCGTCCTGCTCGTTGGGTGCACAGCTGGCTGACTGAAGAGCGAAGCAGGGATTCCAGACTTATGTAGGCAACCGGGCACGCTGTTCCGTCAGTGTAGGCAGAGACGAGGATGCGAAGTAGGAAGCACTGGCGTCACGATGACCAAAGGGCACGGGCAGTCTACGTCGTTGATGGCCAGCCGTTGTGTTGATCCAAGGCCCCAGGAAACGTGTGGCTGTAACGATACTCAGGGTCACTTGGTCGCCCTGCTCGTTGGGTGCACTGCTACCGGACTTAAGAGCGAAGCAGGGATTTCAGGCTTATGTAGGCAGCCTGGCACCATGCTCCGCCAGCGTAGGCAGAGACGAGGATGCGCAGTAGGATGCACTGGCGTCACGATGACCAACGGGCACAGGCAGTCTGCATCGTTGATGGCCAGCCGTTGCGTTGATCCAAGGCCCCTGGAAACGTGTGGCTGTAACGATATACAGGGTCACTTGGTCGTCCTGCTCGTTGGGTGCACTGTTGCCGGACTGAAGAGCGAAGCAGGGATTTCAGGCTAATGTAGGCAGCCTTGCACGCTGCTCCGTCAGCGTAGGCAGAGACGAGGATGCGCAGTAGGACGCACTGGCGTCACGATGACCAAAGGGCACAGGCAGTCTGCGTCGTTGATGGCCAGCCGTTGTGTTGATCCAAGGCCCCAGGAAACGTGTGGCTGTAACGATACTCAGGGTCACTTGGTCGCCCTGCTCGTTGGGTGCACTGCTGCCGGACTTAAGAGCGAAGCAGGGATTTCAGGCTTATGTAGGCAGCCTGGCACGCTGCTCCGCCAGCGTCGGCAGAGACGAGGATGCGCAGTAGGATGCACTGGCGTCACGATGACCAAAGGGCACAGGCCGTCTGCGTCGTTGATGGCCAGCCGTTGCGTTGATCCAAGGCCCCAGGAAACGTGTGGCTGTAACGATATACAGGGTCACTTTGTCGTCCTGCTCGGGTGCACTGCTGCCGGACTGAAGAGCGTACCAGGGATTTCAGGCTTATGTAGGCAGCCGGTCACGCTGTTCCGTCACCGTAGGCACAGACAAAGATGCGCAGTAGGATGCACTGGCGTCACGATGACCAAAAGGCACAGGCAGTCAGCGCCGTTGATGGCCAGCCGTTGCGTTTATCCAAGGCCCCAGAAAACGTGTGGCTGTAACGATATACAGGGTCACTTGGTCGTCCTGCTCGTTGGGTGCACTGCTGCCGGACTGAAGAGCGAAGCAGGGATTTCAGGCTTATGTAGGCAGCCTGGCACGCTGCTCCGTCAGCGTAGGCAGAGACGAGGATGCGCAGTAGGATGCACTGGCGTCACGATGACCAAAGGGCACAGGCAGTCTGCATCGTTGATGGCCAGCCGTTGCGTTGATCCAAGGTCCCAGGAAACGTGTGGCTGTAACGATATGCAGGGTAACTTGGTCGTCCTGCTCGTTGGGTGCACTGCTGCCGGACTGAAGAGCGAAGCAGGGATTCCAGACCTATGTAGGCAGCCGGGCACGCTGTTCCGTTAGCGTAGGCAGAGACGAGGATGCGCAGTAGGATGCACTAGCGTCACGATGACCAAAAGGCACAGGCAGTCTGCATCGTTGATGGTCAGCCGTTGCGTTGATCCAAGGCCCCTGGAAACGTGTGGCTGTAACGATATACAGGGTCACTTGGTCGTCCTGCTCGTTGGGTGCACTGCTGCCGGAAAGAATTGCGAAGCAGGGATTTCAGGCTTATGTAGGCAGCCTGGCACGTTGCTCCGTCAGTGTAGGCAGAGACGAGGATGCGCAGTAGGATGCACTGACGTCACGATGACCAAAGGGCACAGGCAGTCTGCATCGTTGATGGCCATCCGTTGCGTTGATCCAAGGCCCCAGGAAACGTATGGCTGTAACGATATACAGGGTTCCTTGGTCGTCCTGCTCGTTGGGTGCACTGCTGCCGGACTGAAGAGCCAAGCAGGGATTACAGACTTATGTAGGCAGCCGGGCACGCTGTTCCGTCAGCGTAGGCAGAGACGAGGATGCTCAGTAGGATGCACTAGCGTCATGATGACCAAACGGCACAGGCAGTCTTCGTCGTTTATGGCCAGCCGTTGCGTTCATCCAAGGCCCCAGGAAACGTGTGGCTGTAACGATATACAGGGTCACTTGGTCGTCCTGCTCGTTGGGTGCACTGCTGCCGGACTGAATAGCGAAGCAGGGAATTCAGGCTTATGCAGGCAGCCTGGCACGCTGCTCCGTCAGCGTAGGCAGAGACGAGGATGCTCAGTAGGATGCACTGGCGTCATGGTGACCAAAGGGCACAGGCAGTCTTCGTCGTTTATGACCAGCCTTTGCGTTGATCCAAGGCCCCAGGAAACGTGTGGCTGTGACGATATACAGGGTCACTTGGACGTCCTGCTCGTTGGGTGCACTGCTGCCGGACTGAATAGCGAAGCAGGGATTTCAGGCTTATGCAGGCAGCCTGGCACGCTGCTGCGTCAGCGTAGGCAGAGACGAAGATGCGCAGTAGGATGCACTGGCGTCACAAAGACCAAAGGGCACAGGCAGTCTGCGTCGTTGATGGCCAGCCGTTGCGTTGATCCAAGGCCCCAGCAAACGTATGGCTATAACGATACAATGGGTAACTTGGTCCTCCTGCTCGTTGGGTGCACTGCTGCCGGACTGAAGAGCGAAGCAGGGATTCCAGACTAATGTAGGCATCCGGGCACGCTGTTCCGCCAGCGTAGGCATAGACGAGGATGCGCAGTAGGATGCACTGGCGTCACGATGACCAAAGGGCACAGGCAGTCTGCGTCGTTGATGGCCAGCCCTTGTGTTTATCCAAGGCCCCAGGAAACGTGTGGCTGTAACGATATACAGGGACACTTGGTCGTCCTGCTCGTTGGGTGCACTGCTGCCGGACTGAAGAGCGAACCAGGGATTTCAGGCTTATGTAGGCAGCCGGTTACGCTGTTCCGTCACCGTAGGCACAGACAAAGATGCGCAGTAGGATGCACTGGCGTCACGATGACCAAAGGGCACAGGCAGTCTGCGTGGTTGATGGCCAGCCGTTGCGTTGATCCAAGGCCCCAGGAAACGTGTGGCTGTAACGATATACAGGGTCACTTGGTCGTCCTGCTCGTTGGGTGCACTGCTGCCGGAATGAAGAGCGAAGCAGGGATTCCAGACTTATGTAGGCAGCTCGGCACGCTGTTCCGTCAGCGTAGGCAGAGACGAGGATGCGCAGTAGGATGCACTGGCGTCACAATGACCAAAGGGCACAGGCAGTCCGCGTCGTTGATGGCCAGCCGTTGCGTTGATCCAAGGCCCCAGGAAACGTGTGGCTGTAACGATATACAGGGTCACTTGGTCGACCTGCTCGTTGGGTGCACTGCTGCCGTACTGAAGAGCGAAGCAGGGATTTCAGGCTTATGTAGGCAGCCTGGCACGCTGCTCCGTCAGCATAGGCAGATACGAGGATGCGCAGTAGAATGCACTGGCGTCACGATAACCAAAGGGCACAGGCAGTCTGCGTCGTTGATGGCCAGCCCTTGCGTTGATCCAAGCCCCAGGAAACGTGTGGCTGTAACGATATACAGGGTCACTTGGTCGTCCTGCTCGTTGGGTGCACTGCTGCCGGACTGAAGAGCGAAGCAGGGATTCCAGACTTATGTAGGCAGCCGGGCACGCTGTTCCGTCAGCGTAGGCAGAGACGAGGATGCGCAGTAGGATGCACTGGTGTCACGATGACGAAAGGACACAGGCAGTCTGCGTGTTTGATGGCCAGCCGTTGCGTTGATCCAAGGTCCAAGGAAACGAGTGGCTGTAACGATATACAGGGTCACTTGGTCGTCCTGCTCGTTGGGTGCACTGCTGCCGGACTGAAGAGCGAAGCAGAGATTTCAAGCTTATGTAGAAAGCATGGCACGCTGCTCCGTCAGCGTCGGCAGAGACGAGGATGCGCAGTAGGATGCACTGGCGTGACGATGACCAAAAGGCACAGGCCGTCTGCGTCGTTGATGGCCATCCGTTGCGTTGATCCAAGGCCCCAGGAAACGTATGGCTGTAACGATATACAGGGTTCCTTGGTCGTCCTGCTCGTTGGGTGCACTGCTGCCGGACTGAAGAGCCAAGCAGGGATTACAGACTTATGTAGGCAGCCGGGCACGCTGTTCCGTCAGCGTAGGCAGAGACGAGGATGCTCAGTAGGATGCACTAGCGTCATGGTGACCAAACGGCACAGGCAGTCTTCGTCGTTTATGGCCAGCCGTTGCGGTTTTCCAAGGCTCCAGGAAACGTGTGGCTGTAACGATATACAGGGTCACTTGGTCGTCCTGCTCGTTGGGTGCACTGCTGCCGGACTGAATAGCGAAGCAGGGATTTCAGGCTTATGCAGGCAGCCTGGCACCCTGCTCCGTCAGCGTAGGCAAAGACGAGGATGCTCAGTAGGATGCACTGGCGTCATGGTGACCAAAGGGCACAGGCAGTCTTCGTCGTTTATGGCCAGCCTTTGCGTTGATCCAAGGCCCCAGGAAACGTGTGGCTGTGACGATATACAGGGTCACTAGGTCGTCCTGCTCGTTGGGTGCACTGCTGCCGGACTGAATAGCGAAGCAGGGATTTCAGGCTTATGCAGACAGCCTGGCACGCTGCTCCGTCAGCGTAGGCAGAGACGAAGATGCGCAGTAGGATGCACTGGCGTCACAAAGACCAAAGGGCACAGGCAGTCTGCGTCGTTGATGGCCAGCCGTTGCGTTGATCCAAGGCCCCAGGAAACGTGTGGCTGAAACGATATACAGTGTCACTTGGTCGTCCTGCTCGATGGGTGCACTGCTGCCAGACTGAAGAGCGAAGCAGGGATTTCAGGCTTATGTAGGCAGCCTGGAACGCTGCTCCGTCAGCGTAGGCAGAGACGAGGATGCGCTGTTGGATTCACTGGCGTCACGATGACCAAAGGGCACAGGCAGTCTACGTCGTTGATGGCCAGCCCTTGTGTTGATCCAAGGCCCCAGGAAACGTGTGCCTGTAACGATATACAGGGTCACTTGGTCGTCCTGCTCGTTGGCTGCACTGCTGCCGGACTGAAGAGCGAACCAGGGATTTCAGGCTTATGTAGGCAGCCGGTTACGCTGTTCCGTCACCGTAGGCACAGACAAAGATGCGCAGTAGGATGCACTGGCGTCACGATGACCAAAGGGCACAGGCAGTCTGCGTGGTTGATGGCCAGCCGTTGCGTTGATCCAAGGCCCCAGGAAACGTGTGGCTGAAACGATATACAGTGTCACTTGGTCGTCCTGCTCGATGGGTGCACTGCTGCCAGACTGAAGAGCGAAGCAGGGATTTCAGGCTTATGTAGGCAGCCTGGAACGCTGCTCCGTCAGCGTAGGCAGAGACGAGGATGCGCTGTAGGATTCACTGGCATCCCGAAGACCAAAGGGCACAGGCAGTCTGCGTCGTTGATGGCCAGCCGTTACGTTGAAACAAGGCCCCAGGAAACGTGTGGCTGTAACGATACTCAGGGTCACTTGGTCGCCCTGCTCGTTGGGTGCACTGCTGCCGGACTGAAGAGCGAAGCAGGGATTTCAGGCTTATGTAAGCAGCCTGGCACGCTGCTCCGTCAGCGTAGGCAGAGACGAGGATGCGCAGTACGATGCAATGGCGTCACGATGACCAAAGGGCACAGGCAGTCTGCGTCGTTGATGGCCAGCCATTGCGTTGATCCAAGGCCCCAGGAAACGTGTGGCTGTAACGATATACAGGGTCACTTGGTCGTCCTGCTCGTTGGGTGCACTGCTGCCGGAATGAAGCGCGAAGCAGGGATTTCAGGCTTATGTAGGCAGCCTGGCACGCAGCTCCGTCAGCGTATGCAGAGACGAGGATGCGCAGTAGGATGCACTGGCGTCACAATGACCAAAGGGCACAGGCAGTCTGCGTCGTTGATGGCCAGCCGTTGTGTTGATCCAAGGCCCCAGGAAACGTGTGGCTGTAACAATATACAGGGTCACTTGGTCGACCTGCTCGTTGGGTGCACTGCTGCCGTACTGAAGAGCGAAGCAGGGATTTCAGGCTTATGTAGGCAGCCTGGCACGCTGCTCCGTCAGCATAGGCAGATACGAGGATGCGCAGTAGAATGCACTGGCGTCACGATAACCAAAGGGCCCAGGCAGTCTGCGTCGTTGATGGCCAGCCGTTGCGTTGATCCAAGGCCCCAGGAAACGTGTGGCTGTAACGATATACAGGGTCACTTGGTCGTCCTGCTCGTTGGGTGCACTGCTGCCGGACTGAAGAGCGAAGCAGGGATTCCAGACTTATGTAGGCAGCCGGGCACGCTGTTCCGTCAGCGTAGGCAGAGACGAGGATGCGCAGTAGGATGCACTGGTGTCACGATGACGAAAGGACACAGGCAGTCTGCGTGGTTGATGGCCAGCCGTTGCGTTGATCCAAGGTCCAAGGAAACGAGTGGCTGTAACGATATACAGGGTCACTTTGTCGTTCTGCTCGGGTGCACTGCTGCCGGACTGAAGAGCGTACCAGGGATTTCAGGCTTATGTAGGCAGCCGGTCACGCTGTTCCGTCACCGTAGGCACAGACAAAGATGCGCAGTAGGATGCACTGGCGTCACGATGACCAAAAGGCACAGGCAGTCAGCGCCGTTGATGGCCAGCCGTTGCGTTTATCCAAGGCCCCAGAAAACGTGTGGCTGTAACGATATACAGGGTCATTTGGTCGTTCTGCTCGTTGGGTGCACTGCTGCCGGACTGAAGAGCGAAGCAGGGATTTCAGGCTTATGTAGGCAGCCTGGCAAGCTGCTCCGTCAGCGTCGGCAGAGACGAGGATGCGCAGTAGGATGCACTGGCGTCACGATGACCAAAGGGCACAGGCAGTCTACGTCGTGTATTGCCAGCCGTTGTGTTGATCCAAGGCCCCAGGAAACGTGTGGCTGTAACGATATACAGAGTCACTTGGTCGTCCTGCTCGTTGGGTGCACTGCTGCCGGACTGAACAGCGAAGCAGGAATTTCAGGCTTATGTAGGCAGCCTGGCACGCTGCTCCGTCAGCATAGGCAGAGACGAGGATGCGCAGTAGGATGCACTGGCGTCACGATGACCAAAGGGCACAGGCAGTCTGCATCGTTGATGGTCAGCCGTTGCGTTGATCCAAGGCCCCAGGAAACGTGTGGCTGTAACGATATACAGGGTAACTTGGTCGTCCTGCTCGTTGGGTGGACTGCTGCCGGACTGAAGAGCGAAGCAGGGATTCGAGACCTATGTGGGCAGCCGCGCACGCTGTTCCGTCAGCGTAGGCAGAGACGAGGATGCGTAGTACGATGCACTAGCGTCACGATGACCAAAAGGCGCAGGCAGTCTGCATCGTTGATGGCCAGCCATTGCGTTGATCCAAGGCCCCTGGAAACGTCTGGCTGTAACGATATACAGGGTCACTTGGTCGTCCTGCTCGTTGGATGCACTGCTGCCGGAAAGAATTGCGAAGCAGGGATTTCAGGCTTATGTAGGCAGTCTGGCACCATGCTCCGCCAGCGTAGGCAGAGACGAGGATGCGCAGTAGGATGCACTGGCGTCACGATGACCAAAGGGCACAGGCAGTCTGCATCGTTGATGGCCAGCCGTTGCGTTGATCCAAGGCCCCTGGAAACGTGTGGCTGTAACGATATACAGGGTCACTTGGTCGTCCTGCTCGTTGGGTGCACTGTTGCCGGACTGAAGAGCGAAGCAGCATTTCAGGCTTATGTAGGCAGCCTTGCACGCTGCTCCGTCAGCGTAGGCAGAGACGAGGATGCGCAGTAGGACGCACTGGCGTCACGATGACCAAAGGGCACAGGCAGTCTGCGTCGTTGATGGCCAGCCGTTGTGTTGATCCAAGGCCCCAGGAAACGTGTGGCTGTAACGATACTCAGGGTCACTTGGTCGCCCTGCTCGTTGGGTGCACTGCTGCCGGACTTAAGAGCGAAGCAGGGATTTCAGGCTTATGTAGGCAGCCTGGCACGCTGCTCCGCCAGCGTCGGCAGAGACGAGGATGCGCAGTAGGATGCACTGGCGTCACGATGACCAAAGGGCACAGGCAGTCTGCGTCGTTGATGGCCAGCCGTTGCGTTGATCCAAGGCCCCAGGAAACGTCTGGCTGTAACGATATACAGGGTCAGTTTGTCGTCCTGCTCGGGTGCACTGCTGCCGGACTGAAGAGCGTACCAGGGATTTCAGGCTTATGTAGGCAGCCGGTCACGCTGTTCCGTCACCGTAGGCACAGACAAAGATGCGCAGTAGGATGCACTGGCGTCACGATGACCAAAAGGCACAGGCAGTCAGCGCCGTTGATGGCCAGCCGTTGCGTTTATCCAAGGCCCCAGAAAACGTGTGCCTGTAACGATTTACAGGGTCACTTGGTCGTCCTGCTCGTTGGGTGCACTGCTGCCGGACTGAAGAGCGAAGCAGGAATTTCAGGCTTATGTAGGCAGCCTGGCACGCTGCTCCGTCAGCGTAGGCAGAGAGGAGGATGCGCAGTAGGATGCACTGGCGTCACGATGACCAAAGGGCACAGGCAGTCTGCATCGTTGATGGCCAGCCGTTGCGTTGATCCAAGGCCCCAGGAAACGTGTGGCTGTAACGATATACAGGGTCACTTGGTCGTCCTGCTCGTTGGGTGCACTGCTGCCGGAATGAAGAGCGAAGCAGGGATTCCAGACTTATGTAGGCAGCTGGGCACGCTGTTCCGTTAGCGTAGGCAGAGACGAGGATGCGCAGTAGGATGCACTGGCGTCACAATGACCAAAGGGCACAGGCAGTCCGCGTCGTTGATGGCCAGCCGTTGCGTTGATCCAAGGCCCCAGGAAACGTGTGGCTGTAACGATATACAGGGTCACTTGGTCGACCTGCTCGTTGGGTGCACTGCTGCCGTACTGAAGAGCGAAGCAGGGATTTCAGGCTTATGTAGGCAGCCTGGCACGCTGCTCCGTCAGCATAGGCAGATACGAGGATGCGCAGTAGAATGCACTGGCGTCACGATAACCAAAGGGCACAGGCAGTCTGCGTCGTTGATGGCCAGCCCTTGCGTTGATCCAAGCCCCAGGAAACGTGTGGCTGTAACGATATACAGGGTCACTTGGTCGTCCTGCTCGTTGGGTGCACTGCTGCCGGACTGAAGAGCGAAGCAGGGATTCCAGACTTATGTAGGCAGCCGGGCACGCAGTTCCGTCAGCGTAGGCAGAGACGAGGATGCGCAGTAGGATGCACTGGTGTCACGATGACGAAAGGACACAGGCAGTCTGCGTGCCTGATGGCCAGCCGTTGCGTTGATCCAAGGTCCAAGGAAACGAGTGGCTGTAACGATATACAGGGTCACTTGGTCGTCCTGCTCGTTGGGTGCACTGCTGCCGGACTGAAGAGCGAAGCAGAGATTTCAAGCTTATGTAGAAAGCATGGCACGCTGCTCCGTCAGCGTCGGCAGAGACGAGGATGCGCAGTAGGATGCACTGGCGTGACGATGACCAAAAGGCACAGGCCGTCTGCGTCGTTGATGGCCATCCGTTGCGTTGATCCAAGGCCCCAGGAAACGTATGGCTGTAACGATATACAGGGTTCCTTGGTCGTCCTGCTCGTTGGGTGCACTGCTGCCGGACTGAAGAGCCAAGCAGGGATTACAGACTTATGTAGGCAGCCGGGCACGCTGTTCCGTCAGCGTAGGCAGAGACGAGGATGCTCAGTAGGATGCACTAGCGTCATGGTGACCAAACGGCACAGGCAGTCTTCGTCGTTTATGGCCAGCCGTTGCGGTTTTCCAAGGCTCCAGGAAACGTGTGGCTGTAACGATATACAGGGTCACTTGGTCGTCCTGCTCATTGGGTGCACTGCTGCCGGACTGAATAGCGAAGCAGGGATTTCAGGCTTATGCAGGCAGCCTGGCACCCTGCTCCGTCAGCGTAGGCAAAGACGAGGATGCTCAGTAGGATGCACTGGCGTCATGGTGACCAAAGGGCACAGGCAGTCTTCGTCGTTTATGGCCAGCCTTTGCGTTGATCCAAGGCCCCAGGAAACGTGTGGCTGTGACGATATACAGGGTCACTAGGTCGTCCTGCTCGTTGGGTGCACTGCTGCCGGACTGAATAGCGAAGCAGGGATTTCAGGCTTATGCAGACAGCCTGGCACGCTGCTCCGTCAGCGTAGGCAGAGACGAAGATGCGCAGTAGGATGCACTGGCGTCACAAAGACCAAAGGGCACAGGCAGTCTGCGTCGTTGATGGCCAGCCGTTGCGTTGATCCAAGGCCCCAGGAAACGTGTGGCTGAAACGATATACAGTGTCACTTGGTCGTCCTGCTCGATGGGTGCACTGCTGCCAGACTGAAGAGCGAAGCAGGGATTTCAGGCTTATGTAGGCAGCCTGGAACGCTGCTCCGTCAGCGTAGGCAGAGACGAGGATGCGCTGTAGGATTCACTGGCGTCACGATGACCAAAGGGCACAGGCAGTCTACGTCGTTGATGGCCAGCCCTTGTGTTGATCCAAGGCCCCAGGAAACGTGTGCCTGTAACGATATACAGGGTCACTTGGTCGTCCTGCTCGTTGGCTGCACTGCTGCCGGACTGAAGAGCGAACCAGGGATTTCAGGCTTATGTAGGCAGCCGGTTACGCTGTTCCGGCACCGTAGGCACAGACAAAGATGCGCAGTAGGATGCACTGGCGTCACGATGACCAAAGGGCACAGGCAGTCTGCGTGGTTGATGGCCAGCCGTTGCGTTGATCCAAGGCCCCAGGAAACGTGTGGCTGAAACGATATACAGTGTCACTTGGTCGTCCTGCTCGATGGGTGCACTGCTGCCAGACTGAAGAGCGAAGCAGGGATTTCAGGCTTATGTAGGCAGCCTGGAACGCTGCTCCGTCACCGTAGGCAGAGACGAGGATGCGCTGTAGGATTCACTGGCATCCCGAAGACCAAAGGGCACAGGCAGTCTGCGTCGTTGATGGCCAGCCGTTACGTTGAAACAAGGCCCCAGGAAACGTGTGGCTGTAACGATACTCAGGGTCACTTGGTCGCCCTGCTCGTTGGGTGCACTGCTGCCGGACTGATGAGCGAAGCAGGGATTTCAGGCTTATGTAAGCAGCCTGGCACGCTGCTCCGTCAGCGTAGGCAGAGACGAGGATGCGCAGTACGATGCAATGGCGTCACGATGACCAAAGGGCACAGGCAGTCTGCGTCGTTGATGGCCAGCCATTGCGTTGATCCAAGGCCCCAGGAAACGTGTGGCTGTAACGATATACAGGGTCACTTGGTCGTCCTGCTCGTTGGGTGCACTGCTGCCGGAATGAAGCGCGAAGCAGGGATTTCAGGCTTATGTAGGCAGCCTGTCACGCAGCTCCGTCAGCGTATGCAGAGACGAGGATGCGCAGTAGGATGCACTGGCGTCACAATGACCAAAGGGCACAGGCAGTCTGCGTCGTTGATGGCCAGCCGTTGTGTTGATCCAAGGCCCCAGGAAACGTGTGGCTGTAACAATATACAGGGTCACTTGGTCGACCTGCTCGTTGGGTGCACTGCTGCCGTACTGAAGAGCGAAGCAGGGATTTCAGGCTTATGTAGGCAGCCTGGCACGCTGCTCCGTCAGCATAGGCAGATACGAGGATGCGCAGTAGAATGCACTGGCGTCACGATAACCAAAGGGCCCAGGCAGTCTGCGTCGTTGATGGCCAGCCGTTGCGTTGATCCAAGGCCCCAGGAAACGTGTGGCTGTAACGATATACAGGGTCACTTGGTCGTCCTGCTCGTTGGGTGCACTGCTGCCGGACTGAAGAGCGAAGCAGGGATTCCAGACTTATGTAGGCAGCCGGGCACGCTGTTCCGTCAGCGTAGGCAGAGACGAGGATGCGCAGTAGGATGCACTGGTGTCACGATGACGAAAGGACACAGGCAGTCTGCGTGGTTGATGGCCAGCCGTTGCGTTGATCCAAGGTCCAAGGAAACGAGTGGCTGTAACGATATACAGGGTCACTTTGTCGTTCTGCTCGGGTGCACTGCTGCCGGACTGAAGAGCGTACCAGGGATTTCAGGCTTATGTAGGCAGCCGGTCACGCTGTTCCGTCACCGTAGGCACAGACAAAGATGCGCAGTAGGATGCACTGGCGTCACGATGACCAAAAGGCACAGGCAGTCAGCGCCGTTGATGGCCAGCCGTTGCGTTTATCCAAGGCCCCAGAAAACGTGTGGCTGTAACGATATACAGGGTCATTTGGTCGTTCTGCTCGTTGGGTGCACTGCTGCCGGACTGAAGAGCGAAGCAGGGATTTCAGGCTTATGTAGGCAGCCTGGCAAGCTGCTCCGTCAGCGTCGGCAGAGACGAGGATGCGCAGTAGGATGCACTGGCGTCACGATGACCAAAGGGCACAGGCAGTCTACGTCGTGTATTGCCAGCCGTTGTGTTGATCCAAGGCCCCAGGAAACGTGTGGCTGTAACGATATACAGAGTCACTTGGTCGTCCTGCTCGTTGGGTGCACTGCTGCCGGACTGAAGAGCGAAGCAGGAATTTCAGGCTTATGTAGGCAGCCTGGCACGCTGCTCCGTCAGCATAGGCAGAGACGAGGATGCGCAGTAGGATGCACTGGCGTCACGATGACCAAAGGGCACAGGCAGTCTGCATCGTTGATGGTCAGCCGTTGCGTTGATCCAAGGCCCCAGGAAACGTGTGGCTGTAACGATATACAGGGTAACTTGGTAGTCCTGCTCGTTGGGTGGACTGCTGCTGGACTGAAGAGCGAAGCAGGGATTCGAGACCTATGTGGGCAGCCGCGCACGCTGTTCCGTCAGCGTAGGCAGAGACGAGGATGCGTAGTACGATACACTAGCGTCACGATGACCAAAAGGCACAGGCAGTCTGCATCGTTGATGGCCAGCCATTGCGTTGATCCAAGGCCCCTGGAAACGTCTGGCTGTAACGATATACAGGGTCACTTGGTCGTCCTGCTCGTTGGATGCACTGCTGCCGGAAAGAATTGCGAAGCAGGGATTTCAGGCTTATGTAGGCAGTCTGGCACCATGCTCCGCCAGCGTAGGCAGAGACGAGGATGCGCAGTAGGATGCACTGGCGTCACGATGACCAAAGGGCACAGGCAGTCTGCATCGTTGATGGCCAGCCGTTGCGTTGATCCAAGGCCCCTGGAAACGTGTGGCTGTAACGATATACAGGGTCACTTGGTCGTCCTGCTCGTTGGGTGCACTGTTGCCGGACTGAAGAGCGAAGCAGCATTTCAGGCTTATGTAGGCAGCCTTGCACGCTGCTCCGTCAGCGTAGGCAGAGACGAGGATGCGCAGTAGGACGCACTGGCGTCACGATGACCAAAGGGCACAGGCAGTCTGCGTCGTTGATGGCCAGCCGTTGTGTTGATCCAAGGCCCCAGGAAACGTGTGGCTGTAACGATACTCAGGGTCACTTGGTCGCCCTGCTCGTTGGGTGCACTGCTGCCGGACTTAAGAGCGAAGCAGGGATTTCAGGCTTATGTAGGCAGCCTGGCACGCTGCTCCGCCAGCGTCGGCAGAGACGACGATGCGCAGTAGGATGCACTGGCGTCACGATGACCAAAGGGCACAGGCAGTCTGCGTCGTTGATGGCCAGCCGTTGCGTTGATCCAAGGCCCCAGGAAACGTCTGGCTGTAACGATATACAGGGTCAGTTTGTCGTCCTGCTCGGGTGCACTGCTGCCGGACTGAAGAGCGTACCAGGGATTTCAGGCTTATGTAGGCAGCCGGTCACGCTGTTCCGTCACCGTAGGCACAGACAAAGATGCGCAGTAGGATGCACTGGCGTCACGATGACCAAAAGGCACAGGCAGTCAGCGCCGTTGATGGCCAGCCGTTGCGTTTATCCAAGGCCCCAGAAAACGTGTGGCTGTAACGATATACAGGGTCACTTGGTCGTCCTGCTCGTTGGGTGCACTGCTGCCGGACTGAAGAGCGAAGCAGGAATTTCAGGCTTATGTAGGCAGCCTGGCACGCTGCTCCGTCAGCGTAGGCAGAGAGGAGGATGCGCAGTAGGATGCACTGGCGTCACGATGACCAAAGGGCACAGGCAGTCTGCATCGTTGATGGCCAGCCGTTGCGTTGATCCAAGGCCCCAGGAAACGTATGGCTGTAACGATATACAGGGTTCCTTGGTCGTCCTGCTCGTTGGGTGCACTGCTGCCGGACTGAAGAGCCAAGCAGGGATTACAGACTTATGTAGGCAGCCGGGCACGCTGTTCCGTCAGCGTAGGCAGAGAAGAGGATGCTCAGTAGGATGCACTAGCGTCATGATGACCAAACGGCACAGGCAGTCTTCGTCGTTTATGGCCAGCCGTTGCGTTCATCCAAGGCCCCAGGAAACGTGTGGCTGTAACGATATACAGGGTCACTTGGTCGTCCTGCTCGTTGGGTGCACTGCTGCCGGACTGAAGTGCGAAGCAGGGATTTCAGGCTTATGTAGGCAGCCTGGCAAGCTGCTCCGTCAGCGTCGGCAGAGACGAGGATGCGCAGTAGGATGCACTGGCGTCACGATGACCAAAGGGCACAGGCAGTCTACGTCGTGTATTGCCATTCGTTGTGTTGATCCAAGGCCCCAAGAAACGTGTGGCTGTAACGATATACAGGGTCACTTGGTCGTCCTGCTCGTTGGGTGCACTGCTGCCGGACTGAAGAGCGAAGCAGGAATTTCAGGCTTATGTAGGCAGCCAGGCACGCTGCTCCGTCAGCATAGGCAGAGACGAGGATGCGCAGTAGGATGCACTGGCGTCACGATGACCAAAGGGCACAGGCAGTCTGCATCGTTGATGGTCAGCCGTTGCGTTGATCCAAGGCCCCAGGAAACGTGTGGCTGTAACGATATACAGGGTAACTTGGTCGTCCTGCTCGTTGGGTGCACTGCTGCCGGACTGAAGAGCGAAGCAGGGATTCGAGACCTATGTAGGCAGCCGGGCACGCTGTTCCGTCAGCGTAGGCAGAGACGAGGATGCGTAGTAGGATGCACTAGCGTCACGATGACCAAAAGGCACAGGCAGTCTGCATCGTTGATGGCCAGCCATTGCGTTGATCCAAGGCCCCTGGAAACGTGTGGCTGTAACGATATACAGGGTCACTTGGTCGTCCTGCTCGTTGGGTGCACTGCTGCCGGAATGAATTGCGAAGCAGGTATTCCAGACTTATGTAGGCAGCCGGGCACGCTGTTCCATCAGTGTAGGCAGAGACGAGGATGCGAAGTAGGATGCACTGGCGTCAAGATGACCAAAGGGCACGGGCAGTCTGCGTCGGTGATGGCCAGCTGTTGTGTTGATCCAAGGCCCAAGGAAACGTGTGGCTGTAAGGATATACAGGGTCACTTGCTCGTGATCCTCGTTGGATGCACTGCTGCCAGACTGAAGAGCGAAGCAGGGATTTCAGGCTTATGTAGGCAGCCTGGCACGCTGCTCCGTCAGCGTAGGCAGAGACGAGGATGCGCAGTAGGATGCACTGGCGTCATGATGACCAAAGGGCACAGGCAGTCTGCGTCGTTGATGGCCAGCCGTTGCGTTGATCCAAGGCACCAGGAAACGTGTGGCTGTAACGATATACAGGGTAACTTGGCCGTCCTGCTCGTTGGGTGCACAGCTGGCTGACTGAAGAGTGAAGCAGGGATTCCAGACTTATGTAGGCAACCGGGCACGCTGTTCCGTCAGTGTAGGCAGAGACGAGGATGCGAAGTAGGAAGCACTGGCGTCACGATGACCAAAGGGCACGGGCAGTTTACGTCGTTGATGGCCAGCCGTTGTGTTGATCCAAGGCCCTAGGAAACGTGTGGCTGTAACGATACTCAGGGTCACTTGGTCGCCCTGCTCGTTGGGTGCACTGCTGCTGGACTTAAGAGCGAAGCAGGGATTTCAGGCTTATGTAGGCAGTCTGGCACCATGCTCCGCCAGCGTAGGCAGAGACGAGGATGCGCAGTAGGATGCACTGGCGTCACGATGACCAAAGGGCACAGGCAGTCTGCATCGTTGATGGCCAGCCGTTGCGTTGATCCAAGGCCCCTGGAAACGTGTGGCTGTAACGATATACAGGGTCACTTGGTCGTCCTGCTCGTTGGGTGCACTGTTGCCGGACTGAAGAGCGAAGCAGGGATTTCAGGCTTATGTAGGCAGCCTTGCACGCTGCTCCGTCAGCGTAGGCAGAGACGAGGATGCGCAGTAGGACGCACTGGCGTCACGATGACCAAAGGGCACAGGCAGTCTGCGTCGTTGATGGCCAGCCGTTGTGTTGATCCAAGGCCCCAGGAAACGTGTGGCTGTAACGATACTAAGGGTCACTTGGTCGCCCTGCTCGTTGGGTGCACTGCTGCCGGACTTAAGAGCGAAGCAGGGATTTCAGGCTTATGTAGGCAGCCTGGCACGCTGCTCCGCCAGCGTCGGCAGAGACGAGGATGCGCAGTAGGATGCACTGGCGTCACGATGACCAAAGGGCACAGGCAGTCTGCGTCGTTGATGGCCAGCCGTTGCGTTGATCCAAGGCCCCAGGAAACGTGTGGCTGTAACGATATACAGGGTCACTTTGTCGTCCTGCTCGGGTGCACTGCTGCCGGACTGAAGAGCGTACCAGGGATTTCAGGCTTATGTAGGCAGCCGGTCACGCTGTTCCGTCACCGTAGGCACAGACAAAGATGCGCAGTAGGATGCACTGGCGTCACGATGACCAAAAGGCACAGGCAGTCAGCGCCGTTGATGGCCAGCCGTTGCGTTTATCCAAGGCCCCAGAAAACGTGTGGCTGTAACGATATACAGGGTCACTTGGTCGTCCTGCTCGTTGGGTGCACTGCTGCCGGACTGAAGAGCGAAGCAGGAATTTCAGGCTTATGTAGGCAGCCTGGCACGCTGCTCCGTCAGCGTAGGCAGAGACGAGGATGCGCAGTAGGATGCACTGGCGTCACGATGACCAAAGGGCACAGGCAGTCTGCATCGTTGATGGCCAGCCGTTGCGTTGATCCAAGGCCCCAGGAAACGTATGGCTGTAACGATATATAGGGTTCTTTGGTCGTCCTGCTCGTTGGGTGCACTGCTGCCGGACTGAAGAGCCAAGCAGGGTTTACAGACTTATGTAGGCAGCCGGGCACGCTGTTCCGTCAGCGTAGGCAGAGACGAGGATGCTCAGTAGGATGCACTAGCGTCATGATGCCCAAACGGCACAGGCAGTCTTCGTCGTTTATGGCCAGCCGTTGCGTTCATCCAAGGCCCCAGGAAACGTGTGGCTGTAACGATGAACAGGGTCACTTGGTCGTCCTGCTCGTTGGGTGCACTGCTGCCAGACTGAATAGCGAAGCAGGGATTTCAGGCTTATGCAGACAGCCTGGCACGCTGCTCCGTCAGCGTAGGCAGAGACGAGGATGCTCAGTAGGATGCACTGGCGTCATGGTGACCAAAGGGCACAGGCAGTCTTCGTCGTTTATGGCCAGCCTTTGCGTTGATCCAAGGCCCCAGGAAACGTGTGGCTGTGACGATATACAGGGTCACTTGGTCGTCCTGCTCGTTGGGTGCACTGCTGCCGGACTGAATAGCGAAGCAGGGATTTCAGGCTTATGCAGGCAGCCTGGCACGCTGCTGCGTCATCGTAGGCAGAGACGAAGATGCGCAGTAGGATGCACTGGCGTCACAAAGACCAAAGGGCACAGGCAGTCTGCGTCGTTGATGGCCAGCCGTTGCGTTGATCCAAGGCCCCAGCAAACGTATGGCTATAACGATACAATGGGTAACTTGGTCCTCCTGCTCGTTGGGTGCACTGCTGCCGGACTGAAGAGCGAAGCAGGGATTTCAGGCTTATGTAGGCAGCCTGGCACGCTGCTCCGTCAGCATAGGCAGATACGAGGATGCGCAGTAGAATGCACTGGAGTCACGATAACCAAAGGGCACAGGCAGTCTGCGTCGTTGATGGCCAGCCGTTGCGTTGATCCAAGCCCCAGGAAACGTGTGGCTGTAACGATATACAGCGTCACTTGGTCGTCCTGCTCGTTGGGTGCACTGCTGCCGGACTGAAGAGCGAAGCAGGGATTTCAGGCTTATGTAGGCAGCCTGGCACGCTGCTCCGTCAGCATAGGCAGATACGAGGATGCGCAGTAGAATGCACTGGCGTCACGATGACCAAAGGGCACAGGCAGTCTGCATCGTTGATGGCCAGCCGTTGCGTTGATCCAAGGCCCCAAGAAACGTATGGCTGTAACGATATATAGGGTTCTTTGGTCGTCCTGCTCGTTGGGTGCACTGCTGCCGGACTGAAGAGCCAAGCAGGGTTTACAGACTTATGTAGGCAGCCGGGCACGCTGTTCCGTCAGCGTAGGCAGAGACGAGGATGCGCAGTAGGATGCACTGGTGTCACGATGACGAAAGGACACAGGCAGTCTGCGTGGTTGATGGCCAGCCGTTGCGTTGATCCAAGGTCCAAGGAAACGAGTGGCTGTAACGATATACAGGGTCACTTGGTCGTCCTGCTCGTTGGGTGCACTGCTGCCGGACTGAAGAGCGAAGCAGAGATTTCAAGCTTATGTAGAAAGCATGGCACGCTGCTCCGTCAGCGTCGGCAGAGACGAGGATGCGCAGTAGGATGCACTGGCGTCACGATGACAAAAGGGCACAGGCAGTCTACGTCGTGTATTGCCAGCCGTTGTGTTGATCCAAGGCCCCAGGAAACGTGTGGCTGTAACGATATACAGGGTCACTTGGTCGTCCTGCTCTTTGGGTGCACTGCTGCCGGACTGAAGAGCCAAGCAGGGATTTCATGCTTATGTAGGCAGCCTGGCACGCTGCTCCGTCAGCGTAGGCAGAGACGAGGATGCGCAGTAGGATGCACTGGCGTCACGATGACCAAAGGGCACAGGCAGTCTGCATCGTTGATGGTCAGCCGTTGCGTTGATCCAAGGCCCCAGGAAACGTGTGGCTGTAACGATATACAGGGTAACTTGGTCGTCCTGCTCGTTGGGTGCACTGCTGCCGGACTGAAGAGCGAAGCAGGGATTCCAGACCTATGTAGGCAGCCGGGCACGCTGTTCCGTCAGCGTAGGCAGAGACGAGGATGCGTAGTAGGATGCACTAGCGTCACGATGACCAAAAGGCACAGGCAGTCTGCATCGTTGATGGCCAGCCATTGCGTTGATCCAAGGCCCCTGGAAACGTGTGGCTGTAACGATATACAGGGTCACTTGGTCGTCCTGCTCGTTGGGTGCACTGCTGCCGGAATGAATTGCGAAGCAGGTATTCCAGACTTATGTAGGCAGCCGGGCACGCTGTTCCATCAGTGTAGGCAGAGACGAGGATGCGAAGTAGGATGCACTGGCGTCAAGATGACCAAAGGGCACGGGCAGTCTGCGTCGGTGATGGCCAGCTGTTGTGTTGATCCAAGGCCCAAGGAAACGTGTGGCTGTAAGGATATACAGGGTCACTTGCTCGTGATCCTCGTTGGATGCACTGCTGCCAGACTGAAGAGCGAAGCAGGGATTTCAGGCTTATGTAGGCAGCCTGGCACGCTGCTCCGTCAGCGTAGGCAGAGACGAGGATGCGCAGTAGGATGCACTGGCGTCATGATGACCAAAGGGCACAGGCAGTCTGCGTCGTTGATGGCCAGCCGTTGCGTTGATCCAAGGCACCAGGAAACGTGTGGCTGTAACGATATACAGGGTAACTTGGCCGTCCTGCTCGTTGGGTGCACAGCTGGCTGACTGAAGAGTGAAGCAGGGATTCCAGACTTATGTAGGCAACCGGGCACGCTGTTCCGTCAGTGTAGGCAGAGACGAGGATGCGAAGTAGGAAGCACTGGCGTCACGATGACCAAAGGGCACGGGCAGTTTACGTCGTTGATGGCCAGCCGTTGTGTTGATCCAAGGCCCTAGGAAACGTGTGGCTGTAACGATACTCAGGGTCACTTGGTCGCCCTGCTCGTTGGGTGCACTGCTGCTGGACTTAAGAGCGAAGCAGGGATTTCAGGCTTATGTAGGCAGTCTGGCACCATGCTCCGCCAGCGTAGGCAGAGACGAGGATGCGCAGTAGGATGCACTGGCGTCACGATGACCAAAGGGCACAGGCAGTCTGCATCGTTGATGGCCAGCCGTTGCGTTGATCCAAGGCCCCTGGAAACGTGTGGCTGTAACGATATACAGGGTCACTTGGTCGTCCTGCTCGTTGGGTGCACTGTTGCCGTACTGAAGAGCGAAGTAGGGATTTCAGGCTTATGTAGGCAGCCTTGCACGCTGCTCCGTCAGCGTAGGCAGAGACGAGGATGCGCAGTAGGACGCACTGGCGTCACGATGACCAAAGGGCACAGGCAGTCTGCGTCGTTGATGGCCAGCCGTTGTGTTGATCCAAGGCCCCAGGAAACGTGTGGCTGTAACGATACTAAGGGTCACTTGGTCGCCCTGCTCGTTGGGTGCACTGCTGCCGGACTTAAGAGCGAAGCAGGGATTTCAGGCTTATGTAGGCAGCCTGGCACGCTGCTCCGCCAGCGTCGGCAGAGACGAGGATGCGCAGTAGGATGCACTGGCGTCACGATGACCAAAGGGCACAGGCAGTCTGCGTCGTTGATGGCCAGCCGTTGCGTTGATCCAAGGCCCCAGGAAACGTGTGGCTGTAACGATATACAGGGTCACTTTGTCGTCCTGCTCGGGTGCACTGCTGCCGGACTGAAGAGCGTACCAGGGATTTCAGGCTTATGTAGGCAGCCGGTCACGCTGTTCCGTCACCGTAGGCACAGACAAAGATGCGCAGTAGGATGCACTGGCGTCACGATGACCAAAAGGCACAGGCAGTCAGCGCCGTTGATGGCCAGCCGTTGCGTTTATCCAAGGCCCCAGAAAACGTGTGGCTGTAACGATATACAGGGTCACTTGGTCGTCCTGCTCGTTGGGTGCACTGCTGCCGGACTGAAGAGCGAAGCAGGAATTTCAGGCTTATGTAGGCAGCCTGGCACGCTGCTCCGTCAGCGTAGGCAGAGACGAGGATGCGCAGTAGGATGCACTGGCGTCACGATGACCAAAGGGCACAGGCAGTCTGCATCGTTGATGGCCAGCCGTTGCGTTGATCCAAGGCCCCAGGAAACGTATGGCTGTAACGATATATAGGGTTCTTTGGTCGTCCTGCTCGTTGGGTGCACTGCTGCCGGACTGAAGAGCCAAGCAGGGTTTACAGACTTATGTAGGCAGCCGGGCACGCTGTTCCGTCAGCGTAGGCAGAGACGAGGATGCTCAGTAGGATGCACTAGCGTCATGATGCCCAAACGGCACAGGCAGTCTTCGTCGTTTATGGCCAGCCGTTGCGTTCATCCAAGGCCCCAGGAAACGTGTGGCTGTAACGATGAACAGGGTCACTTGGTCGTCCTGCTCGTTGGGTGCACTGCTGCCAGACTGAATAGCGAAGCAGGGATTTCAGGCTTATGCAGACAGCCTGGCACGCTGCTCCGTCAGCGTAGGCAGAGACGAGGATGCTCAGTAGGATGCACTGGCGTCATGGTGACCAAAGGGCACAGGCAGTCTTCGTCGTTTATGGCCAGCCTTTGCGTTGATCCAAGGCCCCAGGAAACGTGTGGCTGTGACGATATACAGGGTCACTTGGTCGTCCTGCTCGTTGGGTGCACTGCTGCCGGACTGAATAGCGAAGCAGGGATTTCAGGCTTATGCAGGCAGCCTGGCACGCTGCTGCGTCATCGTAGGCAGAGACGAAGATGCGCAGTAGGATGCACTGGCGTCACAAAGACCAAAGGGCACAGGCAGTCTGCGTCGTTGATGGCCAGCCGTTGCGTTGATCCAAGGCCCCAGCAAACGTATGGCTATAACGATACAATGGGTAACTTGGTCCTCCTGCTCGTTGGGTGCACTGCTGCCGGACTGAAGAGCGAAGCAGGGATTTCAGGCTTATGTAGGCAGCCTGGCACGCTGCTCCGTCAGCATAGGCAGATACGAGGATGCGCAGTAGAATGCACTGGAGTCACGATAACCAAAGGGCACAGGCAGTCTGCGTCGTTGATGGCCAGCCGTTGCGTTGATCCAAGCCCCAGGAAACGTGTGGCTGTAACGATATACAGCGTCACTTGGTCGTCCTGCTCGTTGGGTGCACTGCTGCCGGACTGAAGAGCGAAGCAGGGATTTCAGGCTTATGTAGGCAGCCTGGCACGCTGCTCCGTCAGCATAGGCAGATACGAGGATGCGCAGTAGAATGCACTGGCGTCACGATGACCAAAGGGCACAGGCAGTCTGCATCGTTGATGGCCAGCCGTTGCGTTGATCCAAGGCCCCAAGAAACGTATGGCTGTAACGATATATAGGGTTCTTTGGTCGTCCTGCTCGTTGGGTGCACTGCTGCCGGACTGAAGAGCCAAGCAGGGTTTACAGACTTATGTAGGCAGCCGGGCACGCTGTTCCGTCAGCGTAGGCAGAGACGAGGATGCGCAGTAGGATGCACTGGTGTCACGATGACGAAAGGACACAGGCAGTCTGCGTGGTTGATGGCCAGCCGTTGCGTTGATCCAAGGTCCAAGGAAACGAGTGGCTGTAACGATATACAGGGTCACTTGGTCGTCCTGCTCGTTGGGTGCACTGCTGCCGGACTGAAGAGCGAAGCAGAGATTTCAAGCTTATGTAGAAAGCATGGCACGCTGCTCCGTCAGCGTCGGCAGAGACGAGGATGCGCAGTAGGATGCACTGGCGTCACGATGACAAAAGGGCACAGGCAGTCTACGTCGTGTATTGCCAGCCGTTGTGTTGATCCAAGGCCCCAGGAAACGTGTGGCTGTAACGATATACAGGGTCACTTGGTCGTCCTGCTCTTTGGGTGCACTGCTGCCGGACTGAAGAGCCAAGCAGGGATTTCATGCTTATGTAGGCAGCCTGGCACGCTGCTCCGTCAGCGTAGGCAGAGACGAGGATGCGCAGTAGGATGCACTGGCGTCACGATGACCAAAGGGCACAGGCAGTCTGCATCGTTGATGGTCAGCCGTTGCGTTGATCCAAGGCCCCAGGAAACGTGTGGCTGTAACGATATACAGGGTAACTTGGTCGTCCTGCTCGTTGGGTGCACTGCTGCCGGACTGAAGAGCGAAGCAGGGATTCCAGACCTATGTAGGCAGCCGGGCACGCTGTTCCGTCAGCGTAGGCAGAGACGAGGATGCGTAGTAGGATGCACTAGCGTCACGATGACCAAAAGGCACAGGCAGTCTGCATCGTTGATGGCCAGCCATTGCGTTGATCCAAGGCCCCTGGACACGTGTGGCTGTAACGATATACAGGGTCACTTGGTCGTCCTGCTCGTTGGGTGCACTGCTGCCGGAAAGAATTGCGAAGCAGGTATTCCAGACTTATGTAGGCAGCCGGGCACGATGTTCCATCACTGTAGGCAGAGACGAGGATGCGAAGTAGGACGCACTGGCGTCACGATGACCAAAGGGCACGGGCAGTCTGCGTCGGTGATGGCCAGCCGTTGTGTTGATCCAAGGCCCAAGGAAACGTGTGGCTGTAACGATACTCAGGGTCACTTGGTCGCCCTGCTCGTTGGGTGCACTGCTGCCAGACTGAAGAGCGAAGCAGGGATTTCAGGCTTATGTAGGCAGCCTGGCACGCTGCTCCGTCAGCGTAGGCAGAGACGAGGATGAGCAGTAGGATGCACTGGCGTCACGATGACCAAAAGGCACAGGCAATCTGCATCGTTGATGGCCAGCCGTTGCGTTGATCCAAGGCGCCTGGAAACGTGTGGCTGTAACGATATACAGGGTCACTTGGTCGTCCTGCTCGTTGGGTGCACTGCTGCCGGACTGAAGAGCGAAGCAGGAATTTCAGGCTTATGTAGGCAGCCTGGCACGCTGCTCCGTCAGCGTAGGCAGAGACGAGGATGCGCAGTAGGATGCACTGGCGTCACGATGACCAAAGGGCACAGGCAGTCTGCATCGTTGATGGCCAGCCGTTGCGTTGATCCAAGGCCCCAGGAAACGTATGGCTGTAACGATATATAGGGTTCTTTGGTCGTCCTGCTCGTTGGGTGCACTGCTGCCGGACTGAAGAGCCAAGCAGGGTTTACAGACTTATGTAGGCAGCCGGGCACGCTGTTCCGTCAGCGTAGGCAGAGACGAGGATGAGCAGTAGGATGCACTGGCGTCACGATGACCAAAAGGCACAGGCAATCTGCATCGTTGATGGCCAGCCGTTGCGTTGATCCAAGGCGCCTGGAAACGTGTGGCTGTAACGATATACAGGGTCACTTGGTCGTCCTGCTCGTTGGGTGCACTGCTGCCGGACTGAAGAGCGAAGCAGGAATTTCAGGCTTATGTAGGCAGCCTGGCACGCTGCTCCGTCAGCGTAGGCAGAGACGAGGATGCGCAGTAGGATGCACTGGCGTCACGATGACCAAAGGGCACAGGCAGTCTGCATCGTTGATGGCCAGCCGTTGCGTTGATCCAAGGCCCCAGGAAACGTATGGCTGTAACGATATATAGGGTTCTTTGGTCGTCCTGCTCGTTGGGTGCACTGCTGCCGGACTGAAGAGCCAAGCAGGGTTTACAGACTTATGTAGGCAGCCGGGCACGCTGTTCCGTCAGCGTAGGCAGAGACGAGGATGCTCAGTAGGATGCACTAGCGTCATGATGCCCAAACGGCACAGGCAGTCTTCGTCGTTTATGGCCAGCCGTTGCGTTCATCCAAGGCCCCAGGAAACGTGTGGCTGTAACGATGAACAGGGTCACTTGGTCGTCCTGCTCGTTGGGTGCACTGCTGCCAGACTGAATAGCGAAGCAGGGATTTCAGGCTTATGCAGACAGCCTGGCACGCTGCTCCGTCAGCGTAGGCAGAGACGAGGATGCTCAGTAGGATGCACTGGCGTCATGGTGACCAAAGGGCACAGGCAGTCTTCGTCGTTTATGGCCAGCCTTTGCGTTGATCCAAGGCCCCAGGAAACGTGTGGCTGTGACGATATACAGGGTCACTTGGTCGTCCTGCTCGTTGGGTGCACTGCTGCCGGACTGAATAGCGAAGCAGGGATTTCAGGCTTATGCAGGCAGCCTGGCACGCTGCTGCGTCATCGTAGGCAGAGACGAAGATGCGCAGTAGGATGCACTGGCGTCACAAAGACCAAAGGGCACAGGCAGTCTGCGTCGTTGATGGCCAGCCGTTGCGTTGATCCAAGGCCCCAGCAAACGTATGGCTATAACGATACAATGGGTAACTTGGTCCTCCTGCTCGTTGGGTGCACTGCTGCCGGACTGAAGAGCGAAGCAGGGATTTCAGGCTTATGTAGGCAGCCTGGCACGCTGCTCCGTCAGCATAGGCAGATACGAGGATGCGCAGTAGAATGCACTGGAGTCACGATAACCAAAGGGCACAGGCAGTCTGCGTCGTTGATGGCCAGCCGTTGCGTTGATCCAAGCCCCAGGAAACGTGTGGCTGTAACGATATACAGCGTCACTTGGTCGTCCTGCTCGTTGGGTGCACTGCTGCCGGACTGAAGAGCGAAGCAGGGATTTCAGGCTTATGTAGGCAGCCTGGCACGCTGCTCCGTCAGCATAGGCAGATACGAGGATGCGCAGTAGAATGCACTGGCGTCACGATGACCAAAGGGCACAGGCAGTCTGCATCGTTGATGGCCAGCCGTTGCGTTGATCCAAGGCCCCAAGAAACGTATGGCTGTAACGATATATAGGGTTCTTTGGTCGTCCTGCTCGTTGGGTGCACTGCTGCCGGACTGAAGAGCCAAGCAGGGTTTACAGACTTATGTAGGCAGCCGGGCACGCTGTTCCGTCAGCGTAGGCAGAGACGAGGATGCGCAGTAGGATGCACTGGTGTCACGATGACGAAAGGACACAGGCAGTCTGCGTGGTTGATGGCCAGCCGTTGCGTTGATCCAAGGTCCAAGGAAACGAGTGGCTGTAACGATATACAGGGTCACTTGGTCGTCCTGCTCGTTGGGTGCACTGCTGCCGGACTGAAGAGCGAAGCAGAGATTTCAAGCTTATGTAGAAAGCATGGCACGCTGCTCCGTCAGCGTCGGCAGAGACGAGGATGCGCAGTAGGATGCACTGGCGTCACGATGACAAAAGGGCACAGGCAGTCTACGTCGTGTATTGCCAGCCGTTGTGTTGATCCAAGGCCCCAGGAAACGTGTGGCTGTAACGATATACAGGGTCACTTGGTCGTCCTGCTCGTTGGGTGCACTGCTGCCGGACTGAAGAGCCAAGCAGGGATTTCATGCTTATGTAGGCAGCCTGGCACGCTGCTCCGTCAGCGTAGGCAGAGACGAGGATGCGCAGTAGGATGCACTGGCGTCACGATGACCAAAGGGCACAGGCAGTCTGCATCGTTGATGGTCAGCCGTTGCGTTGATCCAAGGCCCCAGGAAACGTGTGGCTGTAACGATATACAGGGTAACTTGGTCGTCCTGCTCGTTGGGTGCACTGCTGCCGGACTGAAGAGCGAAGCAGGGATTCCAGACCTATGTAGGCAGCCGGGCACGCTGTTCCGTCAGCGTAGGCAGAGACGAGGATGCGTAGTAGGATGCACTAGCGTCACGATGACCAAAAGGCACAGGCAGTCTGCATCGTTGATGGCCAGCCATTGCGTTGATCCAAGGCCCCTGGACACGTGTGGCTGTAACGATATACAGGGTCACTTGGTCGTCCTGCTCGTTGGGTGCACTGCTGCCGGAAAGAATTGCGAAGCAGGTATTCCAGACTTATGTAGGCAGCCGGGCACGATGTTCCATCACTGTAGGCAGAGACGAGGATGCGAAGTAGGACGCACTGGCGTCACGATGACCAAAGGGCACGGGCAGTCTGCGTCGGTGATGGCCAGCCGTTGTGTTGATCCAAGGCCCAAGGAAACGTGTGGCTGTAACGATACTCAGGGTCACTTGGTCGCCCTGCTCGTTGGGTGCACTGCTGCCAGACTGAAGAGCGAAGCAGGGATTTCAGGCTTATGTAGGCAGCCTGGCACGCTGCTCCGTCAGCGTAGGCAGAGACGAGGATGAGCAGTAGGATGCACTGGCGTCACGATGACCAAAAGGCACAGGCAATCTGCATCGTTGATGGCCAGCCGTTGCGTTGATCCAAGGCGCCTGGAAACGTGTGGCTGTAACGATATACAGGGTCACTTGGTCGTCCTGCTCGTTGGGTGCACTGCTGCCGGACTGAAGAGCGAAGCAGGGATTTCAGGCTTATGTAGGCAGCCTGGCACGCTGCTCCGTCAGCGTAGGCAGAGACGAAGATGCGCAGTAGGATGCACTGGCGTCACAAAGACCAAAGGGCACAGGCAGTCTGCGTCGTTGATGGCCAGCCGTTGCGTTGATCCAAGGCCCCAGCAAACGTATGGCTGTAACGATACAATGGGTAACTTGGTCGTCCTGCTCGTTGGGTGCACTGCTGCCGGACTGAAGAGCGAAGCAGGGATTCCAGACTTATGTAGGCAGCCGGGCACGCTGTTCCGTCAGCGTAGGCAGAGACGAGGATGCGCAGTAGGATGCACTGGTGTCACGATGACGAAAGGACACAGGCAGTGCGTGGTTGATGGCCAGCCGTTGCGTTGATCCAAGGTCCAAGGAAACGAGTGGCTCTAACGATATACAGGGTCACTTGGTCGTCCTGCTCGTTGGGTGCACTGCTGCCGGACTGAAGAGCGAAGCAGGAATTTCAGGCTTATGTAGGCAGCCTGGCACGCTGCTCCGTCAGCGTAGGCAGAGACGAGGATGCGCAGTAGGATGCACTGGCGTCACGATGACCAAAGGGCACAGGCAGTCTGCATCGTTGATGGCCAGCCGTTGCGTTGATCCAAGGCCCCAGGAAACGTATGGCTGTAACGATATATAGGGTTCTTTGGTCGTCCTGCTCGTTGGGTGCACTGCTGCCGGACTGAAGAGCCAAGCAGGGTTTACAGACTTATGTAGGCAGCCGGGCACGCTGTTCCGTCAGCGTAGGCAGAGACGAGGATGCTCAGTAGGATGCACTAGCGTCATGATGCCCAAACGGCACAGGCAGTCTTCGTCGTTTATGGCCAGCCGTTGCGTTCATCCAAGGCCCCAGGAAACGTGTGGCTGTAACGATGAACAGGGTCACTTGGTCGTCCTGCTCGTTGGGTGCACTGCTGCCAGACTGAATAGCGAAGCAGGGATTTCAGGCTTATGCAGACAGCCTGGCACGCTGCTCCGTCAGCGTAGGCAGAGACGAGGATGCTCAGTAGGATGCACTGGCGTCATGGTGACCAAAGGGCACAGGCAGTCTTCGTCGTTTATGGCCAGCCTTTGCGTTGATCCAAGGCCCCAGGAAACGTGTGGCTGTGACGATATACAGGGTCACTTGGTCGTCCTGCTCGTTGGGTGCACTGCTGCCGGACTGAATAGCGAAGCAGGGATTTCAGGCTTATGCAGGCAGCCTGGCACGCTGCTGCGTCATCGTAGGCAGAGACGAAGATGCGCAGTAGGATGCACTGGCGTCACAAAGACCAAAGGGCACAGGCAGTCTGCGTCGTTGATGGCCAGCCGTTGCGTTGATCCAAGGCCCCAGCAAACGTATGGCTATAACGATACAATGGGTAACTTGGTCCTCCTGCTCGTTGGGTGCACTGCTGCCGGACTGAAGAGCGAAGCAGGGATTTCAGGCTTATGTAGGCAGCCTGGCACGCTGCTCCGTCAGCATAGGCAGATACGAGGATGCGCAGTAGAATGCACTGGAGTCACGATAACCAAAGGGCACAGGCAGTCTGCGTCGTTGATGGCCAGCCGTTGCGTTGATCCAAGCCCCAGGAAACGTGTGGCTGTAACGATATACAGCGTCACTTGGTCGTCCTGCTCGTTGGGTGCACTGCTGCCGGACTGAAGAGCGAAGCAGGGATTTCAGGCTTATGTAGGCAGCCTGGCACGCTGCTCCGTCAGCATAGGCAGATACGAGGATGCGCAGTAGAATGCACTGGCGTCACGATGACCAAAGGGCACAGGCAGTCTGCATCGTTGATGGCCAGCCGTTGCGTTGATCCAAGGCCCCAAGAAACGTATGGCTGTAACGATATATAGGGTTCTTTGGTCGTCCTGCTCGTTGGGTGCACTGCTGCCGGACTGAAGAGCCAAGCAGGGTTTACAGACTTATGTAGGCAGCCGGGCACGCTGTTCCGTCAGCGTAGGCAGAGACGAGGATGCGCAGTAGGATGCACTGGTGTCACGATGACGAAAGGACACAGGCAGTCTGCGTGGTTGATGGCCAGCCGTTGCGTTGATCCAAGGTCCAAGGAAACGAGTGGCTGTAACGATATACAGGGTCACTTGGTCGTCCTGCTCGTTGGGTGCACTGCTGCCGGACTGAAGAGCGAAGCAGAGATTTCAAGCTTATGTAGAAAGCATGGCACGCTGCTCCGTCAGCGTCGGCAGAGACGAGGATGCGCAGTAGGATGCACTGGCGTCACGATGACAAAAGGGCACAGGCAGTCTACGTCGTGTATTGCCAGCCGTTGTGTTGATCCAAGGCCCCAGGAAACGTGTGGCTGTAACGATATACAGGGTCACTTGGTCGTCCTGCTCGTTGGGTGCACTGCTGCCGGACTGAAGAGCCAAGCAGGGATTTCATGCTTATGTAGGCAGCCTGGCACGCTGCTCCGTCAGCGTAGGCAGAGACGAGGATGCGCAGTAGGATGCACTGGCGTCACGATGACCAAAGGGCACAGGCAGTCTGCATCGTTGATGGTCAGCCGTTGCGTTGATCCAAGGCCCCAGGAAACGTGTGGCTGTAACGATATACAGGGTAACTTGGTCGTCCTGCTCGTTGGGTGCACTGCTGCCGGACTGAAGAGCGAAGCAGGGATTCCAGACCTATGTAGGCAGCCGGGCACGCTGTTCCGTCAGCGTAGGCAGAGACGAGGATGCGTAGTAGGATGCACTAGCGTCACGATGACCAAAAGGCACAGGCAGTCTGCATCGTTGATGGCCAGCCATTGCGTTGATCCAAGGCCCCTGGACACGTGTGGCTGTAACGATATACAGGGTCACTTGGTCGTCCTGCTCGTTGGGTGCACTGCTGCCGGAAAGAATTGCGAAGCAGGTATTCCAGACTTATGTAGGCAGCCGGGCACGATGTTCCATCACTGTAGGCAGAGACGAGGATGCGAAGTAGGACGCACTGGCGTCACGATGACCAAAGGGCACGGGCAGTCTGCGTCGGTGATGGCCAGCCGTTGTGTTGATCCAAGGCCCAAGGAAACGTGTGGCTGTAACGATACTCAGGGTCACTTGGTCGCCCTGCTCGTTGGGTGCACTGCTGCCAGACTGAAGAGCGAAGCAGGGATTTCAGGCTTATGTAGGCAGCCTGGCACGCTGCTCCGTCAGCGTAGGCAGAGACGAGGATGAGCAGTAGGATGCACTGGCGTCACGATGACCAAAAGGCACAGGCAATCTGCATCGTTGATGGCCAGCCGTTGCGTTGATCCAAGGCGCCTGGAAACGTGTGGCTGTAACGATATACAGGGTCACTTGGTCGTCCTGCTCGTTGGGTGCACTGCTGCCGGACTGAAGAGCGAAGCAGGGATTTCAGGCTTATGTAGGCAGCCTGGCACGCTGCTCCGTCAGCGTAGGCAGAGACGAAGATGCGCAGTAGGATGCACTTGCGTCACAAAGACCAAAGGGCACAGGCAGTCTGCGTCGTTGATGGCCAGCCGTTGCGTTGATCCAAGGCCCCAGCAAACGTATGGCTGTAACGATACAATGGGTAACTTGGTCGTCCTGCTCGTTGGGTGCACTGCTGCCGGACTGAAGAGCGAAGCAGGGATTCCAGACTTATGTAGGCAGCCGGGCACGCTGTTCCGTCAGCGTAGGCAGAGACGAGGATGCGCAGTAGGATGCACTGGTGTCACGATGACGAAAGGACACAGGCAGTGCGTGGTTGATGGCCAGCCGTTGCGTTGATCCAAGGTCCAAGGAAACGAGTGGCTCTAACGATATACAGGGTCACTTGGTCGTCCTGCTCGTTGGGTGCACTGCTGCCGGACTGAAGAGCGAAGCAGAGATTTCAAGCTTATGTAGAAAGCATGGCACGCTGCTCCGTCAGAGTCGGCAGAGACGAGGATGCGCAGTAGGATGCACTGGCGTCACGATGACCAAAAGGCACAGGCAGTCAGCGCCGTTGATGGCCAGCCGTTGCGTTGATCCAAGGCCCCAGAAAACGTGTGGCTGTAACGATATACAGGGTCACTTGGCAGTTCTGTTCGTTGGGTGCACTGCTGCCGGACTGAAGAGCGAAGCAGAGATTTCAGGCTTATGTAGGCAGCCTGGCAAGCTGCTCCGTCAGGGTCGGCAGAGACGAGGATGCGCAGTAGGATGCACTGGCGTCACGATGACCAAAGGGCACAGGCAGTCTACGTCGTGTATTGCCAGCCGTTGTGTTGATCCAAGGCCCCAGGAAACGTGTGGCTGTAACGATATACAGGGTCACTTGGTCGTCCTGCTCGTTGGGTGCACTGCTGCCGGACTGAAGAGCGAAGCAGGAATTTCAGGCTTATGTAGGCAGCCTGGCACGCTGCTCCGCCAGCATAGGCAGAGACGAGGATGCGCAGTAGGATGCACTGGCGTCACGATGACCAAAGGGCACAGGCAGTCTGCATCGTTGATGGCCAGCCGTTGCGTTGATCCAAGGCCCCAGGAAACGTGTGGCTGTAACGATATACAGGGTAACTTGGTCGTCCTGCTCGTTGGGTGCACTGCTGCCGGACAGAAGAGCGAAGGAGGGATTCCAGACCTATGTAGGCAGCCGGGCACGCTGTTCCGTCAGCGTAGGCAGAGACGAGGATGCGTAGTAGGATGCACTAGCGTCACAATGACCAAAAGGCACAGGCAGTCTGCATCGTTGATGGCCAGCCATTGCGTTGATCCAAGGCCCCTGGAAACGTGTGGCTGTAACGATATACAGGGTCACTTGGTCGTCCTGCTCGTTGGGTGCACTGCTGCCGGAAAGAATTGCGAAGCAGGTATTCCAGACTTATGTAGGCAGCCGGGCACGCTGTTCCATCAGTGTAGGCAGAGACGAGGATGCGAAGTAGGATGCACTGGCGTCACGATGACCAAAGGGCACGGGCAATCTGCGTCGGTGATGGCCAGCCGTTGTGTTGATCCAAGGCCCAAGGAAACGTGTGGCTGTAACGATACTCAGGGTCACTTGGTCGCCCTGCTCGTTGGGTGCACTGCTGCCAGACTGAAGAGCGAAGCAGGGATTTCAGGCTTATGTAGGCAGCCTGGCACGCTGCTCCGTCAGCGTAGGCAGAGACGAGGATGAGCAGTAGGATGCACTGGCGTCAGGATGACCAAAAGGCACAGGCAATCTGCATCGTTGATGGCCAGCCGTTGTGTTGATCCAAGGCCCCAGGAAACATGTGGCTGTAACGATACTCAGAGTCACTTGGTCGCCCTGATCGTTGGGTGCACTGCTGCCGGACTTAAGAGCGAAGCAGGGATTTCAGGCTTATGTAGGCAGGCTGGCACCATGCTCCGCCAGCGTAGGCAGAGACGAGGATGCGCAGTAGGATGCACTGGCGTCACGATGACCAAAGGGCACAGGCAGTCTGCGTGGTTGATGGCCAGCCGTTGCATTGATCCAAGGCCCCAGAAAACGTGTGGCTGTATAGATATACAGGGTCACATGCTCGTGCTCCTCGTTGGGTGCACTGCTGCCAGACTGAAGAGCGAAGCAGGGATTTCAGGCTTATGTAGGCAGCCTGCCACGCTGCTCCGTCAGCGTAGGCAGAGACGAGGATGCGCAGTAGGATGCACTGGCGTCACGATGACCAAAGGGCACAGGCAGTCTGCGTCGTTGATGGCCAGCCGTTGCGTTGATCCAAGGCACCAGGAAACATGTGGCTGTAACGATATACAGGGTAACTTGGCCGTCCTGCTCGTTGGGTGCACAGCTGCCGGACTGAAGAGCGAAGCAGGGATTCCAGACTTATGTAGGCAACCGGGCACGCTGTTCCGTCAGTGTAGGCAGAGACGAGGATGCGAAGTAGGAAGCACTGGCGTCACTATGACCAAAGGGCACGGGCAGTCTACGTCGTTGATGGCCAGCCGTTGTGTTGATCCAAGGCCCCAGGAAACGTGTGGCTGTAACGATACTCAGGGTCACTTGGTCGCCCTGCTCGTTGGGTGCACTGCTGCCGGACTTAAGAGCGAAGCAGGGATTTCAGGCTTATGTAGGCAGCCTGGCACCATGCTCCGCCAGCGTAGGCAGAGACGAGGATGCGCAGTAGGATGCACTGGCGTCACGATGACCAAAGGGCACAGGCAGTCTTCATCGTTGATGGCCAGCCGTTGCGTTGATCCAAGGCCCCTGGAAACGTGTGGCTGTAACGATATACAGGGTCACTTGGTCGTCCTGCTCGTTGGGTGCACTGTTGCCGGACTGAAGAGCGAAGCAGGGATTTCAGGCTTATGTAGGCAGCCTTGCACGCTGCTCCGTCAGCGTAGGCAGAGACGAGGATGCGCAGTAGGACGCACTGGCGTCACGATGACCAAAGGGCACAGGCAGTCTGCGTCGTTGATGGCCAGCCGTTGTGTTGATCCAAGGCCCCAGGAAACGTGTGGCTGTAACGATACTGAGGGTCACTTGGTCGCCCTGCTCGTTGGGTGCACTGCTGCCGGACTTAAGAGCGAAGCAGGGATTTCAGGCTTATGTAGGCAGCCTGGCACGCTGCTCCGCCAGCGTCGGCAGAGACGAGGATGCGCAGAAGGATGCACTGGCGTCACGATGACCAAAGGGCACAGGCAGTCTGCGTCGTTGATGGCCACCCGTTGCGTTGATCCAAGGCCCCAGGAAACGTGTGGCTGTAACGATATACAGGGTCACTTTGTCGTTCTGCTCGGGTGCACTGCTGCCGGACTGAAGAGCGTACCAGGGTTTTCAGGCTTATGTAGGCAGCCGGTCACGCTGTTCCGTCACCGTAGGCACAGACAAAGATGCGCAGTAGGATGCACTGGCGTCACGATGACCAAAAGGCACAGGCAGTCAGCGCCGTTGATGGCCAGCCGTTGCGTTTATCCAAGGCCCCAGAAAACGTGTGGCTGTAACGATATACAGGGTCATTTGGTCGTTCTGCTCGTTGGGTGCACTGCTGCCGGACTGAAGAGCGAAGCAGGGATTTCAGGCTTATGTAGGCAGCCTGGCAAGCTGCTCCGTCAGCGTCGGCAGAGACGAGGATGCGCAGTAGGATGCACTGGCGTCACGATGACCAAAGGGCACAGGCAGTCTACGTCGTGTATTGCCAGCCGTTGTGTTGATCCAAGGCCCCAGGAAACGTGTGGCTGTAACGATATACAGGGACACTTGGTCGTCCTGCTCGTTGGGTGCACTGCTGCCGGACTGAAGAGCGACGCAGGAATTTCAGGCTTATGTATGCAGCCTGGCACGCTGCTCCGTCAGCTTAGGCAGAGACGAGGATGCGCAGTAGGATGCACTGGCGTCACGATGACCAAAGGGCACAGGCAGTCTGCATCGTTGATGGCCAGCCGTTGCGTTGATCCAAGGCCCCAGTAAACGTGTGGCTGTAACGATATACAGGGTAACTTGGTCGTCCTGCTCGTTGGGTGCACTGCTGCCGGACTTAAGAGCGAAGCAGGGATTCCAGACCTAAGTAGGCAGCCGGGCACGCTGTTCCGTTAGCGTAGGCAGAGACGAGGATGCGCAGTAGGATGCACTAGCGTCACGGTGACCAAAAGGCACAGGCAGTCTGCATCGTTGATGGCCAGCCGTTGCGTTGATCCAAGGCCCCTGGAAACGTGTGGCTGTAACGATATACAGGGTCACTTGGTCGTCCTGCTCGTTGGGTGCACTGCTGCCGGAAAGAATTGCGAAGCACGTATTCCAGACTTATGTAGGCAGCCGGGGACGCTGTTCCATCAGTGTAGGCAGAGACGAGGATGCGAAGTAGGATGCACTGGCGTCACGATGACCAAAGGGCACGGGCAGTCTGCGTCGGTAATGGCCAGCCGTGGTGTTGATCCAAGGCCCAAGGAAACGTGTGGCTGTAACGATACTCAGGGTTACTTGGTCGCCCTGCTCGTTGGGTGCACTGCTGCCAGACTGAAGAGCGAACCAGGGATTTCAGGCTTATGTAGGCAGCCTGGCACGCTGCTCCGCCAGCGTCGGCAGAGAAGAGGATGCGCAGTAGGATTGACTGGCGTCACGATGACTAAAGGGCACAGGCAATCTGCATCGTTGATGGCCAGCCGTTGCGTTGATCCAAGGCGCCTGGAAACGTGTGGCAGTAACGATACTCAGGGTCACTTGGTCGCCCTGCTCGTTGGGTGCAGTGCTGCCAGACTGAAGAGCGAAGCAGGTATTCCAGACTTATGTAGGCAGCCGGGCACGCTGCTCCGTCAGCGTAGGCAGAGACCAGGATGCGCAGTAGGATGCACTGGCGTCACGATGACCAAAAGGCACAGGCAATCTGCATCGTTGATGGCCAGCCGTTGCGTTGATCCAAGGCGCCTGGAAACGTGTGGCTGTAACGATATACAGGGTCACTTGGTCGTCCTGCTCGTTGGGTGCACTGCTGCCGGACTGAAGAGGGAAGCAGGGATTTCAGGCTTATGTAGGCAGCCTGGCACGCTGCTCCGCCAGCGTCGGCAGAGACGAGGATGCGCAGTAGGATGCACTGGCGTCACGATGACCAAAGGGCACAGGCAGTCTGCGTCGTTGATGGCCAGCCGTTGCGTTGATCCAAGGCCCCAGGAAACGTGTGGCTGCAACGATATACAGGGTCACTTGGTCGTCCTGCTCGTTGGGTGCACTGCTGCCGGACTGAAGAGCGAAGCAGGGATTCCACACTTATGTAGGCAGCCGGGCACGCTGTTCCGTCAGCAGTAGGCAGAGACGAGGATGCGCAGTAGGATGCACTGGCGGCACGATCACCAAAGGGCACAGGCAGTCTGCGTGGTTGATGGCCAGCCGTTGCGTTGATCCAAGGCCCCAGGCAACGTGTGGCTTTAAGGATATACAGGGTAACTTGCTCGTACTCCTCGTTGGGTGCACTGCTGCCAGACTGAAGAGCGAAGCAGGGATTTCAGGCTTATGTAGGCAGCCTGGCACACTGCTCCGTCAGCGTAGGCAGAGACGAGGATGCGCAGTAGGATGCACTGGCGTCAGGATGACCAAAGGGCACAGGCAGTCTGCGTCGTTGATGGCCAGCCGTTGTGTTGATCCAAGGCCCCAGGAAACGTGTGGCTGTAACGATACTCAGGGTCACTTGGTCGCCCTGATCGTTGGGTGCACTGCTGCCGGACTTAAGAGCGAAGCAGGGATTTCAGGCTTATGTAGGCAGGCTGGCACCATGCTCCGCCAGCGTAGGCAGAGACGAGGATGCGCAGTAGGATGCACTGGCGTCACGATGACCAAAGGGCACAGGCAGTCTGCGTGGTTGATGGCCAGCCGTTGCATTGATCCAAGGCCCCAGGAAACGTGTGGCTGTATAGATATACAGGGTCACATGCTCGTGCTCCTCGTTGGGTGCACTGCTGCCAGACTGAAGAGCGAAGCAGGGATTTCAGGCTTATGTAGGCAGCCTGGCACGCTGCTCCGTCAGCGTAGGCAGAGACGAGGATGCGCAGTAGGATGCACTGGCGTCACGATGACCAAAGGGCACAGGCAGTCTGCGTCGTTGATGGCCAGCCGTTGCGTTGATCCAAGGCACCAGGAAACATGTGGCTGTAACGATATACAGGGTAACTTGGCCGTCCTGCTCGTTGGGTGCACAGCTGCCGGACTGAAGAGCGAAGCAGGGATTCCAGACTTATGTAGGCAACCGGGCACGCTGTTCCGTCAGCGTAGGCAGAGACGAGGATGCGCAGTAGGATGCACTGGTGTCACGATGACGAAAGGACACAGGCAGTGCGTGGTTGATGGCCAGCCGTTGCGTTGATCCAAGGTCCAAGGAAACGAGTGGCTCTAACGATATACAGGGTCACTTGGTCGTCCTGCTCGTTGGGTGCACTGCTGCCGGACTGAAGAGCGAAGCAGAGATTTCAAGCTTATGTAGAAAGCATGGCACGCTGCTCCGTCAGAGTCGGCAGAGACGAGGATGCGCAGTAGGATGCACTGGCGTCACGATGACCAAAAGGCACAGGCAGTCAGCGCCGTTGATGGCCAGCCGTTGCGTTGATCCAAGGCCCCAGAAAACGTGTGGCTGTAACGATATACAGGGTCACTTGGCAGTTCTGTTCGTTGGGTGCACTGCTGCCGGACTGAAGAGCGAAGCAGAGATTTCAGGCTTATGTAGGCAGCCTGGCAAGCTGCTCCGTCAGGGTCGGCAGAGACGAGGATGCGCAGTAGGATGCACTGGCGTCACGATGACCAAAGGGCACAGGCAGTCTACGTCGTGTATTGCCAGCCGTTGTGTTGATCCAAGGCCCCAGGAAACGTGTGGCTGTAACGATATACAGGGTCGCTTGGTCGTCCTGCTCGTTGGGTGCACTGCTGCCGGACTGAAGAGCGAAGCAGGAATTTCAGGCTTATGTAGGCAGCCTGGCACGCTGCTCCGCCAGCATAGGCAGAGACGAGGATGCGCAGTAGGATGCACTGGCGTCACGATGACCAAAGGGCACAGGCAGTCTGCATCGTTGATGGCCAGCCGTTGCGTTGATCCAAGGCCCCAGGAAACGTGTGGCTGTAACGATATACAGGGTAACTTGGTCGTCCTGCTCGTTGGGTGCACTGCTGCCGGACAGAAGAGCGAAGGAGGGATTCCAGACCTATGTAGGCAGCCGGGCACGCTGTTCCGTCAGCGTAGGCAGAGACGAGGATGCGTAGTAGGATGCACTAGCGTCACGATGACCAAAAGGCACAGGCAGTCTGCATCGTTGATGGCCAGCCATTGCGTTGATCCAAGGCCCCTGGAAACGTGTGGCTGTAACGATATACAGGGTCACTTGGTCGTCCTGCTCGTTGGGTGCACTGCTGCCGGAAAGAATTGCGAAGCAGGTATTCCAGACTTATGTAGGCAGCCGGGCACGCTGTTCCATCAGTGTAGGCAGAGACGAGGATGCGAAGTAGGATGCACTGGCGTCACGATGACCAAAGGGCACGGGCAATCTGCGTCGGTGATGGCCAGCCGTTGTGTTGATCCAAGGCCCAAGGAAACGTGTGGCTGTAACGATACTCAGGGTCACTTGGTCGCCCTGCTCGTTGGGTGCACTGCTGCCAGACTGAAGAGCGAAGCAGGGATTTCAGGCTTATGTAGGCAGCCTGGCACGCCGCTCCGTCAGCGTAGGCAGAGACGAGGATGAGCAGTAGGATGCACTGGCGTCAGGATGACCAAAAGGCACAGGCAATCTGCATCGTTGATGGCCAGCCGTTGTGTTGATCCAAGGCCCCAGGAAACATGTGGCTGTAACGATACTCAGGGTCACTTGGTCGCCCTGATCGTTGGGTGCACTGCTGCCGGACTTAAGAGCGAAGCAGGGATTTCAGGCTTATGTAGGCAGGCTGGCACCATGCTCAACCAGCGTAGGCAGAGACGAGGATGCGCAGTAGGATGCACTGGCGTCACGATGACCAAAGGGCACAGGCACTCTGCGTGGTTGATGGCCAGCCGTTGCATTGATCCAAGGCCCCAGAAAACGTGTGGCTGTATAGATATACAGGGTCACATGCTCGTGCTCCTCGTTGGGTGCACTGCTGCCAGACTGAAGAGCGAAGCAGGGATTTCAGGCTTATGTAGGCAGCCTGCCACGCTGCTCCGTCAGCGTAGGCAGAGACGAGGATGCGCAGTAGGATGCACTGGCGTCACGATGGCCAAAGGGCACAGGCAGTCTGCGTCGTTGATGGCCAGCCGTTGCGTTGATCCAAGGCACCAGGAAACATGTGGCTGTAACGATATACAGGGTAACTTGGCCGTCCTGCTCGTTGGGTGCACAGCTGCCGGACTGAAGAGCGAAGCAGGGATTCCAGACTTATGTAGGCAACCGGGCACGCTGTTCCGTCAGTGTAGGCAGAGACGAGGATGCGAAGTAGGAAGCACTGGCGTCACGATGACCAAAGGGCACGGGCAGTCTACGTCGTTGATGGCCAGCCGTTGTGTTGATCCAAGGCCCCAGGAAACGTGTGGCTGTAACGATACTCAGGGTCACTTGGTCGCCCTGCTCGTTGGGTGCACTGCTGCCGGACTTAAGAGCGAAGCAGGGATTTCAGGCTTATGTAGGCAGCCTGGCACCATGCTCCGCCAGCGTAGGCAGAGACGAGGATGCGCAGTAGGATGCACTGGCGTCACGATGACCAAAGGGCACAGGCAGTCTTCATCGTTGATGGCCAGCCGTTGCGTTGATCCAAGGCCCCTGGAAACTTGTGGCTGTAACGATATACAGGGTCACTTGGTCGTCCTGCTCGTTGGGTGCACTGTTGCCGGACTGAAGAGCGAAGCAGGGATTTCAGGCTTATGTAGGCAGCCTTGCACGCTGCTCCGTCAGCGTAGGCAGAGACGAGGATGCGCAGTAGGACGCACTGGCGTCACGATGACCAAAGGGCACAGGCAGTCTGCGTCGTTGATGGCCAGCCGTTGTGTTGATCCAAGGCCCCAGGAAACGTGTGGCTGTAACGATACTCAGGGTCACTTGGTCGCCCTGCTCGTTGGGTGCACTGCTGCCGGACTTAAGAGCGAAGCAGGGATTTCAGGCTTATGTAGGCAGCCTGGCACGCTGCTCCGCCAGCGTCGGCAGAGACGAGGATGCGCAGTAGGATGCACTGGCGTCACGATGACCAAAGGGCACAGGCAGTCTGCGTCGTTGATGGGCACCCGTTGCGTTGATCCAAGGCCCCAGGAAACGTGTGGCTGTAACGATATACAGGGTCACTTTGTCGTTCTGCTCGGGTGCACTGCTGCCGGACTGAAGAGCGTACCAGGGATTTCAGGCTTATGTAGGCAGCCGGTCACGCTGTTCCGTCACCGTAGGCACAGACAAAGATGCGCAGTAGGATGCACTGGCGTCACGATGACCAAAAGGCACAGGCAGTCAGCGCCGTTGATGGCCAGCCGTTGCGTTTATCCAAGGCCCCAGAAAACGTGTGGCTGTAACGATATACAGGGTCATTTGGTCGTTCTGCTCGTTGGGTGCACTGCTGCCGGACTGAAGAGCGAAGCAGGGATTTCAGGCTTATGTAGGCAGCCTGGCAAGATGCTCCGTCAGCGTCGGCAGAGACGAGGATGCGCAGTAGGATGCACTGGCGTCACGATGACCAAAGGGCACAGGCAGTCTACGTCGTGTATTGCCAGCCGTTGTGTTGATCCAAGGCCCCAGGAAACGTGTGGCTGTAACGATATACAGGGACACTTGGTCGTCCTGCTCGTTGGGTGCACTGCTGCCGGACTGAAGAGCGAAGCAGGAATTTCAGGCTTATGTATGCAGCCTGGCACGCTGCTCCGTCAGCGTAGGCAGAGACGAGGATGCGCAGTAGGATGCACTGGCGTCACGATGACCAAAGGGCACAGGCAGTCTTCATTGTTGATGGCCAGCCGTTGCGTTGATCCAAGGCCCCAGTAAACGTGTGGCTGTAACGATATACAGGGTAACTTGGTCGTCCTGCTCGTTGGGTGCACTGCTGCCGGACTGAAGAGCGAAGCAGGGATTCCAGACCTATGTAGGCAGCCGGGCACGCTGTTCCGTTAGCGTAGGCAGAGACGAGGATGCGCAGTAGGATGCACTAGCGTCACGGTGACCAAAAGGCACAGGCAGTCTGCATCGTTGATGGCCAGCCGTTGCGTTGATCCAAGGCCCCTGGAAACGTGTGGCTGTAACGATATACAGGGTCACTTGGTCGTCCTGCTCGTTGGGTGCACTGCTGTCGGAAAGAATTGCGAAGCACGTATTCCAGACTTATGTAGGCAGCCGGGGACGCTGTTCCATCAGTGTAGGCAGAGACGAGGATGCGAAGTAGGATGCACTGGCGTCACGATGACCAAAGGGCACGGGCAGTCTGCGTCGGTAATGGCCAGCCGTGGTGTTGATCCAAGGCCCAAGGAAACGTGTGGCTGTAACGATACTCAGGGTTACTTGGTCGCCCTGCTCGTTGGGTGCACTGCTGCCAGACTGAAGAGCGAACCAGGGATTTCAGGCTTATGTAGGCAGCCTGGCACGCTGCTCCGCCAGCGTCGGCAGAGAAGAGGATGCGCAGTAGGATTGACTGGCGTCACGATGACTAAAGGGCACAGGCAATCTGCATCGTTGATGGCCAGCCGTTGCGTTGATCCAAGGCGCCTGGAAACGTGTGGCAGTAACGATACTCAGGGTCACTTGGTCGCCCTGCTCGTTGGGTGCAGTGCTGCCAGACTGAAGAGCGAAGCAGGTATTCCAGACTTATGTAGGCAGCCGGGCACGCTGCTCCGTCAGCGTAGGCAGACCAGGATGCGCAGTAGGATGCACTGGCGTCACGATGACCAAAAGGCACAGGCAATCTGCATCGTTGATGGCCAGCCGTTGCGTTGATCCAAGGCGCCTGGAAACGTGTGGCTGTAACGATATACAGGGTCACTTGGTCGTCCTGCTCGTTGGGTGCACTGCTGCCGGACTGAAGAGGGAAGCAGGGATTTCAGGCTTATGTAGGCAGCCTGGCACGCTGCTCCGCCAGCGTCGGCAGAGACGAGGATGCGCAGTAGGATGCACTGGCGTCACGATGACCAAAGGGCACAGGCAGTCTGCGTCGTTGATGGCCAGCCGTTGCGTTGATCCAAGGCCCCAGGAAACGTGTGGCTGCAACGATATACAGGGTCACTTGGTCGTCCTGCTCGTTGGGTGCACTGCTGCCGGACTGAAGAGCGAAGCAGGGATTCCAGACTTATGTAGGCAGCCGGGCACGCTGTTCCGTCAGCAGTAGGCAGAGACGAGGATGCGCAGTAGGATGCACTGGCGGCACGATCACCAAAGGGCACAGGCAGTCTGCGTGGTTGATGGCCAGGCGTTGCGTTGATCCAAGGCCCCAGGCAACGTGTGGCTTTAAGGATATACAGGGTAACTTGCTCGTACTCCTCGTTGGGTGCACTGCTGCCAGACTGAAGAGCGAAGCAGGGATTTCAGGCTTATGTAGGCAGCCTGGCACACTGCTCCGTCAGCGTAGGCAGAGACGAGGATGCGCAGTAGGATGCACTGGCGTCAGGATGACCAAAGGGCACAGGCAGTCTGCGTCGTTGATGGCCAGCCGTTGTGTTGATCCAAGGCCCCAGGAAACGTGTGGCTGTAACGATACTCAGGGTCACTTGGTCGCCCTGATCGTTGGGTGCACTGCTGCCGGACTTAAGAGCGAAGCAGGGATTTCAGGCTTATGTAGGCAGGCTGGCACCATGCTCCGCCAGCGTAGGCAGAGACGAGGATGCGCAGTAGGATGCACTGGCGTCACGATGACCAAAGGGCACAGGCAGTCTGCGTGGTTGATGGCCAGCCGTTGCATTGATCCAAGGCCCCAGGAAACGTGTGGCTGTATAGATATACAGGGTCACATGCTCGTGCTCCTCGTTGGGTGCACTGCTGCCAGACTGAAGAGCGAAGCAGGGATTTCAGCCTTATGTAGGCAGCCTGGCACGCTGCTCCGTCAGCGTAGGCAGAGACGAGGATGCGCAGTAGGATGCACTGGCGTCACGATGACCAAAGGGCACAGGCAGTCTGCGTCGTTGATGGCCAGCCGTTGCGTTGATCCAAGGCACCAGGAAACATGTGGCTGTAACGATATACAGGGTAACTTGGCCGTCCTGCTCGTTGGGTGCACAGCTGCCGGACTGAAGAGCGAAGCAGGGATTCCAGACTTATGTAGGCAACCGGGCACGCTGTTCCGTCAGTGTAGGCAGAGACGAGGATGCGAAGTAGGAAGCACTGGCGTCACGATGACCAAAGGGCACAGGCAGTCTGCGTCGTTGATGGCCAGCCGTTGTGTTGATCCAAGGCCCCAGGAAACGTGTGGCTGTAACGATACTCAGGGTCACTTGGTCGCCCTGCTCGTTGGGTGCACTGCTGCCGGACTTAAGAGCGAAGCAGGGATTTCAGGCTTATGTAGGCAGCCTGGCACCATGCTCCGCCAGCGTAGGCAGAGACGAGGATGCGCAGTAGGATGCACTGGCGTCACGATGACCAAAGGGCACAGGCAGTCTTCATCGTTGATGGCCAGCCGTTGCGTTGATCCAAGGCCCCAGGAAACGTGTGGCTGTAACGATATACAGGGTCACTTTGTCGTTCTGCTCGGGTGCACTGCTGCCGGACTGAAGAGCGTACCAGGGATTTCAGGCTTATGTAGGCAGCCGGTCACGCTGTTCCGTCACCGTAGGCACAGACAAAGATGCGCAGTAGGATGCACTGGCGTCACGATGACCAAAAGGCACAGGCAGTCAGCGCCGTTGATGGCCAGCCGTTGCGTTTATCCAAGGCCCCAGAAAACGTGTGGCTGTAACGATATACAGGGTCATTTGGTCGTTCTGCTCGTTGGGTGCACTGCTGCCGGACTGAAGAGCGAAGCAGGGATTTCAGGCTTATGTAGGCAGCCTGGCAAGCTGCTCCGTCAGCGTCGGCAGAGACGAGGATGCGCAGTAGGATGCACTGGCGTCACGATGACCAAAGGGCACAGGCAGTCTGCATCGTTGATGGCCAGCCGTTGCGTTGATCCAAGGCCCCAGTAAACGTGTGGCTGTAACGATATACAGGGTAACTTGGTCGTCCTGCTCGTTGGGTGCACTGCTGCCGGACTGAAGAGCGAAGCAGGGATTCCAGACCTATGTAGGCAGCCGGGCACGCTGTTCCGTTAGCGTAGGCAGAGACGAGGATGCGCAGTAGGATGCACTAGCGTCACGATGACCAAAAGGCACAGGCAGTCTGCATCGTTGATGGCCAGCCATTGCGTTGATCCAAGGCCCCTGGAAACGTGTGGCTGTAACGATATACAGGGTCACTTGGTCGTCCTGCTCGTTGGGTGCACTGCTGCCGGAAAGAATTGCGAAGCAAGTATTCCAGACTTATGTAGGCAGCCGGGGACGCTGTTCCATCAGTGTAGGCAGAGACGAGGATGCGCAGTAGGATGCACTGGCGTCACGATGACCAAAAGGCACAGGCAATCTGCATCGTTGATGGCCAGCCGTTGCGTTGATCCAAGGCGCCTGGAAACGTGTGGCTGTAACGATATACAGGGTCACTTGGTCGTCCTGCTCGTTGGGTGCACTGCTGCCGGACTGAAGAGCGAAGCAGGGATTCCAGACTTATGTAGGCAACCGGGCACGCTGTTCCGTCAGTGTAGGCAGAGACGAGGATGCGAAGTAGGAAGCACTGGCGTCACGATGACCAAAGGGCACGGGCAGTCTACGTCGTTGATGGCCAGCCGTTGTGTTGATCCAAGGCCCCAGGAAACGTGTGGCTGTAACGATACTCAGGGTCACTTGGTCGCCCTGCTCGTTGGGTGCACTGCTGCCGGACTTAAGAGCGAAGCAGGGATTTCAGGCTTATGTAGGCAGCCTGGCACCATGCTCCGCCAGCGTAGGCAGAGACGAGGATGCGCAGTAGGATGCACTGGCGTCACGATGACCAAAGGGCACAGGCAGACTGCGTCATTGATGGCCAGCCGTTGCGTTGATCCAAGGCCCCAGGAAACGTGTGGCTGTAACGATATACAGGGTCACTTTGTCGTCCTGCTCGGGTGCACTCCTGCCGGACTGAAGAGCGTACCAGGGATTTCAGGCTTATGTAGGCAGCCGGTCACGCTGTTCCGTCCCCGTAGGCACAGACAAAGATGCGCAGTAGGATGCACTGGCGTCACGATGACCAAAAGGCACAGGCAGTCAGCGCCGTTGATGGCCAGCCGTTGCGTTTATCCAAGGCCCCAGAAAACGTGTGGCTGTAACGATATACAGTGTCACTTGGTCGTTCTGCTCGTTGGGTGCACTGCTGCCGGACTGAAGAGCGAAGCAGGGATTTCAGGCGTATGTAGGCAGCCGGTCACGCTGTTCCGTCACCGTAGGCACAGACAAAGATGCGCAGTAGGATGCACTGGCGTCACGATGACCAAAGGGCACAGGCAGTCTACGTCGTGTATTGCCAGCCGTTGTGTTGATCCAAGGCCCCAGGAAACGTGTGGCTGTAACGATATACAGGGTCACTTGGTCGTCTTGCTCGTTGGGTGCACTGCTGCCGGACTGAAGAGCGAAGCAGGAATTTCAGGCTTATGTATGCAGCCTGGCACACTGCTCCGCCAGCGTCGGCAGAGAAGAGGATGCGCAGTAGGATGCACTGGCGTCACGATGACTAAAGGGCACAGGCAATCTGCATCGTTGATGGCCAGCCGTTGCGTTGATCCAAGGCGCCTGGAAACGTGTGGCAGTAACGATACTCAGGGTCACTTGGTCGCCCTGCTCGTTGGGTGCACTGCTGCCAGACTGAAGAGTGAAGCAGGTATTCCAGACTTATGTAGGCAGCCGGGCACGCTGCTCCGTCAGCGTAGGCAGAGACCAGGATGCGCAGTAGGATGCACTGGCGTCACGATGACCAAAAGGCACAGGCAATCTGCATCGTTGATGGCCAGCCGTTGCGTTGATCCAAGGCGCCTGGAAACGTGTGGCTGTAACGATATACAGGGTCACTTGGTCGTCCTGCTCGTTGGGTGCACTGCTGCCGGACTGAAGAGCGAAGCAGGGATTCCAGACTTATGTAGGCAACCGGGCACGCTGTTCCGTCAGTGTAGGCAGAGACGAGGATGCGAAGTAGGAAGCACTGGCGTCACGATGACCAAAGGGCACGGGCAGTCTACGTCGTTGATGGCCAGCCGTTGTGTTGATCCAAGGCCCCAGGAAACGTGTGGCTGTAACGATACTCAGGGTCACTTGGTCGCCCTGCTCGTTGGGTGCACTGCTGCCGGACTTAAGAGCGAAGCAGGGATTTCAGGCTTATGTAGGCAGCCTGGCACGCTGCTCCGCCAGCGTCGGCAGAGAAGAGGATGCGCAGTAGGATGCACTGGCGTCACGATGACTAAAGGGCACAGGCAATCTGCATCGTTGATGGCCAGCCGTTGCGTTGATCCAAGGCGCCTGGAAACGTGTGGCAGTAACGATACTCAGGGTCACTTGGTCGCCCTGCTCGTTGGGTGCACTGCTGCCAGACTGAAGAGTGAAGCAGGTATTCCAGACTTATGTAGGCAGCCGGGCACGCTGCTCCGTCAGCGTAGGCAGAGACTAGGATGCGCAGTAGGATGCACTGGCGTCACGATGACCAAAAGGCACAGGCAGTCTGCATCGTTGATGGCCAGCCGTTGCGTTGATCCAAGGCCCCAGTAAACGTGTGGCTGTAACGATACTCAGGGTTACTTGGTCGTCCTGCTCGTTGGGTGCACTGCCGCCGGACTGAAGAGAGAAGCAGGAATTCCAGACCTATGTAGGCAGCCGGGCACGCGCTTCCGTTAGCGTAGGCAGAGACGAGGATGCGCAGTAGGATGCACTAGCGTCACGATGACCAAAGGGCACGGGCAGTCTGCGTCGGTGATGGCCAGCCGTGGTGTTGATCCAAGGCCCAAGGAAACGTGTGGCTGTAACGATACTCAGGGTCACTTGGTCGCCCTGCTCGTCGGGTGCACTGCTGCCAGACTGAAGAGCGAAGCAGGGATTTCAGGCTTATGTAGGCAGCCTGGCACGCTGCTCCGCCAGCGTCGGCAGAGAAGAGGATGCGCAGTAGGATGCACTGGCGTCACGATGACTAAAGGGCACAGGCAATCTGCATCGTTGATGGCCAGCCGTTGCGTTGATCCAAGGCGCCTGGAAACGTGTGGCAGTAACGATACTCAGGGTCACTTGGTCGCCCTGCTCGTTGGGTGCACTGCTGCCAGACTGAAGATTGAAGCAGGTATTCCAGACTTATGTAGGCAGCCGGGCACGCTGCTCCGTCAGCGTAGGCAGAGACCAGGATGCGCAGTAGGATGCACTGGCGTCACGATGACCAAAAGGCACAGGCAATCTGCATCGTTGATGGCCAGCCGTTGCGTTGATCCAAGGCGCCTGGAAACGTGTGGCTGTAACGATATACAGGGTCACTTGGTCGTCCTGCTCGTTGGGTGCACTGCTGCCGGACTGAAGAGCGAAGCAGGGATTCCAGACTTATGTAGGCAACCGGGCACGCTGTTCCGTCAGTGTAGGCAGAGACGAGGATGCGAAGTAGGAAGCACTGGCGTCACGTTGACCAAAGGGCACGGGCAGTCTACGTCGTTGATGGCCAGCCGTTGTGTTGATCCAAGGCCCCAGGAAACGTGTGGCTGTAACGATACTCAGGGTCACTTGGTCGCCCTGCTCGTTGGGTGCACTGCTGCCGGACTTAAGAGCGAAGCAGGGATTTCAGGCTTATGTAGGCAGCCTGGCACCATGCTCCGCCAGCGTAGGCAGAGACGAGGATGCGCAGTAGGATGCACTGGCGTCACGATGACCAAAGGGCACAGGCAGACTGCGTCATTGATGGCCAGCCGTTACGTTGATCCAAGGCCCCAGGAAACGTGTGGCTGTAACGATATACAGGGTCACTTTGTCGTCCTGCTCGGGTGCACTCCTGCCGGACTGAAGAGCGTACCAGCGATTTCAGGCTTATGTAGGCAGCCGGTCACGCTGTTCCGTCCCCGTAGGCACAGACAAAGATGCGCAGTAGGATGCACTGGCGTCACGATGACCAAAAGGCACAGGCAGTCAGCGCCGTTGATGGCCAGCCGTTGCGTTTATCCAAGGCCCCAGAAAACGTGTGGCTGTAACGATATACAGTGTCACTTGGTCGTTCTGCTCGTTGGGTGCACTGCTGCCGGACTGAAGAGCGAAGCAGGGATTTCAGGCTTATGTAGGCAGCCGGTCACGCTGTTCCGTCACCGTAGGCACAGACAAAGATGCGCAGTAGGATGCACTGGCGTCACGATGACCAAAGGGCACAGGCAGTCTACGTCGTGTATTGCCAGCCGTTGTGTTGATCCAAGGCCCCAGGAAACGTGTGGCTGTAACGATATACAGGGTCACTTGGTCGTCTTGCTCGTTGGGTGCACTGCTGCCGGACTGAAGAGCGAAGCAGGAATTTCAGGCTTATGTATGCAGCCTGGCACGCTGCTCCGTCAGCGTAGGCAGAGACGAGGATGCGCAGTAGGATGCACTGGCGTCACAATGACCAAAGGGCACAGGCAGTCTGCATCGTTGATGGCCAGCCGTTGCGTTGATCCAAGGCCCCAGTAAACGTGTGGCTGTAACGATATACAGGGTACCTTGGTCGTCCTGCTCGTTGGGTGCACTGCTGCCGGAAAGAATTGCGAAGCAGGTATTCCAGACTTATGTAGGCAGCCGGGGACGCTGTTCCATCAGTGTAGGCAGAGACGAGGATGCGAAGTAGGATGCACTGGCGTCACGATGACCAAAGGGCACGGGCAGTCTGCGTCGGTGATGGCCAGCCGTGGTGTTGATCCAAGGCCCAAGGAAACGTGTGGCTGTAACGATACTCAGGGCCACTTGGTCGCCCTGCTCGTCGGGTGCACTGCTGCCAGACTGAAGAGCGAAGCAGGGATTTCAGGCTTATGTAGGCAGCCTGGCACGCTGCTCCGCCAGCGTCGGCAGAGAAGAGGATGCGCAGTAGGATGCACTGGCGTCACGATGACTAAAGGGCACAGGCAATCTGCATCGTTGATGGCCAGCCGTTGCGTTGATCCAAGGCGCCTGGAAACGTCTGGCAGTAACGATACTCAGGGTCACTTGGTCGCCCTGCTCGTTGGGTGCACTGCTGCCAGACTGAAGAGTGAAGCAGGTATTCCAGACTTATGTAGGCAGCCGGGCACGCTGCTCCGTCAGCGTAGGCAGAGACCAGGATGCGCAGTAGGATGCACTGGCGTCACGATGACCAAAAGGCACAGGCAATCTGCATCGTTGATGGCCAGCCGTTGCGTTGATCCAAGGCGCCTGGAAACGTGTGGCTGTAACGATATACAGGGTCACTTGGTCGTCCTGCTCGTTGGGTGCACTGCTGCCGGACTGAAGAGCGAAGCAGGGATTCCAGACTTATGTAGGCAACCGGGCACGCTGTTTCGTCAGTGTAGGCAGAGACGAGGATGCGAAGTAGGAAGCACTGGCGTCACGATGACCAAAGGGCACGGGCAGTCTACGTCGTTGATGGCCAGCCGTTGTGTTGATCCAAGGCCCCAGGAAACGTGTGGCTGTAACGATACTCAGGGTCACTTGGTCGCCCTGCTCGTTGGGTGCACTGCTGCCGGACTTAAGAGCGAAGCAGGGATTTCAGGCTTATGTAGGCAGCCTGGCACCATGCTCCGCCAGCGTAGGCAGAGACGAGGATGCGCAGTAGGATGCACTGGCGTCACGATGACCAAAGGGCACAGGCAGTCTGCATCGTTGATGGCCAGCCGTTGCGTTGATCCAAGGCCCCTGGAAACGTGTGGCTGTAACGATATACAGGGTCACTTGGTCGTCCTGCTCGTTGGGTGCACTGTTGCCGGACTGAAGAGCGAAGCAGGGATTTCAGGCTTATGTAGGCAGCCTTGCACGCTGCTCCGTCAGCGTAGGCAGAGAGGAGGATGCGCAGTAGGACGCACTGGCGTCACGATGACCAAAGGGCACAGGCAGTCTGCGTCGTTGATGGCCAGCCGTTGTGTTGATCCAAGGCCCCAGGAAACGTGTGGCTGTAACGATACTCAGGGTCACTTGGTCGCCCTGCTCGTTGGGTGCACTGCTGCCGGACTTAAGAGCGAAGCAGAGATTTCAGGCTTATGTAGGCAGCCTGGCACGCTGCTCCGCCAGCGTCGGCAGAGACGAGGATGCGCAGTAGGATGCACTGGCGTCACGATGACCAAAGGGCACAGGCAGACTGCGTCATTGATGGCCAGCCGTTGCGTTGATCCAAGGCCCCAGGAAACGTGTGGCTGTAACGATATACAGGGTCACTTTGTCGTCCTGCTCGGGTGCACTCCTGCCGGACTGAAGAGCGTACCAGGGATTTCAGGCTTATGTAGGCAGCCGGTCACGCTGTTCCGTCCCCGTAGGCACAGACAAAGATGCGCAGTAGGATGCACTGGCGTCACGATGACCAAAAGGCACAGGCAGTCAGCGCCGTTGATGGCCAGCCGTTGCGTTTATCCAAGGCCCCAGAAAACGTGTGGCTGTAACGATATACAGTGTCACTTGGTCGTTCTGCTCGTTGGGTGCACTGCTGCCGGACTGAAGAGCGAAGCAGGGATTTCAGGCTTATGTAGGCAGCCGGTCACGCTGTTCCGTCACCGTATGCACAGACAAAGATGCGCAGTAGGATGCACTGGCGTCACGATGACCAAAGGGCACAGGCAGTCTACGTCGTGTATTGCCAGCCGTTGTGTTGATCCAAGGCCCCAGGAAACGTGTGGCTGTAACGATATACAGGGTCACTTGGTCGTCTTGCTCGTTGGGTGCACTGCTGCCGGACTGAAGAGCGAAGCAGGAATTTCAGGCTTATGTATGCAGCCTGGCACGCTGCTCCGTCAGCGTAGGCAGAGACGAGGATGCGCAGTAGGATGCACTGGCGTCACAATGACCAAAGGGCACAGGCAGTCTGCATCGTTGATGGCCAGCCGTTGCGTTGATCCAAGGCCCCAGTAAACGTGTGGCTGTAACGATATACAGGGTACCTTGGTTGTCCTGCTCGTTGGGTGCACTGCTGCCGGACTGAAGAGCGAAGCAGGGATTCCAGACCTATGTAGGCAGCCGGGCACGCTGTTCAGTTAGCGTAGGCAGAGACGAGGATGCGCAGTAGGATGCACTAGCGTCACGATGACCAAAAGGCACAGGCAGTCTGCATCGTTGATGGCAAGCCGTCGCGTTGATCCAAGGCCCCTGGAAACGTGTGGCTGTAACGATATACAGGGTCACTTGGTCGTCCTGCTCGTTGGGTGCACTGCTGCCGGAAAGAATTGCGAAGCAGGTATTCCAGACTTATGTAGGCAGCCGGGGACGCTGTTCCATCAGTGTAGGCAGAGACGAGGATGCGAAGTAGGATGCACTGGCGTTACGATGACCAAAGGGCACGGGCAGTCTGCGTCGGTGATGGCCAGCCGTGGTGTTGCTCCAAGGCCCAAGGAAACGTGTGGCTGTAACGATACTCAGGGTCACTTCGTCGCCCTGCTCGTCGGGTGCACTGCTGCCAGACTGAAGAGCGAAGCAGGGATTTCAGGCTTATGTAGGCAGCCTGGCACGCTGCTCCGCCAGCGTCGGCAGAGAAGAGGATGCGCAGTAGGATGCACTGGCGTCACGATGACTAAAGGGCACAGGCAATCTGCATCGTTGATGGCCAGCCGTTGCGTTGATCCAAGGCGCCTGGAAACGTGTGGCAGTGACGATACTCAGGGTCACTTGGTCGCCCTGCTCGTTGGGTGCACTGCTGCCAGACTGAAGAGCGAAGCAGGTATCCAAGACTTATGTAGGCAGCCGGGCACGCTGCTCCGTCAGCGTAGGCAGAGACCAGGATGCGCAGTAGGATGCACTGGCGTCACGATGACCAAAAGGCACAGGCAATCTGCATCGTTGATGGCCAGCCGTTGCGTTGTTCCAAGGCGCCTGGAAACGTGTGGCTGTAACGATATACAGGGTCACTTGGTCGTGCTCCTCGTTGGGTGCACTGCTGCCAGACTGAAGAGCGAAGCAGGAATTTCAGGCTTATGTAGGCAGCCTGGCACACTGCTCCGTCAGCGTAGGCAGAGACGAGGATGCGCAGTAGGATGCACTGGCGTCACGATGACCAAAGGGCACAGGCAGTCTGCGTCGTTGATGGCCAGCCGTTGCGTTGATCCAAGGCACCATGAAACGTGTGGCTGTAACGATATACAGGGTAACTTGGCCGTCCTGCTCGTTGGGTGCACAGCTGCCGGACTGAAGAGCGAAGCAGGGATTCCAGACTTATGTAGGCAGCCGGGCACGCTGTTCCGTCAGTGCAGGCAGAGACGAGGATGCGAAGTAGGAAGCACTGGCGTCAAGATGACCAAAGGGCACGGGCAGTCTACGTCGTGGATGGCCAGCCGTTGTGTTGATCCAAGGCCCCAGGAAACGTGTGGCTGTAACGATATACAGGGTCACTTGGTCGTCCTGCTCGTTGGGTGCACTGCTGCCAGACTGAAGAGCAAAGCAGGGATTTCAGGCTTGTGTAGGCAGCCTGGCACGCTGCTCCGTCAGCGTCGGCAGAGACGAGGATGCGCAGTAGGATGCACTGGCGTCACAAAGACCAAAGGGCACAGGCAGTGTGCGTCGTTGATGGCCAGCAGTTGCGTTGACCCAAGGCCCCAGGAAACGAGTGGCTGTAACGATACTCAGGGTCACTTGGTCGCCCTGCTCGTTGGCTGCACTGCTGCCGGACTGAAGAGCGAAGCAGGGATTTCATGCTTATGTAGGCAGCCTGGCACGCTGCTCCGTCAGCGTAGGCAGAGACGAGGATGCGCAGTAGGATGCACTGGCGTCACGATGACCAAAAGGCGCAGGCAGTCTGCATCGTTGATGGCCAGCCGTTGCGTTGATCCTAGGCCCCTGGAAACGTGTGGCTGTAACGATATACAGGATCACTTGATCGTCCTGCTCGTTGGGTGCACTTCGGCTGGACTGAAAAGCGAAGCAGGGATTTCAGGCTTATGTAGGCAGCCTGGCACGCTGCTCCGCCAGCGTCGGCAGAGACGAGGATGCGCAGTAGGATGCACTGGCGTCACGATGACCAAAGGGCACAGGCAGTCTGCGTCGTTGATGGCCAGCCGTTGCGTTGATCCAAGGCACCATGAAACGTGTGGCTGTAACGATATACAGGGTAACGTGGCCGTCCTGCTCGTTGGGTGCACAGCTGCCGGACTGAAGAGCGAAGCAGGGATTCCAGACTTATGTAGGCAGCCGGGCACGCTGTTCCGTCAGTGCAGGCAGAGACGAGGATGCGAAGTAGGAAGCACTGGCGTCAAGATGACCAAAGGGCACGGGCAGTCTACGTCGTAGATGGCCAGCCGTTGTGTTGATCCAAGGCCCCAGGAAACGTGTGGCTGTAACGATATACAGGGTCACTTGGTCGTCCTGCTCGTTGGGTGCACAGCTGCCGGACTGAAGAGCGAAGCAGGGATTCCAGACTTATGTAGGCAACCGGGCACGCTGTTCCGTCAGTGTAGGCAGAGACGAGGATGCGAAGTAGGAAGCACTGGCGTCACGATGACCAAAGGGCACGGGCAGTCTACGTCTTTGATGGCCAGCCGTTGTGTTGATCCAAGGCCCCAGGAAACCTGTGGCTGTAACGATACTCAGGGTCACTTGGTCGCCCTGCTCGTTGGGTGCACTGCGGCCGGACTTAAGAGCGAAGCAGGGATTTCAGGCTTATGTAGGCAGCCTGGCACCATGCTCCGCCAGCGTAGGCAGAGACGAGGATGCGCAGTAGGATGCACTGGCGTCACGATGACCAAAGGGCACAGGCAGTCTGCATCGTTGATGGCCAGCCGTTGCGTTGATCCAAGGCCCCTGGAAACGTGTGGCTGTAACGATATACAGGTTCACTTGGTCGTCCTGCTCGTTGGGTGCACTGTTGCCGGACTGAAGAGCGAAGCAGGGATTTCAGGCTTATGTAGGCAGCCTTGCACGCTGCTCCGTCAGCGTAGGCAGAGACGAGGATGCGCAGTAGGACGCACTGGCGTCACGATGACCAAAGGGCACAGGCAGTCTGCGTCGTTAATGGCCAGCCGTTGTGTTGATCCAAGGCCCCAGGAAACGTGTGGCTGTAACGATACTCAGGGTCACTTGGTCGCCCTGCTCGTTGGGTGCACTGCTGCCGGACTTAAGAGCGAAGCAGGGATTTCAGGCTTATGTAGGCAGCCTGGCACGCTGCTCCGCCAGCGTCGGCAGAGACGAGGATGCGCAGTAGGATGCACTGGCGTCACGATGACCAAAGGGCACAGGCAGTCTGCGTCGTTGATGGCCAGCCGTTGCGTTGATCCAAGGCCCCAGGAAACGTGTGGCTGTAACGATATACAGGGTCACTTTGTCGTCCTGCTCGGGTGCACTCCTGCCGGACTGAAGAGCGTACCAGGGATTTCAGGCTTATGTAGGCAGCCAGTCACGCTGTTCCGTCCCCGTAGGCACAGACAAAGATGCGCAGTAGGATGCACTGGCGTCACGATGACCAAAGGGCACAGGCAGTCTGCGTCGTTGATGGCCAGCCGTTGCGTTGATCCAAGGCCCCAGGAAACGTGTGGCTGTAACGATATACAGGGTCACTTGGTCGTCCTGCTCTTTGGGTGCACTGCTGCCGGACTGAAGAGCTAAGCAGGAATTTCAGGCTTATGTATGCAGCCTGGCACGCTGCTCCGTCAGCGTAGGCAGAGACGAGGATGCGCAGTAGGATGCACTGGCGTCACAATGACCAAAGGGCACAGGCAGTCTGCATCGTTGATGGCCAGCCGTTGCGTTGATCCAAGGCCCCAGTAAACGTGTGGCTGTAACGATATACAGGGTACCTTGGTCGTCCTGCTCGTTGGGTGCACTGCTGCCGGACTGAAGAGCGAAGCAGGGATTCCAGACCTATGTAGGCAGCCGGGGACGCTGTTCCATCAGTGTAGGCAGAGACGAGGATGCGAAGTAGGATGCACTGGCGTCACGATGACCAAAGGGCACGGGCAGTCTGCGTCGGTGATGGCCAGCCGTGGTGTTGATCCAAGGCCCAAGGAAACGTGTGGCTGTAACGATACTCAGGGTCACTTGGTCGCCCTGCTCGTCGGGTGCACTGCTGCCAGACTGAAGAGCGAAGCAGGGATTTCAGGCTTATGTAGGCAGCCTGGCACGCTGCTCCGCCAGCGTCGGCAGAGAAGAGGATGCGCAGTAGGATGCACTGGCGTCACGATGACTAAAGGGCACAGGCAATCTGCATCGTTGATGGCCAGCCGTTGCGTTGATCCAAGGCGCCTGGAAACGTGTGGCAGTAACGATACTCAGGGTCACTTGGTCGCCCTGCTCGTTGGGTGCACTGCTGCCAGACTGAAGAGTGAAGCAGGTATTCCAGACTTATGTAGGCAGCCGGGCACGCTGCTCCGTCAGCGTAGGCAGAGACAAGGATGCGCAGTAGGATGCACTGGCGTCACGATGACCAAAAGGCACAGGCAATCTGCATCGTTGATGGCCAGCCGTTGCGTTGATCCAAGGCGCCTGGAAACGTGTGGCTGTAACGATATACAGGGTCACTTGGTCGTCCTGCTCGTTGGGTGCACTGCTGCCGGACTGAAGAGCGAAGCAGGGATTCCAGACTTATGTAGGCAACCGGGCACGCTGTTCCGTCAGTGTAGGCAGAGACGAGGATGCGAAGTAGGAAGCACTGGCGTCACGATGACCAAAGGGCACGGGCAGTCTACGTCGTTGATGGCCAGCCGTTGTGTTGATCCAAGGCCCCAGGAAACGTGTGGCTGTAACGATACTCAGGGTCACTTGGTCACCCTGCTCGTTGGGTGCACTGCTGCCGGACTTAAGAGCGAAGCAGGGATTTCAGGCTCATGTAGGCAGCCTGGCACCATGCTCCGCCAGCGTAGGCAGAGACGAGGATGCGCAGTAGGATGCACTGGCGTCACGATGACCAAAGGGCACAGGCAGTCTGCATCGTTGATGGCCAGCCGTTGCGTTGATCCAAGGCCCCTGGAAACGTGTGGCTGTAACGATATACAGGGTCACTTGGTCGTCCTGCTCGTTGGGTGCACTGTTGCCGGACTGAAGAGCGAAGCAGGGATTTCAGGCTTATGTAGGCAGCCTTGCACGCTGCTCCGTCAGCGTAGGCAGAGAGGAGGATGCGCAGTAGGACGCACTGGCGTCACGATGACCAAAGGGCACAGGCAGTCTCCGTCGTTGATGGCCAGCCGTTGTGTTGATCCAAGGCCCCAGGAAACGTGTGGCTGTAACGATACTCAGGGTCACTTGGTCGCCCTGCTCGTTGGGTGCACTGCTGCCGGATTTAAGAGCGAAGCAGAGATTTCAGGCTTATGTAGGCAGCCTGGCACGCTGCTCCGCCAGCGTCGGCAGAGACGAGGATGCGCAGTAGGATGCACTGGCGTCACGATGACCAAAGGGCACAGGCAGACTGCGTCATTGATGGCCAGCCGTTGCGTTGATCCAAGGCCCCAGGAAACGTGTGGCTGTAACGATATACAGGGTCACTTTGTCGTCCTGCTCGGGTGCACTCCTGCCGGACTGAAGAGCGTACCAGGGATTTCAGGCTTATGTAGGCAGCCGGTCACGCTGTTCCGTCCCCGTAGGCACAGACAAAGATGCGCAGTAGGATGCACTGGCGTCACGATGACCAAAAGGCACAGGCAGTCAGCGCCGTTGATGGCCAGCCGTTGCGTTTATCCAAGGCCCCAGAAAACGTGTGGCTGTAACGATATACAGTGTCACTTGGTCGTTCTGCTCGTTGGGTGCACTGCTGCCGGACTGAAGAGCGAAGCAGGGATTTCAGGCTTATGTAGGCAGCCGGTCACGCTGTTCCGTCACCGTAGGCACAGACAAAGATGCGCAGTAGGATGCACTGGCGTCACGATGACCACAGGGCACAGGCAGTCTACGTCGTGTATTGCCAGCCGTTGTGTTGATCCAAGGCCCCAGGAAACGTGTGGCTGTAACGATATACAGGGTCACTTGGTCGTCTTGCTCGTTGGGTGCACTGCTGCCGGACTGAAGAGCGAAGCAGGAATTTCAGGCTTATGTATGCAGCCTGGCACGCTGCTCCGTCAGCGTAGGCAGAGACGAGGATGCGCAGTAGGATGCACTGGCGTCACAATGACCAAAGGGCACAGGCAGTCTGCATCGTTGATGGCCAGCCGTTGCGTTGATCCAAGGCCCCAGTAAACGTGTGGCTGTAACGATATACAGGGTACCTTGGTCGTCCTGCTCGTTGGGTGCACTGCTGCCGGACTGAAGAGCGAAGCAGGGATTCCAGACCTATGTAGGCAGCCGGGCACGCTGTTCAGTTAGCGTAGGCAGAGACGAGGATGCGCAGTAGGATGCACTAGCGTCACGATGACCAAAAGGCACAGGCAGTCTGCATCGTTGATGGCAAGCCGTTGCGTTGATCCAAGGCCCCTGGAAACGTGTGGCTGTAACGATATACAGGGTCACTTGGTCGTCCTGCTCGTTGGGTGCACTGCTGCCGGAAAGAATTGCGAAGCAGGTATTCCAGACTTATGTAGGCAGCCGGGGACGCTGTTCCATCAGTGTAGGCAGAGACGAGGATGCGAAGTAGGATGCACTGGCGTCACGATGACCAAAGGGCACGGGCAGTCTGCGTCGGTGATGGCCAGCCGTGGTGTTGATCCAAGGCCCAAGGAAACGTGTGGCTGTAACGATACTCAGGGTCACTTCGTCGCCCTGCTCGTCGGGTGCACTGCTGCCAGACTGAAGAGCGAAGCAGGGATTTCAGGCTTATGTAGGCAGCCTGGCACGCTGCTCCGCCAGCGTCGGCAGAGAAGAGGATGCGCAGTAGGATGCACTGGCGTCACGATGACTAAAGGGCACAGGCAATCTGCATCGTTGATGGCCAGCCGTTGCGTTGATCCAAGGCGCCTGGAAACGTGTGGCAGTGACGATACTCAGGGTCACTTGGTCGCCCTGCTCGTTGGGTGCACTGCTGCCAGACTGAAGAGCGAAGCAGGTATTCCAGACTTATGTAGGCAGCCGGGCACGCTGCTCCGTCAGCGTAGGCAGAGACCAGGATGCGCAGTAGGATGCACTGGCGTCACGATGACCAAAAGGCACAGGCAATCTGCATCGTTGATGGCCAGCCGTTGCGTTGTTCCAAGGCGCCTGGAAACGTGTGGCAGTGACGATACTCAGGGTCACTTGGTCGCCCTGCTCGTTGGGTGCACAGCTGCCAGACTGAAGAGCGAAGCAGGTATTCCAGACTTATGTAGGCAGCCGGGCACGCTGCTCCGTCAGCGTAGGCAGAGACCAGGATGCACAGTAGGATGCACTGGCGTCACGATGACCAAAAGGCACAGGCAATCTGCATCGTTGATGGCCAGCAGTTGCGTTGACCCAAGGCCCCAGGAAACGAGTGGCTGTAACGATACTCAGGGTCACTTGGTCGCCCTGCTCGTTGTCTGCACTGCTGCCGGACTGAAGAGCGAAGCAGGGATTTCATGCTTATGTAGGCAGCCTGGCACGCTGCTCCGTCAGCGTAGGCAGAGACGAGGATGCGCAGTAGGATGCACTGGCGTCACGATGACCAAAAGGCGCAGGCAGTCTGCATCGTTGATGGCCAGCCGTTGCGTTGATCCTAGGCCCCTGGAAACGTGTGGCTGTAACGATATACAGGATCACTTGGTCGTCCTGCTCGTTGGGTGCACTTCGGCTGGACTGAAAAGCGAAGCAGGGATTTCAGGCTTATGTAGGCAGCCTGGCACGCTGCTCCGCCAGCGTCGGCAGAGACGAGGATGTGCAGTAGGATGCACTAGCGTCACGATGACCAAAGGGCACAGGCAGTCTGCGTCGTTGATGGCCAGCCGTTGCGTTGATCCAAGGCCCCAGGAAACGTATGGCTGTAACGATATACAGGGTAACTTGGCCGTCCTGCTCGTTGGGTGCACAGCTGCCGGACTGAAGAGCGAAGCAGGGATTCCAGACTTATGTAGGCAACCGGGCACGCTGTTCCGTCAGTGTAGGCAGAGACGAGGATGCGAAGTAGGAAGCACTGGCGTCACGATGACCAAAGGGCACGGGCAGTCTACGTCGTTGATGGCCAGCCGTTGTGTTGATCCAAGGCCCCAGGAAACGTGTGGCTGTAACGATATACAGGGTCACTTGGTCGTCCTGCTCTTTGGGTGCACTGCTGCCGGACTGAAGAGCGAAGCAGGAATTTCAGGCTTATGTATGCAGCCTGGCACGCTGCTCCGTCAGCGTAGGCAGAGACGAGGATGCGCAGTAGGATGCACTGGCGTCACAATGACCAAAGGGCACAGGCAGTCTGCATCGCTTATGGCCAGCCGTTGCGTTGATCCAAGGCCCCAGTAAACGTGTGGCTGTAACGATATACAGGGTACCTTGGTCGTCCTGCTCGTTGGGTGCACTGCTGCCGGACTGAAGAGCGAAGCAGGGATTCCAGACCTATGTAGGCAGCCGGGCACGCTGTTCAGTTAGCGTAGGCAGAGACGAGGATGCGCAGTAGGATGCACTAGCGTCACGATGACCAAAAGGCACAGGCAGTCTGCATCGTTGATAGCAAGCCGTTGCGTTGATCCAAGGCCCCTGGAAACGTGTGGCTGTAACGATATACAGGGTCACTTGGTCGTCCTGCTCGTTGGGTGCACTGCTGCCGGAAAGAATTGCGAAGCAGGTATTCCAGACTTATGTAGGCAGCCGGGGACGCTGTTCCATCAGTGTAGGCAGAGACGAGGATGCGAAGTAGGATGCACTGGCGTCACGATGACCAAAGGGCACGGGCAGTCTGCGTCGGTGATGGCCAGCCGTGGTGTTGATCCAAGGCCCAAGGAAACGTGTGGCTGTAACGATACTCAGGGTCACTTGGTCGCCCTGCTCGTCGGGTGCACTGCTGCCAGACTGAAGAGCGAAGCAGGGATTTCAGGCTTATGTAGGCAGCCTGACACGCTGCTCCGCCAGCGTCGGCAGAGAAGAGGATGCGCAGTAGGATGCACTGGCGTCACGATGACTAAAGGGCACAGGCAATCTGCATCGTTGATGGCCAGCCGTTGCGTTGATCCAAGGCGCCTGGAAACGTGTGGCAGTAACGATACTCAGGGTCACTTGGTCGCCCTGCTCGTAGGGTGCACTGCTGCCAGACTGAAGAGTGAAGCAGGTATTCCAGACTTATGTAGGCAGCCGGGCACGCTGCTCCGTCAGCGTAGGCAGAGACCAGGATGCGCAGTAAAATGCACTGGCGTCACGATGACCAAAAGGCACAGGCAATCTGCATCGTTGATGGCCAGCCGTTGCGTTGATCCAAGGCGCCTGGAAACGTGTGGCTGTAACGATATACAGGGTCACTTGGTCGTCCTGCTCGTTGGGTGCACTGCTGCCGGACTGAAGAGCGAAGCAGGGATTCCAGACTTATGTAGGCAACCGGGCACGCTGTTCCGTCAGTGTAGGCAGAGACGAGGATGCGAAGTAGGAAGCACTGGCGTCACGATGACCAAAGGGCACGGGCAGTCTACGTCGTTGATGGCCAGCCGTTGTGTTGATCCAAGGCCCCAGGAAACGTGTGGCTGTAACGATACTCAGGGTCACTTGGTCGCCCTGCTCGTTGGGTGCACTGCTGCCGGACTTAAGAGCGAAGCAGGGATTTCAGGCTTATGTAGGCAGCCTGGCACCATGCTCCGCCAGCGTAGGCAGAGACGAGGATGCGCAGTAGGATGCACTGGCGTCACGATGACCAAAGGGCACAGGCAGTCTGCATCGTTGATGGCCAGCCGTTGCGTTGATCCAAGGCCCCTGGAAACGTGTGGCTGTAACGATATACAGGGTCACTTGGTCGTCCTGCTCGTTGGGTGCACTGTTGCCGGACTGAAGAGCGAAGCAGGGATTTCAGGCTTATGTAGGCAGCCTGGCACGCTGCTCCGCCAGCGTCGGCAGAGACGAGGATGCGCAGTAGGATGCACTGGCGTCACGATGACCAAAGGGCACAGGCAGACTGCGTCATTGATGGCCAGCCGTTGCGTTGATCCAAGGCCCCAGGAAACGTGTGGCTGTAACGATATACAGGGTCACTTTGTCGTCCTGCTCGGGTGCACTCCTGCCGGACTGAAGAGCGTACCAGGGATTTCAGGCTTATGTAGGCAGCCGGTCACGCTGTTCCGTCCCCGTAGGCACAGACAAAGATGCGCAGTAGGATGCACTGGCGTCACGATGACCAAAAGGCACAGGCAGTCAGCGCCGTTGATGGCCAGCCGTTGCGTTTATCCAAGGCCCCAGAAAACGTGTGGCTGTAACGATATACAGTGTCACTTGGTCGTTCTGCTCGTTGGGTGCACTGCTGCCGGACTGAAGAGCGAAGCAGGGATTTCAGGCTTATGTAGGCAGCCGGTCATGCTGTTCCGTCACCGTAGGCACAGACAAAGATGCGCAGTAGGATGCACTGGCGTCACGATGACCAAAGGGCACAGGCAGTCTACGTCGTGTATTGCCAGCCGTTGTGTTGATCCAAGGCCCCAGGAAACGTGTGGCTGTAACGATATACAGGGTCACTTGGTCGTCTTGCTCGTTGGGTGCACTGCTGCCGGACTGAAGAGCGAAGCAGGAATTTCAGGCTTATATATGCAGCCTGGCACGCTGCTCCGTCAGCGTAGGCAGAGACGAGGATGCGCAGTAGGATGCACTGGCGTCACAATGACCAAAGGGCACAGGCAGTCTGCATCGTTGATGGCCAGCCGTTGCGTTGATCCAAGGCCCCAGTAAACGTGTGGCTGTAACGATATACAGGGTACCTTGGTCGTCCTGCTCGTTGGGTGCACTGCTGCCAGACTGAAGAGCGAAGCAGGGATTTCAGGCTTGTGTAGGCAGCCTGGCACGCTGTTCAGTTAGCGTAGGCAGAGACGAGGATGCGCAGTAGGATGCACTAGCGTCACGATGACCAAAAGGCACAGGCAGTCTGCATCGTGGATGGCAAGCCGTTGCGTTGATCCAAGGCCCCTGGAAACGTGTGGCTGTAACGATATACAGGGTCACTTGGTCGTCCTGCTCGTTGGGTGCACTGCTGCCGGAAAGAATTGCGAAGCAGGTATTCCAGACTTATGTAGGCAGCCGGGGACGCTGTTCCATCAGTGTAGGCAGAGACGAGGATGCGAAGTAGGATGCACTGGCGTCACGATGACCAAAGGGCACGGGCAGTCTGCGTCGGTGATGGCCAGCCGTGGTGTTGATCCAAGGCCCAAGGAAACGTGTGGCTGTAACGATACTCAGGGTCACTTCGTCGCCCTGCTCGTCGGGTGCACTGCTGCCAGACTGAAGAGCGAAGCAGGGATTTCAGGCTTATGTAGGCAGCCTGGCACGCTGCTCCGCCAGCGTCGGCAGAGAAGAGGATGCGCAGTAGGATGCACTGGCGTCACGATGACCAAAAGGCACATGCAATCTGCATCGTTGATGGCCAGCCGTTGCGTTGTTCCAAGGCGCCTGGAAACGTGTGGCTGTAACGATATACAGGGTCACTTGGTCGTGCTCCTCGTTGGGTGCACTGCTGCCAGACTGAAGAGCGAAGCAGGAATTTCAGGCTTATGTAGGCAGCCTGGCACACTGCTCCGTCAGCGTAGGCAGAGACGAGGATGCGCAGTAGGATGCACTGGCGTCACGATGACCAAAGGGCACAGGCAGTCTGCGTCGTTGATGGCCAGCCGTTGCGTTGATCCAAGGCACCATGAAACGTGTGGCTGTAACGATATACAGGGTAACTTGGCCGTCCTGCTCGTTGGGTGCACAGCTGCCGGACTGAAGAGCGAAGCAGGGATTCCAGACTTATGTAGGCAGCCGGGCACGCTGTTCCGTCAGTGCAGGCAGAGACGAGGATGCGAAGTAGGAAGCACTGGCGTCAAGATGACCAAAGGGCACGGGCAGTCTACGTCGTGGATGGCCAGCCGTTGTGTTGATCCAAGGCCCCAGGAAACGTGTGGCTGTAACGATATACAGGGTCACTTGGTCGTCCTGCTCGTTGGGTGCACTGCTGCCAGACTGAAGAGCGAAGCAGGGATTTCAGGCTTGTGTAGGCAGCCTGGCACGCTGCTCCGTCAGCGTCGGCAGAGATGAGGATGCGCAGTAGGATGCACTGGCGTCACAAAGACCAAAGGGCACAGGCAGTGTGCGTCGTTGATGGCCAGCAGTTGCGTTGACCCAAGGCCCCAGGAAACGAGTGGCTGTAACGATACTCAGGGTCACTTGGTCGCCCTGCTCGTTGGCTGCACTGCTGCCGGACTGAAGAGCGAAGCAGGGATTTCATGCTTATGTAGGCAGCCTGACACGCTGCTCCGTCAGCGTAGGCAGAGACGAGGATGCGCAGTAGGATGCACTGGCGTCACGATGACCAAAAGGCGCAGGCAGTCAGCGCCGTTGATGGCCAGCCGTTGCGTTGTTCCAAGGCGCCTGGAAACGTGTGGCTGTAACGATATACAGGGTCACTTGGCCGTCCTGCTCGTTGGGTGCACAGCTGCCGGACTGAAGAGCGAAGCAGGGATTCCAGACTTATGTAGGCAGCCGGGCACGCTGTTCCGTCAGTGCAGGCAGAGACGAGGATGCGAAGTAGGAAGCACTGGCGTCAAGATGACCAAAGGGCACGGGCAGTCTACGTCGTGGATGGCCAGCCGTTGTGTTGATCCAAGGCCCCAGGAAACGTGTGGCTGTAACGATATACAGGGTAACTTGGCCGTCCTGCTCGTTGGGTGCACAGCTGCCGGACTGAAGAGCGAAGCAGGGATTCCAGACTTATGTAGGCAGCCGGGCACGCTGTTCCGTCAGTGCAGGCAGAGACGAGGATGCGAAGTAGGAAGCACTGGCGTCAAGATGACCAAAGGGCACGGGCAGTCTACGTCGTGGATGGCCAGCCGTTGCGTTGATCCTAGGCCCCTGGAAACGTGTGGCTGTCACGATATACAGGATCACTTGGTCGTCCTGCTCGTTGGGTGCACTTCGGCTGGACTGAAAAGCGAAGCAGGGATTTCAGGCTTATGTAGGCAGCCTGGCACGCTGCTCCGCCAGCGTCGGCAGAGACGAGGATGTGCAGTAGGATGCACTAGCGTCACGATGACCAAAGGGCACAGGCAGTCTGCGTCGTTGATGGCCAGCCGTTGCGTTGATCCAAGGCCCCAGGAAACGTATGGCTGTAACGATATACAGGGTAACTTGGCCGTCCTGCTCGTTGGGTGCACTGCTGCCGGACTGAAGAGCGAAGCAGGGATTCCAGACCTATGTAGGCAGCCGGGCACGCTGTTCAGTTAGCGTAGGCAGAGACGAGGATGCGCAGTAGGATGCACTAGCGTCACGATGACCAAAAGGCACAGGCAGTCTGCATCGTTGATGGCAAGCCGTTGCGTTGATCCAAGGCCCCTGGAAACGTGTGGCTGTAACGATATACAGGGTCACTTGGTCGTCCTGCTCGTTGGGTGCACTGCTGCCGGAAAGAATTGCGAAGCAGGTATTCCAGACTTATGTAGGCAGCCGGGGACGCTGTTCCATCAGTGTAGGCAGAGACGAGGATGCGAAGTAGGATGCACTGGCGTCACGATGACCAAAGGGCACGGGCAGTCTGCGTCGGTGATGGCCAGCCGTGGTGTTGATCCAAGGCCCAAGGAAACGTGTGGCTGTAACGATACTCAGGGTCACTTGGTCGCCCTGCTCGTCGGGTGCACTGCTGCCAGACTGAAGAGCGAAGCAGGGATTTCAGGCTTATGTAGGCAGCCTGGCACGCTGCTCCGCCAGCGTCGGCAGAGAAGAGGATGCGCAGTAGGATGCACTGGCGTCACGATGACTAAAGGGCACAGGCAATCTGCATCGTTGATGGCCAGCCGTTGCGTTGATCCAAGGCGCCTGGAAACGTGTGGCAGTAACGATACTCAGGGTCACTTGGTCGCCCTGCACGTTGGGTGCACTGCTGCCAGACTGAAGAGTGAAGCAGGTATTCCAGACTTATGTAGGCAGCCGGGCACGCTGCTCCGTCAGCGTAGGCAGAGACCAGGATGCGCAGTAGGATGCACTGGCGTCACGATGACCAAAAGGCACAGGCAATCTGCATCGTTGATGGCCAGCCGTTGCGTTGATCCAAGGCGCCTGGAAACGTGTGGCTGTAACGATATACAGGGTCACTTGGTCGTCCTGCTCGTTGGGTGCACTGCTGCCGGACTGAAGAGCGAAGCAGGGATTCCAGACTTATGTAGGCAACCGGGCACGCTGTTCCGTCAGTGTAGGCAGAGACGAGGATGCGAAGTAGGAAGCACTGGCGTCACGATGACCAAAGGGCACGGGCAGTCTACGTCGTTGATGGCCAGCCGTTGTGTTGATGAAAGGCCCCAGGAAACGTGTGGCTGTAACGATACTCAGGGTCACTTGGTCGCCCTGCTCGTTGGGTGCACTGCTGCCGGACTTAAGAGCGAAGCAGGGATTTCAGGCTTATGTAGGCAGCCTGGCACGCTGCTCCGCCAGCGTCGGCAGAGAAGAGGATGCGCAGTAGGATGCACTGGCGTCACGATGACTAAAGGGCACAGGCAATCTGCATCGTTGATGGCCAGCCGTTGCGTTGATCCAAGGCGCCTGGAAACGTGTGGCAGTGACGATACTCAGGGTCACTTGGTCGCCCTGCTCGTTGGGTGCACTGCTGCCAGACTGAAGAGCGAAGCAGGTATTCCAGACTTATGTAGGCAGCCGGGCACGCTGCTCCGTCAGCGTAGGCAGAGACCAGGATGCGCAGTAGGATGCACTGGCGTCACGATGACCAAAAGGCACAGGCAATCTGCATCGTTGATGGCCAGCCGTTGCGTTGTTCCAAGGCGCCTGGAAACGTGTGGCTGTAACGATATACAGGGTCACTTGGTCGTGCTCCTCGTTGGGTGCACAGCTGCCGGACTGAAGAGCGAAGCAGGGATTCCAGACTTATGTAGGCAGCCGGGCACGCTGTTCCGTCAGTGCAGGCAGAGACGAGGATGCGAAGTAGGAAGCACTGGCGTCAAGATGACCAAAGGGCACGGGCAGTCTACGTCGTGGATGGCCAGCCGTTGTGTTGATCCAAGGCCCCAGGAAACGTGTGGCTGTAACGATATACAGGGTCACTTGTCCTGCTCGTTGGGTGCACTGCTGCCAGACTGAAGAGCGAAGCAGGGATTTCAGGCTTGTGTAGGCAGCCTGGCACGCTGCTCCGTCAGCGTCGGCAGAGATGAGGATGCGCAGTAGGATGCACTGGCGTCACAAAGACCAAAGGGCACAGGCAGTGTGCGTCGTTGATGGCCAGCAGTTGCGTTGACCCAAGGCCCCAGGAAACGAGTGGCTGTAACGATACTCAGGGTCACTTGGTCGCCCTGCTCGTTGGCTGCACTGCTGCCGGAAAGAATTGCGAAGCAGGTATTCCAGACTTATGTAGGCAGCCGGGGACGCTGTTCCATCAGTGTAGGCAGAGACGAGGATGCGAAGTAGGATGCACTGGCGTCACGATGACCAAAGGGCACGGGCAGTCTGCGTCGGTGATGGCCAGCCGTGGTGTTGATCCAAGGCCCAAGGAAACGTGTGGCTGTAACGATACTCAGGGTCACTTCGTCGCCCTGCTCGTCGGGTGCACTGCTGGCAGACTGAAGAGCGAAGCAGGGATTTCAGGCTTATGTAGGCAGCCTGGCACGCTGCTCCGCCAGCGTCGGCAGAGAAGAGGATGCGCAGTAGGATGCACTGGCGTCACGATGACTAAAGGGCACAGGCAATCTGCATCGTTGATGGCCAGCCGTTGCGTTGATCCAAGGCGCCTGGAAACGTGTGGCAGTGACGATACTCAGGGTCACTTGGTCGCCCTGCTCGTTGGGTGCACTGCTGCCAGACTGAAGAGCGAAGCAGGTATTCCAGACTTATGTAGGCAGCCGGGCACGCTGCTCCGTCAGCGTAGGCAGAGACCAGGATGCGCAGTAGGATGCACTGGCGTCACGATGACCAAAAGGCACAGGCAATCTGCATCGTTGATGGCCAGCCGTTGCGTTGTTCCAAGGCGCCTGGAAACGTGTGGCTGTAACGATATACAGGGTCACTTGGTCGTGCTCCTCGTTGGGTGCACTGCTGCCAGACTGAAGAGCGAAGCAGGAATTTCAGGCTTATGTAGGCAGCCTGGCACACTGCTCCGTCAGCGTTGGCAGAGACGAGGATGCTCAGTAGGATGCACTGGCGTCACGATGACCAAAGGGCACAGGCAGTCTGCGTCGTTGATGGCCAGCCGTTGCGTTGATCCAAGGCACCATGAAACGTGTGGCTGTAACGATATACAGGGTAACTTGGCCGTCCTGCTCGTTGGGTGCACAGCTGCCGGACTGAAGAGCGAAGCAGGGATTCCAGACTTATGTAGGCAGCCGGGCACGCTGTTCCGTCAGTGCAGGCAGAGACGAGGATGCGAAGTAGGAAGCACTGGCGTCAAGATGACCAAAGGGCACGGGCAGTCTACGTCGTGGATGGCCAGCCGTTGTGTTGATCCAAGGCCCCAGGAAACGTGTGGCTGTAACGATATACAGGGTCACTTGGTCGTCCTGCTCGTTGGGTGCACTGCTGCCAGACTGAGGAGCGAAGCAGGGATTTCAGGCTTGTGTAGGCAGCCTGGCACGCTGCTCCGTCAGCGTCGGCAGAGATGAGGATGCGCAGTAGGATGCACTGGCGTCACAAAGACCAAAGGGCACAGGCAGTGTGCGTCGTTGATGGCCAGCAGTTGCGTTGACCCAAGGCCCCAGGAAACGAGTGGCTGTAACGATACTCAGGGTCACTTGGTCGCCCTGCTCGTTGGCTGCACTGCTGCCGGACTGAAGAGCGAAGCAGGGATTTCATGCTTATGTAGGCAGCCTGGCACGCTGCTCCGTCAGCGTAGGCAGAGACGAGGATGCGCAGTAGGATGCACTGGCGTCACGATGACCAAAAGGCGCAGGCAGTCTGCATCGTTGATGGCCAGCCGTTGCGTTGATCCTAGGCCCCTGGAAACGTGTGGCTGTAACGATATACAGGATCACTTGGTCGTCCTGCTCGTTCGGTGCACTTCGGCTGGACTGAAAAGCGAAGCAGGGATTTCAGGCTTATGTAGGCAGCCTGGCACGCTGCTCCGCCAGCGTCGGCAGAGACGAGGATGTGCAGTAGGATGCACTAGCGTCACGATGACCAAAGGGCACAGGCAGTCTGCGTCGTTGGTGGCCAGCCGTTGCGTTGATCCAAGGCCCCAGGAAACGTATGGCTGTAACGATATACAGGGTAACTTGGCCGTCCTGCTCGTTGGGTGCACAGCTGCCGGACTGAAGAGCGAAGCAGGGATTCCAGACTCATGTAGGCAACCGGGCACGCTGTTCCGTCAGTGTAGGCAGAGACGAGGATGCGAAGTAGGAAGCACTGGCGTCACGATGACCAAAGGGCACGGGCAGTCTACGTCGTTGATGGCCAGCCGTTGTGTTGATCCAAGGCCCCAGGAAACGTGTGGCTGTAACGATACTCAGGGTCACTTGGTCGCCCTGCTCGTTGGGTGCACTGCTGCCGGACTTAAGAGCGAAGCAGGGATTTCAGGCTGATGTAGGCAGCCTGGCACCATGCTCCGCCAGCGTAGTAGGATGCACTGGCGTCACGATGACCAAAGGGCACAGGCAGTCTGCATCGTTGATGGCCAACCGTTGCGTTGATCCAAGGCCCCTCGAAACGTGTGGCTGTAACGATATACAGGGTCACTTGGTCGTCCTGCTCGTTGGGTGCACTGTTGCTGGACTGAAGAGCGAAGCAGGGATTTCAGGCTTATGTAGGCAGCCTTGCACGCTGCTCCGTCAGCGTAGGCAGAGACGAGGATGCGCAGTAGGACGCACTGGCGTCACGATGACCAAAGGGCACAGGCAGTCTGCGTCGTTGAAGGCCAGCCGTTGTGTTGATCCAAGGCCCCAGGAAACGTGTGGCTGTAACGATACTCAGGGTCACTTGGTCGCCCTGCTCTTTGGGTGCACTGCTGCCGGACTTAAGAGCGAAGCAGGGATTTCAGGCTTATGTAGGCAGCCTGGCACGCTGCTCCGCCAGCGTCGGCAGAGACGAGGATGCGCAGTAGGATGCACTGGCGTCACGATGACCAAAGGGCACAGGCAGTCTGCGTCGTTGATGGCCAGCCGTTGCGTTGATCCAAGGCCCCAGGAAACGTGTGGCTGTAACGATATACAGGGTCACTTTGTCGTCCTGCTCGGGTGCACTCCTGCCGGACTGAAGAGCGTACCAGGGATTTCAGGCTTATGTAGGCAGCCGGTCACGCTGTTCCGTCCCCGTAGGCACAGACAAAGATGCGCAGTAGGACGCACTGGCGTCACGATGACCAAAAGGCACAGGCAGTCAGCGCCGTTGATGGCCAGCCGTTGCGTTTATCCAAGGCCCCAGAAAACGTGTGGCAGTGACGATACTCAGGGTCACTTGGTCGCCCTGCTCGTTGGGTGCACTGCTGCCAGACTGAAGAGCGAAGCAGGTATTCCAGACTTATGTAGGCAGCCGGGCACGCTGCTCCGTCAGCGTAGGCAGAGACCAGGATGCGCAGTAGGATGCACTGGCGTCACGATGACCAAAAGGCACAGGCAATCTGCATCGTTGATGGCCAGCCGTTGCGTTGTTCCAAGGCGCCTGGAAACGTGTGGCTGTAACGATATACAGGGTCACTTGGTCGTGCTCCTCGTTGGGTGCACTGCTGCCAGACTGAAGAGCGAAGCAGGAATTTCAGGCTTATGTAGGCAGCCTGGCACACTGCTCCGTCAGCGTAGGCAGAGACGAGGATGCGCAGTAGGATGCACTGGCGTCACGATGACCAAAGGGCACAGGCAGTCTGCGTCGTTGATGGCCAGCCGTTGCGTTGATCCAAGGCACCATGAAACGTGTGGCTGTAACGATATACAGGGTAACTTGGCCGTCCTGCTCGTTGGGTGCACAGCTGCCGGACTGAAGAGCGAAGCAGGGATTCCAGACTTATGTAGGCAGCCGGGCACGCTGTTCCGTCAGTGCAGGCAGAGACGAGGATGCGAAGTAGGAAGCACTGGCGTCAAGATGACCAAAGGGCACGGGCAGTCTACGTCGTGGATGGCCAGCCGTTGTGTTGATCCAAGGCCCCAGGAAACGTGTGGCTGTAACGATATACAGGGTCACTTGGTCGTCCTGCTCGTTGGGTGCACTGCTGCCAGACTGAAGAGCGAAGCAGGGATTTCAGGCTTGTGTAGGCAGCCTGGCACGCTGCTCCGTCAGCGTCGGCAGAGATGAGGATGCGCAGTAGGATGCACTGGCGTCACAAAGACCAAAGGGCACAGGCAGTGTGCGTCGTTGATGGCCAGCAGTTGCGTTGACCCAAGGCCCCAGGAAACGAGTGGCTGTAACGATACTCAGGGTCACTTGGTCGCCCTGCTCGTTGGCTGCACTGCTGCCGGAAAGAATTGCGAAGCAGGTATTCCAGACTTATGTAGGCAGCCGGGGACGCTGTTCCATCAGTGTAGGCAGAGACGAGGATGCGAAGTAGGATGCACTGGCGTCACGATGACCAAAGGGCACGGGCAGTCTGCGTCGGTGATGGCCAGCCGTGGTGTTGATCCAAGGCCCAAGGAAACGTGTGGCTGTAACGATACTCAGGGTCACTTCGTCGCCCTGCTCGTCGGGTGCACTGCTGCCAGACTGAAGAGCGAAGCAGGGATTTCAGGCTTATGTGGGCAGCCTGGCACGCTGCTCCGCCAGCGTCGGCAGAGAAGAGGATGCGCAGTAGGAAGCACTGGCGTCACGATGACTAAAGGGCACAGGCAATCTGCATCGTTGATGGCCAGCCGTTGCGTTGATCCAAGGCGCCTGGAAACGTGTGGCAGTGACGATACTCAGGGTCACTTGGTCGCCCTGCTCGTTGGGTGCACTGCTGCCAGACTGAAGAGCGAAGCAGGTATTCCAGACTTATGTAGGCAGCCGGGCACGCTGCTCCGTCAGCGTAGGCAGAGACCAGGATGCGCAGTAGGATGCACTGGCGTCACGATGACCAAAAGGCACAGGCAATCTGCATCGTTGATGGCCAGCCGTTGCGTTGTTCCAAGGCGCCTGGAAACGTGTGGCTGTAACGATATACAGGGTCACTTGGTCGTGCTCCTCGTTGGGTGCACTGCTGCCAGACTGAAGAGCGAAGCAGGAATTTCAGGCTTATGTAGGCAGCCTGGCACACTGCTCCGTAAGCGTAGGCAGAGACGAGGATGCGCAGTAGGATGCACTGGCGTCACGATGACCAAAGGGCACAGGCAGTCTGCGTCGTTGATGGCCAGCCGTTGCGTTGATCCAAGGCACCATGAAACGTGTGGCTGTAACGATATACAGGGTAACTTGGCCGTCCTGCTCGTTGGGTGCACAGCTGCCGGACTGAAGAGCGAAGCAGGGATTCCAGACTTATGTAGGCAGCCGGGCACGCTGTTCCGTCAGTGCAGGCAGAGACGAGGATGCGAAGTAGGATGCACTGGCGTCACAAAGACCAAAGGGCACAGGCAGTGTGCGTCGTTGATGGCCAGCAGTTGCGTTGACCCAAGGCCCCAGGAAACGAGTGGCTGTAACGATACTCAGGGTCACTTGGTCGCCCTGCTCGTTGGCTGCACTGCTGCCGGACTGAAGAGCGAAGCAGGGATTTCATGCTTATGTAGGCAGCCTGGCACGCTGCTCCGTCAGCGTAGGCAGAGACGAGGATGCGCAGTAGGATGCACTGGCGTCACGATGACCAAAAGGCGCAGGCAGTCTGCATCGTTGATGGCCAGCCGTTGCGTTGATCCTAGGCCCCTGGAAACGTGTGGCTGTAACAATATACAGGATCACTTGGTCGTCCTGCTCGTTGGGTGCACTTCGGCTGGACTGAAAAGCGAAGCAGGGATTTCAGGCTTATGTAGGCAGCCTGGCACGCTGCTCCGCCAGCGTCGGCAGAGACGAGGATGTGCAGTAGGATGCACTAGCGTCACAATGACCAAAGGGCACAGGCAGTCTGCGTCGTTGATGCCAGCCGTTGCGTTGATCCAAGGCCCCAGGAAACGTATGGCTGTAACGATATACAGGGTAACTTGGCCGTCCTGCTCGTTGAGTGCACAGCTGCCGGACTGAAGAGCGAAGCAGGGATTCCAGACTTATGTAGGCAACCGGGCACGCTGTTCCGTCAGTGTAGGCAGAGACGAGGATGCGAAGTAGGAAGCACTGGCGTCACGATGACCAAAGGGCACGGGCAGTCTACGTCGTTGATGGCCAGCCGTTGTGTTGATCCAAGGCCCCAGGAAACGTGTGGCTGTAACGATACTCAGGGTCACTTGGTCGCCCTGCTCGTTGGGTGCACTGCTGCCGGACTTAAGAGCGAAGCAGGGATTTCAGGCTTATGTAGGCAGCCTGGCACCATGCTCCGCCAGCGTAGGCAGAGACGAGGATGCGCAGTAGGATGCACTGGCGTCACGATGACCAAAGGGCACAGGCAGTCTGCATCGTTGATGGCCAGCCGTTGCGTTGATCCAAGGCCCCTGGAAACGTGTGGCTGTAACGATATACAGGTTCACTTGGTCGTCCTGCTCGTTGGGTGCACTGTTGCCGGACTGAAGAGCGAAGCAGGGATTTCAGGCTTATGTAGGCAGCCTTGCACGCTGCTCCGTCAGCGTAGGCAGAGACGAGGATGCGCAGTAGGACGCACTGGCGTCACGATGACCAAAGGGCACAGGCAGTCTGCGTCGTTGATGGCCAGCCGTTGTGTTGATCCAAGGCCCCAGGAAACGTGTGGCTGTAACGATACTCAGGGTCACTTGGTCGCCCTGCTCGTTGGGTGCACTGCTGCCGGACTTAAGAGCGAAGCAGGGATTTCAGGCTTATGTAGGCAGCCTGGCACGCTGCTCCGCCAGCGTCGGCAGAGACGAGGATGCGCAGTAGGATGCACTGGCGTCACGATGACCAAAGGGCACAGGCAGTCTGCATCGTTGATGGCCAGCCGTTGCGTTGATCAAAGGCCCCAGGAAACGTGTGGCTGTAACGATATACAGGGTCACTTTGTCGTCCTGCTCGGGTGCACTCCTGCCGGACTGAAGAGCGTACCAGGGATTTCAGGCTTATGTAGGCAGCCGGTCACGCTGTTCCGTCCCCGTAGGCACAGACAAAGATGCGCAGTAGGATGCACTGGCGTCACGATGACCAAAAGGCACAGGCAGTCAGCGCCGTTGATGGCCAGCCGTTGTGTTGATCCAAGGCCCCAGGAAACGTGTGGCTGTAACGATATACAGGGTCACTTGGTCGTCCTGCTCGTTGGGTGCACTGCTGCCGGACTGAAGAGCGAAGCAGGAATTTCAGGCTTATGTATGCAGCCTGGCACGCTGCTCCGTCAGCGTAGGCAGAGACGAGGATGCGCAGTAGGATGCACTGGCGTCACAATTACCAAAGGGCACAGGCAGTCTGCATCGTTGATGGCCAGCCGTTGCGTTGATCCAAGGCCCCAGTAAACGTGTGGCTGTAACGATATACAGGGTACCTTGGTCGTCCTGCTCGTTGGGTGCACTGCTGCCGGACTGAAGAGCGAAGCAGGGATTCCAGACCTATGTAGGCAGCCGGGCACGCTGTTCAGTTAGCGTAGGCAGAGACGAGGATGCGCAGTAGGATGCACTAGCGTCACGATGACCAAAAGGCACAGGCAGTCTGCATCGTTGATGGCAAGCCGTTGCGTTGATCCAAGGCCCCTGGAAACGTGTGGCTGTAACGATATACAGGGTCACTTGGTCGTCCTGCTCGTTGGGTGCACTGCTGCCGGAAAGAATTGCGAAGCAGGTATTCCAGACTTATGTAGGCAGCCGGGGACGCTGTTCCATCAGTGTAGGCAGAGACGAGGATGCGAAGTAGGATGCACTGGCGTCACGATGACCAAAGGGCACGGGCAGTCTGCGTCGGTGATGGCCAGCCGTGGTGTTGATCCAAGGCCCAAGGAAACGTGTGGCTGTAACGGTACTCAGGGTCACTTCGTCGCCCTGCTCGTCGGGTGCACTGCTGCCAGACTGAAGAGCGAAGCAGGGATTTCAGGCTTATGTAGGCAGCCTGGCACGCTGCTCCGCCAGCGTCGGCAGAGAAGAGGATGCGCAGTAGGATGCACTGGCGTCACGATGACTAAAGGGCACAGGCAATCTGCATCGTTGATGGCCAGCCGTTGCGTTGATCCAAGGCGCCTGGAAACGTGTGGCAGTGACGATACTCAGGGTCACTTGGTCGCCCTGCTCGTTGGGTGCACTGCTGCCAGACTGAAAAGCGAAGCAGGTATTCCAGACTTATGTAGGCAGCCGGGCACGCTGCTCCGTCAGCGTAGGCAGAGACCAGGATGCGCAGTAGGATGCACTGGCGTCACGATGACCAAAAGGCACAGGCAATCTGCATCGTTGATGGCCAGCCGTTGCGTTGTTCCAAGGCGCCTGGAAACGTGTGGCTGTAACGATATACAGGGTCACTTGGTCGTGCTCCTCGTTGGGTGCACTGCTGCCAGACTGAAGAGCGAAGCAGGAATTTCAGGCTTATGTAGGCAGCCTGGCACACTGCTCCGTCAGCGTAGGCAGAGACGAGGATGCGCAGTAGGATGCACTGGCGTCACGATGACCAAAGGGCACAGGCAGTCTGCGTCGTTGATGGCCAGCCGTTGCGTTGATCCAAGGCACCATGAAACGTGTGGCTGTAACGATATACAGGGTCACTTGGTCGTCCTGCTCGTTGGGTGCACTGCTGCCAGACTGAAGAGCGAAGCAGGGATTTCAGGCTTGTGTAGGCAGCCTGGCACGCTGCTCCGTCAGCGTCGGCAGAGACGAGGATGCGCAGTAGGATGCACTGGCGTCACAAAGACCAAAGGGCACAGGCAGTGTGCGTCGTTGATGGCCAGCAGTTGCGTTGACCCAAGGCCCCAGGAAACGAGTGGCTGTAACGATACTCAGGGTCACTTGGTCGCCCTGCTCGTTGGCTGCACTGCTGCCGGACTGAAGAGCGAAGCAGGGATTTCATGCTTATGTAGGCAGCCTGGCACGCTGCTCCGTCAGCGTAGGCAGAGACGAGGATGCGCAGTAGGATGCACTGGCTTCACGATGACCAAAAGGCGCAGGCAGTCTGCATCGTTGATGGCCAGCCGTTGCGTTGATCCTAGGCCCCTGGAAACGTGTGGCTGTAACGATATACAGGATCACTTGGTCGTCCTGCTCGTTGGGTGCACTTCGGCTGGACTGAAAAGCGAAGCAGGGATTTCAGGCTTATGTAGGCAGCCTGGCACGCTGCTCCGCCAGCGTCGGCAGAGACGAGGATGTGCAGTAGGATGCACTAGCGTCACGATGACCAAAGGGCACAGGCAGTCTGCGTCGTTGATGGCCAGCCGTTGCGTTGATCCAAGGCCCCAGGAAACGTATGGCTGTAACGATATACAGGGTAACTTGGCCGTCCTGCTCGTTGGGTGCACAGCTGCCGGACTGAAGAGCGAAGCAGGGATTCCAGACTTATGTAGGCAACCGGGCACGCTGTTCCGTCAGTGTAGGCAGAGACGAGGATGCGAAGTAGGAAGCACTGGCGTCACGATGACCAAAGGGCACGGGCAGTCTACGTCGTTGATGGCCAGCCGTTGTGTTGATCCAAGGCCCCAGGAAACGTGTGGCTGTAACGATACTCAGGGTCACTTGGTCGCCCTGCTCGTTGGGTGCACTGCTGCCGGACTTAAGAGCGAAGCAGGGATTTCAGGCTTATGTAGGCAGCCTGGCACCATGCTCCGCCAGCGTAGGCAGAGACGAGGATGCGCAGTAGGATGCACTGGCGTCACGATGACCAAAGGGCACAGGCAGTCTGCATCGTTGATGGCCAGCCGTTGCGTTGATCCAAGGCCCCTGGAAACGTGTGGCTGTAACGATATACAGGTTCACTTGGTCGTCCTGCTCGTTGGGTGCACTGTTGCCGGACTGAAGAGCGAAGCAGGGATTTCAGGCTTATGTAGGCAGCCTTGCACGCTGCTCCGTCAGCGTAGGCAGAGACGAGGATGCGCAGTATGACGCACTGGCGTCACGATGACCAAAGGGCACAGGCAGTCTGCGTCGTTGATGGCCAGCCGTTGTGTTGATCCAAGGCCCCAGGAAACGTGTGGCTGTAACGATACTCAGGGTCACTTGGTCGCCCTGCTCGTTGGGTGCACTGCTGCCGGACTGAAGAGCGAAGCAGGGATTTCAGGCTTATGTAGGCAGCCTGGCACGCTGCTCCGCCAGCGTCGGCAGAGACGAGGATGCGCAGTAGGATGCACTGGCGTCACGATGACCAAAGGGCACAGGCAGTCTGCGTCGTTGATGGCCAGCCGTTGCGTTGATCAAAGGCCCCAGGAAACGTGTGGCTGTAACGATATACAGGGTCACTTTGTCGTCCTGCTCGGGTGCACTCCTGCCGGACTGAAGAGCGTACCAGGGATTTCAGGCTTATGTAGGCAGCCGGTCACGCTGTTCCGTCCCCGTAGGCACAGACAAAGATGCGCAGTAGGATGCACTGGCGTCACGATGACCAAAGGGCACAGGCAGTCTACGTCGTGTATTGCAAGCCGTTGTGTTGATCCAAGGCCCCAGGAAACGTGTGGCTGTAACGATATACAGGGTCACTTGGTCGTCCTGCTCGTTGGGTGCACTGCTGCCGGACTGAAGAGCGAAGCAGGAATTCCAGACCTATGTAGGCAGCCGGGCACGCTGTTCCGTTAGCGTAGGCAGAGACGAGGATGCGCAGTAGGATGCACTAGCGTCACGATGACCAAAAGGCACAGGCAGTCTGCATCGTTGATGGCAAGCCGTTGCGTTGATCCAAGGCCCCTGGAAACGTGTGGCTGTAACGATATACAGGGTCACTTGGTCGTCCTGCTCGTTGGGTGCACTGCTGCCGGAAAGAATTGCGAAGCAGGTATTCCAGACTTATGTAGGCAGCCGGGGACGCTGTTCCATCAGTGTAGGCAGAGACGAGGATGCGAAGTAGGATGCACTGGCGTCACGATGACCAAAGGGCACGGGCAGTCTGCGTCGGTGATGGCCAGCCGTGGTGTTGATCCAAGGCCCAAGGAAACGTGTGGCTGTAACGATACTAAGGGTCACTTGGTCGCCCTGCTCGTCGGGTGCACTGCTGCCAGACTGAAGAGCGAAGCAGGGATTTCAGGCTTATGTAGGCAGCCTGGCACGCTGCTCCGCCAGCGTCGGCAGAGAAGAGGATGCGCAGTAGGATGCACTGGCGTCACGATGACTAAAGGGCACAGGCAATCTGCATCGTTGATGGCCAGCCGTTGCGTTGATCCAAGGCGCCTGGAAACGTGTGGTAGTAACGATACTCAAGGTCACTTCGTCGCCCTGCTCGTTGGGTGCACTGCTGCCAGACTGAAGAGCGAAGCAGGGATTCAAGACTTATGTAGGCAGCCGGGCACGCTGTTCCGTCAGTGTAGGCAGAGACGAGGATGCGAAGTAGGAAGCACTGGCGTCAAGATGACCAAAGGGCACGGGCAGTCTACGTCGTGGATGGCCAGCCGTTGTGTTGATCCAAGGCCCCAGGAAACGTGTGGCTGTAACGATATACAGGGTCACTTGGTCGTCCTGCTCGTTGGGTGCACTGCTGCCAGAGTGAAGAGCGAAGCAGGGATTTCAGGCTTGTGTAGGCAGCCTGGCACGCTGCTCCGTCAGCGTCGGCAGAGACGAGGATGCGCAGTAGGATGCACTGGCGTCACAAAGACCAAAGGGCACAGGCAGTGTGCGTCGTTGATGGCCAGCCGTTGCGTTGATCCAAGGCGCCTGGAAACGTGTGGCAGTGACGATACTCAGGGTCACTTGGTCGCCCTGCTCGTTGGGTGCACTGCTGCCAGACTGAAGAGCGAAGCAGGTATTCCAGACTTATGTAGGCAGCCTGGCACGCTGCTCCGTCAGCGTCGGCAGAGACGAGGATGCGCAGTAGGATGCACTGGCGTCACAAAGACCAAAGGGCACAGGCAGTGTGCGTCGTTGATGGCCAGCAGTTGCGTTGACCCAAGGCCCCAGGAAACGAGTGGCTGTAACGATACTCAGGGTCACTTGGTCGCCCTGCTCGTTGGCTGCACTGCTGCCGGACTGAAGAGCGAAGCAGGGATTTCATGCTTATGTAGGCAGCCTGGCACGCTGCTCCGTCAGCGTAGGCAGAGACGAGGATGCGCAGTAGGATGCACTGGCGTCACGATGACCAAAAGGCGCAGGCAGTCTGCATCGTTGATGGCCAGCCGTTGCGTTGATCCTAGGCCCCTGGAAACGTGTGGCTGTAACGATATACAGGATCACTTGGTCGTCCTGCTCGTTGGGTGCACTTCGGCTGGACTGAAAAGCGAAGCAGGGATTTCAGGCTTATGTAGGCAGCCTGGCACGCTGCTCCGCCAGCGTCGGCAGAGACGAGGATGTGCAGTAGGATGCACTAGCGTCACGATGACCAAAGTGCACAGGCAGTCTGCGTCGTTGATGGCCAGCCGTTGCGTTGATCCAAGGCCCCAGGAAACGTATGGCTGTAACGATATACAGGGTAACTTGGCCGTCCTGCTCGTTGGGGGCGCAGCTGCCGGACTGAAGAGCGAAGCAGGGATTCCAGACTTATGTAGGCAACCGGGCACGCTGTTCCGTCAGTGTAGGCAGAGACGAGGATGCGAAGTAGGAAGCACTGGCGTCACGATGACCAAAGGGCACGGGCAGTCTACGTCGTTGATGGCCAGCCGTTGTGTTGATCCAAGGCCCCAGGAAACGTGTGGCTGTAACGATACTCAGGGTCACTTGGTCGCCCTGCTCGTTGGGTGCACTGCTGCCGGACTTAAGAGCGAAGCAGGGATTTCAGGCTTATGTAGGCAGCCTGGCACCATGCTCCGCCAGCGTAGGCAGAGACGAGGATGCGCAGTAGGATGCACTGGCGTCACGATGACCAAAGGGCACAGGCAGTCTGCATCGTTGATGGCCAGCCGTTGCGTTGATCCAAGGCCCCTGGAAACGTGTGGCTGTAACGATATACAGGTTCACTTGGTCGTCCTGCTCGTTGGGTGCACTGTTGCCGGACTGAAGAGCGAAGCAGGGATTTCAGGCTTATGTAGGCAGCCTTGCACGCTGCTCCGTCAGCGTAGGCAGAGACGAGGATGCGCAGTAGGACGCACTGGCGTCACGATGACCAAAGGGCACAGGCAGTCTGCGTCGTTGATGGCCAGCCGTTGTGTTGATCCAAGGCCCCAGGAAACGTGTGGCTGTAACGATACTCAGGGTCACTTGGTCGCCCTGCTCGTTGGGTGCACTGCTGCCGGACTGAAGAGCGAAGCAGGGATTTCAGGCTTATGTAGGCAGCCTGGCACGCTGCTCCGCCAGCGTCGGCAGAGACGAGGATGCGCAGTAGGATGCACTGGCGTCACGATGACCAAAGGGCACAGGCAGTCTACGTCGTGTATTGCCAGCCGTTGTGTTGATCCAAGGCCCCAGGAAACGTGTGGCTGTAACGATATACAGGGTCACTTTGTCGTCCTGCTCGGGTGCACTCCTGCCGGACTGAAGAGCGTACCAGGGATTTCAGGCTTATGTAGGCAGCCGGTCACGCTGTCCGTCCCCGTAGGCACAGACAAAGATGCGCAGTAGGATGCACTGGCGTCACGATGACCAAAAGGCACAGGCAGTCAGCGCCGTTGATGGCCAGCCGTTGCGTTTATCCAAGGCCCCAGAAAACGTGTGGCTGTAACGATATACAGTGTCACTTGGTCGTTCTGCTCGTTGAGTGCACTGCTGCCGGACTGAAGAGCGAAGCAGGGATTTCAGGCTTATGTAGGCAGCCTGGCAAGCTGCTCCGTCAGCGTCGGCAGAGACGAGGATGCGCAGTAGGATGCACTGGCGTCACGATGACCAAAGGGCACAGGCAGTCTACGTCGTGTATTGCAAGCCGTTGTGTTGATCCAAGGCCCCAGGAAACGTGTGGCTGTAACGATATACAGGGTCACTTGGTCGTCCTGCTCGTTGGGTGCACTGCTGCCGGACTGAAGAGCGAAGCAGGAATTTCAGGCTTATGTATGCAGCCTGGCACGCTGCTCCGTCAGCATAGCAAGAGACGAGGATGCGCAGTAGGATGCACTGGCGTCACGATGACCAAAGGGCACAGGCAGTCTGCATCGTTGATGGCCAGCCGTTGCGTTGATCCAAGGCCCCAGTAAACGTGTGGCTGTAACGATATACAGGGTACCTTGGTCGTCCTGCTCGTTGGGTGCACTGCTGCCGGACTGAAGAGCGAAGCAGGGATTCCAGACCTATGTAGGCAGCCGGGCACGCTGTTCCGTTAGCGTAGGCAGAGACGAGGATGCGCAGTAGGATGCACTAGCGTCACGATGACCAAAAGGCACAGGCAGTCTGCATCGTTGATGGCAAGCCGTTGCGTTGATCCAAGGCCCCTGGAAACGTGTGGCTGTAACGATATACAGGGTCACTTGGTCGTCCTGCTCGTTGGGTGCACTGCTGCCGGAAAGAATTGCGAAGCAGGTATTCCAGACTTATGTAGGCAGCCGGGGACGCTGTTCCATCAGTGTAGGCAGAGACGAGGATGCGAAGTAGGATGCACTGGCGTCACGATGACCAAAGGGCACGGGCAGTCTGCGTCGGTGATGGCCAGCCGTGGTGTTGATCCAAGGCCCAAGGAAACGTGTGGCTGTAACGATACTCAGGGTCACTTGGTCGCCCTGCTCGTCGGGTGCACTGCTGCCAGACTGAAGAGCGAAGCAGGGATTTCAGGCTTATGTAGGCAGCCTGGCACGCTGCTCCGCCAGCGTCGGCAGAGAAGAGGATGCGCAGTAGGATGCACTGGCGTCACGATGACTAAAGGGCACAGGCAATCTGCATCGTTGATGGCCAGCCGTTGCGTTGATCCAAGGCGCCTGGAAACGTGTGGTAGTAACGATACTCAGGGTCACTTCGTCGCCCTGCTCGTTGGGTGCACTGCTGCCAGACTGAAGAGCGAAGCAGGGATTCAAGACTTATGTAGGCAGCCGGGCACGCTGTTCCGTCAGTGTAGGCAGAGACGAGGATGCGAAGTAGGAAGCACTGGCGTCAAGATGACCAAAGGGCACGGGCAGTCTACGTCGTGGATGGCCAGCCGTTGTGTTGATCCAAGGCCCCAGGAAACCTGTGGCTGTAACGATATACAGGGTCACTTGGTCGTCCTGCTCGTTGGGTGCACTGCTGCCAGAGTGAAGTGCGAAGCAGGGATTTCAGGCTTGTGTAGGCAGCCTGGCACGCTGCTCCGTCAGCGTCGGCAGAGACGAGGATGCGCAGTAGGATGCACTGGCGTCACAAAGACCAAAGGGCACAGGCAGTGTGCGTCGTTGATGGCCAGCCGTTGCGTTGATCCAAGGCGCCTGGAAACGTGTGGCAGTGACGATACTCAGGGTCACTTGGTCGCCCTGCTCGTTGGGTGCACTGCTGCCAGACTGAAGAGCGAAGCAGGTATTCCAGACTTATGTAGGCAGCCGGGCACGCTGCTCCGTCAGCGTAGGCAGAGACCAGGATGCGCAGTAGGATGCACTGGCGTCACGATGACCAAAAGGCGCAGGCAATCTGCATCGTTGATGGCCAGCCGTTGCGTTGTTCCAAGGCGCCTGGAAACGTGTGGCTGTAACGATATACAGGGTCACTTGGTCGTGCTCCTCGTTGGGTGCACTGCTGCCAGACTGAAGAGCGAAGCAGGAATTTCAGGCTTATGTAGGCAGCCTGGCACACTGCTCCGTCAGCGTAGGCAGAGACGAGGATGCGCAGTAGGATGCACTGGCGTCACGATGACCAAAGGGCACAGGCAGTCTGCGTCGTTGATGGCCAGCCGTTGCGTTGATCCAAGGCACCATGAAACGTGTGGCTGTAATGATATACAGGGTAACTTGGCCGTCCTGCTCGTTGGGTGCACAGCTGCCGGACTGAAGAGCGAAGCAGGGATTTCATGCTTATGTAGGCAGCCTGGCACGCTGCTCCGTCAGCGTAGGCAGAGACGAGGATGCGCAGTAGGATGCACTGGCGTCACGATGACCAAAAGGCGCAGGCAGTCTGCATCGTTGATGGCCAGCCGTTGCGTTGATCCTAGGCCCCTGGAAACGTGTGGCTGTAACGATATACAGGATCACTTGGTCGTCCTGCTCGTTGGGTGCACTTCGGCTGGACTGAAAAGCGAAGCAGGGATTTCAGGCTTATGTAGCAGCCTGGCACGCTGCTCCGCCAGCGTCGGCAGAGACGAGGATGTGCAGTAGGATGCACTAGCGTCACGATGACCAAAGGGCACAGGCAGTCTGCGTCGATGATGGCCAGCCGTTGCGTTGATCCAAGGCCCCAGGAAACGTATGGCTGTAACGATATACAGGGTAACTTGGCCGTCCTGCTCGTTGGGTGCACAGCTGCCGGACTGAAGAGCGAAGCAGGGATTCAAGACTTATGTAGGCAACCGGGCACGCTGTTCCGTCAGTGTAGGCAGAGACGAGGATGCGAAGTAGGAAGCACTGGCGTCACGATGACCAAAGGGCACGGGCAGTCTACGTCGTTGATGGCCAGCCGTTGTGTTGATCCAAGGCCCCAGGAAACGTGTGGCTGTAACGATACTCAGGGTCACTTGGTCGCCCTTCTCGTTGGGTGCACTGCTGCCGGACTTAAGAGCGAAGCAGGGATTTCAGGCTTATGTAGGCAGCCTGGCACCATGCTCCGCCAGCGTAGGCAGAGACGAGGATGCGCAGTAGGATGCACTGGCGTCACGATGACCAAAGGGCACAGGCAGTCTGCATCGTTGATGGCCAGCCGTTGCGTTGATCCAAGGCCCCTGGAAACGTGTGGCTGTAACGATGTACAGGTTCACTTGGTCGTCCTGCTCGTTGGGTGCACTGTTGCCGGACTGAAGAGCGAAGCAGGGATTTCAGGCTTATGTAGGCAGCCTTGCACGCTGCTCCGTCAGCGTAGGCAGAGACGAGGATGCGCAGTAGGACGCACTGGCGTCACGATGACCAAAGGGCACAGGCAGTCTGCGTCGTTGATGGCCAGCCGTTGTGTTGATCCAAGGCCCCAGGAAACGTGTGGCTGTAACGATACTCAGGGTCACTTGGTCGCCCTGCTCGTTGGGTGCACTGCTGCCGGACTGAAGAGCGAAGCAGGGATTTCAGGCTTATGTAGGCAGCCTGGCACGCTGCTCTGCCAGCGTCGGCAGAGACGAGGATGCGCAGTAGGATGCACTGGCGTCACGATGACCAAAGGGCACAGGCAGTCTGCGTCGTTGATGGCCAGCCGTTGCGTTGATCAAAGGCCCCAGGAAACGTGTGGCTGTAACGATATACAGGGTCACTTTGTCGTCCTGCTCGGGTGCACTCCTGCCGGACTGAAGAGCGTACCAGGGATTTCAGGCTTATGTAGGCAGCCGGTCACGCTGTTCCGTCCCCGTAGGCACAAAGATGCGCAGTAGGATGCACTGGCGTCACGATGACCAAAAGGCACAGGCAGTCAGCGCCGTTGATGGCCAGCCGTTGCGTTTATCCAAGGCCCCAGAAAACGTGTGGTTGTAACGATATACAGTGTCACTTGGTCGTTCTGCTCGTTGGGTGCACTGCTGCCGGACTGAAGAGCGAAGCAGGGATTTCAGGCTTATGTAGGCAGCCTGGCAAGCTGCTCCGTCAGCGTCGGCAGAGACGAGGATGCGCAGTAGGATGCACTGGCGTCACGATGACCAAAGGGCACAGGCAGTCTACGTCGTGTATTGCAAGCCGTTGTGTTGATCCAAGGCCCCAGGAAACGTGTGGCTGTAACGATATACAGGGTCACTTGGTCGTCCTGCTCGTTGGGTGCACTGCTGCCGGACTGAAGAGCGAAGCAGGAATTTCAGGCTTATGTATGCAGCCTGGCACGCTGCTCCGTCAGCGTAGGCAGAGACGAGGATGCGCAGTAGGATGCACTGGCGTCACGATGACCAAAGGGCACAGGCAGTCTGCATCGTTGATGGCCAGCCGTTGCGTTGATCCAAGGCCCCAGTAAACGTGTGGCTGTAACGATATACAGGGTACCTTGGTCGTCCTGCTCGTTGGGTGCACTGCTGCCGGACTGAAGAGCGAAGCAGGGATTCCAGACCTATGTAGGCAGCCGGGCACGCTGTTCCGTTAGCGTAGGCAGAGACGAGGATGCGCAGTAGGATGCACTAGCGTCACGATGACCAAAAGGCACAGGCAGTCTGCATCGTTGATGGCAAGCCGTTGCGTTGATCCAAGGCCCCTGGAAACGTGTGGCTGTAACGATATACAGGGTCACTTGGTCGTCCTGCTCGTTGGGTGCACTGCTGCCGGAAAGAATTGCGAAGCAGGTATTCCAGACTTATGTAGGCAGCCGGGGACGCTGTTCCATCAGTGTAGGCAGAGACGAGGATGCGAAGTAGGATGCACTGGCGTCACGATGACCAAAGGGCACGGGCAGTCTGCGTCGGTGATGGCCAGCCGTGGTGTTGATCCAAGGCCCAAGGAAACGTGTGGCTGTAACGATACTCAGGGTCACTTGGTCGCCCTGCTCGTCGGGTGCACTGCTGCCAGACTGAAGAGCGAAGCAGGGATTTCAGGCTTATGTAGGCAGCCTGGCACGCTGCTCCGCCAGCGTCGGCAGAGAAGAGGATGCGCAGTAGGATGCACTGGCGTCACGATGACTAAAGGGCACAGGCAATCTGCATCGTTGATGGCCAGCCGTTGCGTTGATCCAAGGCGCCTGGAAACGTGTGGTAGTAACGATACTCAGGGTCACTTCGTCGCCCTGCTCGTTGGGTGCACTGCTGCCAGACTGAAGAGCGAAGCAGGGATTCAAGACTTATGTAGGCAGCCGGGCACGCTGTTCCGTCAGTGTAGGCAGAGACGAGGATGCGAAGTAGGAAGCACTGGCGTCAAGATGACCAAAGGGCACGGGCAGTCTACGTCGTGGATGGCCAGCCGTTGTGTTGATCCAAGGCCCCAGGAAACGTGTGGCTGTAACGATATACAGGGTCACTTGGTCGTCCTGCTCGTTGGGTGCACTGCTGCCAGACTGAAGAGCGAAGCATGGATTTCAGGCTTGTGTAGGCAGCCTGGCACGCTGCTCCGTCAGCGTCGGCAGAGACGAGGATGCGCAGTAGGATGCACTGGCGTCACGATGACCAAAGGGCACAGGCAGTCTGCATCGTTGATGGCCAGCCGTTGCGTTGATCCAAGGCCCCTGGAAACGTGTGGCTGTAACGATATACAGGTTCACTTGGTCGTCCTGCTCGTTGGGTGCACTGTTGCCGGACTGAAGAGCGAAGCAGGGATTTCAGGCTTATGTAGGCAGCCTTGCACGCTGCTCCGTCAGCGTAGGCAGAGACGAGGATGCGCAGTATGACGCACTGGCGTCACGATGACCAAAGGGCACAGGCAGTCTGCGTCGTTGATGGCCAGCCGTTGTGTTGATCCAAGGCCCCAGGAAACGTGTGGCTGTAACGATACTCAGGGTCACTTGGTCGCCCTGCTCGTTGGGTGCACTGCTGCCGGACTGAAGAGCGAAGCAGGGATTTCAGGCTTATGTAGGCAGCCTGGCACGCTGCTCCGCCAGCGTCGGCAGAGACGAGGATGCGCAGTAGGATGCACTGGCGTCACGATGACCAAAGGGCACAGGCAGTCTGCGTCGTTGATGGCCAGCCGTTGCGTTGATCAAAGGCCCCAGGAAACGTGTGGCTGTAACGATATACAGGGTCACTTTGTCGTCCTGCTCGGGTGCACTCCTGCCGGACTGAAGAGCGTACCAGGGATTTCAGGCTTATGTAGGCAGCCGGTCACGCTGTTCCGTCCCCGTAGGCACAGACAAAGATGCGCAGTAGGATGCACTGGCGTCACGATGACCAAAGGGCACAGGCAGTCTACGTCGTGTATTGCAAGCCGTTGTGTTGATCCAAGGCCCCAGGAAACGTGTGGCTGTAACGATATACAGGGTCACTTGGTCGTCCTGCTCGTTGGGTGCACTGCTGCCGGACTGAAGAGCGAAGCAGGAATTCCAGACCTATGTAGGCAGCCGGGCACGCTGTTCCGTTAGCGTAGGCAGAGACGAGGATGCGCAGTAGGATGCACTAGCGTCACGATGACCAAAAGGCACAGGCAGTCTGCATCGTTGATGGCAAGCCGTTGCGTTGATCCAAGGCCCCTGGAAACGTGTGGCTGTAACGATATACAGGGTCACTTGGTCGTCCTGCTCGTTGGGTGCACTGCTGCCGGAAAGAATTGCGAAGCAGGTATTCCAGACTTATGTAGGCAGCCGGGGACGCTGTTCCATCAGTGTAGGCAGAGACGAGGATGCGAAGTAGGATGCACTGGCGTCACGATGACCAAAGGGCACGGGCAGTCTGCGTCGGTGATGGCCAGCCGTGGTGTTGATCCAAGGCCCAAGGAAACGTGTGGCTGTAACGATACTAAGGGTCACTTGGTCGCCCTGCTCGTCGGGTGCACTGCTGCCAGACTGAAGAGCGAAGCAGGGATTTCAGGCTTATGTAGGCAGCCTGGCACGCTGCTCCGCCAGCGTCGGCAGAGAAGAGGATGCGCAGTAGGATGCACTGGCGTCACGATGACTAAAGGGCACAGGCAATCTGCATCGTTGATGGCCAGCCGTTGCGTTGATCCAAGGCGCCTGGAAACGTGTGGTAGTAACGATACTCAAGGTCACTTCGTCGCCCTGCTCGTTGGGTGCACTGCTGCCAGACTGAAGAGCGAAGCAGGGATTCAAGACTTATGTAGGCAGCCGGGCACGCTGTTCCGTCAGTGTAGGCAGAGACGAGGATGCGAAGTAGGAAGCACTGGCGTCAAGATGACCAAAGGGCACGGGCAGTCTACGTCGTGGATGGCCAGCCGTTGTGTTGATCCAAGGCCCCAGGAAACGTGTGGCTGTAACGATATACAGGGTCACTTGGTCGTCCTGCTCGTTGGGTGCACTGCTGCCAGAGTGAAGAGCGAAGCAGGGATTTCAGGCTTGTGTAGGCAGCCTGGCACGCTGCTCCGTCAGCGTCGGCAGAGACGAGGATGCGCAGTAGGATGCACTGGCGTCACAAAGACCAAAGGGCACAGGCAGTGTGCGTCGTTGATGGCCAGCCGTTGCGTTGATCCAAGGCGCCTGGAAACGTGTGGCAGTGACGATACTCAGGGTCACTTGGTCGCCCTGCTCGTTGGGTGCACTGCTGCCAGACTGAAGAGCGAAGCAGGTATTCCAGACTTATGTAGGCAGCCTGGCACGCTGCTCCGTCAGCGTCGGCAGAGACGAGGATGCGCAGTAGGATGCACTGGCGTCACAAAGACCAAAGGGCACAGGCAGTGTGCGTCGTTGATGGCCAGCAGTTGCGTTGACCCAAGGCCCCAGGAAACGAGTGGCTGTAACGATACTCAGGGTCACTTGGTCGCCCTGCTCGTTGGCTGCACTGCTGCCGGACTGAAGAGCGAAGCAGGGATTTCATGCTTATGTAGGCAGCCTGGCACGCTGCTCCGTCAGCGTAGGCAGAGACGAGGATGCGCAGTAGGATGCACTGGCGTCACGATGACCAAAAGGCGCAGGCAGTCTGCATCGTTGATGGCCAGCCGTTGCGTTGATCCTAGGCCCCTGGAAACGTGTGGCTGTAACGATATACAGGATCACTTGGTCGTCCTGCTCGTTGGGTGCACTTCGGCTGGACTGAAAAGCGAAGCAGGGATTTCAGGCTTATGTAGGCAGCCTGGCACGCTGCTCCGCCAGCGTCGGCAGAGACGAGGATGTGCAGTAGGATGCACTAGCGTCACGATGACCAAAGTGCACAGGCAGTCTGCGTCGTTGATGGCCAGCCGTTGCGTTGATCCAAGGCCCCAGGAAACGTATGGCTGTAACGATATACAGGGTAACTTGGCCGTCCTGCTCGTTGGGGGCGCAGCTGCCGGACTGAAGAGCGAAGCAGGGATTCCAGACTTATGTAGGCAACCGGGCACGCTGTTCCGTCAGTGTAGGCAGAGACGAGGATGCGAAGTAGGAAGCACTGGCGTCACGATGACCAAAGGGCACGGGCAGTCTACGTCGTTGATGGCCAGCCGTTGTGTTGATCCAAGGCCCCAGGAAACGTGTGGCTGTAACGATACTCAGGGTCACTTGGTCGCCCTGCTCGTTGGGTGCACTGCTGCCGGACTTAAGAGCGAAGCAGGGATTTCAGGCTTATGTAGGCAGCCTGGCACCATGCTCCGCCAGCGTAGGCAGAGACGAGGATGCGCAGTAGGATGCACTGGCGTCACGATGACCAAAGGGCACAGGCAGTCTGCATCGTTGATGGCCAGCCGTTGCGTTGATCCAAGGCCCCTGGAAACGTGTGGCTGTAACGATATACAGGTTCACTTGGTCGTCCTGCTCGTTGGGTGCACTGTTGCCGGACTGAAGAGCGAAGCAGGGATTTCAGGCTTATGTAGGCAGCCTTGCACGCTGCTCCGTCAGCGTAGGCAGAGACGAGGATGCGCAGTAGGACGCACTGGCGTCACGATGACCAAAGGGCACAGGCAGTCTGCGTCGTTGATGGCCAGCCGTTGTGTTGATCCAAGGCCCCAGGAAACGTGTGGCTGTAACGATACTCAGGGTCACTTGGTCGCCCTGCTCGTTGGGTGCACTGCTGCCGGACTGAAGAGCGAAGCAGGGATTTCAGGCTTATGTAGGCAGCCTGGCACGCTGCTCCGCCAGCGTCGGCAGAGACGAGGATGCGCAGTAGGATGCACTGGCGTCACGATGACCAAAGGGCACAGGCAGTCTACGTCGTGTATTGCCAGCCGTTGTGTTGATCCAAGGCCCCAGGAAACGTGTGGCTGTAACGATATACAGGGTCACTTTGTCGTCCTGCTCGGGTGCACTCCTGCCGGACTGAAGAGCGTACCAGGGATTTCAGGCTTATGTAGGCAGCCGGTCACGCTGTCCGTCCCCGTAGGCACAGACAAAGATGCGCAGTAGGATGCACTGGCGTCACGATGACCAAAAGGCACAGGCAGTCAGCGCCGTTGATGGCCAGCCGTTGCGTTTATCCAAGGCCCCAGAAAACGTGTGGCTGTAACGATATACAGTGTCACTTGGTCGTTCTGCTCGTTGAGTGCACTGCTGCCGGACTGAAGAGCGAAGCAGGGATTTCAGGCTTATGTAGGCAGCCTGGCAAGCTGCTCCGTCAGCGTCGGCAGAGACGAGGATGCGCAGTAGGATGCACTGGCGTCACGATGACCAAAGGGCACAGGCAGTCTACGTCGTGTATTGCAAGCCGTTGTGTTGATCCAAGGCCCCAGGAAACGTGTGGCTGTAACGATATACAGGGTCACTTGGTCGTCCTGCTCGTTGGGTGCACTGCTGCCGGACTGAAGAGCGAAGCAGGAATTTCAGGCTTATGTATGCAGCCTGGCACGCTGCTCCGTCAGCATAGCAAGAGACGAGGATGCGCAGTAGGATGCACTGGCGTCACGATGACCAAAGGGCACAGGCAGTCTGCATCGTTGATGGCCAGCCGTTGCGTTGATCCAAGGCCCCAGTAAACGTGTGGCTGTAACGATATACAGGGTACCTTGGTCGTCCTGCTCGTTGGGTGCACTGCTGCCGGACTGAAGAGCGAAGCAGGGATTCCAGACCTATGTAGGCAGCCGGGCACGCTGTTCCGTTAGCGTAGGCAGAGACGAGGATGCGCAGTAGGATGCACTAGCGTCACGATGACCAAAAGGCACAGGCAGTCTGCATCGTTGATGGCAAGCCGTTGCGTTGATCCAAGGCCCCTGGAAACGTGTGGCTGTAACGATATACAGGGTCACTTGGTCGTCCTGCTCGTTGGGTGCACTGCTGCCGGAAAGAATTGCGAAGCAGGTATTCCAGACTTATGTAGGCAGCCGGGGACGCTGTTCCATCAGTGTAGGCAGAGACGAGGATGCGAAGTAGGATGCACTGGCGTCACGATGACCAAAGGGCACGGGCAGTCTGCGTCGGTGATGGCCAGCCGTGGTGTTGATCCAAGGCCCAAGGAAACGTGTGGCTGTAACGATACTCAGGGTCACTTGGTCGCCCTGCTCGTCGGGTGCACTGCTGCCAGACTGAAGAGCGAAGCAGGGATTTCAGGCTTATGTAGGCAGCCTGGCACGCTGCTCCGCCAGCGTCGGCAGAGAAGAGGATGCGCAGTAGGATGCACTGGCGTCACGATGACTAAAGGGCACAGGCAATCTGCATCGTTGATGGCCAGCCGTTGCGTTGATCCAAGGCGCCTGGAAACGTGTGGTAGTAACGATACTCAGGGTCACTTCGTCGCCCTGCTCGTTGGGTGCACTGCTGCCAGACTGAAGAGCGAAGCAGGGATTCAAGACTTATGTAGGCAGCCGGGCACGCTGTTCCGTCAGTGTAGGCAGAGACGAGGATGCGAAGTAGGAAGCACTGGCGTCAAGATGACCAAAGGGCACGGGCAGTCTACGTCGTGGATGGCCAGCCGTTGTGTTGATCCAAGGCCCCAGGAAACCTGTGGCTGTAACGATATACAGGGTCACTTGGTCGTCCTGCTCGTTGGGTGCACTGCTGCCAGAGTGAAGTGCGAAGCAGGGATTTCAGGCTTGTGTAGGCAGCCTGGCACGCTGCTCCGTCAGCGTCGGCAGAGACGAGGATGCGCAGTAGGATGCACTGGCGTCACAAAGACCAAAGGGCACAGGCAGTGTGCGTCGTTGATGGCCAGCCGTTGCGTTGATCCAAGGCGCCTGGAAACGTGTGGCAGTGACGATACTCAGGGTCACTTGGTCGCCCTGCTCGTTGGGTGCACTGCTGCCAGACTGAAGAGCGAAGCAGGTATTCCAGACTTATGTAGGCAGCCGGGCACGCTGCTCCGTCAGCGTAGGCAGAGACCAGGATGCGCAGTAGGATGCACTGGCGTCACGATGACCAAAAGGCGCAGGCAATCTGCATCGTTGATGGCCAGCCGTTGCGTTGTTCCAAGGCGCCTGGAAACGTGTGGCTGTAACGATATACAGGGTCACTTGGTCGTGCTCCTCGTTGGGTGCACTGCTGCCAGACTGAAGAGCGAAGCAGGAATTTCAGGCTTATGTAGGCAGCCTGGCACACTGCTCCGTCAGCGTAGGCAGAGACGAGGATGCGCAGTAGGATGCACTGGCGTCACGATGACCAAAGGGCACAGGCAGTCTGCGTCGTTGATGGCCAGCCGTTGCGTTGATCCAAGGCACCATGAAACGTGTGGCTGTAATGATATACAGGGTAACTTGGCCGTCCTGCTCGTTGGGTGCACAGCTGCCGGACTGAAGAGCGAAGCAGGGATTTCATGCTTATGTAGGCAGCCTGGCACGCTGCTCCGTCAGCGTAGGCAGAGACGAGGATGCGCAGTAGGATGCACTGGCGTCACGATGACCAAAAGGCGCAGGCAGTCTGCATCGTTGATGGCCAGCCGTTGCGTTGATCCTAGGCCCCTGGAAACGTGTGGCTGTAACGATATACAGGATCACTTGGTCGTCCTGCTCGTTGGGTGCACTTCGGCTGGACTGAAAAGCGAAGCAGGGATTTCAGGCTTATGTAGCAGCCTGGCACGCTGCTCCGCCAGCGTCGGCAGAGACGAGGATGTGCAGTAGGATGCACTAGCGTCACGATGACCAAAGGGCACAGGCAGTCTGCGTCGATGATGGCCAGCCGTTGCGTTGATCCAAGGCCCCAGGAAACGTATGGCTGTAACGATATACAGGGTAACTTGGCCGTCCTGCTCGTTGGGTGCACAGCTGCCGGACTGAAGAGCGAAGCAGGGATTCAAGACTTATGTAGGCAACCGGGCACGCTGTTCCGTCAGTGTAGGCAGAGACGAGGATGCGAAGTAGGAAGCACTGGCGTCACGATGACCAAAGGGCACGGGCAGTCTACGTCGTTGATGGCCAGCCGTTGTGTTGATCCAAGGCCCCAGGAAACGTGTGGCTGTAACGATACTCAGGGTCACTTGGTCGCCCTTCTCGTTGGGTGCACTGCTGCCGGACTTAAGAGCGAAGCAGGGATTTCAGGCTTATGTAGGCAGCCTGGCACCATGCTCCGCCAGCGTAGGCAGAGACGAGGATGCGCAGTAGGATGCACTGGCGTCACGATGACCAAAGGGCACAGGCAGTCTGCATCGTTGATGGCCAGCCGTTGCGTTGATCCAAGGCCCCTGGAAACGTGTGGCTGTAACGATGTACAGGTTCACTTGGTCGTCCTGCTCGTTGGGTGCACTGTTGCCGGACTGAAGAGCGAAGCAGGGATTTCAGGCTTATGTAGGCAGCCTTGCACGCTGCTCCGTCAGCGTAGGCAGAGACGAGGATGCGCAGTAGGACGCACTGGCGTCACGATGACCAAAGGGCACAGGCAGTCTGCGTCGTTGATGGCCAGCCGTTGTGTTGATCCAAGGCCCCAGGAAACGTGTGGCTGTAACGATACTCAGGGTCACTTGGTCGCCCTGCTCGTTGGGTGCACTGCTGCCGGACTGAAGAGCGAAGCAGGGATTTCAGGCTTATGTAGGCAGCCTGGCACGCTGCTCTGCCAGCGTCGGCAGAGACGAGGATGCGCAGTAGGATGCACTGGCGTCACGATGACCAAAGGGCACAGGCAGTCTGCGTCGTTGATGGCCAGCCGTTGCGTTGATCAAAGGCCCCAGGAAACGTGTGGCTGTAACGATATACAGGGTCACTTTGTCGTCCTGCTCGGGTGCACTCCTGCCGGACTGAAGAGCGTACCAGGGATTTCAGGCTTATGTAGGCAGCCGGTCACGCTGTTCCGTCCCCGTAGGCACAAAGATGCGCAGTAGGATGCACTGGCGTCACGATGACCAAAAGGCACAGGCAGTCAGCGCCGTTGATGGCCAGCCGTTGCGTTTATCCAAGGCCCCAGAAAACGTGTGGTTGTAACGATATACAGTGTCACTTGGTCGTTCTGCTCGTTGGGTGCACTGCTGCCGGACTGAAGAGCGAAGCAGGGATTTCAGGCTTATGTAGGCAGCCTGGCAAGCTGCTCCGTCAGCGTCGGCAGAGACGAGGATGCGCAGTAGGATGCACTGGCGTCACGATGACCAAAGGGCACAGGCAGTCTACGTCGTGTATTGCAAGCCGTTGTGTTGATCCAAGGCCCCAGGAAACGTGTGGCTGTAACGATATACAGGGTCACTTGGTCGTCCTGCTCGTTGGGTGCACTGCTGCCGGACTGAAGAGCGAAGCAGGAATTTCAGGCTTATGTATGCAGCCTGGCACGCTGCTCCGTCAGCGTAGGCGGAGACGAGGATGCGCAGTAGGATGCACTGGCGTCACGATGACCAAAGGGCACAGGCAGTCTGCATCGTTGATGGCCAGCCGTTGCGTTGATCCAAGGCCCCAGTAAACGTGTGGCTGTAACGATATACAGGGTACCTTGGTCGTCCTGCTCGTTGGGTGCACTGCTGCCGGACTGAAGAGCGAAGCAGGGATTCCAGACCTATGTAGGCAGCCGGGCACGCTGTTCCGTTAGCGTAGGCAGAGACGAGGATGCGCAGTAGGATGCACTAGCGTCACGATGACCAAAAGGCACAGGCAGTCTGCATCGTTGATGGCAAGCCGTTGCGTTGATCCAAGGCCCCTGGAAACGTGTGGCTGTAACGATATACAGGGTCACTTGGTCGTCCTGCTCGTTGGGTGCACTGCTGCCGGAAAGAATTGCGAAGCAGGTATTCCAGACTTATGTAGGCAGCCGGGGACGCTGTTCCATCAGTGTAGGCAGAGACGAGGATGCGAAGTAGGATGCACTGGCGTCACGATGACCAAAGGGCACGGGCAGTCTGCGTCGGTGATGGCCAGCCGTGGTGTTGATCCAAGGCCCAAGGAAACGTGTGGCTGTAACGATACTCAGGGTCACTTGGTCGCCCTGCTCGTCGGGTGCACTGCTGCCAGACTGAAGAGCGAAGCAGGGATTTCAGGCTTATGTAGGCAGCCTGGCACGCTGCTCCGCCAGCGTCGGCAGAGAAGAGGATGCGCAGTAGGATGCACTGGCGTCACGATGACTAAAGGGCACAGGCAATCTGCATCGTTGATGGCCAGCCGTTGCGTTGATCCAAGGCGCCTGGAAACGTGTGGTAGTAACGATACTCAGGGTCACTTCGTCGCCCTGCTCGTTGGGTGCACTGCTGCCAGACTGAAGAGCGAAGCAGGGATTCAAGACTTATGTAGGCAGCCGGGCACGCTGTTCCGTCAGTGTAGGCAGAGACGAGGATGCGAAGTAGGAAGCACTGGCGTCAAGATGACCAAAGGGCACGGGCAGTCTACGTCGTGGATGGCCAGCCGTTGTGTTGATCCAAGGCCCCAGGAAACGTGTGGCTGTAACGATATACAGGGTCACTTGGTCGTCCTGCTCGTTGGGTGCACTGCTGCCAGACTGAAGAGCGAAGCATGGATTTCAGGCTTGTGTAGGCAGCCTGGCACGCTGCTCCGTCAGCGTCGGCAGAGACGAGGATGCGCAGTAGGATGCACTGGCGTCACAAAGACCAAAGGGCACAGGCAGTGTGCGTCGTTGATGGCCAGCTGTTGCGTTGATCCAAGGCGCCTGGAAACGTGTGGCAGTGACGATACTCAGGGTCACTTGGTCGCCCTGCTCGTTGGGTGCACTGCTGCCAGACTGAAGAGCGAAGCAGGTATTCCAGACTTATGTAGGCAGCCGGGCACGCTGCTCCGTCAGCGTAGGCAGAGACCAGGATGCGCAGTAGGATGCACTGGCGTCACGATGACCAAAAGGCGCAGGCAATCTGCATCGTTGATGGCCAGCCGTTGCGTTGTTCCAAGGCGCCTGGAAACGTGTGGCTGTAACGATATACAGAGTCACTTGGTCGTGCTCCTCGTTGGGTGCACTGCTGCCAGACTGAAGAGCGAAGCAGGAATTTCAGGCTTATGTAGGCAGCCTGGCACACTGCTCCGTCAGCGTAGGCAGAGACGAGGATGCGCAGTAGGATGCACTGGCGTCACGATGACCAAAGGGCACAGGCAGTCTGCGTCGTTGATGGCCAGCCGTTGCGTTGATCCAAGGCACCATGAAACGTGTGGCTGTAATGATATACAGGGTAACTTGGCCGTCCTGCTCGTTGGGTGCACAGCTGCCGGACTGAAGAGCGAAGCAGGGATTCCAGACTTATGTAGGCAGCCGGGCACGCTGTTACGTCAGTGCAGGCAGAGACGAGGATGCGAAGTAGGAAGCACTGGCGTCAAGATGACCAAAGGGCACGGGCAGTCTACGTCGTGGATGGCCAGCCGTTGTGTTGATCCAAGGCCCCAGGAAACGTGTGGCTGTAACGATATACAGGGTCACTTTGTCGTCCTGCTCGTTGGGTGCACTGCTGCCAGACTGAAGAGCGAAGCAGGGATTTCAGGCTTGTGTAGGCAGCCTGGCACGCTGCTCCGTCAGCGTCGGCAGAGACGAGGATGCGCAGTAGGATGCACTGGCGTCACAAAGACCAAAGGGCACAGGCAGTGTGCGTCGTTGATGGCCAGCAGTTGCGTTGACCCAAGGCCCCAGGAAACGAGTGGCTGTAACGATACTCAGGGTCACTTGGTCGCCCTGCTCGTTGGCTGCACTGCTGCCGGACTGAAGAGCGAAGCAGGGATTTCATGCTTATGTAGGCAGCCTGGCACGCTGCTCCGTCAGCGTAGGCAGAGACGAGGATGCGCAGTAGGATGCACTGGCGTCACGATGACCAAAAGGCGCAGGCAGTCTGCATCGTTGATGGCCAGCCGTTGCGTTGATCCTAGGCCCCTGGAAACGTGTGGCTGTAACGATATACAGGATCACTTGGTCGTCCTGCTCGTTGGGTGCACTTCGGCTGGACTGAAAAGCGAAGCAGGGATTTCAGGCTTATGTAGGCAGCCTGGCACGCTGCTCCGCCAGCGTCGGCAGAGACGAGGATGTGCAGTAGGATGCACTAGCGTCACGATGACCAAAGGGCACAGGCAGTCTGCGTCGTTGATGGCCAGCCGTTGCGTTGATCCAAGGCCCCAGGAAACGTATGGCTGTAACGATATACAGGGTAACTTGGCCGTCCTGCTCGTTGGGTGCACAGCTGCCGGACTGAAGAGCGAAGCAGGGATTCCAGACTTATGTAGGCAACCGGGCACGCTGTTCCGTCAGTGTAGGCAGAGACGAGGATGCGAAGTAGGAAGCACTGGCGTCACGATGACCAAAGGGCACGGGCAGTCTACGTCGTTGATGGCCAGCCGTTGTGTTGATCCAAGGCCCCAGGAAACGTGTGGCTGTAACGATACTCAGGGTCACTTGGTCGCCCTGCTCGTTGGGTGCACTGCTGCCGGACTTAAGAGCGAAGCAGGGATTTCAGGCTTATGTAGGCAGCCTGGCACCATGCTCCGCCAGCGTAGGCAGAGACGAGAATGCGCAGTAGGATGAACTGGCGTCACGATGACCAAAGGGCACAGGCAGTCTGCATCGTTGATGGCCAGCCGTTGCGTTGATCCAAGGCCCCTGGAAACGTGTGGCTGTAACGATATACAGGTTCACTTGGTCGTCCTGCTCGTTGGGTGCACTGTTGCCGGACTGAAGAGCGAAGCAGGGATTTCAGGCTTATGTAGGCAGCCTTGCACGCTGCTCCGTCAGCGTAGGCAGAGACGAGGATGCGCAGTAGGACGCACTGGCGTCACGATGACCAAAGGGCACAGGCAGTCTGCGTCGTTGATGGCCAGCCGTTGTGTTGATCCAAGGCCCCAGGAAACGTGTGGCTGTAACGATACTCAGGGTCACTTGGTCGCCCTGCTCGTTGGGTGCACTGCTGCCGGACTTAAGAGCGAAGCAGGGATTTCAGGCTTATGTAGGCAGCCTGGCACGCTGCTCCGCCAGCGTCGGCAGAGACGAGGATGCGCAGTAGGATGCACTGGCGTCACGATGACCAAAGGGCACAGGCAGTCTGCGTCGTTGATGGCCAGCCGTTGCGTTAATCAAAGGCCCCAGGAAACGTGTGGCTGTAACGATATACAGGGTCACTTTGTCGTCCTGCTCGGGTGCACTCCTGCCGGACTGAAGAGCGTACCAGGGATTTCAGGCTTATGTAGGCAGCCGGTCACGCTGTTCCGTCCCCGTAGGCACAGACAAAGATGCGCAGTAGGATGCACTGGCGTCACGATGACCAAAAGGCACAGGCAGTCAGCGCCGTTGATGGCCAGCCGTTGCGTTTATCCAAGGCCCCAGAAAACGTGTGGCTGTAACGATATACAGTGTCACTTGGTCGTTCTGCTCGTTGGGTGCACTGCTGCCGGACTGAAGAGCGAAGCAGGGATTTCAGGCTTATGTAGGCAGCCTGGCAAGCTGCTCCGTCAGCGTCGGCAGAGACGAGGATGCGCAGTAGGATGCACTGGCGTCACGATGACCAAAGGGCACAGGCAGTCTACGTCGTGTATTGCAAGCCGTTGTGTTGATCCAAGGCCCCAGGAAACGTGTGGCTGTAACGATATACAGGGTCACTTGGCCGTCCTGCTCGTTGGGTGCACAGCTGCCGGACTGAAGAGCGAAGCAGGGATTCAAGACTTATGTAGGCAGCCGGGCACGCTGCTCCGTCAGCGTCGGCAGAGACGAGGATGCGCAGTAGGATGCACTGGCGTCACAAAGACCAAAGGGCACAGGCAGTGTGCGTCGTTGATGGCCAGCAGTTGCGTTGACCCAAGGCCCCAGGAAACGAGTGGCTGTAACGATACTCAGGGTCACTTGGTCGCCCTGCTCGTTGGCTGCACTGCTGCCGGACTGAAGAGCGAAACAGGGATTTCATGCTTATGTAGGCAGCCTGGCACGCTGCTCCGTCAGCGTAGGCAGAGACGAGGATGCGCAGTAGGATGCACTGGCGTCACGATGACCAAAAGGCGCAGGCAGTCTGCATCGTTGATGGCCAGCCGTTCCGTTGATCCTAGGCCCCTGGAAACGTGTGGCTGTAACGATATACAGGATCACTTGGTCGTCCTGCTCGTTGGGTGCACTTCGGCTGGACTGAAAAGCGAAGCAGGGATTTCAGGCTTATGTAGGCAGCCTGGCACGCTGCTCCGCCAGCGTCGGCAGAGACGAGGATGTGCAGTAGGATGCACTAGCGTCACGATGACCAAAGGGCACAGGCAGTCTGCGTCGTTGATGGCCAGCCGTTGCGTTGATCCAAGGCCCCAGGAAACGTATGGCTGTAACGATATACAGGGTAACTTGGCCGTCCTGCTCGTTGGGTGCACAGCTGCCGGACTGAAGAGCGAAGCAGGGATTTCAGGCTTATGTAGGCAGCCGGTCACGCTGTTCCGTCACCGTAGGCACAGACAAAGATGCGCAGTAGGATGCACTGGCGTCACGATGACCAAAGGGCACGGGCAGTCTACGTCGTTGATGGCCAGCCGTTGCGTTGATCCAAGGCCCCAGGAAACGTATGGCTGTAACGATATACAGGGTAACTTGGCCGTCCTGCTCGTTGGGTGCACAGCTGCCGGACTGAAGAGCGAAGCAGGGATTTCAGACCTATGTAGGCAACCGGGCACGCTGTTCCGTCAGTGTAGGCAGAGACGAGGATGCGAAGTAGGAAGCACTGGCGTCACGATGACCAAAGGGCACGGGCAGTCTACGTCGTTGATGGCCAGCCGTTGTGTTGATCCAAGGCCCCAGGAAACGTGTGGCTGTAACGATACTCAGGGTCACTTGGTCGCCCTGCTCGTTGGGTGCACTGCTGCCGGACTTAAGAGCGAAGCAGGGATTTCAGGCTTATGTAGGCAGCCGGGCACCATGCTCCGCCAGCGTCGGCAGAGACGAGGATGCGCAGTAGGATGCACTGGCGTCACGATGACCAAAGGGCACAGGCAGTCTGCGTCGTTGATGGCCAGCCGTTGCGTTGATCCAAGGCCCCAGGAAACGTGTGGCTGTAACGTTATACAGGGTCACTTTGTCGTCCTGCTCGGGTGCACTCCTGCCGGACTGAAGAGCGTACCAGGGATTTCAGGCTTATGTAGGCAGCCGGTCACGCTGTTCCGTCCCCGTAGGCGCAGACAAAGATGCGCAGTAGGATGCACTGGCGTCACGATGACCAAAAAGCACAGGCAGTCAGCGCCGTTGATGGCCAGCCGTTGCGTTTATCCAAGGCCCCAGAAAACGTGTGGCTGTAACGATATACAGTGTCACTTGGTCGTTCTGCTCGTTGGGTGCACTGCTGCCGGACTGAAGAGCGAAGCAGGGATTTCAGGCTTATGTAGGCAGCCGGTCACGCTGTTCCGTCACCGTAGGCACAGACAAAGATGCGCAGTAGGATGCACTGGCGTCACGATGACCAAAGGGCACAGGCAGTCTACGTCGTGTATTGCCAGCCGTTGTGTTGATCCAAGGCCCCAGGAAACGTGTGGCTGTAACGATATACAGGGTCACTTGGTCGTCCTGCTCGTTGGGTGCACTGCTGCCGGACTGAAGAGCGAAGCAGGAATTTCAGGCTTATGTATGCAGCCTGGTACGCTGCTCCGTCAGCGTAGGCAGAGACGAGGATGCGCAGTATGATGCACTGGCGTCACAATGACCAAAGGGCACAGGCAGTCTGCATCGTTGATGGCCAGCCGTTGCGTTGATCCAAGGCCCCAGTAAACGTGTGGCTGTAACGATATACAGGGTACCTTGGTCGTCCTGCTCGTTGGGTGCACTGCTGCCGGACTGAAGAGCGAAGCAGGGATTCCAGACCTATGTAGGCAGCCGGGCACGCTGTTCAGTTAGCGTAGGCAGAGACGAGGATGCGCAGTACGATGCACTAGCGTCACGATGACCAAAAGGCACAGGCAGTCTGCATCGTTGATGGCAAGCCGTTGCGTTGATCCAAGGCCCCTGGAAACGTGTGGCTGTAACGATATACAGGGTCACTTGGTCGTCCTGCTCGTTGGGTGCACAGCTGCCGGACTGAAGAGCGAAGCAGGGATTCCAGACTTATGTAGGCAGCCGGGCACGCTGTTCCGTCAGTGCAGGCAGAGACGAGGATGCGAAGTAGGAAGCACTGGCGTCAAGATGACCAAAGGGCACGGGCAGTCTACGTCGTGGATGGCCAGCCGTTGTGTTGATCCAAGGCCCCAGGAAACGTGTGGCTGTAACGATATACAGGGTCACTTGGTCGTCCTGCTCGTTGGGTGCACTGCTGCCAGACTGAAGAGCGAAGCAGGGATTTCAGGTTTGTGTAGGCAGCCTGGCACGCTGCTCCGTCAGCGTCGGCAGAGACGAGGATGCGCAGTAGGATGCACTGGCGTCACAAAGACCAAAGGGCACAGGCAGTGTGCGTCGTTGATGGCCAGCAGTTGCGTTGACCCAAGGCCCCAGGAAACGAGTGGCTGTAACGATACTCAGGGTCACTTGGTCGCCCTGCTCGTTGGCTGCACTGCTGCCGGACTGAAGAGGGAAGCAGGGATTTCATGCTTATGTAGGCAGCCTGGCACGCTGCTCCGTCAGCGTAGGCAGAGACGAGGATGCGCAGTAGGATGCACTGGCGTCACGATGACCAAAAGGCGCAGGCAGTCTGCATCGTTGATGGCCAGCCGTTGCGTTGATCCTAGGCCCCTGGAAACGTGTGGCTGTAACGATATACAGGATCACTTGGTCGTCCTGCTCGTTGGGTGCACTTCGGCTGGACTGAAAAGCGAAGCAGGGATTTCAGGCTTATGTAGCCAGCCTGGCACGCTGCTCCGCCAGCGTCGGCAGAGACGAGGATGTGCAGTAGGATGCACTAGCGTCACGATGACCAAAGGGCACAGGCAGTCTGCGTCGTTGAAGGCCAGCCGTTGCGTTGATCCAAGGCCCCAGGAAACGTATGGCTGTAACGATATACAGGGTAACTTGGCCGTCCTGCTCGTTGGGTGCACAGCTGCCGGACTGAAGAGCGAAGCAGGGATTCCAGACTTGTGTAGGCAACCGGGCACGTTGTTCCGTCAGTGTAGGCAGAGACGAGGATGCGAAGTAGGAAGCACTGGCGTCACGATGACCAAAGGGCACGGGCAGTCTACGTCGTTGATGGCCAGCCGTTGTGTTGATCCAAGGCCCCAGGAAACGTGTGGCTGTAACGATACTCAGGGTCACTTGGTCGCCCTGCTCGTTGGGTGCACTGCTGCCGGACTTAAGAGCTTAGCAGGGATTTCAGGCTTATGTAGGCAGCCTGGCACCATGCTCCGCCAGCGTAGGCAGAGACGAGGATGCGCAGTAGGATGCACTGGCGTCACGATGACCAAAGGGCACAGGCAGTCTGCATCGTTGATGGCCAGCCGTTGCGTTGATCCAAGGCCCCTGGAAACGTGTGGCTGTAACGATATACAGGGTCACTTGGTCGTCCTGCTCGTTGGGTGCACTGTTGCCGGACTGAAGAGCGAAGCAGGGATTTCAGGCTTATGTAGGCAGCCTTGCACGCTGCTCCGTCAGCGTAGGCAGAGACGAGGATGCGCAGTAGGACGCACTGGCGTCACGATGACCAAAGGGCACAGGCAGTCTGCGTCGTTGATGGCCAGCCGTTGTGTTGATCCAAGGCCCCAGAGAAGAGGATGCGCAGTAGGATGCACTGGCGTCACGATGACTAAAGGGCACAGGCAATCTGCATCGTTGATGGCCAGCCGTTGCGTTGATCCAAGGCGCCTGGAAACGTGTGGCAGTAACGATACTCAGGGTCACTTGGTCGCCCTGCTCGTTGGGTGCACTGCTGCCAGACTGAAGAGCGAAGCAGGTATTCCAGACTTATGTAGGCAGCCGAGCACGCTGCTCCGTCAGCGTAGGCAGAGACCAGGATGCGCAGTAGGATGCACTGGCGTCACGATGACCAAAAGGCACAGGCAATCTGCATCGTTGATGGCCAGCCGTTGCGTTGATCCAAGGCGCCTGGAAACGTGTGGCTGTAACGATATACAGGGTCACTTGGTCGTCCTGCTCGTTGGGTGCACTGCTGCCGGACTGAAGAGCGAAGCAGGGATTTCAGGCTTATGTAGGCAGCCTGGCACGCTGCTCCGCCAGCGTCGGCAGAGACGAGGATGCGCAGTAGGATGCACTGGCGTCACGATAACCAAAGGGCACAGGCAGTCTGCGTCGTTGATGGCCAGCCGTTGCGTTGATCCAAGGCCCCAGGAAACGTGTGGCTGCAACGATATACAGGGTCACTTGGTCGTCCTGCTCGTTGGGTGCACTGCTGCCGGACTGAAGAGCGAAGCAGGGATTCCAGACTTATGTAGGCAGCCGGGCACGCTGTTCCGTCAGCAGTAGGCAGAGACGAGGATGCGCAGTAGGATGCACTGGCGGCACGACGACCAAAGGGCACAGGCAGTCTGCGTGGTTGATGGCCAGCCGTTGCGTTGATCCAAGGCCCCAGGAAACGTGTGGCTTTAAGGATATACAGGGTAACTTGCTCGTGCTCCTCGTTGGGTGCACTGCTGCCAGACTGAAGTGCGAAGCAGGGATTTCAGGCTTATGTAGGCAGCCTGGCACACTGCTCCGTCAGCGTAGGCAGAGACGAGGATGCGCAGTAGGATGCACTGGCGTCACGATGACCAAAGGGCACAGGCAGTCTGCGTCGTTGACGGCCAGCCGTTGCGTTGATCCAAGGCACCATGAAACGTGTGGCTGTAACGATATACAGGGTAACTTGGCCGTCCTGCTCGTTGGGTGCACAGCTGCCGGACTGAAGAGCGAAGCAGGGATTCCAGACTTATGTAGGCAGCCGGGCACGCTGTTCCGTCAGTGTAGGCAGAGACGAGGATGCGAAGTAGGAAGCACTGGCGTCAAGATGACCAAAGGGCACGGGCAGTCTACGTCGTGGATGGCCAGCAGTTGCGTTGACCCAAGGCCCCAGGAAACGAGTGGCTGTAACGACACTCAGGGTCACTTGGTCGCCCTGCTCGTTGGCTGCACTGCTGCCGGACTGAAGAGCGAAGCAGGGATTTCATGCTTATGTAGGCAGCCTGGCACGCTGCTCCGTCAGCGTAGGCAGAGACGAGGATGCGCAGTAGGATGCACTGGCGTCACGATGACCAAAAGGCGCAGGCAGTCTGCATCGTTGATGGCCAGCCGTTGCGTTGATCCTAGGCCCCTGGAAACGTGTGGCTGTAACGATATACAGGATCACTTGGTCGTCCTGCTCGTTGGGTGCACTTCTGCTGGACTGAAAAGCGAAGCAGGGATTTTAGGCTTATGTAGGCAGCCTGGCACGCTGCTCCGCCAGCGTCGGCAGAGACGAGGATGTGCAGTAGGATGCACTAGCGTCACGATGACCAAAGGGCACAGGCAGTCTGCGTCGTTGATGGCCAGCCGTTGCGTTGATCCAAGGCCCCAGGAAACGTATGGCTGTAACGATATACAGGGTAACTTGGCCGTCCTGCTCGTTGGGTGCACAGCTGCCGGACTGAAGAGCGAAGCAGGGATTCCAGACTTATGTAGGCAACCGGGCACGCTGTTCCGTTAGTGTAGGCAGAGACGAGGATGCGAAGTAGGAAGCACTGGCGTCACGATGACCAAAGGGCACGGGCAGTCTACGTAGTTGATGGCCAGCCGTTGTGTTGATCCAAGGCCCCAGGAAACGTGTGGCTGTAACGATACCCAGGGTCACTTGGTCGCCCTGCTTGTTGGGTGCACTGCTGCCGGACTTAAGAGCGAAGCAGGGATTTCAGGCTTATGTAGGCAGCCTGGCACCATGCTCCGCCAGCGTAGGCAGAGACGAGGATGCGCAGTAGGATGCACTGGCGTCACGATGACCAAAGGGCACAGGCAGTCTGCATCGTTGATGGCCAGCCGTTGCGTTGATCCAAGGCCCCTGGAAACGTGTGGCTGTAACGATACTCAGGGTCACTTGGTCGCCCTGCTCGTTGGGTGCACTGCTGCCGGACTTAAGAGCGAAGCAGGGAATTCAGGCTTATGTAGGCAGCCTGGCACGCTGCTCCGCCAGCGTCGGCAGAGACGAGGATGCGCAGTAGGATGCACTGGCGTCATGATGACCAAAGGGCACAGGCAGTCTGCGTCGTTGATGGCCAGCCGTTGCGTTGATCCAAGGCCCCAGGAAACGTGTGGCTGTAACGATATACAGGGTCACTTTGTCGTCCTGCTCGGGTGCACTCCTGCCGGACTGAAGAGCGTACCAGGGATTTCAGGCTTATGTAGGCAGCCGGTCACGCTGTTCCGTCCCCGTAGGCACAGACAAAGATGCGCAGTAGGATGCACTGGCGTCACGATGACCAAAAGGCACAGGCAGTCAGCGCCGTTGATGGCCAGCCGTTGCGTTTATCCAAGGCCCCAGAAAACGTGTGGCTGTAACGATATACAGTGTCACTTGGTCGTTCTGCTCGTTGGGTGCACTGCTGCCGGACTGAAGAGCGAAGCAGGGATTTCAGGCTTATGTAGGCAGCCTGGCAAGCTGCTCCGTCAGCGTCGGCAGAGACGAGGATGCGCAGTAGGATGCACTGGCGTCACGATGACCAAAGGGCACAGGCAGTCTACGTCGTGTATTGCCAGCCGTTGTGTTGATCCAAGGTCCCAGGAAACGTGTGGCTGTAACGATATACAGGGTCACTTGGTCGTCCTGCTCGTTGGGTGCACTGCTGCCGGACTGAAGAGCGAAGCAGGAATTTCAGGCTTATGTAGGCAGCCGGGCACGCTGTTCCGTTAGCGTAGGCAGAGACGAGGATGCGCAGTAGGATGCACTAGCGTCACGATGACCAAAAGGCACAGGCAGTCTGCATCGTTGATGGCCAGCCGTTGCGTTGATCCAAGGCCCCTGGAAACGTGTGGCTGTAACGATATACAGGGTCACTTCGTCGTCCTGCTCGTTGGGTGCACTGCTGCCGGAAAGAATTGCGAAGCAGGTATTCCAGACTTATGTAGGCAGCCGGGGACGCTGTTCCATCAGTGTAGGCAGAGACGAGGATGCGAAGTAGGATGCACTGGCGTCACGATGACCAAAGGGCACGGGCAGTCTGCGTCGGTGATGGCCAGCCGTGGTGTTGATCCAAGGCCCAAGGAAACGTGTGGCTGTAACGATACTCAGGGTCACTTGGTCGCCCTGCTCGTTGGGTGCACTGCTGACAGACTGAAGAGCGAAGCAGGGATTTCAGGCTTATGTAGGCAGCCTGGCACGCTGCTCCGCCAGCGTCGGCAGAGAAGAGGATGCGCAGTAGGATGCACTGGCGTCACGATGACTAAAGGGCACAGGCAATCTGCATCGTTGATGGCCAGCCGTTGCGTTGATCCAAGGCGCCTGGAAACGTGTGGCAGTAACGATACTCGGGGTCACTTGGTCGCCCTGCTCGTTGGGTGCACTGCTGCCGGACTGAAGAGCGAAGCAGGGATTTCAGGCTTATGTAGGCAGCCTGGCACGCTGCTCCGCCAGCGTCGGCAGAGACGAGGATGCGCAGTAGGATGTACTGGCGTCACGATGACCAAAGGGCACAGGCAGTCTGCGTCGTTGATGGCCAGCCGTTGCGTTGATCCAAGGCCCCAGGAAACGTGTGGCTGCAACGATATACAGGGTCACTTGGTCGCCCTGCTCGTTGGGTGCACTGCTGACAGACTGAAGAGCGAAGCAGGGATTTCAGGCTTATGTAGGCAGCCTGGCACGCTGCTCCGTCAGCGTAGGCAGAGACCAGGATGCGCAGTAGGATGCACTGGCGTCACGATGACCAAAAGGCACAGGCAATCTGAACCGTTGATGGCCAGCCGTTGCGTTGATCCAAGGCCCCAGGAAACGTGTGGTTTTAGGATATACAGGGTAACTTGCTCGTGCTCCTCGTTGGGTGCACTGCTGCCAGACTGAAGAGCGAAGCAGGGATTTCAGGCTTATGTAGGCAGCCTGGCACACTGCTCCGACAGCGTAGGCAGAGACGAGGATGCGCAGTAGGATGCACTGGCGTCACGATGACCAAAGGGCACAGGCAGTCTGCGTCGTTGATGGCCAGCCGTTGCGTTGATCCAAGGCACAAGGAAACGTGTGGCTGTAACGATATACAGGGTAACTTGGCCGTCCTGCTCGTTGGGTGCACAGCTGCCGGACTGAAGAGCGAAGCAGGGATTCCAGACTTATGTAGGCAGCCGGGCACGCTGTTCCGTCAGTGTAGGCAGAGACGAGGATGCGAAGTAGGAAGCACTGGCGTCAAGATGACCAAAGGGCACGGGCAGTCTACGTCGTGGATGGCCAGCCGTTGTGTTGATCCAAGGCCCCAGGAAACGTGTGGCTGTAACGATATACAGGGTCACTTGGTCGTCCTGCTCGTTGGGTGCACTGCTGCCAGACTGAAGAGCGAAGCAGGGATTTCAGGCTTGTGTAGGCAGCCTGGCACGCTGCTCCGTCAGCGTCGGCAGAGACGAGGATGCGCAGTAGGATGCACTGGCGTCACAAAGACCAAAGGGCACAGGCAGTGTGCGTCGTTGATGGCCAGCAGTTGCGTTGACCCAAGGCCCCAGGAAACGAGTGGCTGTAACGATACTCAGGGTCATTTGGTCGCCCTGCTCGTTGGCTGCACTGGTGCCGGACTGAAGAGCGAAGCAGGGATTTCATGCTTATGTAGGCAGCCTGGCACGCTGCTCCGTCAGCGTAGGCAGAGACGAGGATGCGCAGTAGGATGCACTGGCGTCACGATGACCAAAAGGCGCAGGCAGTCTGCATCGTTGATGGCCAGCCGTTGCGTTGACCCTAGGCCCCTGAAAACGTGTGGCTGTAACGCTATACAGGATCACTTGGTCGTCCTGCTCGTTGGGTGCACTTCTGCTGGACTGAAAAGCGAAGCAGGGATTTCAGGCTTATGTAGGCAGCCTGGCACGCTGCTCCGCCAGCGTCGGCAGAGACGAGGATGTGCAGTAGGATGCACTAGCGTCACGAAGACCAAAGGGCACAGGCAGTCTGCGTCGTTGATGGCCAGCCGTTGCGTTGATCCAAGGCCCCAGGAAACGTATGGCTGTAACGATATACAGGGCCCCTTGGTCGTCCTGCTCGTTGGGTGCACATCTGCCGGACTGAAGAGCCAAGCAGGGATTACAGACTTATGTAGGCCGCCGGGCATGCTGTTCCGACAGCGTCGGCAGAGACAAGGATGCGCAGTAGGATGCACTGGCGTCATGGTGACCAAAGGGCACAGGCAGTCTTCGTCGTTTATGGCCAGCCGTTGCGTTGATCCAAGGCCCCAGGAAACGTGTGGCTGTAACGATATACAGGGTCACTTGGTCGTCCTGCTCGTTGGGTGCACTGCTGCCAGACTGAAGAGCGAAGCAGGGATTTCAGGCTTGTGTAGGCAGCCTGGCACGCTGCTCCGTCAGCGTCGGCAGAGACGAGGATGCGCAGTAGGATGCACTGGCGTCACAAAGACCAAAGGGCACAGGCAGTGTGCGTCGTTGATGGCCAGCAGTTGCGTTGACCCAAGGCCCCAGGAAACGAGTGGCTGTAACGATATACAGGGTCACTTGGTCGTCCTGCTGGTTGGGTGCACTGCTGCCGGACTGAAGAGCGAAGCAGGGATTTCAGGCTTATGTAGGCAGCCTGGCACACTGCTCCGACAGCGTAGGCAGAGACGAGGATGCGCAGTAGGATGCACTGGCGTCACGATGACCAAAGGGCACAGGCAGTCTGCGTCGTTGATGGCCAGCCGTTGCGTTGATCCAAGGCACAAGGAAACGTGTGGCTGTAACGATATACAGGGTAACTTGGCCGTCCTGCTCGTTGGGTGCACAGCTGCCGGACTGAAGAGCGAAGCAGGGATTCCAGACTTATGTAGGCAGCCGGGCACGCTGTTCCGTCAGTGTAGGCAGAGACGAGGATGCGAAGTAGGAAGCACTGGCGTCAAGATGACCAAAGGGCACGGGCAGTCTACGTCGTGGATGGCCAGCCGTTGTGTTGATCCAAGGCCCCAGGAAACGTGTGGCTGTAACGATATACAGGGTCACTTGGTCGTCCTGCTCGTTGGGTGCACTGCTGCCAGACTGAAGAGCGAAGCAGGGATTTCAGGCTTGTGTAGGCAGCCTGGCACGCTGCTCCGTCAGCGTCGGCAGAGACGAGGATGCGCAGTAGGATGCACTGGCGTCACAAAGACCAAAGGGCACAGGCAGTGTGCGTCGTTGATGGCCAGCAGTTGCGTTGACCCAAGGCCCCAGGAAACGAGTGGCTGTAACGATACTCAGGGTCATTTGGTCGCCCTGCTCGTTGGCTGCACTGGTGCCGGACTGAAGAGCGAAGCAGGGATTTCATGCTTATGTAGGCAGCCTGGCACGCTGCTCCGTCAGCGTAGGCAGAGACGAGGATGCGCAGTAGGATGCACTGGCGTCACGATGACCAAAAGGCGCAGGCAGTCTGCATCGTTGATGGCCAGCCGTTGCGTTGACCCTAGGCCCCTGAAAACGTGTGGCTGTAACGCTATACAGGATCACTTGGTCGTCCTGCTCGTTGGGTGCACTTCTGCTGGACTGAAAAGCGAAGCAGGGATTTCAGGCTTATGTAGGCAGCCTGGCACGCTGCTCCGCCAGCGTCGGCAGAGACGAGGATGTGCAGTAGGATGCACTAGCGTCACGAAGACCAAAGGGCACAGGCAGTCTGCGTCGTTGATGGCCAGCCGTTGCGTTGATCCAAGGCCCCAGGAAACGTATGGCTGTAACGATATACAGGGCCCCTTGGTCGTCCTGCTCGTTGGGTGCACATCTGCCGGACTGAAGAGCCAAGCAGGGATTACAGACTTATGTAGGCCGCCGGGCATGCTGTTCCGACAGCGTCGGCAGAGACAAGGATGCGCAGTAGGATGCACTGGCGTCATGGTGACCAAAGGGCACAGGCAGTCTTCGTCGTTTATGGCCAGCCGTTGCGTTGATCCAAGGCCCCAGGAAACGTGTGGCTGTAACGATATACAGGGTCACTTGGTCGTCCTGCTCGTTGGGTGCACTGCTGCCAGACTGAAGAGCGAAGCAGGGATTTCAGGCTTGTGTAGGCAGCCTGGCACGCTGCTCTGTCAGCGTCGGCAGAGACAAGGATGCGCAGTAGGATGCACAGGCGTCACACAGACCAAAGGGCACAGACAGTGTGCGTCGTTGATGGCCAGCAGTTGCGTTGACCCAAGGCCCCAGGAAACGAGTGGCTGTAACAATATACAGGGTCACTTGGTCGTCCTGCTTGGTTGCACTGCTGCCGGACTGAAGAGCGAACCAGGAATTTCATGCTTATGTAGGCAGCCTGGCACGTTGCTCCGTCAGTGTAGGCAGAGACGAGGATGCGCAGTAGGATGCACTGGCGTCACGATGACCAAAGGGCACAGGCAGTCTGCTTCGTTGATGGCCATCCGTTGCGTTGATCCAAGGCCCCAGGAAACGTGTAGCTGTAACGATATACAGGGTCACTTGGTCGTCCTGCTGGTTGGGTGCACTGCTGCCGGACTGAAGAGCTAAGCAGGGATTTCAGGCTTATGTAGGCAGCCTGGCACGCTGCTCCGTAAGCGTAGGCAAATACGAGGATGCGCTGCAGGATGCACTAGCGTCACGATGACCAAAGGGCACAGGCAGTCTGCGTCGTTGATGGCCAGCCGTTGCGTTGATCCAAGGCCCAAGGAAACGTGTGGCTGTAACGATATACAGGGTCACTTGGTCATCCTGCTCGTTGGGTGCACTGCTGCCGGACTGAAGAGCCAAGCAGGGATTCCAGACTTAAGTAGGCAGCCTGGCACGCTATTCCGTCAGCGTAGGCAGAGACGAGGATGCGAAGTAGGATGCACTGGCGACACGATGTCCAAAGGGAACGGGCAGTCTGCGTCATTGATGGCCAGCCGTTGTGTTGATCCAAGGCCCCAGGAACAGTGTGGCTGTGACGATACTCAGGGTCACTCGGTCGCCCTGCTCGTTGGCTGCACTGCTGCCGGACTGAAGAGCGAAGCAGGGATTTCATGCTTATGTAGGCAGCCTGGCACGCTGCTCCGTCAGCGTAGGAAGAGACGAGGATGCGCAGAAGGATGCAGTGGCGTCACGATGACCAAAAGGCACAGGCAGTCTGCATCGTTGATGGCCAGCCGTTGCGTTGATCCAAGGCCCCTGGAAACGTGTGGCTGTAACGATATACAGGATCACTTGGTCGTCCTGCTCGTTGGGTGCACTTCTGCTGGACTGAAAAGCGAAGCAGGGATTTCAGGCTTATGTAGGCAGCCTGGCACGCAGCTCCGTCAGCGTCGGCAGAGACGAGGATGCGCAGTAGGATGCTCTGGCGTCACGATGACCAAAGGGCACAGGCAGTCTACGTCGTTGGCGGCCATCCGTTGCGTTGATCCAAGGTCCCAGGAAACGTATGGCTGTAACGATATACAGGGTCACTTGGTCGTCCTGCTCGTTGTGTGCACTGCTGCCGGACTGAAGAGCGAAACAGGGATTTCAGGCTTATGTAGGCAGCCTGGCACGCTGCTCCCTCAGCGTCGGCAGAGACGAGGATGCGCAGTGGGATGCACTGGCGTCACGAAGACCAAAGGGCACAGGCAGTGTGAGTCGTTGATGGCCAGCAGTTGCGTTAACCCAAGGCCCCAGGAAACGAGTGGCTGTAACGATATACAGGGTCACTTGGTCGTCCTGCTCGGTTGCACTGCTGCCGGACTGAAGAGCGAAGCAGGGATTTCAGGCTTATGTAGGCAGCCTGGCACGTTGCTCCGTCAGTGTAGGCAGAGACGAGGATGCGCAGTAGGATGCACTGGCGTCACGATGACCAAAGGGCAGAGGCAGTCTGCGTCGTTGATGGCCATCCGTTGCGTTGATCCAAGGCCCCAGGAAACGTATGGCTGTAACGATATGCAGGGTTCCTTGATCGTCCTGCTCGTTGGGTGCACTGCTGCCGGACTGAAGAGCCAAGCAGGGATTACAGACTTATGTAGGCAGCCGGGCACGCTTTTCCGTCAGCGTATTCAGAGACGAGGATGCTCAGTAGGATGCACTGGCGTCATGGTGACCAAAGGGCACAGGCAGTCTTCGTCGTTTATGGCCAGCCGTTGCGTTGATCCAAGGCCCCAGGAAACGTGTGGCTGTAACGATATACAGGGTCACTTGGTCGTCCTGCTCGTTGGGTGCACTGCTGCCGGACTGAATAGCGAAGCAGGGATTTCAGGCTTATGCAGGCAGGCTGGCACGCTGCTCCGTCAGCGTAGGCAGAGACGAGGATGCGCAGTAGGATGCACTGGCGTCACGATCACCAAAGTGCACAGGCAGTCTGCGTCGTTGATGGCCAGCCGTTGCGTTGATCCAAGGCCCAAGAAACGTGTGGCTGTAACGATATACAGGGTAACTTGGTCGTCCTGCTCGTTGGGTGCACTGCTGCCGCACTGAATAGCGAAGCAGGGATTCCAGACTTATGTAGGCAGCCGGGCACGCTGCTCCGTCAGCGTAGGCAGAGACGAGGATGCGCAGTAGGATGCACTGGCGTCACGATGACCAAAGGGCACAGGCAGTCTACGTCGTTGATGGCCATCCGTTGCGTTGATCCAAGGTCCCAGGAAACGTATGGCTGTAACGATATACAGGGTCACTTGGTCGTCCTGCTCGTTGTGTGCACTGCTGCCGGACTGAAGAGCGAAACAGGGATTTCAGGCTTATGTAGGCAGCCTGGCACGCTGCTCCCTCAGCGTCGGCAGAGACGAGGATGCGCAGTAGGATGCACTGGCGTCACGATGACCAAAGGGCACAGGCAGTCTACGACGTTGATGGCCAGCCCTTGTGTTGATCCAAGGCCCCAGGAAACGTGTGGCTGTAAAGATATACAGGGTCACTTGGTTGTCCTGCTGGTTGGGTGCACTGCTGCCGGACTGAAGAGCGAAGCAGGGATTTCAGGCTTATGTAGGCAGCCTGGCACGCTGCTCCGTCAGCGTATGCAGATACGAGGATGCGCTGTAGGATGCACTGGCGTCACGATGACCAAAGGGCACAGGCAGTCTGCGTCGTTGATGGCCAACCGTTGCGTTGATCCAAGGCCCCAGGAAACGTGTGGCTGTAACGATATACAGGGTCACTTGGTCGTCCTGCTCGTTGGGTGCACTGCTGCCGGAATGAAGAGCGAAGCAGGGATTCCAGACTTATGTAGGCAGCCGGGCACGCTGTTCCGTCAGCGTAGGCAGAGACGAGGATGCGCAGTAGGATGCACTGGCGTCACGACGACCAAAGGGCACAGGCAGTGTGCGTCGTTGATGGCCAGCAGTTGCGTTGACCCAAGGCCCCAGGAAACGAGTGGCTGTAACGATATACAGGGTCACTTGGTCGTCCTGCTCGTTGGGTGCACTGCTGCCGCACTGAATAGCGAAGCAGGGATTCCAGACTTATGTAGGCAGCCGGGCACGCTGTTCCGTCAGCGTAGGCAGAGACGAGGATGCTCAGTAGGATGCACTGGCGTCATGGTGACCAAAGGGGTCAGGCAGTCTTCGTCGTTTATGGCCAGCCGTTGCGTTGATCCAAGGCCCCAGGAAACGTGTGGCTGTAACGATATACAGGGTCACTTGGTCGTCCTGCTCGTTGGGTGCACTTCTGCTGGACTGAAAAGCAAAGCAGGGATTTCAGGCTTATGTAGGCAGCCTGGCACGCTCCTCCGCCAGCGTCGGCAGAGACGAGGATGCGCAGTAGGATGCACTGGCGTCACGATGACCAAAGGGCACAGGCAGTCTGCGTCGTTGATGGCCAGCCGTTGCGTTGATCGAAGGCCCCAGGAAACGTGTGGCTGTAACGATATACAGGGTCACTTGGTCGTCCTGCTCGTTGGGTGCAATGCTGCCAGACTGAAGAGCGAAGCAGGGATTTCAGGCTTATGTAGGCAGCCTGGCACGCTGCTCCTTCAGCGTAGGCAGATACGAGGATGCGCTGCAGGATGCACTGGCGTCACGATGACCAAAGGGCACAGGCAGTCTGCGTCGTTGATGGCCAGCCGTTGCGTTGATCCAAGGCCCCAGGAAACGTGTGGCTGTAACGATATACAGGGTCACTTGGTCGTCCTGCTCGTTGTGCGCACTGCTGCCGGACTGAAGAGCGAAACAGGGATTTCAGGCTTATGTAGGCAGCCTGGCACGCTGCTCCCTCAGCGTCGGCAGAGACGAGGATGCGCAGTAGGATGCACTGGCGTCACGATGACCAAAGGGCACAGGCAGACTACGTCGTTGATGGCCAGCCCTTGTGTTGATCCAAGGCCCCAGGAAACGTGTGGCTGTAACGATATACAGGGTCACTTGGTCGTCCTGCTCGTTGGGTGCACTGCTGCCAGACTGAAGAGCGAAGCAGGGATTTCAGGCTTAAGTAGGCAGCCTGGCACGCTGCTTCTTCAGCGTCGGCAGAGACGAGGATGCGAAGTAGGATGCACTGGCGACACGATGTCCAAAGGGAACGGGCAGTCTGCGTCATTGATGGCCAGCCGTTGTGTTGATCCAAGGCCCCAGGAAACGTGTGGCTGTAACGATACTCAGGGTCACTTGGTTGCCCTGCTCGTTGGCTGCACTGCTGCCGGACTGAAGAGCGAAGCAGGGATTTCATGCTTATGTAGGCAGCCTGGCACGCTGCTCCGTCAGCGCAGGCAGAGACGAGGATGCGCAGTAGGATGCAGTGGCGTCACGATGACCAAAAGGCACAGGCAGTCTGCATCGTTGATGGCCAGCCGTTGCGTTGATCCAAGGCCCAAGGAAACGTGTGGCTGTAACGATATACAGGATCACTTGGTCGTCCTGCTCGTTGGGTGCACTTCTGCTGGACTGAAAAGCGAAGCAGGGATTTCAGACTTATGTAGGCAGCCTGGCACGCTGCTCCGCCAGCGTCGGCAGAGACGAGGATGCGCAGTAGGATGCACTGGCGTCACAAAGACCAAAGGGCACAGGCATTGTGCGTCGTTGATGGCCAGCAGTTGCGTTGACCCAAGGCCCCAGGAAACGAGTGGCTGTAACGATATACAGGGTCACTTGGTCGTCCTGCTGGTTGGGTGCACTGCTGCCGGACTGAAGAGCGAAGCAGGGATTTCAGGCTTATGTAGGCAGCCTGGCACGCTGCTCCGTCAGCGCAGGCAGATAGGAGGATGCGCTGCAGGATGCACTGGCGCCACGATGACCAAAGGGCACAGGCAGTCTTCGTCGTTTATGGCCAGCCGTTGCGTTGATCCAAGGCCCCAGGAAACGTGGGGCTGTAACGATATACAGGGTCACTTGGTCGTCCTGCTCGTTGGGTGCACTGCTGCCAGACTGAAGAGCGAAGCAGGGATTTCAGGCTATTGTAGGCAGCCTGGCACGCTGCTCCGTCAGCGTCGGCAGAGACGAGGATGCGCAGTAGGATGCACTGGCGTCACAAAGACCAAAGGGCACAGGCATTGTGCGTCGTTGATGGCCAGCAGTTGCGTTGACCCAAGGCCCCAGGAAACGAGTGGCTGTAACGATATACAGGGTCACTTGGTCGTCCTGCTGGTTGGGTGCACTGCTGCCGGACTGAAGAGCGAAGCAGGGATTTCAGGCTTATGTAGGAAGCCTGGCACGCTGCTCCGTCAGCGCAGGCAGATAGGAGGATGCGCTGCAGGATGCACTGGCGCCACGATGACCAAAGGGCACAGGCAGTCTGCGTCGTTGATGGCCAGATGTTGCGTTGATCCATGGCCCCAGGAAACGTGTGGCTGTAACGATATACAGGGTCACTTGGTCGTCCTGCTCGTTGGGTGCACTGCTGCCGGACTGAAGAGCGAAACAGGGATTTCAGGCTTATGTAGGCAGCCTGGCACGCTGCTCCTTCAGCGTCGGCAGAGACGAGGATGCGCAGTAGGATGCACTGGCGTCACGATGACCAAAGGGCACAGGCAGTCTACGTCGTGTATGGCCAGCCCTTGTGTTGATCCAAGGCCCCAGGAAACGTGTAACTGTAACGATATACAGGGTCACTTGGTCGTCCTGCTCGTTGGGTGCACTGCTGCCAGACTGAAGAGCGAAGCAGGGATTTCAGGCTTATGTAGGCAGCCTGGCACGCTGCTCCGTCAGCATAGGCAGAGACGAGGATGCGCCGTAGGATGCACTGGCGTCACGATGACCAAAGGGCACAGGCAGTCTACGTCGTGTATGGCCAGCCCTTGTGTTGATCCAAGGCCCCAGGAAACGTGTAACTGTAACGATATACAGGGTCCCTTGGTCGTCCTGCTCGTTGGGTGCACTGCTGCCGGACTGAAGAGCCAAGCAGGGATTACAGACTTATGTACGCAGCCGGGCACGCTGTTCCGTCAGCGTAGGCAGAGACGAAGATGCGCAGTAGGAAGCACTGCTGTCATGGTGACCAAAGGGCACAGGCAGTCTTCGTCGTTTATGGCCAGCCGTTGCGTTGATCCAAGGCCCCAGGAAACGTGTGGCTCTAACGATATACAGGGTCACTTGGTCGTCCTGCTCGTTGGGTGCACTGCTGCCAGACTGAAGAGCGAAGCAGGGATTTCAGGCTTGTGTAGGCAGCCTGGCACGCTGCTCCGTCAGCGTCGGCAGAGACGAGGATGCGCAGTAGGATGCACTGGCGTCACAAAGACCAAAGGGCACACCCAGTGTGCGTCGTTGATGGCCAGCAGTTGCGTTGACCCAAGGCCCCAGGAAACGAGTGGCTCTAACGATATACAGGGTCACTTGGTCGTCCTGCTGGTTAGGTGCACTGCTGCCGGACTGAAGAGCGAAGCAGGGATTTCAGGCTTATGTAGGCAGCCTGGCACGCTGCTCCGTCAGCGTAGGCAGATACGAGGATGCGCTGCAGGATGCACTGGCGTCACGATGACCAAAGGGCACAGGCAGTCTGCGTCGTTGATGGCCAGCCGTTGCGTTGATCCAAGGCCCCAGGAAACGTGTGGCTGTAATGATATACAGGGTCACTTGGTCGTCCTGCTCGTTGGGTGCACTGCTGCCGGACTGAAGAGCGAAACAGGGATTTCAGGCTTATGTAGGCAGCCTGGCACGCTGCTCCTTCAGCGTCGGCAGAGACGAGGATGCGCAGTAGGATGCACTGGCGTCACGATGACCAAAGGGCACAGGCAGTCTACGTCGTTGATGGCCAGCCCTTGTGTTGATCCAAGGCCCCAGGAAACGTGTGGCTGTAACGATATACAGGGTCACTTGGTCGTCCTGCTCGTTGGGTGCACTGCTGCCAGACTGAAGAGCGAAGCAGGGATTTCAGGCTTATGTAGGCAGCCTGGCACGCTGCTCCTTCAGCGTCGGCAGAGACGAAGATGCGTAGTAGGATGCACTGGCGTCACAAAGACCAAAGGGCACAGGCAGTGTGCGTCGTTGATGGCCAGCAGTTGCGTTGACCCAAGGCCCCAGGAAACGAGTGGCTGTAACGATATACAGGGTCACTTGGTCGTCCTGCTCGGTTGCACTGCTGCCGGACTGAAGAGCGAAGCAGGAATTTCATGCTTATGTAGGCAGCCTGGCACGCTGCCCCGTCAGCGTAGGCAGAGACGAGGATGCGCAGTAGGATGCACTGGCGTCACGATGACCAAAAGGCACAGGCAGTCTGCATCGTTGATGGCCAGCCGTTGCTTTGATCCAAGGCCCCTGGAAACGTGTGGCTGTAACGATATACAGGGTCACTTGGTCGTCCTGCTGGTTGGGTGCACTGCTGCCGGACTGAAGAGCGAAGCAGGGATTTCATGCTTATGTAGGCAGCCTGGCACGCTGCTCCGTCAGCGTAGGCAGATACGAGGATGCGCTGTAGGATGCACTGGCGTCACGATGACCAAAGGGCACAGGCAGTCTGCGTCGTTGATGGCCAGCCGTTGCGTTGATCCAAGGCCCCAGGAAACGTGTGGCTGTAACGATATACAGGATCTCTTGGTCGTCCTGCTCGTTGGGTGCACTGCTGCCGGACTGAAGAGTCAAGCAGGGATTACAGACTTATGTAGGCAGCCGGGCACGCTGTTCCGTCAGCGTAGGCAGAGACGAAGATGCGCAGTAGGATGCACTGGCGTCATGGTGACCAAAGGGCACAGGCAGTCTTCGTCGTTTATGGCCAGCCGTTGCGTTGATCCAAGGCCCCAGGAAACGTGTGGCTGTAACGATATTCAGGGTCACTTGGTCGTCCTGCTCGTTGGGTGCACTGCTGCCAGACTGAAGAGCGAAGCAGGGATTTCAGGCTTGTGTAGGCAGCCTGGCACGCTGCTCCGTCAGCGTCGGCAGAGACGAGGATGCGCTGCAGGATGCACTGGCGTCGCGATGACCAAAGGGCACAGGCAGTCTGCGTCGTTGATGGCCAGCCGTTGCGTTGATCCAAGGCCCCAGGAAACGTGTGGCTGTAACGATATACAGGGTCACTTGGTCGTCCTGCTCGTTGGGTGCACTGCTGCCGGACTGAAGAGCGAAACAGGGATTTCAGGCTTATGTAGGCAGCCTGGCTCGTTGCTCCTTCAGCGTCAGCAGAGACGAGGATGCGCAGTAGGATGCACTGGCGACACGATCACCAAAGGGCACAGGCAGTCTGCGTCGTTGATGGCCAGCCGTTGCGTTGATCCAAGGCCCCAGGAAACGTGTGGCTGTAACGATATACAGGGTCACTTGGTCGTCCTGCTCGCTGGGTGCACTGCTGCCGGACTGAAGAGCGAAACAGGGATTTCAGGCTTATGTAGGCAGCCTGGCACGCTGCTCCTTCAGCGTCGGCAGAGACGAGGATGCGCAGTAGGATGCACTGGCGTCACGATGACCAAAGGGCACAGGCAGTCTACGTCGTTGATGGCCAGCCCTTGTGTTGATCCAAGGCCCCAGGAAACGTGTGGCTGTAACGATATACAGGGTCACTTGGTCGTCCTGCTCGTTGGGTGCACTGCTGCCAGACTGAAGAGCGAAGCAGGGATTTCAGGCTTATGTGGGCAGCCTGGCACGCTGCTCCTTCAGCGTCGGCAGACACGAGGATGCGAAGTAGGATGCACTGGCGACACGATGTCCAAAGGGAACGGGCAGTCTGCGTCATTGATGGCCAGCCGTTGTGTTGATCCAAGGCCCCAGGAAACGTGTGGCTGTAACGATACTCAGGGTCACTTGGTCGCCCTACTCGTTGGCTGCACTGCTGCCGGACTGAAGAGCCAAGCAGGGATTACAGACTTATGTAGGCAGCCGGGCACGCTGTTCTGTCAGCGTAGGCAGAGACGAAGATGCGCAGTAGGATGCACTGCTGTCATGGTGACCAAAGGGCACAGGCAGTCAAGGTTGTTTATGGCCAGCCGTTGCGTTGATCCAAAGCCCCAGGAAACGTGTGGCTGTAACGATATACAGGATCACTTGGTCGTCCTGCTCGTTGGGTGCACTTCTGCTGGACTGAAAAGCGAAGCAGGGATTTCAGACTTATGTAGGCAGCCTGGCACGCTGCTCCGCCAGCATCGGCAGAGACGAGGATGCGCAGTAGGATGCACTGGCGTCACTATGACCAAAGGGCACAGGCAGTCTGCGTCGTTGATGGCCAGCCGTTGCGTTGATCCAAGGCCCCAGGAAACGTATGGCTGTAACGATATACAGGGTCCCTTGGTCGTCCTGCTCGTTGGGTGCACTGCTGCCGGACTGAAGAGCCAAGCAGGGATTACAGACTTATGTAGGCAGCCGGGCACGCTGTTCTGTCAGCGTAGGCAGAGACGAAGATGCGCAGTAGGATGCACTGCTGTCATGGTGACCAAAGGGCACAGGCAGTCAAGGTCGTTTATGGCCAGCCGTTGCGTTGATCCAAGGCCCCAGGAAACGTGTGGCTGTAACGATATACAGGGTCACTTGGTCGTCCTGCTCGTTGGGTGCACTGCTGCCAGACTGAAGAGCGAAGCAGGGATTTCAGGCTTGTGTAGGCAGCCTGGCACGCTGCTCCGTCAGCGTCGGCAGAGACGAGGATGCGCAGTAGGATGCACTGGCGTCACAAAGACCAAAGGGCACAGCCAGTGTGCGTCGTTGATGGCTAGCAGTTGCGTTGACCCAAGGCCCCAGGAAACGAGTGGCTGTAACGATATACAGGGTCACTTGGTCGTCCTGCTGGTTAGGTGCACTGCTGCCGGACTGAAGAGCCAAGCAGGGATTACAGACTTATGTAGGCAGCCGGGCACGCTGTTCCGTCAGCGTAGGCAGAGACGAAGATGCTCAGTAGGATGCACTGGCGTCATGGTGACCAAAGGGCACATGCAGTCTTCGTCGTTTATGGCCAGCCGTTGCGTTGATCCAAGGCCCCAGGAAACGTGGGGCTGTAACGATATACAGGGTCACTTGGTCGTCCTGCTCGTTGGGTGCACTGCTGCCAGACTGAAGAGCGAAGCAGGGATTTCAGGCTATTGTAGGCAGCCTGGCACGCTGCTCCGTCAGCGTCGGCAGAGACGAGGATGCGCAGTAGGATGCACTGCGTCACAAAGACCAAAGGGCACAGGCATTGTGCGTCGTTGATGGCCAGCAGTTGCGTTGACCCAAGGCCCCAGGAAACGAGTGGCTGTAACGATATACAGGGTCACTTGGTCGTCCTGCTGGTTGGGTGCACTGCTGCCGGACTGAAGAGCGAAGCAGGGATTTCAGGCTTATGTAGGCAGCCTGGCACGCTGCTCCGTCAGCGCAGGCAGATAGGAGGATGCGCTGCAGGATGCACTGGCGCCACGATGACCAAAGGGCACAGGCAGTCTGCGTCGTTGATGGCCAGATGTTGCGTTGATCCAAGGCCCCAGGAAACGTGTGGCTGTAACGATATACAGGGTCACTTGGTCGTCCTGCTCGTTGGGTGCACTGCTGCCGGACTGAAGAGCGAAACAGGGATTTCAGGCTTATGTAGGCAGCCTGGCACGCTGCTCCTTCAGCGTCGGCAGAGACGAGGATGCGCAGTAGGATGCACTGGCGTCACGATGACCAAAGGGCACAGGCAGTCTACGTCGTGTATGGCCAGCCCTTGTGTTGATCCAAGGCCCCAGGAAACGTGTAACTGTAACGATATACAGGGTCACTTGGTCGTCCTGCTCGTTGGGTGCACTGCTGCCAGACTGAAGAGCGAAGCAGGGATTTCAGGCTTATGTAGGCAGCCTGGCACGCTGCTCCTTCAGCGTCGGCAGAGACGATAATGCGTAGTAGGATGCACTGGCGTCACAAAGACCAAAGGGCACAGGCAGTGTGCGTCGTTGATGGCCAGCAGTTGCGTTGACCCAAGGCCCCAGGAAACGAGTGGCTGTAACGATATACAGGGTCACTTGGTCGTCCTGCTCGGTTGCACTGCTGCCGGACTGAAGAGCGAAGCAGGAATTTCATACTTATGTAGGCAGCCGGGCACGCTGTTCCGTCAGCGTAGGCAGAGACGAGGATGCGAAGTAGGATGCACTGGCGTCACGATGACCAAAGGGAACGGGCAGTCTGCGTCATTGATGGCCAGCCGTTGTGTTGATCCAAGGCCCCAGGAAACGTGTGGCTGTAACGATACTCAGGGTCACTTGGTCGTCCTGCTCGTTGGGTGCACTGCTGCCGGACTGAAGAGCGAAGCAGGGATTCTAGACTTATGTAGGCAGCCGGGCACTCTGTTTCGTCAGCGTAGGCAGAGAGGAGGATGCGAAGTAGGATGCACTGGCGACACGATGACCAAATGGAACGGGCAGTCTGCGTCGTTGATGGCCAGCCGTTGTGTTGATCCAAGGCCCCAGGAAACGTGTGGCTGTAACGATACTCAGGGTCACTTGGTCGCCCTGCTCGTTGGGTGCACTGCTGCCGGACTGAAGAGCGAAGCAGGGATTTCATGCTTATGTAGGCAGCCTGGCACGCTGCCCCGTCAGCGTAGGCAGAGACGAGGATGCGCTGTAGGATGCACTGGCGTCACGATGACCAAAAGGCACAGGCAGTCTGCATCGTTGATGGCCAGCCGTTGCGTTGATCCAAGGCCCCTGGAAACGTGTGGCTGTAACGATATACAGGGTCACTTGGTCGTCCTGCTGGTTGGGTGCACTGCTGCCGGACTGAAGAGCGAAGCAGGGATTTCATGCTTATGTAGGCAGCCTGGCACGCTACTCCGTCAGCGTAGGCAGATACGAGGATGCGCTGTAGGATGCACTGGCGTCACGATGACCAAAGGGCACAGGCAGTCTGCGTCGTTGATGGCCAGCCGTTGCGTTGATCCAAGGCCCCATGAAACGTGTGGCTGTAACGATACTCAGGGTCACTTGGTCGCCCTTCTCGTTGGGTGCACTGCTGCCGGACTGAAGAGCGAAGCAGGGATTTCATGCTTATGTAGGCAGCCTGGCACGCTGCTCCGTCAGCGTAGGCAGAGACGAGGATGCGCAGTAGGATGCACTGGCGTCACGATGACCAAAGGGCACAGGCAGTCTGCGTCGTTGATGGCCAGCCGTTGCGTTGACCCAAGGCCCCAGGAAACGTGTGGCTGTAACGATATACAGAGTCACTTGGTCGTCCTGTTCGTTGTGTGCACTGCTGCCGGACTGAAGAGCGAAACAGGGATTTCAGGCTTATGTAGGCAGCCTGGCACGCTGCTCCTTCAGCGTCGGCAGAGACGAGGATGCGTAGTAGGATGCACTGGCGTCACAAAGACCAAGGGGCACAGGCAGTGTGCGTCGTTGATGGCCAGCAGTTGCGTGGACCCAAGGCCCCAGGAAACGAGTGGCTGTAACGATATACAGGGTCACTTGGTCGTCCTGCTCGGTTGCACTGCTGCCGGACTGAAGAGCGAAGCAGGAATTTCATGCTTATGTAGGCAGCCTGGCACGTTGCTCCGTCAGTGTAGGCAGAGACGAGGATGCGCAGTGGGATGCACTGGCGTCACGATGACCAAAGGGCACAGGCAGTCTGCGTCGTTGATGGCCAGCCGTTGCGTTGATCCAAGGCCCCGGGAAACGTGTGGCTTTAACGATATACAGGGTCACTTGGTCGTCCTGCTCGTTGGGTGCACTGCTGCCGGAATGAAGAGCGAAGCAGGGATTTCAGACTTATGTAGGCAGCCGGGCACGCTGTTCCCTCAGCGTAGGCAGAGACGAGGATGCTCAGTAGGATGCACTGGCGTCATGGTGACCAAAGGGGTCAGGCAGTCTTCGTCGTTTATGGCCAGCCGTTGCGTTGATCCAAGGCCCCAGGAAACGTGTGGCTGTAACGATATACAGGGTCACTTGGTCGTCCTGCTCGTTGGGTGCACTTCTGCTGGACTGAAAAGCAAAGCAGGGATTTCAGGCTTATGTAGGCAGCCTGGCACGCTGCTCCGCCAGCGTCGGCAGAGACGAGGATGCGCAGTAGGATGCACTGGCGTCACGATGACCAAAGGGCACAGGCAGTCTGCGTCGTTGATGGCCAGCCGTTGCGTTGATCCAAGGCCCCAGGAAACGTGTGGCTGTAACGATATACAGGGTCACTTGGTCGTCCTGCTCGTTGGGTGCACTGCTGCCGGACTGAAGAGCGAAACAGGGATTTCAGGCTTATGTAGGCAGCCTGGCACGCTGCTCCTTCAGCGTCGCCAGAGACGAGGATGCGCAGTAGGATGCACTGGCGTCACGATGACCAAAGGGCACAGGCAGTCTGCGTCGTTGATGGCCAGCCGTTGCGTTGATCCAAGGCCCCAGGAAACGTGTGGCTGTAACGATATACAGGGTCACTTGGTCGTCCTGCTCGTTGGGTGCACTGCTGCCGGACTGAAGAGCAAAACAGGGATTTCAGGCTTATGTAGGCAGCCTGGCACGCTGCTCCTTCAGCGTCGGCAGAGACGAGGATGCGCTGTAGGATGCACTGGCGTCACGATGACCAAAGGGCACAGGCAGTCTACGTCGTTTATGGCCAGCCCTTGTGTTGATCCAAGGCCCCAGGAAACGTGTGGCTGTAACGATATACAGGGTCACTTGGTCGTCCTGCTCGTTGGGTGCACTGCTGCCAGACTGAAGAGCAAAGCAGGCATTCCAGACTTATGTTGGCAGCCTGGCACGCTGCTCCGCCAGCGTCGGCAGAGACGAGGATGCGCAGTAGGATGCACTGGCGTCACGATGACCAAAGGTCACAGGCAGTCTGCGTCGTTGATGGCCAGCCGTTGCGTTGATCCAAGGCGCCAGGAAACGTATGGCTGTAACGATATACAGGGTCCCTTGGTCGTCCTGCTCGTTGGGTGCACTGCTGCCGGACTGAAGAGCCAAGCATGGATTACAGACTTATGTAGGCAGCCGGGCACGCTGTTCCGTCAGCGCAGGCAGAGACGAAGATGCGCAGTAGGATGCACTGCTGTCATGGTGACCAAAGGGCACAGGCAGTCTTCGTCGTTTATGGCCAGCCGTTGCGTTGATCCAAGGCCCCAGGAAACGTGTGGCTCTAACGATATACAGGGTCACTTAGTCGTCCTGCTCGTTGGGTGCACTGCTGCCAGACTGAAGAGCGAAGCAGGGATTTCAGGCTTGTGTAGGCAGCCTGGCACGCTGCTCCGTCAGCGTCGGCAGAGACGAGGATGCGCAGTAGGATGCACTGGCGTCACAAAGACCAAAGGGCACAGCCAGTGTGCGTCGTTGATGGCCAGCAGTTGCGTTGACCCAAGGCCCCAGGAAACGAGTGGCTGTAACGATATACAGGGTCACTTGGTCGTCCTGCTGGTTAGGTGCACTGCTGCCGGACTGAAGAGCGAAGCAGGGATTTCAGTCTTATGTAGGCAGCCTGGCACGCTGCTCCGTCAGCGTAGGCAGATACGAGGATGCGCTGCAGGATGCACTGGCGTCACGATGACCAAAGGGCACAGGCAGTCTGCGTCGTTGATGGCCAGCCGTTGCGTTGATCCAAGGCCCCAGGAAACGTGTGGCTGTAATGATATACAGGGTCACTTGGTCGTCCTGCTCGTTGGGTGCACTGCTGCCGGACTGAAGAGCGAAACAGGGATTTCAGGCTTATGTAGGCAGCCTGGCACGCTGCTCCTTCAGTGTCGGCAGAGACGAGGATGCGCAGTAGGATGCACTGGCGTCACGATGACCAAAGGGCACAGGCAGTCTACGTCGTTGATGGCCAGCCCTTGTGTTGATCCAAGGCCCCAGGAAACGTGTGGCTGTAACGATATACAGGGTCACTTGGTCGTCCTGCTCGTTGGGTGCACTGCTGCCAGACTGAAGAGCGAATCAGGGATTTCAGGCTTATGTAGGCAGCCTGGCACGCTGCTCCTTCAGCTTCGGCAGAGACGAGGATGCGTAGTAGGATGCACTGGCGTCACAAAGACCAAAGGGCACAGGCAGTGTGCGTCGTTGATGGCCAGCAGTTGCGTTGACCCAAGGCCCCAGGAAACGAGTGGCTGTAACGATATACAGGGTCACTTGGTCGTCCTGCTCGGTTGCACTGCTGCCGGACTGAAGAGCGAAGCAGGAATTTCATGCTTATGTAGGCAGCCTGGCACGCTGCCCCGTCAGCGTAGGCAGAGACGAGGATGCGCAGTAGGATGCACTGGCGTCACGATGACCAAAAGGCACAGGCAGTCTGCATCGTTGATGGCCAGCCGTTGCGTTGATCCAAGGCCCCTGGAAACGTGTGGCTGTAACGATATACAGGGTCACTTGGTCGTCCTGCTGGTTGGGTGCACTGCTGCCGGACTGAAGAGCGAAGCAGGGATTTCATGCTTATGTAGGCAGCCTGGCACGCTGCTCCGTCAGCGTAGGCAGATACGAGGATGCGCTGTAGGATGCACTGGCGTCACGATGACCAAAGGGCACAGGCAGTTTGCGTCGTTGATGGCCAGCCGTTGCGTTGATCCAAGGCCCCAGGAAACGTGTGGCTTTAACGATATACAGGGTCACTTGGTCGTCCTGCTCGTTGGGTGCACTGCTGCCGGAATGAAGAGCGAAGCAGGGATTCCAGACTTATGTAGGCAGCCGGGCACGCTGTTCCGTCAGCGTAGGCAGAGACGAGGATGCGAAGTAGGATGCACTGGCGACACGATGTCCAAAGGGAACGGGCAGTCTGCGTCATTGATGGCCAACCGTTGTGTTGATCCAAGGCCCCAGGAAACGTGTGGCTGTAACGATACTCAGGGTCACTTGGTCGCCCTGCTCGTTGGCTGCACTGCTGCCGGACTGAAGAGCGAAGCAGGGATTTCATGCTTATGTAGGCAGCCTGGCACGCTGCTCCGTCAGCGTAGGCAGAGACGAGGATGCGCAGTAGGATGCAGTGGCGTCACGATGACCAAAAGGCACAGGCAGTCTGCATCGTTGATGGCCAGCCGTTGCGTTGATCCAAGGCCCCTGGAAACGTGTGGCTGTAACGATATACAGGATCACTTGGTCGTCCTGCTCGTTGGGTGCACTGCTGCCGGACTGAAGAGTCAAGCAGGGATTACAGACTTATGTAGGCAGCCGGGCACGCTGTTCCGTCAGCGTAGGCAGAGACGAAGATGCGCAGTAGGATGCACTGGCGTCATGGTGACCAAAGGGCACAGGCAGTCTTCGTCGTTTATGGCCAGCCGTTGCGTTGATCCAAGGCCCCAGGAAACGTGTGGCTGTAACGATATACAGGGTCACTTGGTCGTCCTGCTCGTTGGGTGTACTGCTGCCAGACTGAAGAGCGCAGCAGGGATTTCAGGCTTGTGTAGGCAGCCTGGCACGCTGCTCCGTCAGCGTCGGCAGAGACGAGGATGCGCTGCAGGATGCACTGGCGTCGCGATGACCAAAGGGCACAGGCAGTCTGCGTCGTTGATGGCCAGCCGTTGCGTTGATCCAAGGCCCCAGGAAACGTGTGGCTGTAACGATATACAGGGTCACTTGGTCGTCCTGCTCGTTGGGTGCACTGCTGCCGGACTGAAGAGCGAAACAGGGATTTCAGGCTTATGTAGGCAGCCTGGCTCGTTGCTCCTTCAGCGTCGGCAGAGACGAGGATGCGCAGTAGGATGCACTGGCGTCACGATCACCAAAGGGCACAGGCAGTCTGCGTCGTTGATGGCCAGCCGTTGCGTTGATCCAAGGCCCCAGGAAACGTGTGGCTGTAACGATATACAGGGTCACTTGGTCGTCCTGCTCGTTGGGTGCACTGCTGCCGGACTGAAGAGCGAAACAGGGATTTCAGGCTTATGTAGGCAGCCTGGCACGCTGCTCCTTCAGCGTCGGCAGAGACGAGGATGCGCAGTAGGATGCACTGGCGTCACGATGACCAAAGGGCACAGGCAGTCTACGTCGTTGATGGCCAGCCCTTGTGCTGATCCAAGGCCCCAGGAAACGTGTGGCTGTAACGATATACAGGGTCACTTGGTCGTCCTGCTCGTTGGGTGCACTGCTGCCAGACTGAAGAGCGAAGCAGGGATTTCAGGCTTATGTAGGCAGCCTGGCACTCTGCTCCTTCAGCGTCGGCAGAGACGAGGATGCGAAGTAGGATGCACTGGCGACACGATGTCCAAAGGTAACGGGCAGTCTGCGTCATTGATGGCCAGCCGTTGTGTTGATCCAAGGCCCCAGGAAACGTGTGGCTGTAACGATACTCAGGGTCACTTGGTCGCCCTACTCGTTGGCTGCACTGCTGCCGGACTGAAGAGCGAAGCAGGGATTTCATGCTTATGTGGGCAGCCTGGCACGCTGCTCCGTCAGCGTAGGCAGAGACGAGGATGCGCAGTAGGATGCAGTGGCGTCACGATGACCAAAAGGCACAGGCAGTCTGCATCGTTGATGGCCAGCCGTTGCGTTGATCCAAGGCCCCTGGAAACGTGTGGCTGTAACGATATACAGGATCACTTGGTCGTCCTGCTCGTTGGGTGCACTTCTGCTGGACTGAAAAGCGAAGCAGGGATTTCAGACATGTAGGCAGCCTGGCACGCTGCTCCGCCAGCATCGGCAGAGACGAGGATGCGCAGTAGGATGCACTGGCGTCACTATGACCAAAGGGCACAGGCAGTCTGCGTCGTTGATGGCCAGCCGTTGCGTTGATCCAAGGCCCCAGGAAACGTATGGCTGTAACGATATACAGGGTCCCTTGGTCGTCCTGCTCGTTGGGTGCACTGCTGCCGGACTGAAGAGCCAAGCAGGGATTACAGACTTATGTAGGCAGCCGGGCACGCTGTTCTGTCAGCGTAGGCAGAGACGAAGATGCGCAGTAGGATGCGTTGCTGTCATGGTGACCAAAGGGCACAGGCAGTCAAGGTCGTTTATGGCCAGCCGTTGCGTTGATCCAAGGCCCCAGGAAACGAGTGGCTGTAACGATATACAGGGTCACTTGGTCGTCATGCTGGTTAGGTGCACTGCTGCCGGACTGAAGAGCGAAGCAGGGATTTCAGGCTTATGTAGGCAGCCTGGCACGCTGCTCCTTCAGCGTCGGCAGAGACGAGGATGCGTAGTAGGATGCACTGGCGTCACGATGACCAAAGGGCACAGGCAGTCTACGTTGTTGATGGCCAGCCCTTGTGTTGATCCAAGGCCCCAGGAAACGTGTGGCTGTAACGATATACAGGGTCACTTGGTCGTCCTGCTCGTTGGGTGCACTGCTGCCAGACTGAAGAGCGAAGCAGGGATTTCAGGCTTATGTAGGCAGCCTGGCACGCTGCTCCTTCAGCGTCGGCAGAGACGAGGATGCGTAGTAGGATGCACTGGCGTCACAAAGACCAAAGGGCACAGGCAGTCTGCGTCATTGATGGCCAGCCGTTGTGTTGATATAAGGCCCCAGGAAACGTGTGGCTGTAACGATACTCAGAGTCACTTGGTCGTCCTGCTCGTTGGGTGCACTGCTGCCGGACTGAAGAGCGAAGCAGGGATTCTAGACTTATGTAGGCAGCCGGGCACTCTGTTTCGTCAGCGTAGGCAGAGAGGAGGATGCGAAGTAGGATGCACTGGCGACACGATGACCAAAGGGAACGGGCAGTCTGCGTCCTTGATGGCCAGCCGTTGTGTTGATCCAAGGCCCCAGGAAACGTGTGGATGTAACGATACTCAGGGTCACTTGGTCGCCCTGCTCGTTGGGTGCACTGCTGCCGGACTGAAGAGCGAAGCACGGATTTCATGCTTATGTAGGCAGCCTGGCACGCTGCTCCGTCAGCGTAGGCAGAGACGAGGATGCGCAGTAGGATGCACTGGCGTCACGATGACCAAAAGGCACAGGCAGTCTGCATCGTTGATGGCCAGCCGTTGCGTTGATCCAAAGCACCTGGAAACGTGTGGCTGTAACGATATACAGGATCACTTGGTCGTCCTGCTCGTTGGGTGCACTTCTGCTGGACTGAAAAGCAAAGCAGGGATTTCAGGCTTATGTAGGCAGCCTGGCACGCTGCTCCGCCAGCGTCAGCAGAGACGAGGATTCGCAGTAGGATGCAATGGCGTCACGATGACCAAAGGGCACAGGCAGTCTGCGTCGTTGATGGCCAGCCGTTGCGTTGATCCAAGGCCCCAGGAAACGTATGGCTGTAACGATATACAGAGTCACTTGGTCGTCCTGCTCGTTGTGTGCACTGCTGCCGGACTGAAGAGCGAAACAGGGATTTCAGGCTTATGTAGGCAGCCTGGCACGCTGCTCCCTCAGCGTCGGCAGAGACGAGGATGCGCAGTAGGATGCACTGGCGTCAAGATGACCAAAGGGCACAGTTAGTCTACGACGTTGATGGCCAGCCCTTGCGTTGATCCAAGGCCCCAGGAAACGTGTGGCTGTAACGATATACAGGGTCACTTGGTCGTCCTGCTGGTTGGGTGCACTGCTGCCGGACTGAAGAGCGAAGCAGGGATTTCAGGCTTATGTAGGCAGCCTGGCACGCTGCTCCGTCAGCGTAGGCAGATACGAGGATGCGCAGTAGGATGCACTGGCGTCACGATGACCAAAGGGCACAGGCAGTCTGCGTCGTTGATGGCCAGCCGTTGCGTTGATCCAAGGCCCCAGGAAACGTGTGGCTGTAACGATATACAGGGTCACTTGGTCGTCCTGCTCGTTGGGTGCACTGCTGCCAGACTGAAGAGCGAAGCAGGGATTTCAGGCTTGTGTAGGCAGCCTGGCACGCTGCTCCGTCAGCGTCGGCAGAGACGAGGATGCGCAGTAGGATGCACTGGCGTCACAAAGACCAAAGGGCACAGGCAGTGTGCGTCGTTGATGGCCAGCAGTTGCGTTGACCCAAGGCCCCAGGAAACGAGTGGCTGTAACGATATGCAGGGTCACTTGGTCGTCCTGCTGGTTGGGTGCACTGCTGCCGGACTGAAGAGCGAAGCAGGGATTTCATGCTTATGTAGGCAGCCTGGCACGCTGCTCCGTCAGCGTAGGCAGATACGAGGATGCGCTGCAGGATGCACTGGCGTCACGATGACCAAAGGGCACAGGCAGTCTGCGTCGTTGATGGCCAGCCGTTGCGTTGATCCAAGGCCCCAGGAAACGTGTGGCTGTAACGATATACAGGGTCACTTGGTCGTCCTGCTGGTTGGGTGCACTGCTGCCGGACTGAAGAGCGAAGCAGGGATTTCAGGCTTATGTAGGCAGCCTGGCACGCTGCTCCGTCAGCGTAGGCAGATACGAGGATGCGCAGTAGGATGCACTGGCGTCACGATGACCAAAGGGCACAGGCAGTCTGCGTCGTTGATGGCCAGCCGTTGCGTTGATCCAAGGCCCCAGGAAACGTGTGGCTGTAACGATATACAGGGTCACTTGGTCGTCCTGCTCGTTGGGTGCACTGCTGCCAGACTGAAGAGCGAAGCAGGGATTTCAGGCTTGTGTAGGCAGCCTGGCACGCTGCTCCGTCAGCGTCGGCAGAGACGAGGATGCGCAGTAGGATGCACTGGCGTCACAAAGACCAAAGGGCACAGGCAGTGTGCGTCGTTGATGGCCAGCAGTTGCGTTGACCCAAGGCCCCAGGAAACGAGTGGCTGTAACGATATGCAGGGTCACTTGGTCGTCCTGCTGGTTGGGTGCACTGCTGCCGGACTGAAGAGCGAAGCAGGGATTTCATGCTTATGTAGGCAGCCTGGCACGCTGCTCCGTCAGCGTAGGCAGATACGAGGATGCGCTGCAGGATGCACTGGCGTCACGATGACCAAAGGGCACAGGCAGTCTGCGTCGTTGATGGCCAGCCGTTGCGTTGATCCAAGGCCCCAGGAAACGTGTGGCTGTAACGATATACAGGGTCACTTGGTCGTCCTGCTCGTTGGGTGCACTGCTGCCGGACTGAAGAGCGAAACAGGGATTTCAGGCTTATGTAGGCAGCCTGGCACGCTGCTCCTTCAGCGTCGGCAGAGACGAGGATGCGCAGTAGGATGCACTGGCGTCACGATGACCAAAGGGCACAGGCAGTCTACGTCGTTGATGGCCAGCCCTTGTGTTGATCCAAGGCCCCAGGAAACGTGTGGCTGTAACGATATACAGGGTCACTTGGTCGTCCTGCTCGTTGGGTGCACTGCTGCCAGACTGAAGAGCGAAGCAGGGATTTCAGGCTTATGTAGGCAGCCTGGCACGCTGCTCCTTCAGCGTCGGCAGAGACGAGGATGCGTAGTAGGATGCACTGGCGTCACAAAGACCAAAGTGCACAGGCAGTGTGCGTCGTTGATGGCCAGCAGTTGCGTTGACCCAAGGCCCCAGGAAACGAGTGGCTGTAACGATATACAGGGTCACTTGGTCGACCTGCTCGTTGGGTGCACTGCTGCCGGACTGAAGGGCGAAGCAGGAATTACATGCTTATGTAGGCAGCCGGGCACGCTGTTCCGTAAGCGTAGGCAGAGACGAGGATGCGAAGTAGGATGCACTGGCGTCACGATGACCAAAGGGAACGGGCAGTCTGCGTCATTGATGGCCAGCCGTTGTGTTGATCCAAGGCCCCAGGAAACGTGTGGCTGTAACGATACTCAGAGTCACTTGGTCGTCCTGCTCGTTGGGTGCACTGCTGCCGGACTGAAGAGCGAAGCAGGGATTCTAGACTTATGTAGGCAGCCGGGCACTCTGTTTCGTCAGCGTAGGCAGAGAGGAGGATGCGAAGTAGGATGCACTGGCGACACGATGACCAAAGGGAACGGGCAGTCTGCGTCGTTGATGGCCAGCCGTTGTGTTGATCCAAGGCCCCAGGAAACGTGTGGCTGTAACGATACTCAGGGTCACTTGGTCGCCCTGCTCGTTGGGTGCACTGCTGCCGGACTGAAGAGCGAAGCAGGGATTTCATGCTTATGTAGGCAGCCTGGCACGCTGCCCCGTCAGCGTAGGCAGAGACGAGGATGCGCAGTAGGATGCACTGGCGTCACGATGACCAAAGTGCACAGGCAGTCTGCATCGTTGATGGCCAGCCGTTGCGTTGATCCGAGGCCCCTGGAAACGTGTGGCTGTAACGATATACAGGGTCACTTGGTCGTCCTGCTGGTTGGGTGCACTGCTGCCGGACTGAAGAGCGAAGCAGGGATTTCAGGCTTATGTAGGCAGCCTGGCACGCTGCTCCGTCAGCGTAGGCAGATACGAGGATGCGCTGTCTTTTGTTTTGTGTTTGTCTTTTGTTGATTTTTCGTTATGTGCAATTTTCTGTGTCAAAACCAGGCAATAAAGCAAAAAGATACGAGGATGCGCTGCAGGATGCACTGGCGTCACGATGACCAAAGGGCACAGGCAGTCTGCGTCGTTGATGGCCAGCCGTTGCGTTGATCCAAGGCCCCAGGAAACGTGTGGCTGTAACGATATACAGGGTCACTTGGTCGTCCTGCTCGTTGGGTGCACTGCTGCCGGAATGAAGAGCGAAGCAGGGATTTCATGCTTATGTAGGCAGCCGGGCACGCTGTTCCGTCAGCGTAGGCAGAGACGAAGATGCGCAGTAGGATGCACTGCTGTCATGGTGACCAAAGGGCACAGGCAGTCTTCGTCGTTTATGGCCAGCCGTTGCGTTGATCCAAGGCCCCAGGAAACGTGTGGCTGTAACGATATACAGGGTCACTTGGTCGTCCTGCTCGTTGGGTGCACTGCTGCCAGACTGAAGAGCGAAGCAGGGATTTCAGGCTTGTGTAGGCAGCCTGGCACGCTGCTCCGTCAGCGTCGGCAGAGACGAGGATGCGCAGTAGGATGCAATGGCGTCACAAAGACCAAAGGGCACAGCCAGTGTGCGTCGTTGATGGCCAGCAGTTGCGTTGACCCAAGGCCCCAGGAAACGAGTGGCTGTAACGATATACAGGGTCACTTGGTCGTCCTGCTGGTTAGGTGCACTGCTGCCGGACTGAAGAGCGAAGCAGGGATTTCAGGCTTATGTAGGCAGCCTGGCACGCTGCTCCGTCAGCGTAGGCAGATACGAGGATGCGCTGCAGGATGCACTGTCGTCACGATGACCAAAGGGCACAGGCAGTCTGCGTCGTTGATGGCCAGCCGTTGCGTTGATCCAAGGCCCCAGGAAACGTGTGGCTGTAACGATATACAGGGTCACTTGGTCGTCCTGCTCGTTGGGTGCACTGCTGCCGGACTGAAGAGCGAAACAGGGATTTCAGGCTTATGTAGGCAGCCTGGCACGCTGCTCCTTCAGCGTCGGCAGAGACGAGGATGCGCAGTAGGATGCACTGGCGTCACGATGACCAAAGGGCACAGGCAGTCTACGTCGTTGATGGCCAGCCCTTGTGTTGATCCAAGGCCCCAGGAAACGTGTGGCTGTAACGATATACAGGGTCACTTGGTCGTCCTGCTCGTTGGGTGCACTGCTGCCAGACTGAAGAGCGAAGCAGGGATTTCAGGCTTATGTAGGCAGCCTGGCACGCTGCTCCTTCAGCGTCGGCAGAGACGAGGATGCGTAGTAGGATGCACTGGCGTCACAAAGACCAAAGGGCACAGGCAGTGTGCGTCGTTGATGGCCAGCAGTTGCGTTGACCCAAGGCCCCAGGAAACGAGTGGCTGTAACGATATACAGGGTGACTTGGTCATCCTGCTCGGTTGCACTGCTGCCGGACTGAAGAGCGAAGCAGGAATTACATGCTTATGTAGGCAGCCGGGCACGCTGTTCCGTCAGCGTAGGCAGAGACGAGGATGCGAAGTAGGATGCACTGGCGTCACGATGACCAAAGGGAATGGGCAGTCTGCGTCATTGATGGCCAGCCGTTGTGTTGATATAAGGCCCCAGGAAACGTGTGGCTGTAACGATACTCAGAGTCACTTGGTCGTCCTGCTCGTTGGGTGCACTGCTGCCGGACTGAAGAGCGAAGCAGGGATTCTAGACTTATGTAGGCAGCCGGGCACTCTGTTTCGTCAGCGTAGGCAGAGAGGAGGATGCGAAGTAGGATGCACTGGCGACACGATGACCAAAGGGAACGGGCAGTCTGCGTCCTTGATGGCCAGCCGTTGTGTTGATCCAAGGCCCCAGGAAACGTGTGGCTGTAACGATACTCAGGGTCACTTGGTCGCCCTGCTCGTTGGGTGCACTGCTGCCGGACTGAAGAGCGAAGCAGGGATTTCATGCTTATGTAGGCAGCCTGGCACGCTGCCCCGTCAGCGTAGGCAGAGACGAGGATGCGCAGTAGGATGCACTGGCGTCACGATGACCAAAAGGCACAGGCAGTCTGCATCGTTGATGGCCAGCCGTTGCGTTGATCCAAGGCCCCTGGAAACGTGTGGCTGTAACGATATACAGGGTCACTTGGTCGTCCTGCTGATTGGGTGCACTGCTGCCGGACTGAAGAGCGAAGCAGGGATTTCATGCTTATGTAGGCAGCCTGGCACGCTGCTCCGTCAGCGTAGGCAGATACGAGGATGCGCTGTAGGATGCACTGGCGTCACGATGACCAAAGGGCACAGGCAGTCTGCGTCGTTGATGGCCAGCCGTTGCGTTGATCCAAGGCCCCAGGAAACGTGTGGCTGTAACGATATACAGGGTCACTTGGTCGTCCTGCTCGTTGGGTGCACTGCTGCCGGAATGAAGAGCGAAGCAGGGATTCCAGACTTATGTAGGCAGCCGGGCACGCTGCTCCGTCAGCGTAGGCAGAGACGAGGATGCGCAGTAGGATGCACTGGCGTCACGATGACCAAAAGGCACAGGCAGTCTGCATCGTTGATGGCCAGCCGTTGCGTTGATCCAAAGCCCCTGAAACGTGTGGCTGTAACGATATACAGGATCACTTGGTCGTCCTGCTCGTTGGGTGCACTTCTGCTGGACTGAAAAGCAAAGCAGGGATTTCAGGCTTATGTAGGCAGCCTGGCACGCTGCTCCGCCAGCGTCGGCAGAGACGAGGATGCGCAGTAGGATGCACTGGCGTCACGATGACCAAAGGGCACAGGCAGTCTGCGTCGTTGATGGCCAGCCGTTGCGTTGATCCAAGGCCCCAGGAAACGTATGGCGGTCGCGATATACAGAGTCACTTGGTCGTCCTGCTCGTTGTGTGCACTGCTGCCGGACTGAAGAGCGAAACAGGGATTTCAGGCTTATGTAGGCAGCCTGGCACGCTGCTCCCTCAGCGTCGGCAGAGACGAGGATGCGCAGTAGGATGCACTGGCGTCACGATGACCAAAGGGCACAGTTAGTCTACGACGTTGATGGCCAGCCCTTGCGTTGATCCAAGGCCCCAGGAAACGTGTGGCTGTAACGATATACAGGGTCACTTGGTCGTCCTGCTGGTTGGGTGCACTGCTGCCGGACTGAAGAGCGAAGCAGGGATTTCAGGCTTATGTAGGCAGCCTGGCACGCTGCTCCGTCAGCGTAGGCAGATACGAGGATGCGCTATAGGATGCAGTGGCGTCACGATGACCAAAGGGCACAGGCAGTCTGCGTCGTTGATGGCCAGCCGTTGCATGTATCCAACGCCCCTGGAAACGTGTGGCTGTAACGATATACAGGATCACTTGGTCGTCCTGCTCGTTGGGTGCACTGCTGCCGGACTGAAGAGCCAAGCAGGGATTACAGACTTATGTAGGCAGCCGGGCACGCTGTTCCGTCAGCGTAGGCAGAGACGAAGATGCGCAGTAGGATGCACTGGCGTCATGGTGACCAAAGGGCACAGGCAGTCTTCGTCGTTTATGGCCAGCCGTTGCGTTGATCCAAGGCCCCAGGAAACGTGTGGCTGTAACGATATACAGGGTCACTTGGTCGTCCTGCTCGTTGGGTGCACTGCTGCCGGAATGAAGAGCGAAGCAGGGATTTCATGCTTATGTAGGCAGCCGGGCACGCTGTTCCGTCAGCGTAGGCAGAGACGAAGATGCGCAGTAGGATGCACTGCTGTCATGGTGACCAAAGGGCACAGGCAGTCTTCGTCGTTTATGGCCAGCCGTTGCGTTGATCCAAGGCCCCAGGAAACGTGTGGCTGTAACGATATACAGGGTCACTTGGTCGTCCTGCTCGTTGGGTGCACTGCTGCCAGACTGAAGAGCGAAGCAGGGATTTCAGGCTTGTGTAGGCAGCCTGGCACGCTGCTCCGTCAGCGTCGGCAGAGACGAGGATGCGCAGTAGGATGCAATGGCGTCACAAAGACCAAAGGGCACAGCCAGTGTGCGTCGTTGATGGCCAGCAGTTGCGTTGACCCAAGGCCCCAGGAAACGAGTGGCTGTAACGATATACAGGGTCACTTGGTCGTCCTGCTGGTTAGGTGCACTGCTGCCGGACTGAAGAGCGAAGCAGGGATTTCAGGCTTATGTAGGCAGCCTGGCACGCTGCTCCGTCAGCGTAGGCAGATACGAGGATGCGCTGCAGGATGCACTGTCGTCACGATGACCAAAGGGCACAGGCAGTCTGCGTCGTTGATGGCCAGCCGTTGCGTTGATCCAAGGCCCCAGGAAACGTGTGGCTGTAACGATATACAGGGTCACTTGGTCGTCCTGCTCGTTGGGTGCACTGCTGCCGGACTGAAGAGCGAAACAGGGATTTCAGGCTTATGTAGGCAGCCTGGCACGCTGCTCCTTCAGCGTCGGCAGAGACGAGGATGCGCAGTAGGATGCACTGGCGTCACGATGACCAAAGGGCACAGGCAGTCTACGTCGTTGATGGCCAGCCCTTGTGTTGATCCAAGGCCCCAGGAAACGTGTGGCTGTAACGATATACAGGGTCACTTGGTCGTCCTGCTCGTTGGGTGCACTGCTGCCAGACTGAAGAGCGAAGCAGGGATTTCAGGCTTATGTAGGCAGCCTGGCACGCTGCTCCTTCAGCGTCGGCAGAGACGAGGATGCGTAGTAGGATGCACTGGCGTCACAAAGACCAAAGGGCACAGGCAGTGTGCGTCGTTGATGGCCAGCAGTTGCGTTGACCCAAGGCCCCAGGAAACGAGTGGCTGTAACGATATACAGGGTGACTTGGTCATCCTGCTCGGTTGCACTGCTGCCGGACTGAAGAGCGAAGCAGGAATTACATGCTTATGTAGGCAGCCGGGCACGCTGTTCCGTCAGCGTAGGCAGAGACGAGGATGCGAAGTAGGATGCACTGGCGTCACGATGACCAAAGGGAATGGGCAGTCTGCGTCATTGATGGCCAGCCGTTGTGTTGATATAAGGCCCCAGGAAACGTGTGGCTGTAACGATACTCAGAGTCACTTGGTCGTCCTGCTCGTTGGGTGCACTGCTGCCGGACTGAAGAGCGAAGCAGGGATTCTAGACTTATGTAGGCAGCCGGGCACTCTGTTTCGTCAGCGTAGGCAGAGAGGAGGATGCGAAGTAGGATGCACTGGCGACACGATGACCAAAGGGAACGGGCAGTCTGCGTCCTTGATGGCCAGCCGTTGTGTTGATCCAAGGCCCCAGGAAACGTGTGGCTGTAACGATACTCAGGGTCACTTGGTCGCCCTGCTCGTTGGGTGCACTGCTGCCGGACTGAAGAGCGAAGCAGGGATTTCATGCTTATGTAGGCAGCCTGGCACGCTGCCCCGTCAGCGTAGGCAGAGACGAGGATGCGCAGTAGGATGCACTGGCGTCACGATGACCAAAAGGCACAGGCAGTCTGCATCGTTGATGGCCAGCCGTTGCGTTGATCCAAGGCCCCTGGAAACGTGTGGCTGTAACGATATACAGGGTCACTTGGTCGTCCTGCTGATTGGGTGCACTGCTGCCGGACTGAAGAGCGAAGCAGGGATTTCATGCTTATGTAGGCAGCCTGGCACGCTGCTCCGTCAGCGTAGGCAGATACGAGGATGCGCTGTAGGATGCACTGGCGTCACGATGACCAAAGGGCACAGGCAGTCTGCGTCGTTGATGGCCAGCCGTTGCGTTGATCCAAGGCCCCCAGGAAACGTGTGGCTGTAACGATATACAGGGTCACTTGGTCGTCCTGCTCGTTGGGTGCACTGCTGCCGGAATGAAGAGCGAAGCAGGGATTCCAGACTTATGTAGGCAGCCGGGCACGCTGCTCCGTCAGCGTAGGCAGAGACGAGGATGCGCAGTAGGATGCACTGGCGTCACGATGACCAAAAGGCACAGGCAGTCTGCATCGTTGATGGCCAGCCGTTGCGTTGATCCAAAGCCCCTGAAACGTGTGGCTGTAACGATATACAGGATCACTTGGTCGTCCTGCTCGTTGGGTGCACTTCTGCTGGACTGAAAAGCAAAGCAGGGATTTCAGGCTTATGTAGGCAGCCTGGCACGCTGCTCCGCCAGCGTCGGCAGAGACGAGGATGCGCAGTAGGATGCACTGGCGTCACGATGACCAAAGGGCACAGGCAGTCTGCGTCGTTGATGGCCAGCCGTTGCGTTGATCCAAGGCCCCAGGAAACGTATGGCGGTCGCGATATACAGTCACTTGGTCGTCCTGCTCGTTGTGTGCACTGCTGCCGGACTGAAGAGCGAAACAGGGATTTCAGGCTTATGTAGGCAGCCTGGCACGCTGCTCCCTCAGCGTCGGCAGAGACGAGGATGCGCAGTAGGATGCACTGGCGTCACGATGACCAAAGGGCACAGTTAGTCTACGACGTTGATGGCCAGCCCTTGCGTTGATCCAAGGCCCCAGGAAACGTGTGGCTGTAACGATATACAGGGTCACTTGGTCGTCCTGCTGGTTGGGTGCACTGCTGCCGGACTGAAGAGCGAAGCAGGGATTTCAGGCTTATGTAGGCAGCCTGGCACGCTGCTCCGTCAGCGTAGGCAGATACGAGGATGCGCTATAGGATGCAGTGGCGTCACGATGACCAAAGGGCACAGGCAGTCTGCGTCGTTGATGGCCAGCCGTTGCGTGTATCCAACGCCCCTGGAAACGTGTGGCTGTAACGATATACAGGATCACTTGGTCGTCCTGCTCGTTGGGTGCACTGCTGCCGGACTGAAGAGCCAAGCAGGGATTACAGACTTATGTAGGCAGCCGGGCACGCTGTTCCGTCAGCGTAGGCAGAGACGAAGATGCGCAGTAGGATGCACTGGCGTCATGGTGACCAAAGGGCACAGGCAGTCTTCGTCGTTTATGGCCAGCCGTTGCGTTGATCCAAGGCCCCAGGAAACGTGTGGCTGTAACGATATACAGGGTCACTTGGTCGTCCTGCTCGTTGGGTGCACTGCTGCCGGAATGAAGAGCGAAGCAGGGATTTCATGCTTATGTAGGCAGCCGGGCACGCTGTTCCGTCAGCGTAGGCAGAGACGAAGATGCGCAGTAGGATGCACTGCTGTCATGGTGACCAAAGGGCACAGGCAGTCTTCGTCGTTTATGGCCAGCCGTTGCGTTGACCCAAGGCCCCAGGAAACGTGTGGCTGTAACGATATACAGGGTCACTTGGTCGTCCTGCTCGTTGGGTGCACTGCTGCCAGACTGAAGAGCGAAGCAGGGATTTCAGGCTTGTGTAGGCAGCCTGGCACGCTGCTCCGTCAGCGTCGGCAGAGACGAGGATGCGCAGTAGGATGCAATGGCGTCACAAAGACCAAAGGGCACAGCCAGTGTGCGTCGTTGATGGCCAGCAGTTGCGTTGACCCAAGGCCCCAGGAAACGAGTGGCTGTAACGATATACAGGGTCACTTGGTCGTCCTGCTGGTTAGGTGCACTGCTGCCGGACTGAAGAGCGAAGCAGGGATTTCAGGCTTATGTAGGCAGCCTGGCACGCTGCTCCGTCAGCGTAGGCAGATACGAGGATGCGCTGCAGGATGCACTGTCGTCACGATGACCAAAGGGCACAGGCAGTCTGCGTCGTTGATGGCCAGCCGTTGCGTTGATCCAAGGCCCCAGGAAACGTGTGGCTGTAACGATATACAGGGTCACTTGGTCGTCCTGCTCGTTGGGTGCACTGCTGCCGGACTGAAGAGCGAAACAGGGATTTCAGGCTTATGTAGGCAGCCTGGCACGCTGCTCCTTCAGCGTCGGCAGAGACGAGGATGCGCAGTAGGATGCACTGGCGTCACGATGACCAAAGGGCACAGGCAGTCTACGTCGTTGATGGCCAGCCCTTGTGTTGATCCAAGGCCCCAGGAAACGTGTGGCTGTAACGATATACAGGGTCACTTGGTCGTCCTGCTCGTTGGGTGCACTGCTGCCAGACTGAAGAGCGAAGCAGGGATTTCAGGCTTATGTAGGCAGCCTGGCACGCTGCTCCTTCAGCGTCGGCAGAGACGAGGATGCGCAGTAGGATGCACTGGCGTCACGATGACCAAAGGGCACAGGCAGTCTACGTCGTTGATGGCCAGCCCTTGTGTTGATCCAAGGCCCCAGGAAACGTGTGGCTGTAACGATATACAGGGTCACTTGGTCGTCCTGCTCGTTGGGTGCACTGCTGCCAGACTGAAGAGCGAAGCAGGGATTTCAGGCTTATGTAGGCAGCCTGGCACGCTGCTCCTTCAGCGTCGGCAGAGACGAGGATGCGTAGTAGGATGCACTGGCGTCACAAAGACCAAAGGGCACAGGCAGTGTGCGTCGTTGATGGCCAGCAGTTGCGTTGACCCAAGGCCCCAGGAAACGAGTGGCTGTAACGATATACAGGGTGACTTGGTCATCCTGCTCGGTTGCACTGCTGCCGGACTGAAGAGCGAAGCAGGAATTACATGCTTATGTAGGCAGCCGGGCACGCTGTTCCGTCAGCGTAGGCAGAGACGAGGATGCGAAGTAGGATGCACTGGCGTCACGATGACCAAAGGGAATGGGCAGTCTGCGTCATTGATGGCCAGCCGTTGTGTTGATATAAGGCCCCAGGAAACGTGTGGCTGTAACGATACTCAGAGTCACTTGGTCGTCCTGCTCGTTGGGTGCACTGCTGCCGGACTGAAGAGCGAAGCAGGGATTCTAGACTTATGTAGGCAGCCGGGCACTCTGTTTCGTCAGCGTAGGCAGAGAGGAGGATGCGAAGTAGGATGCACTGGCGACACGATGACCAAAGGGAACGGGCAGTCTGCGTCCTTGATGGCCAGCCGTTGTGTTGATCCAAGGCCCCAGGAAACGTGTGGCTGTAACGATACTCAGGGTCACTTGGTCGCCCTGCTCGTTGGGTGCACTGCTGCCGGACTGAAGAGCGAAGCAGGGATTTCATGCTTATGTAGGCAGCCTGGCACGCTGCCCCGTCAGCGTAGGCAGAGACGAGGATGCGCAGTAGGATGCACTGGCGTCACGATGACCAAAAGGCACAGGCAGTCTGCATCGTTGATGGCCAGCCGTTGCGTTGATCCAAGGCCCCTGGAAACGTGTGGCTGTAACGATATACAGGGTCACTTGGTCGTCCTGCTGGTTGGGTGCACTGCTGCCGGACTGAAGAGCGAAGCAGGGATTTCATGCTTATGTAGGCAGCCTGGCACGCTGCTCCGTCAGCGTAGGCAGATACGAGGATGCGCTGTAGGATGCACTGGCGTCACGATGACCAAAGGGCACAGGCAGTCTGCGTCGTTGATGGCCAGCCGTTGCGTTGATCCAAGGCCCCAGGAAACGTGTGGCTGTAACGATATACAGGGTCACTTGGTCGTCCTGCTCGTTGGATGCACTGCTGCCGGAATGAAGAGCGAAGCAGGGATTCCAGACTTATGTAGGCAGCCGGGCACGCTGCTCCGTCAGCGTAGGCAGAGACGAGGATGCGCAGTAGGATGCACTGGCGTCACGATGACCAAAAGGCACAGGCAGTCTGCATCGTTGATGGCCAGCCGTTGCGTTGATCCAAAGCCCCTGAAACGTGTGGCTGTAACGATATACAGGATCACTTGGTCGTCCTGCTCGTTGGGTGCACTTCTGCTGGACTGAAAAGCAAAGCAGGGATTTCAGGCTTATGTAGGCAGCCTGGCACGCTGCTCCGCCAGCGTCGGCAGAGACGAGGATGCGCAGTAGGATGCACTGGCGTCACGATGACCAAAGGGCACAGGCAGTCTGCGTCGTTGATGGCCAGCCGTTGCGTTGATCCAAGGCCCCAGGAAACGTATGGCGGTCGCGATATACAGAGTCACTTGGTCGTCCTGCTCGTTGTGTGCACTGCTGCCGGACTGAAGAGCGAAACAGGGATTTCAGGCTTATGTAGGCAGCCTGGCACGCTGCTCCCTCAGCGTCGGCAGAGACGAGGATGCGCAGTAGGATGCACTGGCGTCACGATGACCAAAGGGCACAGTTAGTCTACGACGTTGATGGCCAGCCCTTGCGTTGATCCAAGGCCCCAGGAAACGTGTGGCTGTAACGATATACAGGGTCACTTGGTCGTCCTGCTGGTTGGGTGCACTGCTGCCGGACTGAAGAGCGAAGCAGGGATTTCAGGCTTATGTAGGCAGCCTGGCACGCTGCTCCGTCAGCGTCGGCAGAGACGAGGATGCGCAGTAGGATGCACTGGCGTCACGATGACCAAAGGGCACAGGCAGTCTGCGTCGTTGATGGCCAGCCGTTGCGTTGATCCAAGGCCCCAGGAAACGTATGGCGGTCGCGATATACAAAGTCACTTGGTCGTCCTGCTCGTTGTGTGCACTGCTGCCGGACTGAAGAGCGAAACAGGGATTTCAGGCTTATGTAGGCAGCCTGGCACGCTGCTCCCTCAGCGTCGGCAGAGACGAGGATGCGCAGTAGGATGCACTGGCGTCACGATGACCAAAGGGCACAGTTAGTCTACGACGTTGATGGCCAGCCCTTGCGTTGATCCAAGGCCCCAGGAAACGTGTGGCTGTAACGATATACAGGGTCACTTGGTCGTCCTGCTGGTTGGGTGCACTGCTGCCGGACTGAAGAGCGAAGCAGGGATTTCAGGCTTATGTAGGCAGCCTGGCACGCTGCTCCGTCAGCGTAGGCAGATACGAGGATGCGCTATAGGTTGCAGTGGCGTCACGATGACCAAAGGGCACAGGCAGTCTGCGTCGTTGATGGCCAGCCGTTGCGTGTATCCAACGCCCCTGGAAACGTGTGGCTGTAACGATATACAGGATCACTTGGTCGTCCTGCTCGTTGGGTGCACTGCTGCCGGACTGAAGAGCCAAGCAGGCATTACAGACTTATGTAGGCAGCCGGGCACGCTGTTCCGTCAGCGTAGGCAGAGACGAAGATGCGCAGTAGGATGCACTGGCGTCATGGTGACCAAAGGGCACAGGCAGTCTTCGTCGTTTATGGCCAGCCGTTGCATTGATCCAAGGCCCCAGGAAACGTGTGGTTGTAACGATATACAGGGTCACTTGGTCGTCCTGCTCGTTGGGTGCACTGCTGCCAGACTGAAGAGCGAAGCAGGGATTTCAGGCTTGTGTAGGCAGCCTGGCACGCTGCTCCGTCAGCGTCGGCAGAGACGAGGATGCGCAGTAGGATGCACTGGCGTCACAAAGACCAAAGGGCACATGCAGTTTGCGTCGTTGATGGCCAGCCATTGCGTTGATCCAAGGCCCCTGGAAACGTGTGGCTGTAACGATATACAGGATCACTTGGTCGTCCTGCTCGTTGGGTGCACTGCTGCCGGACTGAAGAGTCAAGCAGGGATTACAGACTTATGTAGGCAGCCGGGCACGCTGTTCCGTCAGCGTAGGCAGAGACGAAAATGCGCAGTAGGATGCACTGGCGTCATGGTGACCAAAGGGCACAGGCAGTCTTCGTCCTTTATGGCCAGCCGTTGCGTTGATCCAAGGCCCCAGGAAACGTGTGGCTGTAACGATATACAGGGTCACTTGGTCGTCCTGCTCGTTGGGTGCACTGCAGCCAGACTGAAGAGCGAAGCAGGGATTTCAGACTTGTGTAGGCAGCCTGGCACGCTGCTCCGTCAGCGTCGGCAGAGACGAGGATGCGCTGCAGGATGCACTGGCGTCACGATGACCAAAGGGCACAGGCAGTCTGCGTCGTTGATGGCCAGCCGTTGCGTTGATACAAGGCCCCAGGAAACGTGTGGCTGTAACGATATACAGGGTCACTTGGTCGTCCTGCTCGTTGGGTGCACTGCTGCCGGACTGAAGAGCGAAACAGGGATTTCAGGCTTATGTAGGCAGCCTGGCACGTTGCTCCTTCAGCGTCGGCAGAGACGAGGATGCGCAGTAGGATGCACTGGCGTCACGATCACCAAAGGGCACAGGCAGTCTGCGTCGTTGATGGCCAGCCGTTGTGTTGATCCAAGGCCCCAGGAAACGTGTGGCTGTAACGATACTCAGGGTCACTTGGTCGCCCTACTCGTTGGCTGCACTGCTGCCGGACTGAAGAGCGAAGCAGGGATTTCATGCTTATGTAGCCAGCCTGGCACGCTGCTCCGTCAGCGTAGGCAGAGACGAGGATGCGCAGTAGGATGCAGTGGCGTCACGATGACCAAAACGCACAGGCAGTCTGCATCGTTGATGGCCAGCCGTTGCGTTGATCCAAGGCCCCTGGAAACGTGTGGCTGTAACGATATACAGGATCACTTGGTCGTCCTGCTCGTTGGGTGCACTTCTGCTGGACTGAAAAGCGAAGCAGGGATTTCAGACTTATGTAGGCAGCCTGGCACGCTGCTCCGCCAGCGTCGGCAGAGACGAGGATGCGCAGTAGGATGCACTGGCGTCACGATGACCAAAGGGCACAGGCAGTCTGCGTCGTTGATGGCCAGCCGTTGCGTTGATCCAAGGCCCCAGGAAACGTGTGGCTGTAACGATATACAGGGTCACTTGGTCGTCCTGCTCGTTGGGTGCACTGCTGCCCTACTGAAGAGCGAAACAGGGATTTCAGGCTTATGTAGGCAGCCTGGCACGCTGCTCCTTCAGCGTCGGCAGAGACGAGGATGCGTAGTAGGATGCACTGGCGTCACAAATACCAAAGGGCACAGGCAGTCTGCGTCGTTGATGGCCAGCCGTTGCGTTGATCCAAGGCCCCAGGAAACGTGTGGCTGTAACGATATACAGGGTCACTTGGTCGTCCTGCTCGTTGGGTGCACTGTTGCCGGAATGAAGAGCGAAGCAGGGATTCCAGACTTATGTAGGCAGCCGGGCACGCTGTTCCGTCAGCGTAGGCAGAGACGAGGATGCGAAGTAGGATGCACTGGCGACACGATGACCAAAAGGCACAGGCAGTCTGCATCGTTGATGGCCAGCCGTTGCGTTGATCCAAAGCCCCTGGAAACGTGTGGCTGTAACGATATACAGGATCACTTGGTCGTCCTGCTCGTTGGGTGCACTTCTGCTGGACTGAAAAGCAAAGCAGGGATTTCAGGCTTATGTAGGCAGCCTGGCATGCTGCTCCGCCAGCGTCGGCAGAGACGAGGATTCGCAGTAGGATGCACTGGCGTCACGATGACCAAAGGGCACAGGCAGTCTGCGTCGTTGATGGCCAGCCGTTGCGTTGATCCAAGGCCCCAGGAAACGTGTGGCTGTAACGATATACAGGGTCACTTGGTCGTCCTGCTCGTTGGGTGCACTGCTGCCGGACTGAAGAGCGAAACAGGGATTTCAGGCTTATGTAGGCAGCCTGGCACGCTGCTCCTTCAGCGTCGGCAGAGACGAGGATGCGTAGTAGGATGCACTGGCGTCACAAATACCAAAGGGCACAGGCAGTCTGCGTCGTTGATGGCCAGCCGTTGCGTTGATCCAAGGCCCCAGGAAACGTGTGGCTGTAACGATATACAGGGTCACTTGGTCGTCCTGCTCGTTGGGTGCACTGTTGCCGGAATGAAGAGCGAAGCAGGGATTTCAGGCTTATGTAGGCAGCCTGGCACGCTGCTCCTTCAGCGTCGGCAGAGACGAGGATGCGTAGTAGGATGCACTGGCGTCACAAATACCAAAGGGCACAGGCAGTCTGCGTCGTTGATGGCCAGCCGTTGCGTTGATCCAAGGCCCCAGGAAACGTGTGGCTGTAACGATATACAGGGTCACTTGGTCGTCCTGCTCGTTGGGTGCACTGTTGCCGGAATGAAGAGCGAAGCAGGGATTCCAGACTTATGTAGGCAGCCGGGCACGCTGTTCCGTCAGCGTAGGCAGAGACGAGGATGCGAAGTAGGATGCACTGGCGACACGATGACCAAAAGGCACAGGCAGTCTGCATCGTTGATGGCCAGCCGTTGCGTTGATCCAAAGCCCCTGGAAACGTGTGGCTGTAACGATATACAGGATCACTTGGTCGTCCTGCTCGTTGGGTGCACTTCTGCTGGACTGAAAAGCAAAGCAGGGATTTCAGGCTTATGTAGGCAGCCTGGCATGCTGCTCCGCCAGCGTCGGCAGAGACGAGGATTCGCAGTAGGATGCACTGGCGTCACGATGACCAAAGGGCACAGGCAGTCTGCGTCGTTGATGGCCAGCCGTTGCGTGTATCCAACGCCCCTGGAAACGTGTGGCTGTAACGATATACAGGATCACTTGGTCGTCCTGCTCGTTGGGTGCACTGCTGCCGGACTGAAGAGCCAAGCAGGCATTACAGACTTATGTAGGCAGCCGGGCACGCTGTTCCGTCAGCGTAGGCAGAGACGAAGATGCGCAGTAGGATGCACTGGCGTCATGGTGACCAAAGGGCACAGGCAGTCTTCGTCGTTTATGGCCAGCCGTTGCATTGATCCAAGGCCCCAGGAAACGTGTGGTTGTAACGATATACAGGGTCACTTGGTCGTCCTGCTCGTTGGGTGCACTGCTGCCAGACTGAAGAGCGAAGCAGGGATTTCAGGCTTGTGTAGGCAGCCTGGCACGCTGCTCCGTCAGCGTCGGCAGAGACGAGGATGCGCAGTAGGATGCACTGGCGTCACAAAGACCAAAGGGCACATGCAGTTTGCGTCGTTGATGGCCAGCCATTGCGTTGATCCAAGGCCCCTGGAAACGTGTGGCTGTAACGATATACAGGATCACTTGGTCGTCCTGCTCGTTGGGTGCACTGCTGCCGGACTGAAGAGTCAAGCAGGGATTACAGACTTATGTAGGCAGCCGGGCACGCTGTTCCGTCAGCGTAGGCAGAGACGAAAATGCGCAGTAGGATGCACTGGCGTCATGGTGACCAAAGGGCACAGGCAGTCTTCGTCCTTTATGGCCAGCCGTTGCGTTGATCCAAGGCCCCAGGAAACGTGTGGCTGTAACGATATACAGGGTCACTTGGTCGTCCTGCTCGTTGGGTGCACTGCAGCCAGACTGAAGAGCGAAGCAGGGATTTCAGACTTGTGTAGGCAGCCTGGCACGCTGCTCCGTCAGCGTCGGCAGAGACGAGGATGCGCTGCAGGATGCACTGGCGTCACGATGACCAAAGGGCACAGGCAGTCTGCGTCGTTGATGGCCAGCCGTTGCGTTGATACAAGGCCCCAGGAAACGTGTGGCTGTAACGATATACAGGGTCACTTGGTCGTCCTGCTCGTTGGGTGCACTGCTGCCGGACTGAAGAGCGAAACAGGGATTTCAGGCTTATGTAGGCAGCCTGGCACGTTGCTCCTTCAGCGTCGGCAGAGACGAGGATGCGCAGTAGGATGCACTGGCGTCACGATCACCAAAGGGCACAGGCAGTCTGCGTCGTTGATGGCCAGCCGTTGTGTTGATCCAAGGCCCCAGGAAACGTGTGGCTGTAACGATACTCAGGGTCACTTGGTCGCCCTACTCGTTGGCTGCACTGCTGCCGGACTGAAGAGCGAAGCAGGGATTTCATGCTTATGTAGCCAGCCTGGCACGCTGCTCCGTCAGCGTAGGCAGAGACGAGGATGCGCAGTAGGATGCAGTGGCGTCACGATGACCAAAACGCACAGGCAGTCTGCATCGTTGATGGCCAGCCGTTGCGTTGATCCAAGGCCCCTGGAAACGTGTGGCTGTAACGATATACAGGATCACTTGGTCGTCCTGCTCGTTGGGTGCACTTCTGCTGGACTGAAAAGCGAAGCAGGGATTTCAGACTTATGTAGGCAGCCTGGCACGCTGCTCCGCCAGCGTCGGCAGAGACGAGGATGCGCAGTAGGATGCACTGGCGTCACGATGACCAAAGGGCACAGGCAGTCTGCGTCGTTGATGGCCAGCCGTTGCGTTGATCCAAGGCCCCAGGAAACGTGTGGCTGTAACGATATACAGGGTCACTTGGTCGTCCTGCTCGTTGGGTGCACTGCTGCCGGACTGAAGAGCGAAACAGGGATTTCAGGCTTATGTAGGCAGCCTGGCACGCTGCTCCTTCAGCGTCGGCAGAGACGAGGATGCGTAGTAGGATGCACTGGCGTCACAAATACCAAAGGGCACAGGCAGTCTGCGTCGTTGATGGCCAGCCGTTGCGTTGATCCAAGGCCCCAGGAAACGTGTGGCTGTAACGATATACAGGGTCACTTGGTCGTCCTGCTCGTTGGGTGCACTGTTGCCGGAATGAAGAGCGAAGCAGGGATTCCAGACTTATGTAGGCAGCCGGGCACGCTGTTCCGTCAGCGTAGGCAGAGACGAGGATGCGAAGTAGGATGCACTGGCGACACGATGACCAAAAGGCACAGGCAGTCTGCATCGTTGATGGCCAGCCGTTGCGTTGATCCAAAGCCCCTGGAAACGTGTGGCTGTAACGATATACAGGATCACTTGGTCGTCCTGCTCGTTGGGTGCACTTCTGCTGGACTGAAAAGCAAAGCAGGGATTTCAGGCTTATGTAGGCAGCCTGGCATGCTGCTCCGCCAGCGTCGGCAGAGACGAGGATTCGCAGTAGGATGCACTGGCGTCACGATGACCAAAGGGCACAGGCAGTCTGCGTCGTTGATGGCCAGCCGTTGCGTTGATCCAAGGCCCCAGGAAACGTGTGGCTGTAACGATATACAGGGTCACTTGGTCGTCCTGCTCGTTGGGTGCACTGCTGCCGGACTGAAGAGCGAAACAGGGATTTCAGGCTTATGTAGGCAGCCTGGCACGCTGCTCCTTCAGCGTCGGCAGAGACGAGGATGCGTAGTAGGATGCACTGGCGTCACAAATACCAAAGGGCACAGGCAGTCTGCGTCGTTGATGGCCAGCCGTTGCGTTGATCCAAGGCCCCAGGAAACGTGTGGCTGTAACGATATACAGGGTCACTTGGTCGTCCTGCTCGTTGGGTGCACTGCTGCCGGAATGAAGAGCGAAGCAGGGATTCCAGACTTATGTAGGCAGCCGGGCACGCTGTTCCATCAGCGTAGGCAGAGCCGAGGATGCGAAGTAGGATGCACTGGCGACACGATGACCAAAGGGAACTTTCAGTCTGCGTCATTGATGGCCAGCCGTTGTGTTGATCCAAGGCCCCAGGAAACGTGTGGATGTAACGATACTCAGGGTCACTTGGTCGCCCTGCTCGTTGGGTGCACTGCTGCCGGACTGAAGAGCGAAGCAGGGCTTTCATCCTTATGTAGGAAGCCTGGCACGCTGCTCCGTCAGCGTAGGCAGAGCCGAGGATGCGCAGTAGGATGCACTGGCGTCACGATGACCAAAAGGCACAGGCAGTCTGCATCGTTGATGGCCAGCCGTTGCGTTGATCCAAAGCCCCTGGAAACGTGTGGCTGTAACGATATACAGGCTCACTTGGTCGTCCTGCTCGTTGGGTGCACTTCTGCTGGACTGAAAAGCAAAGCAGGGATTTCAGGCTTATGTAGGCAGCCTGGCACGCTGCTCCGCCAGCGTCGGCAGAGACGAGGATTCGCTGTAGGATGCACTGGCGTCACGATGACCAAAGGGCACAGGCAGTCTGCGTCGTTGATGGCCAGCCGTTGCGTTGATCCAAGGCCCCAGGAAACGTATGGCTGTAACGATATACAGAGTCACTTGGTCGTCCTGCTCGTTGTGTGCACTGCTGCCAGACTGAAGAGCGAAACAGGGATTTCAGGCTTATGTAGGCAGCCTGGCACGCTGCTCCCTCAGCGTCGGCAGAGACGAGGATGCGCAGTAGGATGCACTGGCGTCACGATGACCAAAGGGCACAGTTAGTCTACGACGTTGATGGCCAGCCCTTGCGTTGATCCAAGGCCCCAGGAAACGTGTGGCTGTAACGATATACAGGGTCACTTGGTCGTCCTGCTGGTTGGGTGCACTGCTGCCGAACTGAAGAGCGAAGCAGGGATTTCAGGCTTATGTAGGCAGCCTGGCACGCTGCTCCGTCAGCGTAGGCAGATACGAGGATGCGCAGTAGGATGCACTGGCGTCACGATGACCAAAGGGCACAGGCAGTCTGCGTCGTTGATGGCCAGCCGTTTCGTTGATCCAAGGCCCCAGGAAACGTGTGGCTTTAACGATATACAGGGTCACTTGGTCGTCCTGCTCGTTGGGTGCACTGCTGCCGGAATGAAGAGCGAAGCAGGGATTCCAGACTTATGTAGGCAGCCGGGCACGCTGTTCCGTCAGCGTAGGCAGAGACGAGGATGCGAAGTAGGATGCACTGGCGACACGATGTCCAAAGGGAACGGGCAGTCTGCGTCATTGATGGCCAGCCGTTGTGTTGATTCAAGGCCCCAGGAAACGTGTGGCTGTAACGATACTCAGGGTCCCTTGGTCGCCCTGCTCTTTGGCTGCACTGCTGCCGGACTGAAGAGCGAAGCAGGGATTTCATGCTTATGTAGGCAGCCTGGCACGCTGCTCCGTCAGCGTAGGCAGAGACGAGGATGCGCAGTAGGATGCAGTGGCGTCACGATGACCAAAAGGCACAGGCAGTCTGCATCGTTGATGGCCAGCCGTTGCGTTGATCCAAGGCCCCTGGAAACGTGTGGCTGTAACGATATACAGGATCACTTGGTCGTCCTGCTCGTTGGGTGCACTGCTGCCGGACTGAAGAGTCAAGGAGGGATTACAGACTTATGTAGGCAGCCGGGCACGCTGTTCCGTCAGCGTAGGCAGAGACGAGGATGCGAAGTAGGATGCACTGGCGACACGATGACCAAAGGGAACGGTCAGTCTGCGTCATTGATGGCCAGCCGTTGTGTTGATCCAAGGCCCCAGGAAACGTGTGGATGTAACGATACTCAGGGTCACTTGGTCGCCCTGCTCGTTGGGTGCACTGCTGCCGGACTGAAGAGCGAAGCAGGTCTTTCATCCTTATGTAGGCAGCCTGGCACGCTGCTCCGTCAGCGTAGGCAGAGCCGAGGATGCGCAGTAGGATGCACTGGCGTCACGATGACCAAAAGGCACAGGCAGTCTGCATCGTTGATGGCCAGCCGTTGCGTTGATTCAAAGCCCCTTGAAACGTGTGGCTGTAACGATATACAGGATCACTTGGTCGTCCTGCTCGTTGGGTGCACTTCTGCTGGACTGAAAAGCAAAGCAGGGATTTCAGGCTTATGTAGGCAGCCTGGCACGCTGCTCCGCCAGCGTCGGCAGAGACGAGAATTCGCAGTAGGATGCACTGGCGTCACGATGACCAAAGGGCACAGGCAGTCTGCGTCGTTGATGGCCAGCCGTTGCGTTGATCCAAGGCCCCAGGAAACGTATGGCTGTAACGATATACAGAGTCACTTGGTCGTCCTGCTCGTTGTGTGCACTGCTGCCGGACTGAAGAGCGAAACAGGGATTTCAGGCTTATGTAGGCAGCCTGGCACGCTGCTCCCTCAGCGTCGGCAGAGACGAGGATGCGCAGTAGGATGCACTGGCGTCACGATGACCAAAGGGCACAGTTAGTCTACGACGTTGATGGCCAGCCCTTGCGTTGATCCAAGGCCCCAGGAAACGTGTGGCTGTAACGATATACAGGGTCACTTGGTCGTCCTGCTGGTTGGGTGCACTGCTGCCGAACTGAAGAGCGAAGCAGGGATTTCAGGCTTATGTAGGCAGCCTGGCACGCTGCTCCGTCAGCGTAGGCAGATACGAGGATACGCAGTAGGATGCACTGGCGTCACGATGACCAAAGGGCACAGGCAGTCTGCGTCGTTGATGGCCAGCCGTTTCGTTGATCCAAGGCCCCAGGAAACGTGTGGCTTTAACGATATACAGGGTCACTTGGTCGTCCTGCTCGTTGGGTGCACTGCTGCCGGAATGAAGAGCGAAGCAGGGATTCCAGACTTATGTAGGCAGCCGGGCACGCTGTTCCGTCAGCGTAGGCAGAGACGAGGATGCGAAGTAGGATGCACTGGCGACACGATGTCCAAAGGGAACGGGCAGTCTGCGTCATTGATGGCCAGCCGTTGTGTTGATTCAAGGCCCCAGGAAACGTGTGGCTGTAACGATACTCAGGGTCACTTGGTCGCCCTGCTCTTTGGCTGCACTGCTGCCGGACTGAAGAGCGAAGCAGGGATTTCATGCTTATGTAGGCAGCCTGGCACGCTGCTCCGTCAGCGTAGGCAGAGACGAGGATGCGCAGTAGGATGCAGTGGCGTCACGATGACCAAAAGGCACAGGCAGTCTGCATCGTTGATGGCCAGCCGTTGCGTTGATCCAAGGCCCCTGGAAACGTGTGGCTGTAACGATATACAGGATCACTTGGTCGTCCTGCTCGTTGGGTGCACTGCTGCCGGACTGAAGAGTCAAGGAGGGATTACAGACTTATGTAGGCAGCCGGGCACGCTGTTCCGTCAGCGTAGGCAGAGACGAAGATGCGCAGTAGGATGCACTGGCGTCATGGTGACCAAAGGGCACAGGCAGTCTTCGTCGTTTATGGCCAGCCGTTGCGTTGATCCAAGGCCCCAGGAAACGTGTGGCTGTAACGATATACAGGGTCACTTGGTCGTCCTGCTCGTTGGGTGCACTGCTGCCGGACTGAAGAGCGAAACAGGGATTTCAGGCTTATGTAGGCAGCCTGGCACGCTGCTCCTTCAGCGTCGACAGAGACGAGGATGCGCAGTAGGATGCACTGGCGTCACGATGACCAAAGGGCACAGGCAGTCTGCGTCGTTGATGGCCAGCCATTGCGTTGATCCAAGGCCCCAGGAAACGTGTGGCTGTAACGATATACAGGGTCACTTGGTCGTCCTGCTTGTTGTGTGCACTGCTGCCGGACTGAAGAGCGAAACAGGGATTTCAGGCTCATGTAGGCAGCCTGGCACGCTGCTCCCTCAGCGTCGGCAGAGACGAGGATGCGCAGTAGGATGCACTGGCGTCACGATGACCAAAGGGCACAGTTAGTCTACGACGTTGATGGCCAGCCCTTGCGTTGATCCAAGGCCCCAGGAAACGTGTGGCTGTAACGATATACAGGGTCACTTGGTCGTCCTGCTGGTTGGGTGCACTGCTGCCGAACTGAAGAGCGAAGCAGGGATTTCAGGCTTATGTAGGCAGCCTGGCACGCTGCTCCGTCAGCGTAGGCAGATACGAGGATACGCAGTAGGATGCACTGGCGTCACGATGACCAAAGGGCACAGGCAGTCTGCGTCGTTGATGGCCAGCCGTTTCGTTGATCCAACGCCCCAGGAAACGTGTGGCTTTAACGATATACAGGGTCACTTGGTCGTCCTGCTCGTTGGGTGCACTGCTGCCGGAATGAAGAGCGAAGCAGGGATTCCAGACTTATGTAGGCAGCCGGGCACGCTGCTCCTTCAGCGTCGGCAGAGACGAGGATGCGCAGTAGGATGCACTGGCGTCACGATGACCAAAGGGCACAGGCAGTCTACGTCGTTGATGGCCAGCCCTTGTGTTGATCCAAGGCCCCAGGAAACGTGTGGCTGTAACGATATACAGGGTCACTTGGTCGTCCTGCTCGTTGGGTGCACTGCTGCCAGACTGAAGAGCGAAGCAGGGATTTCAGGCTTATGTAGGCAGCCTGGCACGCTGCTCCTTCAGCGTCGGCAGAGACGAGGATGCGAAGTAGGATGCACTGGCGACACGATGTCCAAAGGGAACGGGCAGTCTGCGTCGTTGATGGCCAGCCGTTGCGTTGATCCAAGGCCCCAGGAAACGTATGGCTGTAACGATATACAGAGTCACTTGGTCGTCCTGCTCGTTGTGTGCACTGCTGCCGGACTGAAGAGCGAAACAGGGATTTCAGGCTTATGTAGGCAGCCTGGCACGCTGCTCCCTCAGCGTCGGCAGAGACGAGGATGCGCAGTAGGATGCACTGGCGTCACGATGACCAAAGGGCACAGTTAGTCTACGACGTTGATGGCCAGCCCTTGCGTTGATCCAAGGCCCCAGGAAACGTGTGGCTGTAACGATATACAGGGTCACTTGGTCGTCCTGCTGGTTGGGTGCACTGCTGCCGAACTGAAGAGCGAAGCAGGGATTTCAGGCTTATGTAGGCAGCCTGGCACGCTGCTCCGTCAGCGTAGGCAGATACGAGGATGCGCAGTAGGATGCACTGGCGTCACGATGACCAAAGGGCACAGGCAGTCTGCGTCGTTGATGGCCAGCCGTTTCGTTGATCCAAGGCCCCAGGAAACGTGTGGCTTTAACGATATACAGGGTCACTTGGTCGTCCTGCTCGTTGGGTGCACTGCTGCCGGAATGAAGAGCGAAGCAGGGATTCCAGACTTATGTAGGCAGCCGGGCACGCTGTTCCGTCAGCGTAGGCAGAGACGAGGATGCGAAGTAGGATGCACTGGCGACACGATGTCCAAAGGGAACGGGCAGTCTGCGTCATTGATGGCCAGCCGTTGTGTTGATTCAAGGCCCCAGGAAACGTGTGGCTGTAACGATACTCAGGGTCACTTGGTCGCCCTGCTCTTTGGCTGCACTGCTGCCGGACTGAAGAGCGAAGCAGGGATTTCATGCTTATGTAGGCAGCCTGGCACGCTGCTCCGTCAGCGTAGGCAGAGACGAGGATGCGCAGTAGGATGCAGTGGCGTCACGATGACCAAAAGGCACAGGCAGTCTGCATCGTTGATGGCCAGCCGTTGCGTTGATCCAAGGCCCCTGGAAACGTGTGGCTGTAACGATATACAGGATCACTTGGTCGTCCTGCTCGTTGGGTGCACTGCTGCCGGACTGAAGAGTCAAGGAGGGATTACAGACTTATGTAGGCAGCCGGGCACGCTGTTCCGTCCGCGTAGGCAGAGACGAGGATGCGAAGTAGGATGCACTGGCGACACGATGACCAAAGGGAACGGTCAGTCTGCGTCATTGATGGCCAGCCGTTGTGTTGATCCAAGGCCCCAGGAAACGTGTGGATGTAACGATACTCAGGGTCACTTGGTCGCCCTGCTCGTTGGGTGCACTGCTGCCGGACTGAAGAGCGAAGCAGGTCTTTCATCCTTATGTAGGCAGCCTGGCACGCTGCTCCGTCAGCGTAGGCAGAGCCGAGGATGCGCAGTAGGATGCACTGGCGTCACGATGACCAAAAGGCACAGGCAGTCTGCATCGTTGATGGCCAGCCGTTGCGTTGATTCAAAGCCCCTTGAAACGTGTGGCTGTAACGATATACAGGATCACTTGGTCGTCCTGCTCGTTGGGTGCACTTCTGCTGGACTGAAAAGCAAAGCAGGGATTTCAGGCTTATGTAGGCAGCCTGGCACGCTGCTCCGCCAGCGTCGGCAGAAACGAGGATTCGCAGTAGGATGCACTGGCGTCACGATGACCAAAGGGCACAGGCAGTCTGCGTCGTTGATGGCCAGCCGTTGCGTTGATCCAAGGCCCCAGGAAACGTATGGCTGTAACGATATACAGAGTCACTTGGTCGTCCTGCTCGTTGTGTGCACTGCTGCCGGACTGAAGAGCGAAACAGGGATTTCAGGCTTATGTAGGCAGCCTGGCACGCTGCTCCCTCAGCGTCGGCAGAGACGAGGATGCGCAGTAGGATGCACTGGCGTCACGATGACCAAAGGGCACAGTTAGTCTACGACGTTGATGGCCAGCCCTTGCGTTGATCCAAGGCCCCAGGAAACGTGTGGCTGTAACGATATACAGGGTCACTTGGTCGTCCTGCTGGTTGGGTGCACTGCTGCCGAACTGAAGAGCGAAGCAGGGATTTCAGGCTTATGTAGGCAGCCTGGCACGCTGCTCCGTCAGCGTAGGCAGATACGAGGATACGCAGTAGGATGCACTGGCGTCACGATGACCAAAGGGCACAGGCAGTCTGCGTCGTTGATGGCCAGCCGTTTCGTTGATCCAAGGCCCCAGGAAACGTGTGGCTTTAACGATATACAGGGTCACTTGGTCGTCCTGCTCGTTGGGTGCACTGCTGCCGGAATGAAGAGCGAAGCAGGGATTCCAGACTTATGTAGGCAGCCGTTCACGCTGTTCCGTCAGCGTAGGCAGAGACGAGGATGCGAAGTAGGATGCACTGGCGACACGATGTCCAAAGGGAACGGGCAGTCTGCGTCATTGATGGCCAGCCGTTGTGTTGATTCAAGGCCCCAGGAAACGTGTGGCTGTAACGATACTCAGGGTCACTTGGTCGCCCTGCTCTTTGGCTGCACTGCTGCCGGACTGAAGAGCGAAGCAGGGATTTCATGCTTATGTAGGCAGCCTGGCACGCTGCTCCGTCAGCGTAGGCAGAGACGAGGATGCGCAGTAGGATGCAGTGGCGTCACGATGACCAAAAGGCACAGGCAGTCTGCATCGTTGATGGCCAGCCGTTGCGTTGATCCAAGGCCCCTGGAAACGTGTGGCTGTAACGATATACAGGATCACTTGGTCGTCCTGCTCGTTGGGTGCACTGCTGCCGGACTGAAGAGTCAAGGAGGGATTACAGACTTATGTAGGCAGCCGGGCACGCTGTTCCGTCAGCGTAGGCAGAGACGAAGATGCGCAGTAGGATGCACTGGCGTCATGGTGACCAAAGGGCACAGGCAGTCTTCGTCGTTTATGGCCAGCCGTTGCGTTGATCCAAGGCCCCAGGAAACGTGTGGCTGTAACGATATACAGGGTCACTTGGTCGTCCTGCTCGTTGGGTGCACTGCTGCCGGACTGAAGAGCGAAACAGGGATTTCAGGCTTATGTAGGCAGCCTGGCACGCTGCTCCTTCAGCGTCGACAGAGACGAGGATGCGCAGTAGGATGCACTGGCGTCACGATGACCAAAGGGCACAGGCAGTCTGCGTCGTTGATGGCCAGCCATTGCGTTGATCCAAGGCCCCAGGAAACGTGTGGCTGTAACGATATACAGGGTCACTTGGTCGTCCTGCTTGTTGTGTGCACTGCTGCCGGACTGAAGAGCGAAACAGGGATTTCAGGCTCATGTAGGCAGCCTGGCACGCTGCTCCCTCAGCGTCGGCAGAGACGAGGATGCGCAGTAGGATGCACTGGCGTCACGATGACCAAAGGGCACAGTTAGTCTACGACGTTGATGGCCAGCCCTTGCGTTGATCCAAGGCCCCAGAAAACGTGTGGCTGTAACGATATACAGGGTCACTTGGTCGTCCTGCTGGTTGGGTGCACTGCTGCCGAACTGAAGAGCGAAGCAGGGATTTCAGGCTTATGTAGGCAGCCTGGCACGCTGCTCCGTCAGCGTAGGCAGATACGAGGATACGCAGTAGGATGCACTGGCGTCACGATGACCAAAGGGCACAGGCAGTCTGCGTCGTTGATGGCCAGCCGTTTCGTTGATCCAACGCCCCAGGAAACGTGTGGCTTTAACGATATACAGGGTCACTTGGTCGTCCTGCTCGTTGGGTGCACTGCTGCCGGAATGAAGAGCGAAGCAGGGATTCCAGACTTATGTAGGCAGCCGGGCACGCTGCTCCTTCAGCGTCGGCAGAGACGAGGATGCGCAGTAGGATGCACTGGCGTCACGATGACCAAAGGGCACAGGCAGTCTACGTCGTTGATGGCCAGCCCTTGTGTTGATCCAAGGCCCCAGGAAACGTGTGGCTGTAACGATATACAGGGTCACTTGGTCGTCCTGCTCGTTGGGTGCACTGCTGCCAGACTGAAGAGCGAAGCAGGGATTTCAGGCTTATGTAGGCAGCCTGGCACGCTGCTCCTTCAGCGTCGGCAGAGACGAGGATGCGAAGTAGGATGCACTGGCGACACGATGTCCAAAGGGAACGGGCAGTCTGCGTCGTTGATGGCCAGCCGTTGCGTTGATCCAAGGCCCCAGGAAACGTATGGCTGTAACGATATACAGAGTCACTTGGTCGTCCTGCTCGTTGTGTGCACTGCTGCCGGACTGAAGAGCGAAACAGGGATTTCAGGCTTATGTAGGCAGCCTGGCACGCTGCTCCCTCAGCGTCGGCAGAGACGAGGATGCGCAGTAGGATGCACTGGCGTCACGATGACCAAAGGGCACAGTTAGTCTACGACGTTGATGGCCAGCCCTTGCGTTGATCCAAGGCCCCAGGAAACGTGTGGCTGTAACGATATACAGGGTCACTTGGTCGTCCTGCTGGTTGGGTGCACTGCTGCCGAACTGAAGAGCGAAGCAGGGATTTCAGGCTTATGTAGGCAGCCTGGCACGCTGCTCCGTCAGCGTAGGCAGATACGAGGATGCGCAGTAGGATGCACTGGCGTCACGATGACCAAAGGGCACAGGCAGTCTGCGTCGTTGATGGCCAGCCGTTTCGTTGATCCAAGGCCCCAGGAAACGTGTGGCTTTAACGATATACAGGGTCACTTGGTCGTCCTGCTCGTTGGGTGCACTGCTGCCGGAATGAAGAGCGAAGCAGGGATTCCAGACTTATGTAGGCAGCCGGGCACGCTGTTCCGTCAGCGTAGGCAGAGACGAGGATGCGAAGTAGGATGCACTGGCGACACGATGTCCAAAGGGAACGGGCAGTCTGCGTCATTGATGGCCAGCCGTTGTGTTGATTCAAGGCCCCAGGAAACGTGTGGCTGTAACGATACTCAGGGTCACTTGGTCGCCCTGCTCTTTGGCTGCACTGCTGCCGGACTGAAGAGCGAAGCAGGGATTTCATGCTTATGTAGGCAGCCTGGCACGCTGCTCCGTCAGCGTAGGCAGAGACGAGGATGCGCAGTAGGATGCAGTGGCGTCACGATGACCAAAAGGCACAGGCAGTCTGCATCGTTGATGGCCAGCCGTTGCGTTGATCCAAGGCCCCTGGAAACGTGTGGCTGTAACGATATACAGGATCACTTGGTCGTCCTGCTCGTTGGGTGCACTGCTGCCGGACTGAAGAGTCAAGGAGGGATTACAGACTTATGTAGGCAGCCGGGCACGCTGTTCCGTCCGCGTAGGCAGAGACGAGGATGCGAAGTAGGATGCACTGGCGACACGATGACCAAAGGGAACGGTCAGTCTGCGTCATTGATGGCCAGCCGTTGTGTTGATCCAAGGCCCCAGGAAACGTGTGGATGTAACGATACTCAGGGTCACTTGGTCGCCCTGCTCGTTGGGTGCACTGCTGCCGGACTGAAGAGCGAAGCAGGTCTTTCATCCTTATGTAGGCAGCCTGGCACGCTGCTCCGTCAGCGTAGGCAGAGCCGAGGATGCGCAGTAGGATGCACTGGCGTCACGATGACCAAAAGGCACAGGCAGTCTGCATCGTTGATGGCCAGCCGTTGCGTTGATTCAAAGCCCCTTGAAACGTGTGGCTGTAACGATATACAGGATCACTTGGTCGTCCTGCTCGTTGGGTGCACTTCTGCTGGACTGAAAAGCAAAGCAGGGATTTCAGGCTTATGTAGGCAGCCTGGCACGCTGCTCCGCCAGCGTCGGCAGAAACGAGGATTCGCAGTAGGATGCACTGGCGTCACGATGACCAAAGGGCACAGGCAGTCTGCGTCGTTGATGGCCAGCCGTTGCGTTGATCCAAGGCCCCAGGAAACGTATGGCTGTAACGATATACAGAGTCACTTGGTCGTCCTGCTCGTTGTGTGCACTGCTGCCGGACTGAAGAGCGAAACAGGGATTTCAGGCTTATGTAGGCAGCCTGGCACGCTGCTCCCTCAGCGTCGGCAGAGACGAGGATGCGCAGTAGGATGCACTGGCGTCACGATGACCAAAGGGCACAGTTAGTCTACGACGTTGATGGCCAGCCCTTGCGTTGATCCAAGGCCCCAGGAAACGTGTGGCTGTAACGATATACAGGGTCACTTGGTCGTCCTGCTGGTTGGGTGCACTGCTGCCGAACTGAAGAGCGAAGCAGGGATTTCAGGCTTATGTAGGCAGCCTGGCACGCTGCTCCGTCAGCGTAGGCAGATACGAGGATACGCAGTAGGATGCACTGGCGTCACGATGACCAAAGGGCACAGGCAGTCTGCGTCGTTGATGGCCAGCCGTTTCGTTGATCCAAGGCCCCAGGAAACGTGTGGCTTTAACGATATACAGGGTCACTTGGTCGTCCTGCTCGTTGGGTGCACTGCTGCCGGAATGAAGAGCGAAGCAGGGATTCCAGACTTATGTAGGCAGCCGGGCACGCTGTTCCGTCAGCGTAGGCAGAGACGAGGATGCGAAGTAGGATGCACTGGCGACACGATGTCCAAAGGGAACGGGCAGTCTGCGTCATTGATGGCCAGCCGTTGTGTTGATTCAAGGCCCCAGGAAACGTGTGGCTGTAACGATACTCAGGGTCACTTGGTCGCCCTGCTCTTTGGCTGCACTGCTGCCGGACTGAAGAGCGAAGCAGGGATTTCATGCTTATGTAGGCAGCCTGGCACGCTGCTCCGTCAGCGTAGGCAGAGACGAGGATGCGCAGTAGGATGCAGTGGCGTCACGATGACCAAAAGGCACAGGCAGTCTGCATCGTTGATGGCCAGCCGTTGCGTTGATCCAAGGCCCCTGGAAACGTGTGGCTGTAACGATATACAGGATCACTTGGTCGTCCTGCTCGTTGGGTGCACTGCTGCCGGACTGAAGAGTCAAGGAGGGATTACAGACTTATGTAGGCAGCCGGGCACGCTGTTCCGTCAGCGTAGGCAGAGACGAAGATGCGCAGTAGGATGCACTGGCGTCATGGTGACCAAAGGGCACAGGCAGTCTTCGTCGTTTATGGCCAGCCGTTGCGTTGATCCAAGGCCCCAGGAAACGTGTGGCTGTAACGATATACAGGGTCACTTGGTCGTCCTGCTCGTTGGGTGCACTGCTGCCGGACTGAAGAGCGAAACAGGGATTTCAGGCTTATGTAGGCAGCCTGGCACGCTGCTCCTTCAGCGTCGACAGAGACGAGGATGCGCAGTAGGATGCACTGGCGTCACGATGACCAAAGGGCACAGGCAGTCTGCGTCGTTGATGGCCAGCCATTGCGTTGATCCAAGGCCCCAGGAAACGTGTGGCTGTAACGATATACAGGGTCACTTGGTCGTCCTGCTTGTTGTGTGCACTGCTGCCGGACTGAAGAGCGAAACAGGGATTTCAGGCTCATGTAGGCAGCCTGGCACGCTGCTCCCTCAGCGTCGGCAGAGACGAGGATGCGCAGTAGGATGCACTGGCGTCACGATGACCAAAGGGCACAGTTAGTCTACGACGTTGATGGCCAGCCCTTGCGTTGATCCAAGGCCCCAGAAAACGTGTGGCTGTAACGATATACAGGGTCACTTGGTCGTCCTGCTGGTTGGGTGCACTGCTGCCGAACTGAAGAGCGAAGCAGGGATTTCAGGCTTATGTAGGCAGCCTGGCACGCTGCTCCGTCAGCGTAGGCAGATACGAGGATACGCAGTAGGATGCACTGGCGTCACGATGACCAAAGGGCACAGGCAGTCTGCGTCGTTGATGGCCAGCCGTTTCGTTGATCCAACGCCCCAGGAAACGTGTGGCTTTAACGATATACAGGGTCACTTGGTCGTCCTGCTCGTTGGGTGCACTGCTGCCGGAATGAAGAGCGAAGCAGGGATTCCAGACTTATGTAGGCAGCCGGGCACGCTGCTCCTTCAGCGTCGGCAGAGACGAGGATGCGCAGTAGGATGCACTGGCGTCACGATGACCAAAGGGCACAGGCAGTCTACGTCGTTGATGGCCAGCCCTTGTGTTGATCCAAGGCCCCAGGAAACGTGTGGCTGTAACGATATACAGGGTCACTTGGTCGTCCTGCTCGTTGGGTGCACTGCTGCCAGACTGAAGAGCGAAGCAGGGATTTCAGGCTTATGTAGGCAGCCTGGCACGCTGCTCCTTCAGCGTCGGCAGAGACGAGGATGCGAAGTAGGATGCACTGGCGACACGATGTCCAAAGGGAACGGGCAGTCTGCGTCATTGATGGCCAGCCGTTGTGTTGATCCAAGGCCCCAGGAAACGTGTGGCTGTAACGATACTCAGGGTCACTTGGTCGCCCTACTCGTTGGCTGCACTGCTGCCGGACTGAAGAGCGAAGCAGGGATTTCATGCTTATGTAGGCAGCCTGCACGCTGCTCCGTCAGCGTAGGCAGAGACGAGGATGCGCAGTAGGATGCAGTGGCGTCACGATGACCAAAAGGCACAGGCAGTCTGCATCGTTGATGGCCAGCCGTTGCGTTGATCCAAGGGCCCTGGAAACGTGTGGCTGTAACGATATACAGGATCACTTGGTCGTCCTGCTCGTTGGGTGCACTTCTGCTGGACTGAAAAGCGAAGCAGGGATTTCAGACTTATGTAGGCAGCCTGGCACGCTGCTCCGCCAGCGTCGACAGAGACGAGGATGCGCAGTAGGATGCACTGGCGTCACGATGACCAAAGGGCACAGGCAGTCTGCGTCGTTGATGGCCAGCCGTTGCGTTGATCCAAGGCCCCAGGAAACGTATGCCTGTAACCAGATACAGGGTCCCTTGGTCGTCCTGCTCGTTGGGTGCACTGCTGCCAGACTGAAGAGCGAAGCAGGGATTTCAGGCTTGTGTAGGCAGCCTGGCACGCTGCTCCGGCAGCGTCGGCAGAGACGAGGATGCGCAGTAGGATGCACTGGCGTCACAACGACCAAAGGGCACAGCCAGTGTGCGTCGTTGATGGCTAGCAGTTGCGTTGACCCAAGGCCCCAGGAAACGAGTGGCTGTAACGATATACAGGGTCACTTGGTCGTCCTGCTGGATAGGTGCACTGCTGCCGGACTGAAGAGCGAAGCAGGGATTTCAGGCTTATGTAGGCAGCCTGGCACGCTGCTCCGTCAGCGTAGGCAGATACGAGGATGCGCTGCAGGATGCACTGGCGTCACGATGACCAAAGGGCACAGGCAGTCTGCGTCGTTGATGGCCAGCCGTTGCGTTGATCCAAGGCCCCAGGAAACGTGTGGCTGTAACGATATACAGGGTCACTTGGTCGTCCTTCTCGTTGGGTGCACTACTGCCGGACTGAAGAGCGAAACAGGGATTTCAGGCTTATGTAGGCAGCCTGGCACGCTGCTCCTTCAGCGTCGGCAGAGACGAGGATGCGTAGTAGGATGCACTGGCGTTACAAAGACCAAAGGGCACAGGCAGTCTGCGTCGTTGATGGCCAGCCGTTGCGTTGATCCAAGGCCCCAGGAAACGTGTGGCTGTAACGATATACAGGGTCACTTGGTCGTCCTGCTCGTTGGGTGCACTGCTGCCGGAATGAAGAGCGAAGCAGGGATTCCAGACTTATGTAGGCAGCCGGGCACGCTGTTCCGTCAGCGTAGGCAGAGACGAGGATGCGAAGTAGGATGCACTGGCGACACGATGACCAAAGGGAACGGGCAGTCTGCGTCATTGATGGCCAGCCGTTGTGTTGATCCAAGGCCCCAGGAAACGTGTGGATGTAACGATACTCAGGGTCACTTGGTCGCCCTGCTCGTTGGGTGCACTGCTGCCGGACTGAAGAGCGAAGCAGGGATTTCATGCTTATGTAGGCAGCCTGGCACGCTGCTCCGTCAGCGTAGGCAGAGACGAGGATGCGCAGTAGGATGCACTGGCGTCACGATGACCAAAAGGCACAGGCAGTCTGCATCGTTGATGGCCAGCCGTTGCATTGATCCAAAGCCCCTGGAAACGTGTGGCTGTAACGATATACAGGATCACTTGGTCGTCCTGCTCATTGGGTGCACTTCTGCTGGACTGAAAAGCAAAGCAGGGATTTCAGGCTTATGTAGGCAGCCTGGCACGCTGCTCCGCCAGCGTCGGCAGAGACGAGGATTCGCAGTAGGATGCACTGGCGTCACGATGACCAAAGGGCACAGGCAGTCTGCGTCGTTGATGGCCAGCCGTTGCGTTGATCCAAGGCCCCAGGAAACGTATGGCTGTAACGATATACAGAGTCACTTGGTCGTCCCGCTCGTTGTGTGCACTGCTGCCGGACTGAAGAGCGAAACAGGGATTTCAGGCTTATGTAGGCAGCCTGGCACGCTGCTCCCTCAGCGTCGGCAGAGACGAGGATGCGCAGTAGGATGCACTGGCGTCACGATGACCAAAGGGCACAGTTTACGACGTTGATGGCCAGCCCTTGCGGTGATCCAAGGCCCCAGGAAACGTGTGGCTGTAACGATATACAGGGTCACTTGGTCGTCCTGCTGGTTGGGTGCACTGCTGCCGGACTGAAGAGCGAAGCAGGGATTTCAGGGTTATGTAGGCAGCCTGGCACGCTGCTCCTTCAGCGTAGGCAGATACGAGGATGCGCTGTCTTTTGTTTTGTGTTTGTCTTTTGTTGATTTTTTGTTATGTGCAATTTTCTGTGTCAAAACCAGGCAATAAAGGAAAAAGATACGAGGATGCGCTGCAGGATGCACTGGCGTCACGATGACCAAAGGGCACAGGCAGTCTGCGTCGTTGATGGCCAGCCGTTGCGTTGATCCAAGGCCCCAGGAAACGTGTGGCTGTAACGATATACAGGGTCACTTGGTCGTCCTGCTCGTTGGGTGCACTGCTGCCGGAATGAAGAGCGAAGCAGGGATTCCAGACTTATGTAGGCAGCCGGGCACGCTGTTCCGTCAGCGTAGGCAGAGACGAGGATGCGAAGTAGGATGCACTGGCGTCACGATGACCAAAGGGCACAGGCAGTCTGCGTCGTTGATGGCCAGCCGTTGCGTTGATCCAAGGCCCCAGGAAACGTGTGGCTGTAACGATATACAGGGTCACTTGGTCGTCCTGCTCGTTGGGTGCACTGCTGCCGGAATGAAGAGCGAAGCAGGGATTCCAGACTTATGTAGGCAGCCGGGCACGCTGTTCCGTCAGCGTAGGCAGAGACGAGGATGCGAAGTAGGATGCACTGGCGACACGATGACCAAAGGGAACGGGCAGTCTGCGTCATTGATGGCCAGCCGTTGTGTTGATCCAAGGCTCCAGGAAACGTGTGGATGTAACGATACTCAGGGTCACTTGGTCGCCCTGCTCGTTGGGTGCACTGCTGCCGGACTGAAGAGCGAAGCAGGGATTTCATGCTTATGTAGGCCGCCTGGCACGCTGCTCCGTCAGCGTAGGCAGAGACGAGGATGCGCAGTACGATGCACTGGCGTCACGATGACCAAAAGGCACAGGCAGTCTGCATCGTTGATGGCCAGCCGTTGCGTTGATCCAAAGCCCCTGAAACGTGTGGCTGTAACGATATACAGGATCACTTGGTCGTCCTGCTCGTTGGGTGCACTTCTGCTGGACTGAAAAGCAAAGCAGGGATTTCAGGCTTATGTAGGCAGCCTGGCACGCTGCTCCGCCAGCGTCGGCAGAGACGAGGATGCGCAGTAGGATGCACTGGCGTCACGATGACCAAAGGGCACAGGCAGTCTGCGTCGTTGATGGCCAGCCGTTGCGTTGATCCAAGGCCCCAGGAAACGTATGGCGGTCGCGATATACAGAGTCACTTGGTCGTCCTGCTCGTTGTGTGCACTGCTGCCGGACTGAAGAGCGAAACAGGGATTTCAGGCTTATGTAGGCAGCCTGGCACGCTGCTCCCTCAGCGTCGGCAGAGACGAGGATGCGCAGTAGGATGCACTGGCGTCACGATGACCAAAGGGCACAGTTAGTCTACGACGTTGATGGCCAGCCCTTGCGTTGATCCAAGGCCCCAGGAAACGTGTGGCTGTAACGATATACAGGGTCACTTGGTCGTCCTGCTGGTTGGGTGCACTGCTGCCGGACTGAAGAGCGAAGCAGGGATTTCAGGCTTATGTAGGCAGCCTGGCACGCTGCTCCGTCAGCGTAGGCAGATACGAGGATGCGCTATAGGATGCAGTGGCGTCACGATGACCAAAGGGCACAGGCAGTCTGCGTCGTTGATGGCCAGCCGTTGCGTGTATCCAACGCCCCTGGAAACGTGTGGCTGTAACGATATACAGGATCACTTGGTCGTCCTGCTCGTTGGGTGCACTGCTGCTGGACTGAAGAGCCAAGCAGGGATTACAGACTTATGTAGGCAGCCGGGCACGCTGTTCCGTCAGCGTAGGCAGAGACGAAGATGCGCAGTAGGATGCACTGGCGTCATGGTGACCAAAGGGCACAGGCAGTCTTCGTCGTTTATGGCCAGCCGTTGCTTTGATCCAAGGCCCCAGGAAACGTGTGGTTGTAACGATATACAGGGTCACTTGGTCGTCCTGCTCGTTGGGTGCACTGCTGCCAGACTGAAGAGCGAAGCAGGGATTTCAGGCTTGTGTAGGCAGCCTGGCACGCTGCTCCGTCAGCGTCGGCAGAGACGAGGATGCGCAGTAGGATGCACTGGCGTCACAAAGACCAAAGGGCACATGCAGTGTGCGTCGTTGATGGCCAGCAGTTGCGTCGACCCAAGGCCCCAGGAAACGAGTGGCTGTAACGATATACAGGGTCACTTGGTCGTCCTGCTGGTTGGGTGCACTGCTGCCGGACTGAAGAGCGAAGCAGGGATTTCAGGCTTATGTAGGCAACCTGGCACGCTGCTCCGTCAGCGTAGGCAGATACGAGGATGCGCAGTAGGATGCACTGCTGTCATGGTGACCAAAGGGCACAGGCAGTCTTCGTCGTTTATGGCCAGCCGTTGCGTTGATCCAAGGCCCCAGGAAACGTGTGGCTGTAACGATATACAGGGTCACTTGGTCGTCCTGCTCGTTGGGTGCACTGCTGCCAGACTGAAGAGCGAAGCAGGGATTTCAGGCTTGTGTAGGCAGCCTGGCACGCTGCTCCGTCAGCGTCGGCAGAGACGAGGATGCGCAGTAGGATGCACTGGCGTCACGATGACCAAAGGGCACAGGCAGTCTGCGTCGTTGATGGCCAGCCGTTGCGTTGATCCAAGGCCCCAGGAAACGTGTGGCTTTAACGATATACAGGGTCACTTGGTCGTCCTGCTCGTTGGGTGCACTGCTGCCGGAATGAAGAGCGAAGCAGGGATTCCAGACTTATGTAGGCAGCCGGGCACGCTGTTCCGTCAGCGTAGGCAGAGACGAGGATGCGAAGTAGGATGCACTGGCGACACGATGTCCAAAGGGAACGGGCAGTCTGCGTCATTGATGGCCAGCCGTTGTGTTGATCCAAGGCCCCAGGAAACGTGTGGCTGTAACGATACTCAGGGTCACTTGGTCGCCCTGCTCGTTGGCTGCACTGCTGCCGGACTGAAGAGCGAAGCAGGGATTTCATGCTTATGTAGGCAGCCTGGCACGCTGCTCCGTCAGCGTAGGCAGAGACGAGGATGCGCAGTAGGATGCAGTGGCGTCACGATGACCAAAAGGCACAGGCAGTCTGCATCGTTGATGGCCAGCCGTTGCGTTGATCCAAGGCCCCTGGAAACGTGTGGCTGTAACGATACACAGGATCACTTGGTCGTCCTGCTCGTTGGGTGCACTGCTGCCGGACTGAAGAGTCAAGCAGGGATTACAGACTTATGTAGGCAGCCGGGCACGCTGTTCCGTCAGCGTAGGCAGAGACGAAGATGCGCAGTAGGATGCACTGGCGTCATGGTGACCAAAGGGCACAGGCAGTCTTCGTCCTTTATGGCCAGCCGTTGCGTTGATCCAAGGCCCCAGGAAACGTGTGGCTGTAGCGATATACAGGGTCACTTGGTCGTCCTGCTCGTTGGGTGCACTGCAGCCAGACTGAAGAGCGAAGCAGGGATTTCAGACTTGTGTAGGCAGCCTGGCACGCTGCTCCGTCAGCGTCGGCAGAGACGAGGATGCGCTGCAGGATGCACTGGCGTCACGATGACCAAAGGGCACAGGCAGTCTGCGTCGTTGATGGCCAGCCGTTGCGTTGATCCAAGGCCCCAGGAAACGTGTGGCTGTAACGATATACAGGGTCACTTGGTCGTCCTGCTCGTTGGGTGCACTGCTGCCGGACTGAAGAGCGAAACAGGGATTTCAGGCTTATGTAGGCAGCCTGGCACGTTGCTCCTTCAGCGTCGGCAGAGACGAGGATGCGCAGTAGGATGCACTGGCGTCACGATCACCAAAGGGCACAGGCAGTCTGCGTCGTTGATGGCCAGCCGTTGTGTTGATCCAAGGCCCCAGGAAACGTGTGGCTGTAACGATACTCAGGGTCACTTGGTCGCCCTACTCGTTGGCTGCACTGCTGCCGGACTGAAGAGCGAAGCAGGGATTTCATGCTTATGTAGCCAGCCTGGCACGCTGCTCCGTCAGCGTAGGCAGAGACGAGGATGCGCAGTAGGATGCAGTGGCGTCACGATGACCAAAACGCACAGGCAGTCTGCGTCGTTGATGGCCAGCCGTTGCGTTGATCCAAGGCCCCTGGAAACGTGTGGCTGTAACGATATACAGGATCACTTGGTCGTCCTGCTCGTTGGGTGCACTTCTGCTGGACTGAAAAGCGAAGCAGGGATTTCAGACTTATGTAGGCAGCCTGGCACGCTGCTCCGCCAGCGTCGGCAGAGACGAGGATGCGCAGTAGGATGCACTGGCGTCACGATGACCAAAGGACACAGGCAGTCTGCGTCGTTGATGGCCAGCCGTTGCGTTGATCCAAGGCCCCAGGAAACGTATGGCTGTAACGATATACAGGGTCCCTTGGTCGTCCTGCTCGTTGGGTGCACTGCTGCCGGACTGAAGAGCCAAGCAGGGATTACAGACTTATGTAGGCAGCCGGGCACGCTGTTCCGTCAGCGTAGGCAGAGACGAAGATGCGCAGTAGGATGCACTGCTGTCATGGTGACCAAAGGGCACAGGCAGTCTTCGTCGTTTATGGCCAGCCGTTGCGTTGATCCAAGGCCCCAGGAAACGTGTGGCTGTAACGATATACAGGGTCACTTGGTCGTCCTGCTCGTTGGGTGCACTGCTGCCAGACTGAAGAGCGAAGCAGGGATTTCAGGCTTATGTAGGCAGCCTGGCACGCTGCTCCGTCAGCGTCGGCAGAGACGAGGATGCGCAGTAGGATGCACTGGCGTCATGGTGACCAAAGGGCACAGGCAGTCTTCGTCCTTTATGGCCAGCCGTTGCGTTGATCCAAGGCCCCAGGAAACGTGTGGCTGTAGCGATATACAGGGTCACTTGGTCGTCCTGCTCGTTGGGTGCACTGCAGCCAGACTGAAGAGCGAAGCAGGGATTTCAGACTTGTGTAGGCAGCCTGGCACGCTGCTCCGTCAGCGTCGGCAGAGACGAGGATGCGCTGCAGGATGCACTGGCGTCACGATGACCAAAGGGCACAGGCAGTCTGCGTCGTTGATGGCCAGCCGTTGCGTTGATCCAAGGCCCCAGGAAACGTGTGGCTGTAACGATATACAGGGTCACTTGGTCGTCCTGCTCGTTGGGTGCACTGCTGCCGGACTGAAGAGCGAAACAGGGATTTCAGGCTTATGTAGGCAGCCTGGCACGCTGCTCCGTCAGCGTAGGCAGATACCAGGATGCGCTGCAGGATGCACTGGCGTCACGATGACCAAAGGGCACAGGCAGTCTGCGTCGTTGATGGCCAGCCGTTGCGTTGATCCAAGGCCCCAGGAAACGTGTGGCTGTAACGATATACAGGGTCACTTGGTCGTCCTGCTCGTTGGGTGCACTGCTGCCGGACTGAAGAGCGAAACAGGGACTTCAGGCTTATGTAGGCAGCCTGGCACGCTGCTCCTTCAGCGTCGGCAGAGACGAGGATGCGCAGTAGGATGCACTGGCGTCACGATGACCAAAGGGCACAGGCAGTCTACGTTGTTGATGGCCAGCCCTTGTGTTGATCCAAGGCCCCAGGAAACGTGTGGCTGTAACGATATACAGGGTCACTTGGTCGTCCTGCTCGTTGGGTGCACTGCTGCCAGACTGAAGAGCGAAGCAGGGATTTCAGGCTTATGTAGGCAGCCTGGCACGCTGCTCCTTCAGCGTCGGCAGAGACGAGGATGCGTAGTAGGATGCACTGGCGTCACAAATACCAAAGGGCACAGGCAGTCTGCGTCGTTGATGGCCAGCCGTTAAGTTGATCCAAGGCCCCAGGAAACGTGTGGCTGTAACGATATACAGGGTCACTTGGTCGTCCTGCTCGTTGGGTGCACTGCTGCCGGAATGAAGAGCGAAGCAGGGATTCCAGACTTATGTAGGCAGCCGGGCACGCTGTTCCGTCAGCGTAGGCAGAGACGAGGATGCGAAGTAGGATGCACTGGCGACACGATGTCCAAAGGGAACGGGCAGTCTGCGTCATTGATGGCCAGCCGTTGTGTTGATTCAAGGCCCCAGGAAACGTGTGGCTGTAACGATACTCAGGGTCACTTGGTCGCCCTGCTCTTTGGCTGCACTGCTGCCGGACTGAAGAGCGAAGCAGGGATTTCATGCTTATGTAGGCAGCCTGGCACGCTGCTCCGTCAGCGTAGGCAGAGACGAGGATGCGCAGTAGGATGCAGTGGCGTCACGATGACCAAAAGGCACAGGCAGTCTGCAACGTTGATGGCCAGCCGTTGCGTTGATCCAAGGCCCCTGGAAACGTGTGGCTGTAACGATATACAGGATCACTTGGTCGTCCTGCTCGTTGGGTGCACTGCTGCCGGACTGAAGAGTCAAGGAGGGATTACAGACTTATGTAGGCAGCCGGGCAGGCTGTTCCGTCAGCGTAGGCAGAGACGAAGATGCGCAGTCGGATGCACTGGCGTCATGGTGACCAAAGGGCACAGGCAGTCTTCGTCGTTTATGGCCAGCCGTTGCGTTGATCCAAGGCCCCAGGAAACGTGTGGCTGTAACGATATACAGGGTCACTTGGTCGTCCTGCTCGTTGGGTGCACTGCTGCCGGACTGAAGAGCGAAACAGGGATTTCAGGCTTATGTAGGCAGCCTGGCACGCTGCTCCTTCAGCGTCGACAGAGACGAGGATGCGCAGTAGGATGCACTGGCGTCACGATGACCAAAGGGCACAGGCAGTCTGCGTCGTTGATGGCCAGCCATTGCGTTGATCCAAGGCCCCAGGAAACGTGTGGCTGTAACGATATACAGGGTCACTTGGTCGTCCTGCTCGTTGGGTGCACTGCTGCCGGACTGAAGTGCGAAACAGGGATTTCAGGCTTATGTAGGCAGCCTGGCACGCTGCTCCTTCAGCGTCGACAGAGACGAGGATGCGCAGTAGGATGCAGTGGCGTCACGATGACCAAAAGGCACAGGCAGTCTGCATCGTTGATGGCCAGCCGTTGCGTTGATCCAAGGGCCCTGGAAACGTGTGGCTGTAACGATATACAGGATCACTTGGTCGTCCTGCTCGTTGGGTGCACTTCTGCTGGACTGAAAAGCGAAGCAGGGATTTCAGACTTATGTAGGCAGCCTGGCACGCTGCTCCGCCAGCGTCGGCAGACACGAGGATGCGCAGTAGGATGCACTGGCGTCACGATGACCAAAGGGCACAGGCAGTCTGCGTCGTTGATGGCCAGCCGTTGCGTTGATCCAAGGCCCCAGGAAACGTATGCCTGTAACCAGATACAGGGTCCCTTGGTCGTCCTGCTCGTTGGGTGCACTGCTGCCAGACTGAAGAGCGAAGCAGGGATTTCAGGCTTGTGTAGGCAGCCTGGCACGCTGCTCCGTCAGCGTCGGCAGAGACGAGGATGCGCAGTAGGATGCACTGGCGTCACAACGACCAAAGGGCACAGCCAGTGTGCGTCGTTGATGGCTAGCAGTTGCGTTGACCCAAGGCCCCAGGAAACGAGTGGCTGTAACGATATACAGGGTCACTTGGTCGTCCTGCTGGTTAGGTGCACTGCTGCCGGACTGAAGAGCGAAGCAGGGATTTCAGGCTTATGTAGGCAGCCTGGCACGCTGCTCCGTCAGCGTAGGCAGATACGAGGATGCGCTGCAGGATGCACTGGCGTCACGATGACCAAAGGGCACAGGCAGTCTGCGTCGTTGATGGCCAGCCGTTGCGTTGATCCAAGGCCCCAGGAAACGTGTGGCTGTAACGATATACAGAGTCACTTGGTCGTCCTGCTCGTTGTGTGCACTGCTGCCGGACTGAAGAGCGAAACAGGGATTTCAGGCTTATGTAGGCAGCCTGGCACGCTGCTCCCTCAGCGTCGGCAGAGACGAGGATGCGCAGTAGGATGCACTGGCGTCACGATGACCAAAGGGCACAGTTAGTCTACGACGTTGATGGCCAGCCTTGCGTTGATCCAAGGCCCCAGGAAACGTGTGGCTGTAACGATATACAGGGTCACTTGGTCGTCCTGCTGGTTGGGTGCACTGCTGCCGGACTGAAGAGCGAAGCAGGGATTTCAGGCTTATGTAGCAGCCTGGCACGCTGCTCCGTCAGCGTAGGCAGATACGAGGATGCGCAGTAGGATGCACTGGCGTCACGATGACCAAAGGGCACAGGCAGTCTGCGTCGTTGATGGCCAGCCGTTGCGTTGATCCAAGGCCCCAGGAAACGTGTGGCTGTAACGATATACAGGGTCACTTGGTCGTCCTGCTCGTTGGGTGCACTGCTGCCAGACTGAAGAGCGAAGCAAGGATTTCAGGCTTGTGTAGGCAGCCTGGCACGCTGCTCCGTCAGCGTCGGCAGAGACGAGGATGCGCAGTAGGATGCACTGGCGTCACAAAGACCAAAGGGCACAGGCAGTGTGCGTCGTTGATGGCCAGCAGTTGCGTTGACCCAAGGCCCCAGGAAACGAGTGGCTGTAACGATATACAGGGTCACTTGGTCGTCCTGCTGGTTGGGTGCACTGCTGCCGGACTGAAGAGCGAAGCAGGGATTTCAGGCTTATGTAGGCAGCCTGGCACGCTGCTCCTTCAGCGTAGGCAGATAAGAGGATGCGCTGTCTTTTGTTTTGTGTTTGTCTTTTGTTGATGTTTTGTTATGTGCAATTTTCTGTGTCAAAACCAGGCAATAAAGGAAAAGATACGAGGATGCGCTGCAGGATGCACTGGCGTCACGATGACCAAAGGGCACAGGCAGTCTGCGTCGTTGATGGCCAGCCGTTGCGTTGATCCAAGGCCCCAGGAAACGTGTGGCTGTAACGATATACAGGGTCACTTGGTCGTCCTGCTCGTTGGGTGCACTGCTGCCGGAATGAAGAGCGAAGCAGGGATTCCAGACTTATGTAGGCAGCCGGGCACGCTGTTCCGTCAGCGTAGGCAGAGACGAGGATGCGAAGTAGGATGCACTGGCGTCACGATGACTAAAGGGCACAGGCAGTCTGCGTCGTTGATGGCCAGCCGTTGCGTTGATCCAAGGCCCCAGGAAACGTGTGGCTGTAACGATATACAGGGTCACTTGGTCGTCCTGCTCGTTGGGTGCACTGCTGCCGGACTGAAGAGCGAAACAGGGATTTCAGGCTTATGTAGGCAGCCTGGCACGCTGCTCCTTCAGCGTCGGCAGAGACGAGGATGCGCAGTAGGATGCACTGGCGTCACGATGACCAAAGGGCACAGGCAGTCTGCGTCGTTGATGGCCAGCCGTTGCGTTCATCAATCAATCAAAGGAAGCTTTATTTCATAATTCACAAAAAAATTGTACAAAATATTTGGACCGATAGCCTACATGGCTAGTGTCCGGTCCAATACAAATCAAGTCATTTAGGCATTTAGGCAACCACATAAATATGTAAAGTGAAAAAAAAATGAAAACAGCGAATTGACACAGCAAAAGCATCCAGTGTCCGATCGCATGCAAAAACAAGGCATTTTGGCAAACGTACAAGGAAGGTATACACCGGCATTTTAAGAAACACAAAAAGGAAATCACAGGGTCACTTGGTCGTCCTGCTGGTTGGGTGCACTGCTGCCGAACTGAAGAGCGAAGCAGGGATTTCAGGCTTATGTAGGCAGCCTGGCACGCTGCTCCGTCAGCGTAGGCAGATACGAGGATGCGCAGTAGGATGCACTGGCGTCACGATGACCAAAGGGCACAGGCAGTCTGCGTCGTTGATGGCCAGCCGTTTCGTTGATCCAAGGCCCCAGGAAACGTGTGGCTTTAACGATATACAGGGTCACTTGGTCGTCCTGCTCGTTGGGTGCACTGCTGCCGGAATGAAGAGCGAAGCAGGGATTCCAGACTTATGTAGGCAGCCGGGCACGCTGTTCCGTCAGCGTAGGCAGAGACGAGGATGCGAAGTAGGATGCACTGGCGACACGATGTCCAAATTGAACGGGCAGTCTGCGTCATTGATGGCCAGCCGTTGTGTTGATTCAAGGCCCCAGGAAACGTGTGGCTGTAACGATACTCAGGGTCACTTGGTCGCCCTGCTCTTTGGCTGCACTGCTGCCGGACTGAAGAGCGAAGCAGGGATTTCATGCTTATGTAGGCAGCCTGGCACGCTGCTCCGTCAGCGTAGGCAGAGACGAGGATGCGCAGTAGGATGCAGTGGCGTCACGATGCCCAAAAGGCACAGGCAGTCTGCATTGTTGATGGCCAGCCGTTGCGTTGATCCAAGGCCCCAGGAAACGTGTGGCTGTAACGATATACAGGGTCACTTGGTCGTCCTGCTGGTTGGGTGCACTGCTGCCGAACTGAAGAGTCAAGGAGGGATTACAGACTTATGTAGGCAGCCGGGCACGCTGTTCCGTCAGCGTAGGCAGAGACGAAGATGCGCAGTCGGATGCACTGGCGTCATGGTGACCAAAGGGCACAGGCAGTCTTCGTCGTTTATGGCCAGCCGTTGCGTTGATCCAAGGCCCCAGGAAACGTGTGGCTGTAACGATATACAGGGTCACTTGGTCGTCCTGCTCGTTGGGTGCACTGCTGCCGGACTGAAGAGCGAAACAGGGATTTCAGGCTTATGTAGGCAGCCTGGCACGCTGCTCCTTCAGCGTCGACAGAGACGAGGATGCGCAGTAGGATGCACTGGCGTCACGATGACCAAAGGGCACAGGCAGTCTGCGTCGTTGATGGCCAGCCATTGCGTTGATCCAAGGCCCCAGGAAACGTGTGGCTGTAACGATATACAGGGTCACTTGGTCGTCCTGCTCGTTGGGTGCACTGCTGCCGGACTGAAGAGCGAAACAGGGATTTCAGGCTTATGTAGGCAGCCTGGCACGCTGCTCCTTCAGCGTCGACAGAGACGAGGATGCGCAGTAGGATGCAGTGGCGTCACGATGACCAAAAGGCACAGGCAGTCTGCATCGTTGATGGCCAGCCGTTGCGTTGATCCAAGGGCCCTGGAAACGTGTGGCTGTAACGATATACAGGATCACTTGGTCGTCCTGCTCATTGGGTGCACTTCTGCTGGACTGAAAAGCGAAGCAGGGATTTCAGACTTATGTAGGCAGCCTGGCACGCTGCTCCGCCAGCGTCGGCAGACACGAGGATGCGCAGTAGGATGCACTGGCGTCACGATGACCAACGGGCACAGGCAGTCTGCGTCGTTGATGGCCAGCCGTTGCGTTGATCCAAGGCCCCAGGAAACGTATGCCTGTAACCAGATACAGGGTCCCTTGGTCGTACTGCTCGTTGGGTGCACTGCTGCCAGACTGAAGAGCGAAGCAGGGATTTCAGGCTTGTGTAGGCAGCCTGGCACGCTGCTCCGTCAGCGTCGGCAGAGACGAGGATGCGCAGTAGGATGCACTGGCGTCACAACGACCAAAGGGCACAGCCAGTGTGCGTCGTTGATGGCTAGCAGTTGCGTTGACCCAAGGCCCCAGGAAACGAGTGGCTGTAACGATATACAGGGTCACTTGGTCGTCCTGCTGGTTAGGTGCACTGCTGCCGGACTGAAGAGCGAAGCAGGGATTTCAGGCTTATGTAGGCAGCCTGGCACGCTGCTCCGTAAGCGTAGGCAGATACGAGGATGCGCTGCAGGATGCACTGGCGTCACGATGACCAAAGGGCACAGGCAGTCTGCGTCGTTGATGCCCAGCCGTTGCGTTGATCCAAGGCCCCAGGAAACGTGTGGCTGTAACGATATACAGAGTCACTTGGTCGTCCTGCTCGTTGTGTGCACTGCTGCCGGACTGAAGAGCGAAACAGGGATTTCAGGCTTATGTAGGCAGCCTGGCACGCTGCTCCCTCAGCGTCGGCAGAGACGAGGATGCGCAGTAGGATGCACTGGCGTCACGATGACCAAAGGGCACAGTTAGTCTACGACGTTGATGGCCAGCCCTTGCGTTGATCCAAGGCCCCAGGAAACGTGTGGCTGTAACGATATACAGGGTCACTTGGTCGTCCTGCTGGTTGGGTGCACTGCTGCCGGACTGAAGAGCGAAGCAGGGATTTCAGGCTTATGTAGGCAGCCTGGCACGCTGCTCCGTCAGCGTAGGCAGATACGAGGATGCGCAGTAGGATGCACTGGCGTCACGATGACCAAAGGGCACAGGCAGTCTGCGTCGTTGATGGCCAGCCGTTGCGTTGATCCAAGGCCCCAGGAAACGTGTGGCTGTAACGATATACAGGGTCACTTGGTCGTCCTGCTCGTTGGGTGCACTGCTGCCAGACTGAAGAGCGAAGCAGGGATTTCAGGCTTGTGTAGGCAGCCTGGCACGCTGCTCCGTCAGCGTCGGCAGAGACGAGGATGCGCAGTAGGATGCACTGGCGTCACAAAGACCAAAGGGCACAGGCAGTGTGCGTCGTTGATGGCCAGCAGTTGCGTTGACCCAAGGCCCCAGGAAACGAGTGGCTGTAACGATATACAGGGTCACTTGGTCGTCCTGCTGGTTGGGTGCACTGCTGCCGGACTGAAGAGCGAAGCAGGGATTTCAGGCTTATGTAGGCAGCCTGGCACGCTGCTCCTTCAGCGTAGGCAGATACGAGGATGCGCTGTCTTTTGTTTTGTGTTTGTCTTTTGTTGATTTTTTGTTATGTGCAATTTTCTGTGTCAAAACCAGGCAATAAAGGAAAAAGATACGAGGATGCGCTGCAGGATGCACTGGCGTCACGATGACCAAAGGGCACAGGCAGTCTGCGTCGTTGATGGCCAGCCGTTGCGTTGATCCAAGGCCCCAGGAAACGTGTGGCTGTAACGATATACAGGGTCACTTGGTCGTCCTGCTCGTTGGGTGCACTGCTGCCGGAATGAAGAGCGAAGCAGGGATTCCAGACTTATGTAGGCAGCCGGGCACGCTGTTCCGTCAGCGTAGGCAGAGACGAGGATGCGAAGTAGGATGCACTGGCGTCACGATGACCAAAGGGCACAGGCAGTCTGTGTCGTTGATGGCCAGCCGTTGCGTTGATCCAAGGCCCCAGGAAACGTGTGGCTGTAACGATATACAGGGTCACTTGGTCGTCCTGCTCGTTGGGTGCACTGCTGCCGGACTGAAGAGCGAAACAGGGATTTCAGGCTTATGTAGGCAGCCTGGCACGCTGCTCCTTCAGCGTCGGCAGAGACGAGGATGCGCAGTAGGATGCACTGGCGTCACGATGACCAAAGGGCACAGGCAGTCTGCGTCGTTGATGGCCAGCCGTTGCGTTGATCCAAGGCCCCAGGAAACGTGTGGCTGTAACGATATACAGGGTCACTTGGTCGTCCTGCTCGTTGGGTGCACTGCTGCCGGACTGAAGAGCGAAACAGGGATTTCAGGCTTATGTAGGCAGCCTGGCACGCTGCTCCTTCAGCGTCGGCAGAGACGAGGATGCGCAGTAGGATGCACTTGCGTCACGATGACCAAAGGGCACAGGCAGTCTACGTCGTTGATGGCCAGCCCTTGTGTTGATCCAAGGCCCCAGGAAACGTGTGGCTGTAACGATATACAGGGTCACTTGGTCGTCCTGCTCGTTGGGTGCACTGCTGCCAGACTGAAGAGCGAAGCAGGGATTCCAGACTTATGTAGGCAGCCGGGCACGCTGTTCCGTCAGCGTAGGCAGAGACGAGGATGCGAAGTAGGATGCACTGGCGTCACGATGACCAAAGGGCACAGGCAGTCTGCGTCGTTGATGGCCAGCCGTTGCGTTGATCCAAGGCCCCAGGAAACGTGTGGCTGTAACGATATACAGGGTCACTTGGTCCTCCTGCTCGTTGGGTGCACTGCTGCCGGACTGAAGAGCGAAGCAGGGATTTCAGGCTTATGTAGGCAGCCTGGCACGCTGCTCCTTCAGCGTCGGCAGAGACGAGGATGCGTAGTAGGATGCACTGGCGTCACAAAGACCAAACGGCACAGGCAGTGTGCGTCGTTGATGGCCAGCAGTTGCGTTGACCCAAGGCCCCAGGAAACGAGTGGCTGCAACGATATACAGGGTCACTTGGTCGTCCTGCTCGGTTGCACTGCTGCCGGACTGAAGAGCGAAGCAGGAATTTTATGCTTATGTAGGCAGCCGGGCACGCTGTTCCGTCAGCGTAGGCAGAGACGAGGATGCGAAGTAGGATGCACTGGCGTCACGATGACCAAAAGGCACAGGCAGTCTGCATCGTTGATGGCCAGCCGTTGCGTTGATCCAAGGCCCCTGGAAACGTGTGGCTGTAACGATATACAGGGTCACTTGGTCGTCCTGCTGGTTGGGTGCCCTGCTGCCGGAATGAAGAGCGAAGCAGGGATTCCAGACTTATGTAGGCAGCCGGGCACGCTGTTCCGTCAGCGTAGGCAGAGACGAGGATGCGAAGTAGGATGCACTGGCGACACGATGACCAAAGGGAACGGGCAGTCTGCGTCATTGATGGCCAGCCGTTGTGTTGATCCAAGGCACCAGGAAACGTGTGGATGTAACGATACTCAGGGTCACTTTGTCGTCCTGCTCGTTGTGTGCTCTGCTGCTGGACTGAAGAGCGAAACAGGGATTTCAGGCTTATGTAGTCAGCCTGGCACGCTGCTCCTTTAGCGTCGGCAGAGACGAGGATGCGCAGTACGATGCACTGGCGTCACGATGACCAAAGGGCACAGGCAGTCTACGTCGTTGATGGCCAGCCCTTGTGTTGATCCAAGGCCCCAGGAAACGTGTGGCTGTAACGATATAAAGGGTCACTTGGTCGTCCTCCTCGTTGGGTGCACTGCTGCCGGACTGAAGAGCCAAGCAGGGATTACAGACTTATGTAGGCAGCCGGGCACGCTGTTCCGTCAGCGTAGGCAGAGACGAAGACGCGCAGTAGGATGCACTGGCGTCATGGTGACCAAAGGGCACAGGCAGTCTTCGTCGTTTATGGCAAGCCGTTGCGTTGATCCAAGGCCCCAGGAAACGTGTGGCTGTAACGATATACAGGGTCACTTGGTCGTCCTGCTCGTTGGGTGCACTGCTGCCAGACTGAAGAGCGAAGCAGGGATTTCAGGCTTGTGTAGGCAGCCTGGCACGCTGCTCCGTCAGCGTCGGCAGAGACGAGGATGCGCAGTAGGATGCACTGGCGTCACAAAGACCAAAGGGCACAGGCAGTGTCCGTCGTTGATGGCAAGCAGTTGCGTGGACCCAAGGCCCCAGGAAACGAGTGGCTGTAACGATATACAGGGTCACTTGGTCGTCCTGCTCGGTTGCACTGCTGCCGGACTGAAGAGCGAAGCAGGAATTTCATGCTTATGTAGGCAGCCTGGCACGCTGTTCCGTCAGCGTAGGCAGAGACGAGGATGCGAAGTAGGATGCTCTGGCGACACGATGTCCAAAGGGCACAGGCAGTGTGCGTCGATGATGGCCAGCAGTTGCGTTGACCCAAGGCCCAGGAAACGAGTGGCTGTAACGATATACAGGGTAGCTTGGTCGTCCTGCTCGTTGGGTGCACTGCTGCTAGACTGAAGAGCGAAGCAGGGATTTCAGGCTTGTGTAGGCAGCCTGGCACGCTTTTCCGTCACCGTAGGCAGAGACGAGGATGCGAAGTAGGATGCACTGGCGACACGATGTCCAAAGGGAACGGGCAGTCTGCGTCATTGATGGCCAGCCGTTGTGTTGATCCAAGGCCCCAGGAAACGTGTGGCTGTAACGATATACAGGGTCACTTGGTCGTCCTGCTCGTTGGGTGCACTGCTGCCGGACTGAAGAGCGAAACAGGGATTTCAGGCTTATGTAGGCAGCCTGGCACGCTGCTCCTTCAGCGTCGGCAGAGACGAGGATGCGCAGTAGGATGCACTGGCGTCACGATGACCAAAGGGCACAGGCAGTCTGCGTCGTTGATGGCCAGCCGTTGCGTTGATCCAAGGCCCCAGGAAACGTGTGGCTGTAACGATATACAGGGTCACTTGGTCGTCCTGCTCGTTGGGTGCACTGCTGCCGGACTGAAGAGCGAAACAGGGATTTCAGGCTTATGTAGGCAGCCTGGCACGCTGCTCCTTCAGCGTCGGCAGAGACGAGGATGCGCAGTAGGATGCACTTGCGTCACGATGACCAAAGGGCACAGGCAGTCTACGTCGTTGATGGCCAGCCCTTGTGTTGATCCAAGGCCCCAGGAAACGTGTGGCTGTAACGATATACAGGGTCACTTGGTCGTCCTGCTCGTTGGGTGCACTGCTGCCAGACTGAAGAGCGAAGCAGGGATTCCAGACTTATGTAGGCAGCCGGGCACGCTGTTCCGTCAGCGTAGGCAGAGACGAGGATGCGAAGTAGGATGCACTGGCGTCACGATGACCAAAGGGCACAGGCAGTCTGCGTCGTTGATGGCCAGCCGTTGCGTTGATCCAAGGCCCCAGGAAACGTGTGGCTGTAACGATATACAGGGTCACTTGGTCCTCCTGCTCGTTGGGTGCACTGCTGCCGGACTGAAGAGCGAAGCAGGGATTTCAGGCTTATGTAGGCAGCCTGGCACGCTGCTCCTTCAGCGTCGGCAGAGACGAGGATGCGTAGTAGGATGCACTGGCGTCACAAAGACCAAACGGCACAGGCAGTGTGCGTCGTTGATGGCCAGCAGTTGCGTTGACCCAAGGCCCCAGGAAACGAGTGGCTGCAACGATATACAGGGTCACTTGGTCGTCCTGCTCGGTTGCACTGCTGCCGGACTGAAGAGCGAAGCAGGAATTTTATGCTTATGTAGGCAGCCGGGCACGCTGTTCCGTCAGCGTAGGCAGAGACGAGGATGCGAAGTAGGATGCACTGGCGTCACGATGACCAAAAGGCACAGGCAGTCTGCATCGTTGATGGCCAGCCGTTGCGTTGATCCAAGGCCCCTGGAAACGTGTGGCTGTAACGATATACAGGGTCACTTGGTCGTCCTGCTGGTTGGGTGCCCTGCTGCCGGAATGAAGAGCGAAGCAGGGATTCCAGACTTATGTAGGCAGCCGGGCACGCTGTTCCGTCAGCGTAGGCAGAGACGAGGATGCGAAGTAGGATGCACTGGCGACACGATGACCAAAGGGAACGGGCAGTCTGCGTCATTGATGGCCAGCCGTTGTGTTGATCCAAGGCACCAGGAAACGTGTGGATGTAACGATACTCAGGGTCACTTTGTCGTCCTGCTCGTTGTGTGCTCTGCTGCTGGACTGAAGAGCGAAACAGGGATTTCAGGCTTATGTAGTCAGCCTGGCACGCTGCTCCTTTAGCGTCGGCAGAGACGAGGATGCGCAGTACGATGCACTGGCGTCACGATGACCAAAGGGCACAGGCAGTCTACGTCGTTGATGGCCAGCCCTTGTGTTGATCCAAGGCCCCAGGAAACGTGTGGCTGTAACGATATAAAGGGTCACTTGGTCGTCCTCCTCGTTGGGTGCACTGCTGCCGGACTGAAGAGCCAAGCAGGGATTACAGACTTATGTAGGCAGCCGGGCACGCTGTTCCGTCAGCGTAGGCAGAGACGAAGACGCGCAGTAGGATGCACTGGCGTCATGGTGACCAAAGGGCACAGGCAGTCTTCGTCGTTTATGGCAAGCCGTTGCGTTGATCCAAGGCCCCAGGAAACGTGTGGCTGTAACGATATACAGGGTCACTTGGTCGTCCTGCTCGTTGGGTGCACTGCTGCCAGACTGAAGAGCGAAGCAGGGATTTCAGGCTTGTGTAGGCAGCCTGGCACGCTGCTCCGTCAGCGTCGGCAGAGACGAGGATGCGCAGTAGGATGCACTGGCGTCACAAAGACCAAAGGGCACAGGCAGTGTCCGTCGTTGATGGCAAGCAGTTGCGTGGACCCAAGGCCCCAGGAAACGAGTGGCTGTAACGATATACAGGGTCACTTGGTCGTCCTGCTCGGTTGCACTGCTGCCGGACTGAAGAGCGAAGCAGGAATTTCATGCTTATGTAGGCAGCCTGGCACGCTGTTCCGTCAGCGTAGGCAGAGACGAGGATGCGAAGTAGGATGCACTGGCGACACGATGTCCAAAGGGCACAGGCAGTGTGCGTCGATGATGGCCAGCAGTTGCGTTGACCCAAGGCCCAGGAAACGAGTGGCTGTAACGATATACAGGGTAGCTTGGTCGTCCTGCTCGTTGGGTGCACTGCTGCTAGACTGAAGAGCGAAGCAGGGATTTCAGGCTTGTGTAGGCAGCCTGGCACGCTTTTCCGTCACCGTAGGCAGAGACGAGGATGCGAAGTAGGATGCACTGGCGACACGATGTCCAAAGGGAACGGGCAGTCTGCGTCATTGATGGCCAGCCGTTGTGTTGATCCAAGGCCCCAGGAAACGTGTGGCTGTAACGATACTCAGGGTCACTTGGTCGCCCTGCTCGTTGGGTGCACTGCTGCCGGACTGAAGAGCGAAGCAGGGATTTCATGCTTATGTAGGCAGCCTGGCACGCTGCTCCGTCAGCGTAGGCAGAGACGAGGATGCGCAGTGGGATGCACTGGCGTCACGATGACCAAAGGGCACAGGCAGTCTGCGTCGTTGATGGCCAGCCGTTGCGTTGATCCAAGGCCCCTGGAAACGTGTGGCTGTAACAATATACAGGATCACTTGGTCGTCCTGCTCGTTGGGTGCACTTCTGCTGGATTGAAAAGCAAAGCAGGGATTTCAGGCTTATGTAGGCAGCCTGGCACGCTGCTCCGCCAGCGTCGGCAGAGACGAGGATGCGCAGTAGGATGCACTGGCGTCACGATGACCAAAGGGCACAGGCAGTCTACGTCGTTGATGGCCAGCCCTTGTGTTGATCCAAGGCCCCAGGAAACGTGTGGCTGTAACGATATACAGGGTCACTTGGTCGTCCTGCTCGTTGGGTGCACTGCTGCCAGACTGAAGAGCGAAGAAGGGATTTCAGGCATATGTAGGCAGCCTGGCACGCTGCTCCTTCAGCGTCGGCAGAGACGAGGATGCGTAGTAGGATGCACTGGCGTCACAAAGACCAAAGGGCACAGGCAGTGTCCGTCGTTGATGGCAAGCAGTTGCGTGGACCCAAGGCCCCAGGAAACGTGTGGCTGTAACGATATAAAGGGTCACTTGGTCGTCCTCCTCGTTGGGTGCACTGCTGCCGGACTGAAGAGCCAAGCAGGGATTACAGACTTATGTAGGCAGCCGGGCACGCTGTTCCGTCAGCGTAGGCAGAGACGAAGACGCGCAGTAGGATGCACTGGCGTCATGGTGACCAAAGGGCACAGGCAGTCTTCGTCGTTTATGGCAAGCCGTTGCGTTGATCCAAGGCCCCAGGAAACGTGTGGCTGTAACGATATACAGGGTCACTTGGTCGTCCTGCTCGTTGGGTGCACTGCTGCCAGACTGAAGAGCGAAGCAGGGATTTCAGGCTTGTGTAGGCAGCCTGGCACGCTGCTCCGTCAGCGTCGGCAGAGACGAGGATGCGCAGTAGGATGCACTGGCGTCACAAAGACCAAAGGGCACAGGCAGTGTCCGTCGTTGATGGCAAGCAGTTGCGTGGACCCAAGGCCCCAGGAAACGAGTGGCTGTAACGATATACAGGGTCACTTGGTCGTCCTGCTCGGTTGCACTGCTGCCGGACTGAAGAGCGAAGCAGGAATTTCATGCTTATGTAGGCAGCCTGGCACGCTGTTCCGTCAGCGTAGGCAGAGACGAGGATGCGAAGTAGGATGCACTGGCGACACGATGTCCAAAGGGCACAGGCAGTGTGCGTCGATGATGGCCAGCAGTTGCGTTGACCCAAGGCCCAGGAAACGAGTGGCTGTAACGATATACAGGGTAGCTTGGTCGTCCTGCTGGTTGGGTGCACTGCTGCCGAACTGAAGAGCGAAGCAGGGATTTCAGGCTTATGTAGGCAGCCTGGCACGCTGCTCCGTCAGCGTAGGCAGATACGAGGATGCGCAGTAGGATGCACTGGCGTCACGATGACCAAAGGGCACAGGCAGTCTGCGTCGTTGATGGCCAGCCGTTTCGTTGATCCAAGGCCCCAGGAAACGTGTGGCTTTAACGATATACAGGGTCACTTGGTCGTCCTGCTCGTTGGGTGCACTGCTGCCGGAATGAAGAGCGAAGCAGGGATTCCAGACTTATGTAGGCAGCCGGGCACGCTGTTCCGTCAGCGTAGGCAGAGACGAGGATGCGAAGTAGGATGCACTGGCGACACGATGTCCAAATTGAACGGGCAGTCTGCGTCATTGATGGCCAGCCGTTGTGTTGATTCAAGGCCCCAGGAAACGTGTGGCTGTAACGATACTCAGGGTCACTTGGTCGCCCTGCTCTTTGGCTGCACTGCTGCCGGACTGAAGAGCGAAGCAGGGATTTCATGCTTATGTAGGCAGCCTGGCACGCTGCTCCGTCAGCGTAGGCAGAGACGAGGATGCGCAGTAGGATGCAGTGGCGTCACGATGACCAAAAGGCACAGGCAGTCTGCATCGTTGATGGCCAGCCGTTGCGTTGATCCAAGGCCCCAGGAAACGTGTGGCTGTAACGATATACAGGGTCACTTGGTCGTCCTGCTGGTTGGGTGCACTGCTGCCGAACTGAAGAGTCAAGGAGGGATTACAGACTTATGTAGGCAGCCGGGCACGCTGTTCCGTCAGCGTAGGCAGAGACGAAGATGCGCAGTCGGATGCACTGGCGTCATGGTGACTAAAGGGCACAGGCAGTCTTCGTCGTTTATGGCCAGCCGTTGCGTTGATCCAAGGCCCCAGGAAACGTGTGGCTGTAACGATATACAGGGTCACTTGGTCGTCCTGCTCGTTGGGTGCACTGCTGCCGGACTGAAGAGCGAAACAGGGATTTCAGGCTTATGTAGGCAGCCTGGCACGCTGCTCCTTCAGCGTCGACAGAGACGAGGATGCGCAGTAGGATGCACTGGCGTCACGATGACCAAAGGGCACAGGCAGTCTGCGTCGTTGATGGCCAGCCATTGCGTTGATCCAAGGCCCCAGGAAACGTGTGGCTGTAACGATATACAGGGTCACTTGGTCGTCCTGCTCGTTGGGTGCACTGCTGCCGGACTGAAGAGCGAAACAGGGATTTCAGGCTTATGTAGGCAGCCTGGCACGCTGCTCCTTCAGCGTCGACAGAGACGAGGATGCGCAGTAGGATGCAGTGGCGTCACGATGACCAAAAGGCACAGGCAGTCTGCATCGTTGATGGCCAGCCGTTGCGTTGATCCAAGGGCCCTGGAAACGTGTGGCTGTAACGATATACAGGATCACTTGGTCGTCCTGCTCATTGGGTGCACTTCTGCTGGACTGAAAAGCGAAGCAGGGATTTCAGACTTATGTAGGCAGCCTGGCACGCTGCTCCGCCAGCGTCGGCAGACACGAGGATGCGCAGTAGGATGCACTGGCGTCACGATGACCAACGGGCACAGGCAGTCTGCGTCGTTGATGGCCAGCCGTTGCGTTGATCCAAGGCCCCAGGAAACGTATGCCTGTAACGAGATACAGGGTCCCTTGGTCGTACTGCTCGTTGGGTGCACTGCTGCCAGACTGAAGAGCGAAGCAGGGATTTCAGGCTTGTGTAGGCAGCCTGGCACGCTGCTCCGTCAGCGTCGGCAGAGACGAGGATGCGCAGTAGGATGCACTGGCGTCACAACGACCAAAGGGCACAGCCAGTGTGCGTCGTTGATGGCTAGCAGTTGCGTTGACCCAAGGCCCCAGGAAACGAGTGGCTGTAACGATATACAGGGTCACTTGGTCGTCCTGCTGGTTAGGTGCACTGCTGCCGGACTGAAGAGCGAAGCAGGGATTTCAGGCTTATGTAGGCAGCCTGGCACGCTGCTCCGTAAGCGTAGGCAGATACGAGGATGCGCTGCAGGATGCACTGGCGTCACGATGACCAAAGGGCACAGGCAGTCTGCGTCGTTGATGCCCAGCCGTTGCGTTGATCCAAGGCCCCAGGAAACGTGTGGCTGTAACGATATACAGAGTCACTTGGTCGTCCTGCTCGTTGTGTGCACTGCTGCCGGACTGAAGAGCGAAACAGGGATTTCAGGCTTATGTAGGCAGCCTGGCACGCTGCTCCCTCAGCGTCGGCAGAGACGAGGATGCGCAGTAGGATGCACTGGCGTCACGATGACCAAAGGGCACAGTTAGTCTACGACGTTGATGGCCAGCCCTTGCGTTGATCCAAGGCCCCAGGAAACGTGTGGCTGTAACGATATACAGGGTCACTTGGTCGTCCTGCTGGTTGGGTGCACTGCTGCCGGACTGAAGAGCGAAGCAGGGATTTCAGGCTTATGTAGGCAGCCTGGCACGCTGCTCCGTCAGCGTAGGCAGATACGAGGATGCGCAGTAGGATGCACTGGCGTCACGATGACCAAAGGGCACAGGCAGTCTGCGTCGTTGATGGCCAGCCGTTGCGTTGATCCAAGGCCCCAGGAAACGTGTGGCTGTAACGATATACAGGGTCACTTGGTCGTCCTGCTCGTTGGGTGCACTGCTGCCAGACTGAAGAGCGAAGCAGGGATTTCAGGCTTGTGTAGGCAGCCTGGCACGCTGCTCCGTCAGCGTCGGCAGAGACGAGGATGCGCAGTAGGATGCACTGGCGTCACAAAGACCAAAGGGCACAGGCAGTGTGCGTCGTTGATGGCCAGCAGTTGCGTTGACCCAAGGCCCCAGGAAACGAGTGGCTGTAACGATATACAGGGTCACTTGGTCGTCCTGCTGGTTGGGTGCACTGCTGCCGGACTGAAGAGCGAAGCAGGGATTTCAGGCTTATGTAGGCAGCCTGGCACGCTGCTCCTTCAGCGTAGGCAGATACGAGGATGCGCTGTCTTTTGTTTTGTGTTTGTCTTTTGTTGATTTTTTGTTATGTGCAATTTTCTGTGTCAAAACCAGGCAATAAAGGAAAAAGATACGAGGATGCGCTGCAGGATGCACTGGCGTCACGATGACCAAAGGGCACAGGCAGTCTGCGTCGTTGATGGCCAGCCGTTGCGTTGATCCAAGGCCCCAGGAAACGTGTGGCTGTAACGATATACAGGGTCACTTGGTCGTCCTGCTCGTTGGGTGCACTGCTGCCGGAATGAAGAGCGAAGCAGGGATTCCAGACTTATGTAGGCAGCCGGGCACGCTGTTCCGTCAGCGTAGGCAGAGACGAGGATGCGAAGTAGGATGCACTGGCGTCACGATGACCAAAGGGCACAGGCAGTCTGTGTCGTTGATGGCCAGCCGTTGCGTTGATCCAAGGCCCCAGGAAACGTGTGGCTGTAACGATATACAGGGTCACTTGGTCGTCCTGCTCGTTGGGTGCACTGCTGCCGGACTGAAGAGCGAAACAGGGATTTCAGGCTTATGTAGGCAGCCTGGCACGCTGCTCCTTCAGCGTCGGCAGAGACGAGGATGCGCAGTAGGATGCACTGGCGTCACGATGACCAAAGGGCACAGGCAGTCTGCGTCGTTGATGGCCAGCCGTTGCGTTGATCCAAGGCCCCAGGAAACGTGTGGCTGTAACGATATACAGGGTCACTTGGTCGTCCTGCTCGTTGGGTGCACTGCTGCCGGACTGAAGAGCGAAACAGGGATTTCAGGCTTATGTAGGCAGCCTGGCACGCTGCTCCTTCAGCGTCGGCAGAGACGAGGATGCGCAGTAGGATGCACTTGCGTCACGATGACCAAAGGGCACAGGCAGTCTACGTCGTTGATGGCCAGCCCTTGTGTTGATCCAAGGCCCCAGGAAACGTGTGGCTGTAACGATATACAGGGTCACTTGGTCGTCCTGCTCGTTGGGTGCACTGCTGCCAGACTGAAGAGCGAAGCAGGGATTCCAGACTTATGTAGGCAGCCGGGCACGCTGTTCCGTCAGCGTAGGCAGAGACGAGGATGCGAAGTAGGATGCACTGGCGTCACGATGACCAAAGGGCACAGGCAGTCTGCGTCGTTGATGGCCAGCCGTTGCGTTGATCCAAGGCCCCAGGAAACGTGTGGCTGTAACGATATACAGGGTCACTTGGTCCTCCTGCTCGTTGGGTGCACTGCTGCCGGACTGAAGAGCGAAGCAGGGATTTCAGGCTTATGTAGGCAGCCTGGCACGCTGCTCCTTCAGCGTCGGCAGAGACGAGGATGCGTAGTAGGATGCACTGGCGTCACAAAGACCAAACGGCACAGGCAGTGTGCGTCGTTGATGGCCAGCAGTTGCGTTGACCCAAGGCCCCAGGAAACGAGTGGCTGCAACGATATACAGGGTCACTTGGTCGTCCTGCTCGGTTGCACTGCTGCCGGACTGAAGAGCGAAGCAGGAATTTTATGCTTATGTAGGCAGCCGGGCACGCTGTTCCGTCAGCGTAGGCAGAGACGAGGATGCGAAGTAGGATGCACTGGCGTCACGATGACCAAAAGGCACAGGCAGTCTGCATCGTTGATGGCCAGCCGTTGCGTTGATCCAAGGCCCCTGGAAACGTGTGGCTGTAACGATATACAGGGTCACTTGGTCGTCCTGCTGGTTGGGTGCCCTGCTGCCGGAATGAAGAGCGAAGCAGGGATTCCAGACTTATGTAGGCAGCCGGGCACGCTGTTCCGTCAGCGTAGGCAGAGACGAGGATGCGAAGTAGGATGCACTGGCGACACGATGACCAAAGGGAACGGGCAGTCTGCGTCATTGATGGCCAGCCGTTGTGTTGATCCAAGGCACCAGGAAACGTGTGGATGTAACGATACTCAGGGTCACTTTGTCGTCCTGCTCGTTGTGTGCTCTGCTGCCGGACTGAAGAGCGAAACAGGGATTTCAGGCTTATGTAGTCAGCCTGGCACGCTGCTCCTTTAGCGTCGGCAGAGACGAGGATGCGCAGTACGATGCACTGGCGTCACGATGACCAAAGGGCACAGGCAGTCTACGTCGTTGATGGCCAGCCCTTGTGTTGATCCAAGGCCCCAGGAAACGTGTGGCTGTAACGATATAAAGGGTCACTTGGTCGTCCTCCTCGTTGGGTGCACTGCTGCCGGACTGAAGAGCCAAGCAGGGATTACAGACTTATGTAGGCAGCCGGGCACGCTGTTCCGTCAGCGTAGGCAGAGACGAAGACGCGCAGTAGGATGCACTGGCGTCATGGTGACCAAAGGGCACAGGCAGTCTTCGTCGTTTATGGCAAGCCGTTGCGTTGATCCAAGGCCCCAGGAAACGTGTGGCTGTAACGATATACAGGGTCACTTGGTCGTCCTGCTCGTTGGGTGCACTGCTGCCAGACTGAAGAGCGAAGCAGGGATTTCAGGCTTGTGTAGGCAGCCTGGCACGCTGCTCCGTCAGCGTCGGCAGAGACGAGGATGCGCAGTAGGATGCACTGGCGTCACAAAGACCAAAGGGCACAGGCAGTGTCCGTCGTTGATGGCAAGCAGTTGCGTGGACCCAAGGCCCCAGGAAACGAGTGGCTGTAACGATATACAGGGTCACTTGGTCGTCCTGCTCGGTTGCACTGCTGCCGGACTGAAGAGCGAAGCAGGAATTTCATGCTTATGTAGGCAGCCTGGCACGCTGTTCCGTCAGCGTAGGCAGAGACGAGGATGCGAAGTAGGATGCACTGGCGACACGATGTCCAAAGGGCACAGGCAGTGTGCGTCGATGATGGCCAGCAGTTGCGTTGACCCAAGGCCCAGGAAACGAGTGGCTGTAACGATATACAGGGTAGCTTGGTCGTCCTGCTCGTTGGGTGCACTGCTGCTAGACTGAAGAGCGAAGCAGGGATTTCAGGCTTGTGTAGGCAGCCTGGCACGCTTTTCCGTCACCGTAGGCAGAGACGAGGATGCGAAGTAGGATGCACTGGCGACACGATGTCCAAAGGGAACGGGCAGTCTGCGTCATTGATGGCCAGCCGTTGTGTTGATCCAAGGCCCCAGGAAACGTGTGGCTGTAACGATACTCAGGGTCACTTGGTCGCCCTGCTCGTTGGGTGCACTGCTGCCGGACTGAAGAGCGAAGCAGGGATTTCATGCTTATGTAGGCAGCCTGGCACGCTGCTCCGTCAGCGTAGGCAGAGACGAGGATGCGCAGTGGGATGCACTGGCGTCACGATGACCAAAGGGCACAGGCAGTCTGCGTCGTTGATGGCCAGCCGTTGCGTTGATCCAAGGCCCCTGGAAACGTGTGGCTGTAACAATATACAGGATCACTTGGTCGTCCTGCTCGTTGGGTGCACTTCTGCTGGATTGAAAAGCAAAGCAGGGATTTCAGGCTTATGTAGGCAGCCTGGCACGCTGCTCCGCCAGCGTCGGCAGAGACGAGGATGCGCAGTAGGATGCACTGGCGTCACGATGACCAAAGGGCACAGGCAGTCTACGTCGTTGATGGCCAGCCCTTGTGTTGATCCAAGGCCCCAGGAAACGTGTGGCTGTAACGATATACAGGGTCACTTGGTCGTCCTGCTCGTTGGGTGCACTGCTGCCAGACTGAAGAGCGAAGAAGGGATTTCAGGCATATGTAGGCAGCCTGGCACGCTGCTCCTTCAGCGTCGGCAGAGACGAGGATGCGTAGTAGGATGCACTGGCGTCACAAAGACCAAAGGGCACAGGCAGTGTCCGTCGTTGATGGCAAGCAGTTGCGTGGACCCAAGGCCCCAGGAAACGTGTGGCTGTAACGATATAAAGGGTCACTTGGTCGTCCTCCTCGTTGGGTGCACTGCTGCCGGACTGAAGAGCCAAGCAGGGATTACAGACTTATGTAGGCAGCCGGGCACGCTGTTCCGTCAGCGTAGGCAGAGACGAAGACGCGCAGTAGGATGCACTGGCGTCATGGTGACCAAAGGGCACAGGCAGTCTTCGTCGTTTATGGCAAGCCGTTGCGTTGATCCAAGGCCCCAGGAAACGTGTGGCTGTAACGATATACAGGGTCACTTGGTCGTCCTGCTCGTTGGGTGCACTGCTGCCAGACTGAAGAGCGAAGCAGGGATTTCAGGCTTGTGTAGGCAGCCTGGCACGCTGCTCCGCCAGCGTCGGCAGAGACGAGGATGCGCAGTAGGATGCACTGGCGTCACAAAGACCAAAGGGCACAGGCAGTGTCCGTCGTTGATGGCAAGCAGTTGCGTGGACCCAAGGCCCCAGGAAACGAGTGGCTGTAACGATATACAGGGTCACTTGGTCGTCCTGCTCGGTTGCACTGCTGCCGGACTGAAGAGCGAAGCAGGAATTTCATGCTTATGTAGGCAGCCTGGCACGCTGTTCCGTCAGCGTAGGCAGAGACGAGGATGCGAAGTAGGATGCACTGGCGACACGATGTCCAAAGGGCACAGGCAGTGTGCGTCGATGATGGCCAGCAGTTGCGTTGACCCAAGGCCCAGGAAACGAGTGGCTGTAACGATATACAGGGTAGCTTGGTCGTCCTGCTCGTTGGGTGCACTGCTGCTAGACTGAAGAGCGAAGCAGGGATTTCAGGCTTGTGTAGGCAGCCTGGCACGCTTTTCCGTCACCGTAGGCAGAGACGAGGATGCGAAGTAGGATGCACTGGCGACACGATGTCCAAAGGGAACGGGCAGTCTGCGTCATTGATGGCCAGCCGTTGTGTTGATCCAAGGCCCCAGGAAACGTGTGGCTGTAACGATACTCAGGGTCACTTGGTCGTCCTGCTCGTTGGGTGCACTGCTGCCGGAATGAAGAGCGAAGCAGGGATTCCAGACTTATGTAAGCAGCCGGGCACGCTGCTCCGTCAGCGTAGGCAGAGACGAGGATGCGCAGTGGGATGCACTGGCGTCACGATGACCAAAGGGCACAGGCAGTCTGCGTCGTTGATGGCCAGCCGTTGCGTTGATCCAAGGCCCCTGGAAACGTGTGGCTGTAACAATATACAGGATCACTTGGTCGTCCTGCTCGTTGGGTGCACTTCTGCTGGATTGAAAAGCAAAGCAGGGATTTCAGGCTTATGTAGGCAGCCTGGCACGCTGCTCCGCCAGCGTCGGCAGAGACGAGGATGCGCAGTAGGATGCACTGGCGTCACGATGACCAAAGGGCACAGGCAGTCTACGTCGTTGATGGCCAGCCCTTGTGTTGATCCAAGGCCCCAGGAAACGTGTGGCTGTAACGATATACAGGGTCACTTGGTCGTCCTGCTCGTTGGGTGCACTGCTGCCAGACTGAAGAGCGAAGAAGGGATTTCAGGCATATGTAGGCAGCCTGGCACGCTGCTCCTTCAGCGTCGGCAGAGACGAGGATGCGTAGTAGGATGCACTGGCGTCACAAAGACCAAAGGGCACAGGCAGTGTCCGTCGTTGATGGCAAGCAGTTGCGTGGACCCAAGGCCCCAGGAAACGAGTGGCTGTAACGATATACAGGGTCACTTGGTCGCCCTGCTCGTTGGCTGCACTGCTGCCGGACTGAAGAGCGAAGCAGGGATTTCATGCTTATGTAGGCAGCCTGGCACGCTGCTCCGTCAGCGTAGGCAGAGACGAGGATGCGCAGTAGGATGCAGTGGCGTCACGATGACCAAAAGGCACAGGCAGTCTGCATCGTTGATGGCCAGCCGTTGCGTTGATCCAATGCCCCTGAAAACGTGTGGCTGTAACGATATACAGGATCACTTGGTCGTCCTGCTCGATGGGTGCACTTCTGCTGGACTGAAAAGCGAAGCAGGGATTTCAGACTTATGTAGGCAGCCTGGCACGCTGCTCCGCCGGCGTCGGCAGAGACGAGGATGCGCAGTAGGATGCACTGGCGTCACGATGACCAAAGGGCACAGGCAGTCTGCGTCGTTGATGGCCAGCCGTTGCGTTTATCCAAGGCCCCAGGAAACGTATGGCTGTAATGATATACAGGGTCCCTTGGTCGTCCTGCTCGTTGGGTGCACTGCTGCCGACTGAAGAGCCAAGCAGGGATTACAGACTTATGTAGGAAGCCGGGCACGCTGTTCCGTCAGCGTAGGCAGAGACGAAGATGCGCAGTAGGATGCACTGGTGTCATGGTGACCAAAGGGCACAGGCAGTCTTCGTCGTTTATGGCCAGCCGTTGCGTTGATCCAAGGCCCCAGGAAACGTGTTGCTGTAACGATATACAGGGTCACATGGTCGTCCTGCTCGTTGGGTGCGCTGCTGCCAGACTGAAGAGCGAAGCAGGGATTTCAGGCTTGTGTAGGCAGCCTGGCACGCTGCTCCGTCAGCGTCGGCAGAGACGAGGATGCGCAGTAGGATGCACTGGCGTCACAAAGACCAAAGGGCACAGGCAGTGTGCGTCGTTGATGGCCAGCAGTTTCGTTGACCCAAGGCCCCAGGAAACGAGTGGCTGTAACGATATACAGGGTCACTTGGTCGTCCTGCTGGTTGGGTGCACTGCTGCCGGACTGAAGAGCGAAGCAGGGATTTCAGGCTTATGTAGGCAGCCTGGCACGCTGCTCCGTCAGCGTAGGCAGATACGAGGATGCGCTGCAGGATGCACTGGCGTCACGATGACCAAAGGGCACAGGCAGTCTGCGTCGTTGATGGCCAGCCGTTGCGTTGATCCAAGGCCCCTGGAAACGTGTGGCTGTAACAATATACAGGATCACTTGGTCGTCCTGCTCGTTGGGTGCACTTCTGCTGGATTGAAAAGCAAAGCAGGGATTTCAGGCTTATGTAGGCAGCCTGGCACGCTGCTCCGCCAGCGTCGGCAGAGACGAGGATGCGCAGTAGGATGCACTGGCGTCACGATGACCAAAGGGCACAGGCAGTCTACGTCGTTGATGGCCAGCCCTTGTGTTGATCCAAGGCCCCAGGAAACGTGTGGCTGTAACGATATACAGGGTCACTTGGTCGTCCTGCTCGTTGGGTGCACTGCTGCCAGACTGAAGAGCGAAGAAGGGATTTCAGGCATATGTAGGCAGCCTGGCACGCTGCTCCTTCAGCGTCGGCAGAGACGAGGATGCGTAGTAGGATGCACTGGCGTCACAAAGACCAAAGGGCACAGGCAGTGTCCGTCGTTGATGGCAAGCAGTTGCGTGGACCCAAGGCCCCAGGAAACGAGTGGCTGTAACGATATACAGGGTCACTTGGTCGCCCTGCTCGTTGGCTGCACTGCTGCCGGACTGAAGAGCGAAGCAGGGATTTCATGCTTATGTAGGCAGCCTGGCACGCTGCTCCGTCAGCGTAGGCAGAGACGAGGATGCGCAGTAGGATGCAGTGGCGTCACGATGACCAAAAGGCACAGGCAGTCTGCATCGTTGATGGCCAGCCGTTGCGTTGATCCAATGCCCCTGAAAACGTGTGGCTGTAACGATATACAGGATCACTTGGTCGTCCTGCTCGATGGGTGCACTTCTGCTGGACTGAAAAGCGAAGCAGGGATTTCAGACTTATGTAGGCAGCCTGGCACGCTGCTCCGCCGGCGTCGGCAGAGACGAGGATGCGCAGTAGGATGCACTGGCGTCACGATGACCAAAGGGCACAGGCAGTCTGCGTCGTTGATGGCCAGCCGTTGCGTTTATCCAAGGCCCCAGGAAACGTATGGCTGTAATGATATACAGGGTCCCTTGGTCGTCCTGCTCGTTGGGTGCACTGCTGCCGGACTGAAGAGCCAAGCAGGGATTACAGACTTATGTAGGAAGCCGGGCACGCTGTTCCGTCAGCGTAGGCAGAGACGAAGATGCGCAGTAGGATGCACTGGTGTCATGGTGACCAAAGGGCACAGGCAGTCTTCGTCGTTTATGGCCAGCCGTTGCGTTGATCCAAGGCCCCAGGAAACGTGTTGCTGTAACGATATACAGGGTCACATGGTCGTCCTGCTCGTTGGGTGCACTGCTGCCAGACTGAAGAGCGAAGCAGGGATTTCAGGCTTGTGTAGGCAGCCTGGCACGCTGCTCCGTCAGCGTCGGCAGAGACGAGGATGCGCAGTAGGATGCACTGGCGTCACAAAGACCAAAGGGCACAGGCAGTGTGCGTCGTTGATGGGCAGCAGTTTCGTTGACCCAAGGCCCCAGGAAACGAGTGGCTGTAACGATATACAGGGTCACTTGGTCGTCCTGCTGGTTGGGTGCACTGCTGCCGGACTGAAGAGCGAAGCAGGGATTTCAGGCTTATGTAGGCAGCCTGGCACGCTGCTCCGTCAGCGTAGGCAGATACGAGGATGCGCTGCAGGATGCACTGGCGTCACGATGACCAAAGGGCACAGGCAGTCTGCGTCGTTGATGGCCAGCCGTTGCGTTGTTCCAAGGCCCCAGGAAACGTGTGGCTGTAACGATATACAGGGTCACTTGATCGTCCTGCTCGTTGGGTGCACTGCTGCCGGAATGAAGAGCGAAGCAGGGATTCCAGACTTAAGTAGGCAGCCGGGCACGCTTTTCCGTCAGCGTAGGCAGAGACGAGGATGCGAAGTAGGATGCACTGGCGACACGATGACCAAAGGGCACGGGCAGTCTGCGTCGTTGGTGGCCATCCGTTGCGTTGATCCAAGGTCCCAGGAAACGTATGGCTGTAACGATATACAGGGTCACTTGGTCGTCCTGCTCGTTGTGTGCACTGCTGCCGGTTCTGAAGAGCGAAACAGGGATTTCAGGCTTATGTATGCAGCCTGGCACGCTGTTCCCTCAGCGTCGGCAGAGACGAGGATGCGCAGTTGGATGCACTGGCGTCACGATGACCAAAGGGCACAGTTAGTCTACGACGTTGATGGCCAGCCGTTGTGTTGATCCAAGGCCCCAGGAAACGTGTGGATGTAACGATACCCAGGGTCACTTGGTCGCCCTGCTCGTTGGGTGCACTGCTGCCGGACTGAAGAGCGAAGCAGGGATTTCATGCTTATGTAGGCAGCCTGGCACGCTGCTCCGTCAGCGTAGGCAGAGACGAGGATGCGCAGTAGGATGCACTGTCGTCACGATGACCAAAAGGCACAGGCAGTCTGCATGGTTGATGGCCAGCCGTTGCGTTGATCCAAAGCCCCTGGAAACGTGTGGCTGTAACGATATACAGGATCACTTGGTCGTCCTGCTCATTGGGTGCACTTCTGCTGGACTGAAAAGCAAAGCAGGGATTTCAGGCTTATGTAGGCAGCCTGGCACGCTGCTCCGCCAGCGTCGGCAGAGACGAGGATTCGCAGTAGGATGCACTGGCGTCACAAAGACCAAAGGGCACAGGCAGTGTCCGTCGTTGATGGCAAGCAGTTGCGTGGACCCAAGGCCCCAGGAAACGAGTGGCTGTAACGATATACAGGGTCACTTGGTCGCCCTGCTCGTTGGCTGCACTGCTGCCGGACTGAAGAGCGAAGCAGGGATTTCATGCTTATGTAGGCAGCCTGGCACGCTGCTCCGTCAGCGTAGGCAGAGACGAGGATGCGCAGTAGGATGCAGTGGCGTCACGATGACCAAAAGGCACAGGCAGTCTGCATCGTTGATGGCCAGCCGTTGCGTTGATCCAATGCCCCTGAAAACGTGTGGCTGTAACGATATACAGGATCACTTGGTCGTCCTGCTCGATGGGTGCACTTCTGCTGGACTGAAAAGCGAAGCAGGGATTTCAGACTTATGTAGGCAGCCTGGCACGCTGCTCCGCCGGCGTCGGCAGAGACGAGGATGCGCAGTAGGATGCACTGGCGTCACGATGACCAAAGGGCACAGGCAGTCTGCGTCGTTGATGGCCAGCCGTTGCGTTTATCCAAGGCCCCAGGAAACGTATGGCTGTAATGATATACAGGGTCCCTTGGTCGTCCTGCTCGTTGGGTGCACTGCTGCCGGACTGAAGAGCCAAGCAGGGATTACAGACTTATGTAGGAAGCCGGGCACGCTGTTCCGTCAGCGTAGGCAGAGACGAAGATGCGCAGTAGGATGCACTGGTGTCATGGTGACCAAAGGGCACAGGCAGTCTTCGTCGTTTATGGCCAGCCGTTGCGTTGATCCAAGGCCCCAGGAAACGTGTTGCTGTAACGATATACAGGGTCACATGGTCGTCCTGCTCGTTGGGTGCACTGCTGCCAGACTGAAGAGCGAAGCAGGGATTTCAGGCTTGTGTAGGCAGCCTGGCACGCTGCTCCGTCAGCGTCGGCAGAGACGAGGATGCGCAGTAGGATGCACTGGCGTCACAAAGACCAAAGGGCACAGGCAGTGTGCGTCGTTGATGGCCAGCAGTTTCGTTGACCCAAGGCCCCAGGAAACGAGTGGCTGTAACGATATACAGGGTCACTTGGTCGTCCTGCTGGTTGGGTGCACTGCTGCCGGACTGAAGAGCGAAGCAGGGATTTCAGGCTTATGTAGGCAGCCTGGCACGCTGCTCCGTCAGCGTAGGCAGATACGAGGATGCGCTGCAGGATGCACTGGCGTCACGATGACCAAAGGGCACAGGCAGTCTGCGTCGTTGATGGCCAGCCGTTGCGTTGATCCAAGGCCCCTGGAAACGTGTGGCTGTAACAATATACAGGATCACTTGGTCGTCCTGCTCGTTGGGTGCACTTCTGCTGGATTGAAAAGCAAAGCAGGGATTTCAGGCTTATGTAGGCAGCCTGGCACGCTGCTCCGCCAGCGTCGGCAGAGACGAGGATGCGCAGTAGGATGCACTGGCGTCACGATGACCAAAGGGCACAGGCAGTCTACGTCGTTGATGGCCAGCCCTTGTGTTGATCCAAGGCCCCAGGAAACGTGTGGCTGTAACGATATACAGGGTCACTTGGTCGTCCTGCTCGTTGGGTGCACTGCTGCCAGACTGAAGAGCGAAGAAGGGATTTCAGGCATATGTAGGCAGCCTGGCACGCTGCTCCTTCAGCGTCGGCAGAGACGAGGATGCGTAGTAGGATGCACTGGCGTCACAAAGACCAAAGGGCACAGGCAGTGTCCGTCGTTGATGGCAAGCAGTTGCGTGGACCCAAGGCCCCAGGAAACGAGTGGCTGTAACGATATACAGGGTCACTTGGTCGCCCTGCTCGTTGGCTGCACTGCTGCCGGACTGAAGAGCGAAGCAGGGATTTCATGCTTATGTAGGCAGCCTGGCACGCTGCTCCGTCAGCGTAGGCAGAGACGAGGATGCGCAGTAGGATGCAGTGGCGTCACGATGACCAAAAGGCACAGGCAGTCTGCATCGTTGATGGCCAGCCGTTGCGTTGATCCAATGCCCCTGAAAACGTGTGGCTGTAACGATATACAGGATCACTTGGTCGTCCTGCTCGATGGGTGCACTTCTGCTGGACTGAAAAGCGAAGCAGGGATTTCAGACTTATGTAGGCAGCCTGGCACGCTGCTCCGCCGGCGTCGGCAGAGACGAGGATGCGCAGTAGGATGCACTGGCGTCACGATGACCAAAGGGCACAGGCAGTCTGCGTCGTTGATGGCCAGCCGTTGCGTTTATCCAAGGCCCCAGGAAACGTATGGCTGTAATGATATACAGGGTCCCTTGGTCGTCCTGCTCGTTGGGTGCACTGCTGCCGGACTGAAGAGCCAAGCAGGGATTACAGACTTATGTAGGAAGCCGGGCACGCTGTTCCGTCAGCGTAGGCAGAGACGAAGATGCGCAGTAGGATGCACTGGTGTCATGGTGACCAAAGGGCACAGGCAGTCTTCGTCGTTTATGGCCAGCCGTTGCGTTGATCCAAGGCCCCAGGAAACGTGTTGCTGTAACGATATACAGGGTCACATGGTCGTCCTGCTCGTTGGGTGCACTGCTGCCGGACTGAAGAGCGAAGCAGGGATTTCAGGCTTGTGTAGGCAGCCTGGCACGCTGCTCCGTCAGCGTCGGCAGAGACGAGGATGCGCAGTAGGATGCACTGGCGTCACAAAGACCAAAGGGCACAGGCAGTGTGCGTCGTTGATGGGCAGCAGTTTCGTTGACCCAAGGCCCCAGGAAACGAGTGGCTGTAACGATATACAGGGTCACTTGGTCGTCCTGCTCGTTGTGTGCACTGCTGCCGGTTCTGAAGAGCGAAACAGGGATTTCAAGCTTATGTATGCAGCCTGGCACGCTGTTCCCTCAGCGTCGGCAGAGACGAGGATGCGCAGTTGGATGCACTGGCGTCACGATGACCAAAGGGCACAGTTAGTCTACGACGTTGATGGCCAGCCGTTGTGTTGATCCAAGGCCCCAGGAAACGTGTGGATGTAACGATACCCAGGGTCACTTGGTCGCCCTGCTCGTTGGGTGCACTGCTGCCGGACTGAAGAGCGAAGCAGGGATTTCATGCTTATGTAGGCAGCCTGGCACGCTGCTCCGTCAGCGTAGGCAGAGACGAGGATGCGCAGTAGGATGCACTGGCGTCACGATGACCAAAAGGCACAGGCAGTCTGCATCGTTGATGGCCAGCCGTTGCGTTGATCCAAAGCCCCTGGAAACGTGTGGCTGTAACGATATACAGGATCACTTGGTCGTCCTGCTCATTGGGTGCACTTCTGCTGGACTGAAAAGCAAAGCAGGGATTTCAGGCTTATGTAGGCAGCCTGGCACGCTGCTCCGCCAGCGTCGGCAGAGACGAGGATTCGCAGTAGGATGCACTGGCGTCACGATGACCAAAGGGCACAGGCAGTCTGCGTCGTTGATGGCCAGCCGTTGCGTTGATCCAAGGCCCCAGGAAACGTGTGGCTGTAACGATATACAGGGTCACTTGGTCGTCCTGCTCGTTGGGTGCACTGCTGCCGGACTGAAGAGCGAAGCAGGGATTTCAGGCTTATGTAGGCAGCCTGGCACGCTGCTCCTTCAGCGTCGGCAGAGACGAGGATGCGTAGTAGGATGCACTGGCGTCACAAAGACCAAAGGGCACAGGCAGTGTGCGTCGTTGATGGCCAGCAGTTGCGTTGACCCAAGGCCCCAGGAAACGAGTGGCTGCAACGATATACAGGGTCACTTGGTCGTCCTGCTCGGTTGCACTGCTGCCGGACTGAAGAGCGAAGCAGGAATTTCATGCTTATGTAGGCAGCCGGGCACGCTGTTCCGTCAGCGTAGGCAGAGACGAAGATGCGAAGTAGGATGCACTGGCGTCACGATGACCAAAGGGCACAGGCAGTCTGCGTCGTTGATGGCCAGCCGTTGCGTTGATCCAAGGCCCCAGGAAACGTATGGCTGTAACGATATACAGAGTCACTTGGTCGTCCTGCTCGGTTGCACTGCTGCCGGACTGAAGAGCGAAACAGGGATTTCAGGCTTATGTAGGCAGCCTGGCACGCTGCTCCCTCAGCGTCGGCAGAGACGAGGATGCGCAGTAGGATGCACTGGCGTCACGATGACCAAAGGGCACAGTTAGTCTACGACGTTGATGGCCAGCCCTTGCGTTGATCCAAGGCCCCAGGAAACGTGTGGCTGTAACGATATACAGGGTCACTTGGTCGTCCTGCTGGTTGGGTGCACTGCTGCCGGACTGAAGAGCGAAGCAGGGATTTCAGGCTTATGTAGGCAGCCTGGCACGCTGCTCCGTCAGCGTAGGCAGATACGAGGATGCGCAGTAGGATGCACTGGCGTCACGATGACCAAAGGGCACAGGCAGTCTGCGTCGTTGATGGCCAGCCGTTTCGTTGATCCAAGGCCCCAGGAAACTTGTGGCTGTAACGATATACAGGGTCATTTGGTCGTCCTGCTCGTTGGGTGCACTGCTGCCAGACTGAAGAGCGAAGCAGGGATTTCAGGCTTGTGTAGGCAGCCTGGCACGCTGCTCCGTCAGCGTCGGCAGAGACGAGGATGCGCAGTAGGATGCACTGGCGTCACAAAGACCAAAGGGCACAGGCAGTGTGCGTCGTTGATGGCCAGCAGTTGCGTTGACCCAAGGCCCCAGGAAACGAGTGGCTGTAACGATATACAGGGTCACTTGGTCGTCCTGCTGGTTGGGTGCACTGCTGCCGGACTGAAGAGCGAAGCAGGGATTTCAGGCTTATGTAGGCAGCCTGGCACGCTGCTCCTTCAGCGTAGGCAGATACGAGGATGCGCTGCCTTTTGTTTTGTGTTTGTCTTTTGTTGATTTTTTGTTATGTGCAATTTTTTGTGTCAAAACCAGGCAATAAAGGAAAAAGATAGGAGGATGCGCTGCAGGATGCACTGGCGTCACGATGACCAAAGGGCACAGGCAGTCTGCGTCGTTGATGGCCAGCCGTTGCGTTGATCCAAGGCCCCAGGAAACGTGTGGCTGTAACGATATACAGGGTCACTTGGTCGTCCTGCTCGTTGGGTGCACTGCTGCCGGAATGAAGAGCGAAGCAGGGATTCCAGACTTATGTAGGCAGCCGGGCACGCTGTTCCGTCAGCGTAGGCAGAGACGAGGATGCGAAGTAGGATGCACTGGCGTCACGATGACCAAAGGGCACAGGCAGTCTGCGTCGTTGATGGCCAGCCGTTGCGTTGATCCAAGGCCCCAGGAAACGTGTGGCTGTAACGATATACAGGGTCACTTGGTCGTCCTGCTCGGTTGCACTGCTGCCGGACTGAAGAGCGAAACAGGGATTTCAGGCTTATGTAGGCAGCCTGGCACGCTGCTCCCTCAGCGTCGGCAGAGACGAGGATGCGCAGTAGGATGCACTGGCGTCACGATGACCAAAGGGCACAGTTAGTCTACGACGTTGATGGCCAGCCCTTGCGTTGATCCAAGGCCCCAGGAAACGTGTGGCTGTAACGATATACAGGGTCACTTGGTCGTCCTGCTGGTTGGGTGCACTGCTGCCGGACTGAAGAGCGAAGCAGGGATTTCAGGCTTATGTAGGCAGCCTGGCACGCTGCTCCGTCAGCGTAGGCAGATACGAGGATGCGCAGTAGGATGCACTGGCGTCACGATGACCAAAGGGCACAGGCAGTCTGCGTCGTTGATGGCCAGCCGTTTCGTTGATCCAAGGCCCCAGGAAACGTGTGGCTGTAACGATATACAGGGTCACTTGGTCGTCCTGCTCGTTGGGTGCACTGCTGCCGGACTGAAGAGCGAAGCAGGGATTCCAGACTTATGTAGGCAGCCGGGCACGCTGTTCCGTCAGCGTAGGCAGATACGAGGATGCGAAGTAGGATGCACTGGCGTCACGATGACCAAAGGGCACAGGCAGTCTGCGTCGTTGATGGCCAGCCGTTGCGTTGATCCAAGGCCCCAGGAAACGTGTGGCTGTAACGATATACAGGGTCACATGGTCGTCCTGCTCGTTGGGTGCACTGCTGCCGGACTGAAGAGCGAAGCAGGGATTTCAGGCTTATGTAGGCAGCCTGGCACGCTGCTCCTTCAGCGTCGGCAGAGACGAGGATGCGTAGTAGGATGCACTGGCGTCACAAAGACCAAAGGGCACAGGCAGTGTGCGTCGTTGATGGCCAGCAGTTGCGTTGACCCAAGGCCCCAGGAAACGAGTGGCTGCAACGATATACAGGGTCACTTGGTCGTCCTGCTCGGTTGCACTGCTGCCGGACTGAAGAGCGAAGCAGGAATTTCATGCTTATGTAGGCAGCCGGGCACGCTGTTCCGTCAGCGTAGGCAGAGACGAGGATGCGAAGTAGGATGCACTGGCGTCACGATGACCAAAGGGCACAGGCAGTCTGCGTCGTTGATGGCCAGCCGTTGCGTTGATCCAAGGCCCCAGGAAACGTATGGCTGTAACGATATACAGAGTCACTTGGTCGTCCTGCTCGTTGTGTGCACTGCTGCCGGACTGAAGAGCGAAACAGGGATTTCAGGCTTATGTAGGCAGCCTGGCACGCTGCTCCATCAGCGTCGGCAGAGACGAGGATGCGCAGTAGGATGCACTGGCGTCACGATGACCAAAGGGCACAGTTAGTCTACGACGTTGATGGCCAGCCCTTGCGTTGATCCAAGGCCCCAGGAAACGTGTGGCTGTAACGATATACAGGGTCACTTGGTCGTCCTGCTGGTTGGGTGCACTGCTGCCGGACTGAAGAGCGAAGCAGGGATTTCAGGCTTATGTAGGCAGCCTGGCACGCTGCTCCTTCAGCGTCGGCAGAGACGAGGATGCGCAGTAGGATGCACTGGCGTCACGATGACCAAAGGGCACAGGCAGTCTGCGTCGTTGATGGCCAGCCGTTGCGTTGATCCAAGGCCCCAGGAAACGTGTGGCTGTAACGATATACAGGGTCACTTGGTCTGCCTGCTCGTTGGGTGCACTGCTGCCGGACTGAAGAGCGAAACAGGGATTTCAGGCTTATGTAGGCAGCCTGGCACGCTGCTCCGTCAGCGTAGGCAGATACGAGGATGCGCAGTAGGATGCACTGGCGTCACGATGACCAAAGGGCACAGGCAGTCTGCGTCGTTGATGGCCAGCCGTTGCGTTGATCCAAGGCCCCAGGAAACTTGTGGCTGTAACGATATACAGGGTCACTTGGTCGTCCTGCTCGTTGGGTGCACTGCTGCCAGACTGAAGAGCGAAGCAGGGATTTCAGGCTTGTGTAGGCAGCCTGGCACGCTGCTCCGTCAGCGTCGGCAGAGACGAGGATGCGCAGTAGGATGCACTGGCGTCACAAAGACCAAAGGGCACAGGCAGTGTGCGTCGTTGATGGCCAGCAGTTGCGTTGACCCAAGGACCCAGGAAACGAGTGGCTGTAACGATATACAGGGTCACTTGGTCGTCCTGCTGGTTGGGTGCACTGCTGCCGGACTGAAGAGCCAAGCAGGGATTACAGACTTATGTAGGCAGCCGGGCACGCTGCTCCGTCAGCGTAGGCAGATACGAGGATGCGCTGCAGGATGCACTGGCGTCACGATGACCAAAGGGCACAGGCAGTCTGCGTCGTTGATGGCCAGCCGTTGCGTTGATCCAAGGCCCCAGGAAACGTGTGGCTGTAACGATATACAGGGTCACTTGATCGTCCTGCTCGTTGGGTGCACTGCTGCCGGAATGAAGAGCGAAGCAGGGATTCCAGACTTAAGTAGGCAGCCGGGCACGCTTTTCCGTCAGCGTAGGCAGAGACGAGGATGCGAAGTAGGATGCACTGGCGACACGATGTCCAAAGGGAACGGGCAGTCTGCGTCGTTGATGGCCAGCCGTTGTGTTGATCCAAGGCCCCAGGAAACGTGTGGCTGTAACGATACTCAGGGTCACTTAGTCGCCCTGCTCGTTGGCTGCACTGCTGTCGGACTGAAGAGCGCAGCAGGGATTTCATGCTTATGTAGGCAGCCTGGCACGCTGCTCCGTCAGCGTAGGCAGAGACGAGGATGCGCAGTAGGATGCACTGGCGTGACGATGACCAAAAGGCACAGGCAGTCTGCATCGTTGATGGCCAGCCGTTGCGTTGATCCAAGGCCCCTGGAAACGTGTGGCTGTAACGATATACAGGATCACTTGGTCGTCTTGCTCGTTGGGTGCACTTCTGCTGGACTGAAAAGCGAAGCAGGGATTTCAGGCTTATGTAGGCAGCCTGGCACGCTGCTCCGCCAGCGTCGGCAGAGACGAGGATGCCCAGTACGATGCACTGGCGTCACGATGATCAAAGGGCACAGGCAGTCTACGTCGTTGGTGGCCATCCGTTGCGTTGATCCAAGGTCCCAGGAAACGTATGGCTGTAACGATATACAGGGTCACTTAGTCGTCCTGCTTGTTGTGTGCACTGCTGCCGGACTGAAGAGCGAAACAGGGATTTCAGGCTTATGTATGCAGCCTGGCACGCTGCTCCCTCAGCGTCGGCAGAGACGAGGATGCGCAGTAGGATGCACTGGCGTCACGATGACCAAAGGGCACAGTTAGTCTACGACGTTGATGGCCAGCCCTTGTGTTGATCCAAGGCCCCAGGAAACGTGTGGGTGTAACGATATACAGGGTCACTTGGTCGTCCTGCTGGTTGGGTGCACTGCTGCCGGACTGAAGAGCGAAGCAGGGATTTCAGGCTTATGTAGGCAGCCTGGCACGCTGCTCCGTCAGCGTAGGCAGATACGAGGATGCGCTGTAGGATGCAGTGGCGTCACGATGACCAAAGGGCACAGGCAGTCTGCGTCGTTGATGGCCAGCCGTTGCGTTGATCCAAGGCCCCAGGAAACGTGTGGTTGTAACGATATACAGGGTCACTTGGTCGTCCTGCTCGTTGGGTGCACTGCTGAAGGAATGAAGAGCGAAGCAGGGATTCCAGACTTATGTAGGCAGCCGGGCACGCTGTTCCGTCAGCGTAGGCAGAGACGAGGATGCGCAGTAGGATGCACTGGCGTCACGAAGACTAAAGGGCACAGGCAGTGTGCCTCGTTGATGGCCAGCAGTTGCGTTGCCCCAAGGCCCCAGGAAACGAGTGGCTGTAACGATATACAGGGTCACTTGGTCGTCCTGCTCGGTTGCACTGCTGCCGGACTGAAGAGCGAAGCAGGGATTTCAGGCTTATGTAGGCAGCCTGGCACGTTCCTCCGTCAGTGTAGGCAGAGACGAGGAAGCGCAGTAGGATGCACTGGCGTCACGATGACCAAAGGGCACAGGCAGTCTGCGTCGTTGATGGCCATCCGTTGCGTTGATCCAAGGCCCCAGGAACCGTATGGCTGTAACAATATACAGGGTTCCTTGGTCGTCCTGCTCGTTGGGTGCACTGCTGCCGGACTGAAGAGCCAAGCAGGGATTACAGACTTATGTAGGCAGCCGGGCACGCTGTTCCGTCAGCGTAGGCAGAGACGAGGATGCTCTGTAGGATGCACTGGCGTCATGGTGACCAAAGGGCACAGGCAGTCTTCGTCGTTTATGGCCAGCCGTTGCGTTGATCCAAGGCCCCAGGAAACGTGTGACTGTAACGATATACAGGGTCACTTGGTCGTCCTGCTCGTTGGGTGCACTGCTGCCAGACTGAAGAGCGAAGCAGGGATTTCAGGCTTATGTAGGCAGCCTGGCACACTGCTCCTTCAGCGTCGGCAGAGACGAGGATGCGTAGTAGGATGCAATGGCGTCACAAAGACCAAAGGGCACAGGCAGTGTGCGTCGTTGATGGCCAGCAGTTGCGTTGACCCAAGGCCCCAGGAAACGAGTGGCTGTAACGATATACAGGGTCACTTGTCGTCCTGCTCGTTGGGTGGACTGCTGGCGGAATGAAGAGCGAAGCAGGGATTCCAGACTTATGTAGGCAGCCGGGCACGCTGTTCCGTCAGCGTAGGCAGAGACGAGGATGCGAAGTAGGATGCACTGGCGACACGATGTCCAAAGGGAACGGGAAGTCTGCGTCATTGATGGCCAGCCGTTGTGTTGATCCAAGGCCCCAGGAAACGTGTGGCTGTAACGATACTCAGGGTCACTTGGTCGCCCTGCTCGTTGGCTGCACTGCTGCAGGACTGAAGAGCGAAGCAGGGATTTCATGCTTATGTAGGCAGCCTGGCACGCTGCTCCGTCAGCGTAGGCAGAGACGAGGATGCGCAGTAGGATGCAGTGGCGTCACGATGACCAAAAGGCACAGGCAGTCTGCATCCTTGATGGCCAGCCGTTGCGTTGATCCAAGGATCCTGGAAACGTGTGGCTGTAACGATATACAGGATCACTTGGTCGTCCTGCTCGTTGGGTGCACTTCTGCTGGACTGAAAAGCGAAGCAGGGATTTCAAACTTATGTAGGCAGCCTGGCACGCTGCTCCGCCAGCGTCGGCAGAGACGAGGATGCGCAGTAGGATGCACTGGCGTCACGATGACCAAAGGGCACAGGCAGTCTGCGTCGTTGATGGCCAGCCGTTGCGTTGGTCCAAGGCCCCAGGAAACGTATGGCTGTAACGATATACAGGGTCCCTTGGTCGTCCTGCTCGTTGGGTGCACTGCTGCCGGACTGAAGAGCCAAGCAGGGATTACAGACTTATGTAGGCAGCCGGGCACGCTGTTCCGTCAGCGTAGGCAGAGACGAAGATGCGCAGTAGGATGCACTGGCGTCATGGTGACCAAAGGGCACAGGCAGTGTTCGTCGTTTATGGCCAGCCGTTGCGTTGATCCAAGGCCCCAGGAAACGTGTGGCTGTAACGATATACAGGGTCACTTGGTCGTCCTGCTCGTTGGGTGCACTGCTGCCGGAATGAAGAGCGAAGCAGGGATTCCAGACTTAAGTAGGCAGCCGGGCACGCTTTTCCGTCAGCGTAGGCAGAGACGAGGATGCGAAGTAGGATGCACTGGCGACACGATGTCCAAAGGGAACGGGCAGTCTGCATCATTGATGGCCAGCCGTTGCGTTGATCCAAGGCCCCAGGAAACGTGTGGCTGTAACGATACTCAGCGTCACTTGGTCGCCCTGCTCGTTGGGTGCACTGCTGCCGGACTGAAGAGCGAAGCAGGGATTTCATGCTTATGTAGGCAGCCTGGCACGCTGCCCCGTCAGCGTAGGCAGAGACGATAATGCGCAGTAGGATGCACTGGCGTCACGATGACCAAAAAGCACAGGCAGTGTCCGTCGTTGATGGCAAGCAGTTGCGTGGACCCAAGGCCCCAGGAAAAGAGTGGCTGTAACGATATACAGGGTCACTTGGTCGTCCTGCTCGGTTGCACTGCTGCCGGACTGAAGAGCGAAGCAGGAATTTCATGCTTATGTAGGCAGCCTGGCACGTTGCTCCGTCAGTGTAGGCAGAGACGAGGATGCGCAGTAGGATGCACTGGCGTCACGATGACCAAAGGGCACAGGCAGTCTGCGTCGTTAATGGCCAGCCGTTGCGTTGATCCAAGGCCCCAGGAAACGTGTGGCTTTAACGATATACAGGGTCACTTGTCGTCCTGCTCGTTGGGTGGACTGCTGGCGGAATGAAGAGCGAAGCAGGGATTCCAGACTTATGTAGGCAGCCGGGCACGCTGTTTCGTCAGCGTAGGCAGAGACGAGGATGCGAAGTAGGATGCACTGGCGTCATGGTGACCAAAGGGCACAGGCAGTCTTCGTCGTTTATGGCCAGCCGTTGCGTTGATCCAAGGCCCCAGGAAACGTGTGGCTGTAACGATATACAGGGTCACTTGGTCGTCCTGCTCGTTGGGTGCACTGCTGCCGGACTGAATAGCGAAGCAGGGATTTCAGGCTTATGCAGGCAGCCTGGCACGCTGCTCTGTCAGCGTAGGCAGAGACGAGGATGCGCAGTAGGATGCACTGGTGTCACGATGACCAAAGTGCACAGGCAGTCTGCGTCATTGATGGCCAGCCGTTGCGTTGATCCAAGGCCCCAGGAAACGTGTGGCTGTAACGATATACAGGGTAACTTGGTCGTCCTGCTCGTTGGGGGCACTGCTGCCGGACTGAAGAGCGAAGCAGGGATTTCAGGCTTATGTAGGCAGCCTGGCACGCTGCTCCTTCAGCGTCGGCAGAGACGAGGATGCGTAGTAGGATGCAATGGCGTCACAAAGACCAAAGGGCACAGGCAGTGTGCGTCGTTGATGGCCAGCAGTTGCGTTGACCCAAGGCCCCAGGAAACGAGTGGCTGTAACGATATACAGGGTCACTTGGTCGTCCTGCTCGGTTGCACTGCTGCCGGACTGAAGAGCGAAGCAGGAATTTCATGCTTATGTAGGCAGCCTGGCAGGTTGCTCCGTCAGTGTAGGCAGAGACGAGGATGCGCAGTAGGATGCACTGGCGTCACGATGACCAAAGGGCACAGGCAGTCTGCGTCGTTGATGGCCAGCCGTTGCGTTGATCCAAGGCCCCAGGAAACGTGTGGCTTTAACGATATACAGGGTCACTTGTCGTCCTGCTCGTTGGGTGGACTGCTGGCGGAATGAAGAGCGAAGCAGGGATTCCAGACTTATGTAGGCAGCCGGGCACGCTGTTCGGTCAGCGTAGGCAGAGACGAGGATGCGAAGTAGGATGCACTGGCGACACGATGTCCAAAGGGAACGGGAAGTCTGCGTCATTGATGGCCAGCCGTTGTGTTGATCCAAGGCCCCAGGAAACGTGTGGCTGTAACGATACTCAGGGTCACTTGGTCGCCCTGCTCGTTGGCTGCACTGCTGCAGGACTGAAGAGCGAAGCAGGGATTTCATGCTTATGTAGGCAGCCTGGCACGCTGCTCCGTCAGCGTAGGCAGAGACGAGGATGCGCAGTAGGATGCAGTGGCGTCACGATGACCAAAAGGCACAGGCAGTCTGCATCCTTGATGGCCAGCCGTTGCGTTGATCCAAGGATCCTGGAAACGTGTGGCTGTAACGATATACAGGATCACTTGGTCGTCCTGCTCGTTGGGTGCACTTCTGCTGGACTGAAGAGCCAAGCAGGGATTACAGACTTATGTAGGCAGCCGGGCACGCTGTTCCGTCAGCGTAGGCAGAGACGAAGATGCGCAGTAGGATGCACTGGCGTCATGGTGACCAAAGGGCACAGGCAGTCTTCGTCGTTTATGGCCAGCCGTTGCGTTGATCCAAGGCCCCAGGAAACGTGTGGCTGTAACGATATACAGGGTCACTTGGTCGTCCTGCTCGTTGGGTGCACTGCTGCCGGACTGAAGAGCGAAGCAGGGATTTCAGGCTTATCTAGGCAGCCTGGCACGCTGCTCCGTCAGCGTAGGCAGATACGAGGATGCGCTACAGGATGCACTGGCGTCACGATGACCAAAGGGCACAGGCAGTCTGCGTCGTTGATGGCCAGCCGTTGCGTTGATCCAAGGCCCCAGGAAACGTGTGGCTGTAACGATACTCAGCGTCACTTGGTCGCCCTGCTCGTTGGGTGCACTGCTGCCGGACTGAAGAGCGAAGCAGGGATTTCATGCTTATGTAGGCAGCCTGGCACGCTGCCCCGTCAGCGTAGGCAGAGACGAGGATGCGCAGTAGGATGCACTGGCGTCACGATGACCAAAAAGCACAGGCAGTCTGCATCGCTGATGGCCAGCCGTTGCGTTGCCCCAAGGCCCCAGGAAACGAGTGGCTGTAACGATATACAGGGTCACTTGGTCGTCCTGCTCGTTGTGTGCACTGCTGCCGGACTGAAGAGCGAAACAGGGATTTCAGGCTTATGTATGCAGCCTGGCACGCTGCTCCGTCAGTGTAGGCAGAGACGAGGATGCGCAGTAGGATGCACTGGCGTCACGATGACCAAAGGGCACAGGCAGTTTGCGTCGTTGATGGCCATCCGTTGCTTTGATCCAAAGCCCCAGGAACCGTATGGCTGTAACAATATACAGGGTTCCTTGGTCGTCCTGCTCGTTGGGTGCACTGCTGCCGGACTGAAGAGCCAAGCAGGGATTACAGACCTATGTAGGCAGCCGGCCACGCTGTTCCGTCAGCGTAGGCAGAGACGAGGATGCTCTGTAGGATGCACTGGCGTCATGGTGACCAAAGGGCACAGGCAGTCTTCGTCGTTTATGGCCAGCCGTTGCGTTGATCCAAGGCCCCAGGAAACGTGTGGCTGTAACGATATACAGGGTCACTTGGTCGTCCTGCTCGTTGGGTGCACTGCTGCCGGACTGAATAGCGAAGCAGGGATTTCAGGCTTATGCAGGCAGCCTGGCACGCTGCTCCGTCAGCGTAGGCAGAGACGAGGATGCGCAGTAGGATGCACTGGCGTCACGATGACCAAAGTGCACAGGCAGTCTGCGTCATTGATGGCCAGCCGTTGCGTTGATCCAAGGCCCCAGGAAACGTGTGGCTGTAACGATATACAGGGTAACTTGGTCGTCCTGCTCGTTGGGTGCACTGCTGCCGGACTGAAGAGCGAAGCAGGGATTTCAGGCTTATGTAGGCAGCCTGGCACGCTGCTCCTTCAGCGTCGGCAGAGACGAGGATGCGCAGTAGGATGCACTGGCGGCACGATGACCAAAGGGCACAGGCAGTCTACGTCGTTGATGGCCAGCCCTTGTGTTGATCCAAGGCCCCAGGAAACGTGTGGCTGTAACGATATACAGGGTCACTTGGTCGTCCTGCTCGTTGGGTGCACTGCTGCCAGACTGAAGAGCGAAGCAGGGATTTCAGGCTTATGTAGGCAGCCTGGCACGCTGCTCCTTCAGCGTCGGCAGAGACGAGGATGCGTAGTAGGATGCACTGGCGTCACAAAGACCAAAGGGCACAGGCAGTGTGCGTCGTTGATGGCCAGCAGTTGCGTTGACCCAAGGCCCCAGGAAACGAGTGGCTGTAACGATATACAGGGTCACTTGGTCGTCCTGCTCGGTTGCACTGCTGCCGGACTGAAGAGCGAAGCAGGAATTTCATGCTTATGTAGGCAGCCTGGCACGTTGCTCCGTCAGTGTAGGCAGAGACGAGGATGCGCAGTAGGATGCACTGGCGTCACGATGACCAAAGGGCACAGGCAGTCTGCGTAGTTGATGGCCAGCCGTTGCGTTGATCCAAGGCCCCAGGAAACGTGTGGCTTTAACGATATACAGGGTCACTTGGTCGTCCTGCTCGTTGGGTGGACTGCTGGCGGAATGAAGAGCGAAGCAGGGATTCCAGACTTATGTAGGCAGCCGGGCACGCTGTTCCGTCAGCGTAGGCAGAGACGAGGATGGGAAGTAGGATGCACTGGCGACACGATGTCCAAAGGGAACGGGCAGTCTGCGTCATTGATGGCCAGTCGTTGTGTTGATCCAAGGCCCCAGGAAGCGTGTGGCTGTAACGATACTCAGGGTCACATGGTCGCCCTGCTCGTTGGCTGCACTGCTGCCGGACTGAAGAGCGAAGCAGGGATTCATGCTTATGTAGGCAGCCTGGCACGCTTCTCCGTCAGCGTAGGCAGAGACGAGGATGCGCAGTAGGATGCAGTGGCGTCACGATGACCAAAAGGCACAAGCAGTCTGCATCGTTGATGGCCAGCCGTTGCGTTGATCCAAGGCCCCTGGAAACGTGTGGCTGTAACGATATACAGGATCACTTGGTCGTCCTGCTCGTTGGGTGCACTTCTGCTGGACTGAAAAGCGAAGCAGGGATTTCAGACTTATGTAGGCAGCCTGGCACGCTGCTCCGCCAGCGTCGGCAGAGACGAGGATGCGCAGTAGGATGCACTGGCGTCACGATGACCAAAGGGCACAGGCAGTCTGCGTCGTTGATGGCCAGCCGTTGCGTTGGTCCAAGGCCCCAGGAAACGTATGGCTGTAACGATATACAGGGTCCCTTGGTCGTCATGCTCGTTGGGTGCACTGCTGCCGGACTGAAGAGCCAAGCAGGGATTACAGACTTATGTAGGCAGCCGGGCACGCTGTTCCGTCAGCGTAGGCAGAGACGAAGATGCGCAGTAGGATGCACTGGCGTCTCGATGACCAAAAGGCACAGGCAGTCTGCGTCGTTGATGGCCAGCCGTTGCGTTGATCCAAGGCCCCTGGAAACGTGTGGCTGTAACGATATACAGGATCACTTGGTCGTCCTGCTCGTTGGGTGCACTTCTGCTGGACTGAAAAGCGAAGCAGGGATTTCAGACTTATGTAGGCAGCCTGGCACGCTGCTCCGCCAGCGTCGGCAGAGACGAGGATGCGCAGTAGGATGCACTGGCGTCACGATGACCAAAGGGCACAGGCAGTCTGCGTCGTTGATGGCCAGCCGTTGCGTTGGTCCAAGGCCCCAGGAAACGTATGGCTGTAACGATATACAGGGTCCCTTGGTCGTCATGCTCGTTGGGTGCACTGCTGCCGGACTGAAGAGCCAAGCAGGGATTACAGACATATGTAGGTAGCCGGGCACGCTGTTCCGTCAGCGTAGGCAGAGACGAAGATGCGCAGTAGGATGCACTGGCGTCACGATGACCAAAAGGCACAGGCAGTCTGCATCGTTGATGGCCAGCCGTTGCGTTGATCCAAGGCCCCTGGAAACGTGTGGCTGTAACGATATACAGGATCACTTGGTCGTCCTGCTCGTTGGGTGCACTTCTGCTGGACTGAAAAGCAAAGCAGGGATTTCAGGCTTAAGTAGGCAGCCTGGCACGCTGCTCCGCCAGCGTCGGCAGAGACGAGGATGCGCAGTAGGATGCACTGGCGTCACGATGACCAAAGGGCACAGGCAGTCTGCGTCGTTGATGGCCAGCCGTTGCCTTGATCCAAGGCCCCAGGAAACGTATGGCTGTAACGATATACAGAGTCACTTGGTCGTCCTGCTCGTTGTGTGCCCTGCTGCCGGACTGAAGAGCGAAACAGGGATTTCAGGCTTATGTAGGCAGCCTGGCACGCTGCTCCTTCAGCGTCGGCAGAGACGAGGATGCGCAGTAGGATGCACTGGCGTCACGATGACCAAAGGGGACAGGCAGTCTACGTCGTTGATGGCCAGCCCTTGTGTCGATCCAAGGCCCCAGGAAACGCTTGGCTGTAACAATATACAGGGTCACTTGGTCGTCCTGCTCGTTGGGTGCACTGCTGCCAGACTGAAGAGCGAAGCAGGGATTTCAGGCTTATGTAGGCAGCCTGGCACGCTGCTCCTTCAGCGTCGGCAGAGACGAGGATGCGTAGTAGGATGCACTGGCGTCACAAAGACCAAAGGGCACAGGCAGTGTGCGTCGTTGATGGCCAGCAGTTGCGTGGACCCAAGGCCCCAGGAAACGAGTGGCTGTAACGATATACAGGGTCACTTGGTCGTCCTGCTCGGTTGCACTGCTGCCGGACTGATGAGCGAAGCAGGAATTTCATGCTTATGTAGGGAGCCTGGCACGTTGCTCCGTCAGTGTAGGCAGAGACGAGGATGCGCAATAGGATGCACTGGCGTCACGATGACCAAAGGGCACAGGCAGTCTGCGTCGTTGATGGTCAGCCGTTGCGTTGATCCAAGGCCCCAGGAAACGTGTGGCTTTAACGATATACAGGGTCACTTGGTCGTCCTGCTCGTTGGGTGCACTGCTGCCGGAATGAAGAGCGAAGCAGGGATTCCAGACTTATGTAGGCAGCCGGGCACGCTGTTCCGTCAGCGTAGGCAGAGACGAGGATGCGAAGTAGGATGCACTGGCGACACGATGTCCAAAGGGAACGGGCAGTCTGCGTCATTGATGGCCAGCCGTTGTGTTGATCCAACGCCCCAGAAAACGTGTGGCTGTAACGATTCTCAGGGTCACTTGGTCGCCCTGCTCGTTGGCTGCACTGCTGCCGGACTGAAGAGCGAAGCAGGGATTTCATGCTTATGTAGGCAGCCTGGCACGCTGCTCCGTCAGCGTAGGCAGAGACGAGGATGCGCAGTAGGATGCAGTGGCGTCACGATGACCAAAAGGCACAAGCAGTCTGCATCGTTGATGGCCAGCCGTTGCGTTGATCCAAGGCCCCTGGAAACGTGTGGCTGTAACGATATACAGGATCACTTGGTCGTCCTGCTCGTTGGGTGCACTTCTGCTGGACTGAAAAGCGAAGCAGGGATTTCAGACTTATGTAGGCAGCCTGGCACGCTGCTCCGCCAGCGTCGGCAGAGACGAGGATGCGCAGTAGGATGCACTGGCGTCACGATGACCAAAGGGCACAGGCAGTCTGCGTCGTTGATGGCCAGCCGTTGCGTTGGTCCAAGGCCCCAGGAAACGTATGGCTGTAACGATATACAGGGTCCCTTGGTCGTCATGCTCGTTGGGTGCACTGCTGCCGGACTGAAGAGCCAAGCAGGGATTACAGACTTATGTAGGCAGCCGGGCACGCTGTTCCGTCAGCGTAGGCAGAGACGAAGATGCGCAGTAGGATGCACTGGCGTCACGATGACCAAAAGGCACAGGCAGTCTGCATCGTTGATGGCCAGCCGCTGCGTTGATCCAAGGCCCCTGGAAACGTGTGGCTGTAACAATATACAGGGTCACTTGGTCGTCCTGCTCGTTGGGTGCACTGCTGCCAGACTGAAGAGCGAAGCAGGGATTTCAGGCTTATGTAGGCAGCCTGGCACGCTGCTCCTTCAGCGTCGGCAGAGACGAGGATGCGTAGTAGGATGCACTGGCGTCACAAAGACCAAAGGGCACAGGCAGTGTGCGTCGTTGATGGCCAGCAGTTGCGTGGACCCAAGGCCCCAGGAAACGAGTGGCTGTAACGATATACAGGGTCACTTGGTCGTCCTGCTCGGTTGCACTGCTGCCGGACTGATGAGCGAAGCAGGAATTTCATGCTTATGTAGGGAGCCTGGCACGTTGCTCCGTCAGTGTAGGCAGAGACGAGGATGCGCAATAGGATGCACTGGCGTCACGATGACCAAAGGGCACAGGCAGTCTGCGTCGTTGATGGTCAGCCGTTGCGTTGATCCAAGGCCCCAGGAAACGTGTGGCTTTAACGATATACAGGGTCACTTGGTCGTCCTGCTCGTTGGGTGCACTGCTGCCGGAATGAAGAGCGAAGCAGGGATTCCAGACTTATGTAGGCAGCCGGGCACGCTGTTCCGTCAGCGTAGGCAGAGACGAGGATGCGAAGTAGGATGCACTGGCGACACGATGTCCAAAGGGAACGGGCAGTCTGCGTCATTGATGGCCAGCCGTTGTGTTGATCCAACGCCCCAGGAAACGTGTGGCTGTAACGATTCTCAGGGTCACTTGGTCGCCCTGCTCGTTGGCTGCACTGCTGCCGGACTGAAGAGCGAAGCAGGGATTTCATGCTTATGTAGGCAGCCTGGCACGCTGCTCCGTCAGCGTAGGCAGAGACGAGGATGCGCAGTAGGATGCAGTGGCGTCACGATGACCAAAAGGCACAGGCAGTCTGCATCGTTGATGGCCAGCCGTTGCGTTGATCCAAGACCCCTGGAAACGTGTGGCTGTAACGATATACAGGATCACTTGGTCGTCCTGCTCGATGGGGGCACTTCTGCTGGACTGAAAAGCGAAGCAGGGATTTCAGACTTATGTAGGCAGCCTGGCACGCTGCTCCGCCAGCGTCGGCAGAGACGAGGATGCGCAGTAGGATGCACTGGCGTCACGATGACCAAAGGGCACAGGCAGTCTGCGTCGTTGATGGCCAGCCGTTGCGTTGATCCAAGGCCCCAGGAAACGTATGGCTGTAACGATATACAGGGTCCCTTGGTCGTCCTGCTCGTTGGGTGCACTGCTGCCAGACTGAAGAGCGAAGCAGGGATTTCAGGCTTGTGTAGGCAGCCTGGCACGCTGCTCCGTCAGCGTCGGCAGAGACGAGGATGCGCAGTAGGATGCACTGGCGTCACAAAGACCAAAGGGCACAGGCAGTGTGCGTCGTTGATGGCCAGCAGTTGCGTTGACCCAAGGCCCCAGGAAACGAGTGGCTGTAACGATATACAGGGTCACTTGGTCGTCCTGCTGGTTGGGTGCACTGCTGCCGGACTGAAGAGCGAAGCAGGGATTTCAGGCTTGTGTAGGCAGCCTGGCACGCTGCTCCGTCAGCGTCGGCAGAGACGAGGATGCGCAGTAGGATGCACTGGCGTCACAAAGACCAAAGAGCACAGGCAGTGTGCGTCGTTGATGGCCAGCAGTTGCGTTGACCCAAGGCCCAGGAAACGAGTGGCTGTAACGATATACAGGGTCACTTGGTCGTCCTGCTGGTTGGGTGCACTGCTGCCGGACTGAAGAGCGAAGCAGGGATTTCAGGCTTATGTAGGCAGCCTGGCACGCCGCTCCGTCAGCGTAGGCAGATACGAGGATGCGCTGCAGGATGCACTGGAGTCACGATGACCAAAGGGCACAGGCAGTCTGCGTCGTTGATGGCCAGCCGTTGTGTTGATCCAAGGCCCCAGGAAACGTGTGGCTGTAACGATATACAGGGTCACTTGGTCGTCCTGCTCGTTGGGTGCACTGCTGCCGGAATGAAGAGCGAAGCAGGGATTCCAGACTTAAGTAGGCAGCCGGGCACGCTTTTCCGTCAGCGTAGGCAGAGACGAGGATGCGAAGTAGGATGCACTGGCGACACGATGTCCAAAGGGAACGGGCAGTCTGCATCATTGATGGCCAGCCGTTGCGTTGATCCAAGGCCCCAGGAAACGTGTGGCTGTAACGATACTCAGCGTCAATTGGTCGCCCTGCTCGTTGGGTGCACTGCTGCCGGACTGAAGAGCGAAGCAGGGATTTCATGCTTATGTAGGCAGCCTGGCACGCTGCCCCGTCAGCGTAGGCAGAGACGAGGATGCGCAGTAGGATGCACTGGCGTCAAGATGACCAAAAGGCACAGGCAGTCTGCGTCATTGATGGCCAGCCGTTGTGTTGATCCAAGGCCCCAGGAAACGTGTGGATGTAACGATACTCAGGGTCACTTGGTCGCCCTGCTCGTTGGGTGCACTGCTGCCGGACTGAAGAGCGAAGCAGGGATTTCATGCTTATGTAGGCAGCCTGGCACGCTGCTCCGTCAGCGTAGGCAGAGACGAGGATGCGCAGTAGGATGCACTGGCGTCACGATGACCAAAAGGCACAGGCAGTCTGCATCGTTGATGGCCAGCCGTTGCGTTGATCCAAGGCCCCTGGAAACGTGTGGCTGTAACGATATACAGGATCACTTGGTCGTCCTGCTCGTTGGGTGCACTTCTGCTGGACTGAAAAGCAAAGCAGGGATTTCAGGCTTACGTAGGCAGCCTGGCACGCTGCTCCACCAGCGTCGGCAGAGACGAGGATGCGCAGTAGGATGCACTGGCGTCACAAAGACCAAAGGGCACAGGCAGTCTGCGTCGTTGATGGCCAGCCGTTGCGTTGATCCAAGGCCCCAGCAAACGTATGGCTGTAACGATACAATGGGTAACTTGGTCCTCCTGCTCGTTGGGTGCACTGCTGCCGGACTGAAGAGCGAAGCAGGGATTCCAGACTTATGTAGGCAGCCGGGCACGCTGTTCCGTCAGCGTAGGCAGAGACGAGGATGCGAAGTAGGATGCACTGGCGACACGATGTCCAAAGGGAACGGGCAGTCTGCGTCATTGATGGCCAGCCGTTGTGTTGATCCAACGCCCCAGGAAACGTGTGGCTGTAACGATTCTCAGGGTCACTTGGTCGCCCTGCTCGTTGGCTGCACTGCTGCCGGACTGAAGAGCGAAGCAGGGATTTCATGCTTATGTAGGCAGCCTGGCACGCTGCTCCGTCAGCGTAGGCAGAGACGAGGATGCGCAGTAGGATGCAGTGGCGTCACGATGACCAAAAGGCACAAGCAGTCTGCATCGTTGATGGCCAGCCGTTGCGTTGATCCAAGGCCCCTGGAAACGTGTGGCTGTAACGATATACAGGATCACTTGGTCGTCCTGCTCGTTGGGTGCACTTCTGCTGGACTGAAAAGCGAAGCAGGGATTTCAGACTTATGTAGGCAGCCTGGCACGCTGCTCCGCCAGCGTCGGCAGAGACGAGGATGCGCAGTAGGATGCACTGGCGTCACGATGACCAAAGGGCACAGGCAGTCTGCGTCGTTGATGGCCAGCCGTTGCGTTGGTCCAAGGCCCCAGGAAACGTATGGCTGTAACGATATACAGGGTCCCTTGGTCGTCATGCTCGTTGGGTGCACTGCTGCCGGACTGAAGAGCCAAGCAGGGATTACAGACTTATGTAGGCAGCCGGGCACGCTGTTCCGTCAGCGTAGGCAGAGACGAAGATGCGCAGTAGGATGCACTGGCGTCACGATGACCAAAAGGCACAGGCAGTCTGCATCGTTGATGGCCAGCCGCTGCGTTGATCCAAGGCCCCTGGAAACGTGTGGCTGTAACAATATACAGGGTCACTTGGTCGTCCTGCTCGTTGGGTGCACTGCTGCCAGACTGAAGAGCGAAGCAGGGATTTCAGGCTTATGTAGGCAGCCTGGCACGCTGCTCCTTCAGCGTCGGCAGAGACGAGGATGCGTAGTAGGATGCACTGGCGTCACAAAGACCAAAGGGCACAGGCAGTGTGCGTCGTTGATGGCCAGCAGTTGCGTGGACCCAAGGCCCCAGGAAACGAGTGGCTGTAACGATATACAGGGTCACTTGGTCGTCCTGCTCGGTTGCACTGCTGCCGGACTGATGAGCGAAGCAGGAATTTCATGCTTATGTAGGGAGCCTGGCACGTTGCTCCGTCAGTGTAGGCAGAGACGAGGATGCGCAATAGGATGCACTGGCGTCACGATGACCAAAGGGCACAGGCAGTCTGCGTCGTTGATGGTCAGCCGTTGCGTTGATCCAAGGCCCCAGGAAACGTGTGGCTTTAACGATATACAGGGTCACTTGGTCGTCCTGCTCGTTGGGTGCACTGCTGCCGGAATGAAGAGCGAAGCAGGGATTCCAGACTTATGTAGGCAGCCGGGCACGCTGTTCCGTCAGCGTAGGCAGAGACGAGGATGCGAAGTAGGATGCACTGGCGACACGATGTCCAAAGGGAACGGGCAGTCTGCGTCATTGATGGCCAGCCGTTGTGTTGATCCAACGCCCCAGGAAACGTGTGGCTGTAACGATTCTCAGGGTCACTTGGTCGCCCTGCTCGTTGGCTGCACTGCTGCCGGACTGAAGAGCGAAGCAGGGATTTCATGCTTATGTAGGCAGCCTGGCACGCTGCTCCGTCAGCGTAGGCAGAGACGAGGATGCGCAGTAGGATGCAGTGGCGTCACGATGACCAAAAGGCACAGGCAGTCTGCATCGTTGATGGCCAGCCGTTGCGTTGATCCAAGACCCCTGGAAACGTGTGGCTGTAACGATATACAGGATCACTTGGTCGTCCTGCTCGATGGGGGCACTTCTGCTGGACTGAAAAGCGAAGCAGGGATTTCAGACTTATGTAGGCAGCCTGGCACGCTGCTCCGCCAGCGTCGGCAGAGACGAGGATGCGCAGTAGGATGCACTGGCGTCACGATGACCAAAGGGCACAGGCAGTCTGCGTCGTTGATGGCCAGCCGTTGCGTTGATCCAAGGCCCCAGGAAACGTATGGCTGTAACGATATACAGGGTCCCTTGGTCGTCCTGCTCGTTGGGTGCACTGCTGCCAGACTGAAGAGCGAAGCAGGGATTTCAGGCTTGTGTAGGCAGCCTGGCACGCTGCTCCGTCAGCGTCGGCAGAGACGAGGATGCGCAGTAGGATGCACTGGCGTCACAAAGACCAAAGGGCACAGGCAGTGTGCGTCGTTGATGGCCAGCAGTTGCGTTGACCCAAGGCCCCAGGAAACGAGTGGCTGTAACGATATACAGGGTCACTTGGTCGTCCTGCTGGTTGGGTGCACTGCTGCCGGACTGAAGAGCGAAGCAGGGATTTCAGGCTTGTGTAGGCAGCCTGGCACGCTGCTCCGTCAGCGTCGGCAGAGACGAGGATGCGCAGTAGGATGCACTGGCGTCACAAAGACCAAAGAGCACAGGCAGTGTGCGTCGTTGATGGCCAGCAGTTGCGTTGACCCAAGGCCCAGGAAACGAGTGGCTGTAACGATATACAGGGTCACTTGGTCGTCCTGCTGGTTGGGTGCACTGCTGCCGGACTGAAGAGCGAAGCAGGGATTTCAGGCTTATGTAGGCAGCCTGGCACGCCGCTCCGTCAGCGTAGGCAGATACGAGGATGCGCTGCAGGATGCACTGGAGTCACGATGACCAAAGGGCACAGGCAGTCTGCGTCGTTGATGGCCAGCCGTTGTGTTGATCCAAGGCCCCAGGAAACGTGTGGCTGTAACGATATACAGGGTCACTTGGTCGTCCTGCTCGTTGGGTGCACTGCTGCCGGAATGAAGAGCGAAGCAGGGATTCCAGACTTAAGTAGGCAGCCGGGCACGCTTTTCCGTCAGCGTAGGCAGAGACGAGGATGCGAAGTAGGATGCACTGGCGACACGATGTCCAAAGGGAACGGGCAGTCTGCATCATTGATGGCCAGCCGTTGCGTTGATCCAAGGCCCCAGGAAACGTGTGGCTGTAACGATACTCAGCGTCAATTGGTCGCCCTGCTCGTTGGGTGCACTGCTGCCGGACTGAAGAGCGAAGCAGGGATTTCATGCTTATGTAGGCAGCCTGGCACGCTGCCCCGTCAGCGTAGGCAGAGACGAGGATGCGCAGTAGGATGCACTGGCGTCAAGATGACCAAAAGGCACAGGCAGTCTGCGTCATTGATGGCCAGCCGTTGTGTTGATCCAAGGCCCCAGGAAACGTGTGGATGTAACGATACTCAGGGTCACTTGGTCGCCCTGCTCGTTGGGTGCACTGCTGCCGGACTGAAGAGCGAAGCAGGGATTTCATGCTTATGTAGGCAGCCTGGCACGCTGCTCCGTCAGCGTAGGCAGAGACGAGGATGCGCAGTAGGATGCACTGGCGTCACGATGACCAAAAGGCACAGGCAGTCTGCATCGTTGATGGCCAGCCGTTGCGTTGATCCAAGGCCCCTGGAAACGTGTGGCTGTAACGATATACAGGATCACTTGGTCGTCCTGCTCGTTGGGTGCACTTCTGCTGGACTGAAAAGCAAAGCAGGGATTTCAGGCTTAAGTAGGCAGCCTGGCACGCTGCTCCACCAGCGTCGGCAGAGACGAGGATGCGCAGTAGGATGCACTGGCGTCACAAAGACCAAAGGGCACAGGCAGTCTGCGTCGTTGATGGCCAGCCGTTGCGTTGATCCAAGGCCCCAGCAAACGTATGGCTGTAACGATACAATGGGTAACTTGGTCCTCCTGCTCGTTGGGTGCACTGCTGCCGGACTGAAGAGCGAAGCAGGGATTACAGACTTATGTAGGCAGCCGGGCACGCTGTTCCGTCAGCGTAGGCAGAGACGAAGATGCGCAGTAGGATGCACTGGCGTCACGATGACCAAAGGGCACAGGCAGTCTACGTCGTTGATGGCCAGCCCTTGTGTTGATCCAAGGCCCCAGAAAACGTGTGGCTGTAACAATATACAGGGTCACTTAGTCGTCCTGCTCGTTGGGTGCACTGCTGCCAGACTGAAGAGCGAAGCAGGGATTTCAGGCTTATGTAGGCAGCCTGCCACGCTGCTCCTTCAGCGTCGGCAGAGACGAGGATGCGTAGTAGGATGCACTGGCGTCACAAAGACCAAAGGGCACAGGCAGTGTGCGTCGTTGATGGCCAGCAGTTGCGTGGACCCAAGGCCCCAGGAAACGAGTGGCTGTAACGATATACAGAGTCACTTGGTCGTCCTGCTCGGTTGCACTGCTGCCGGACTGACGAGCGAAGCAGGAATTTCATGCTTATGTAGGCAGCCTGGCACGTTGCTCCGTCAGTGTAGGCAGAGACGAGGATGCGCAATAGGATGCACTGGCGTCACGATGACCAAAGGGCACAGGCAGTCTGCGTCGTTGATGGCCAGCCGTTGCGTTGATCCAAGGCCCCAGGAACTGTATGGCTGTAACAATATACAGGGTTCCTTGGTCGTCCTGCTCGTTGGGTGCACTGCTGCCGGACTGAAGAGCCAAGCAGGGATTACAGACTTATGTAGGCAGCCGGGCACGCTGTTCCGTCAGCGTAGGCAGAGACGAGGATGCTCTGTAGGATGCACTGGCCTCATGGTGACCAAAGGGCACAGGCAGTCTTCGTCGTTTATGGCCAGCCGTTGCGTTGATCCAAGGCCCCAGGAAACGTGTGGCTGTAACGATATACAGGGTCACTTGGTCGTCCTGCTCGTTGGGTGCACTGCTGCCGGACTGAATAGCGAAGCAGGGATTTCAGGCTTATGCAGGCAGCCTGGCACGCTGCTCCGTCAGCGTAGGCAGAGACGAGGATGCGCAGTAGGATGCACTGGCGTCACGATGACCAAAGTGCACAGGCAGTCTGCGTCATTGATGGCCAGCCGTTGCGTTGATCCAAGGCCCCAGGAAACGTGTGGCTGTAACGATATACAGGGTAACTTGGTCGTCCTGCTCGTTGGGTGCACTGCTGCCGCACTGAAGACCGAAACAGGGATTTCAGGCTTATGTAGGCAGCCTGGCACGCTGCTCCCTCAGCGTCGGCAGAGACGAGGATGCGCAGTAGGATGCACTGGCGTCACGATGACCAAAGGGCACAGGCAGTCCACGACGTTGATGGCCAGCCCTTGTGTTGATCCAAGGCCCAAGGAAACGTGTGGCTGTAACGATATACAGGGTCACTTGGTCGTCCTGCTGGTTGGGTGCACTGCTGCCGGACTGAAGAGCGAAGCAGGGATTTCAGGCTTATGTAGGCAGCCTGGCACGCTGCTCCGTCAGCGTAGGCAGATACGAGGATGCGCTGTAGGATGCACTGGCGTCACGATGACCAAAGGGCACAGGCAGTCTGCGTCGTTGATGGCCAACCATTGCGTTGATCCAAGGCCCCAGGAAACGTGTGGCTGTAACGATATACAGGGTCACTTGGTCGTCCTGCTCGTTGGGTGCACTGCTGCCGGAATGAAGAGCGAAGCAGGGATTCCAGACTTATGTAGGCAGCCGGGCACGCTGTTCCGTCAGCGTAGGCAGAGACGAGGATGCGCAGTAGGATGCACTGGCGTCACGAAGACCAAAGGGCACAGGCAGTGTGCGTCGTTGATGGCCAGCAGTTGCGTTGACCCAAGGCCCCAGGAAACGAGTGGCTGTAACGATATACAGGGTCACTTGGTCGTCCTGCTCGTTGGGTGCACTGCTGCCAGACTGAAGAGCGAAGCAGGGATTTCAGGCTTGTGTAGGCAGCCTGGCACGCTTTTCCGTCAGCGTAGGCAGAGACGAGGATGCGAAGTAGGATGCACTGGCGACACGATGTCCAAAGGGAACGGGCAGTCTGCGTCATTGATGGCCAGCCGTTGTGTTGATCCAAGGCCCCAGGAAACGTGTGGCTGTAACGATACTCAGGGTCACTTGGTCGTTCTGCTCGTTGGGTGCACTGCTGCCGGAATGAAGAGCGAAGCAGGGATTCTAGACTTATGTAGGCAGCCGGGCACGCTGTTCTATCAGCGTAGGCAGAGACGAGGATGCGAAGTAGGATGCACTGGCGACACGATGACCAAAGAGAACGGGCAGTCTGCGTCATTGATGGCCAGCCGTTGTGTTGATACAAGGCCCCAGGAAACGTGTGGATGTAACGATACTCATGGTCACTTGGTCGCCCTGCTCGTTGGGTGCACTGCTGCCGGACTGAAGAGCGAAGCAGGGATTTCATGCTTATGTAGGCAGCCTGGCACGCTGCTCCGTCAGCGTAGGCAGAGACGAGGATGCGCAGTAGGATGCACTGGCGTCACGATGACCAAAAGGCACAGGCAGTCTGCATCGTTGATGGCCAGCCGTTGCGTTGATCCAAGGCCCCTGGAAACGTGTGGCTGTAACGATATACATGATCACTTGGTCGTCCTGCTCGTTGGGTGCACTTCTGCTGGACTGAAAAGCAAAGCAGGGATTTCAGGCTTATGTAGGCAGCCTGGCACGTTGCTCCGCCAGCGTCGGCAGAGACGAGGATGCGCAGTAGGATTCACTGGCGTCACGATGACCAAAGGGCACAGGCAGTCTGCGTCGTTGATGGCCAGCCGTTGCGTTGATCCAAGGCCCCAGGAAACGTATGGCTGTAACGATATACAGGGTCCCTTGGTCGTCCTGCTCGTTGGGTGCACTGCTGCCGGACTGAAGAGCCAAGCAGGGATTACAGACTTATGTAGGCAGCCGGGCACGCTGTTCCGTCAGCGTAGGCAGAGACGAGGATGCGCAGTAGGATGCACTGGCGTCACGATGACCAAAGGGCACAGGCAGTCTGCGTCGTTGATGGCCAGCCGTTGCGTTGATCCAAGGCCCCAGGAAACGCGTGGCTGTAACGATATACAGGGTCACTTGGTCGTCCTGCTCGTTGGGTGCACTGCTGCCGGAATGAAGAGCGAAGCAGGGATTCCAGACTTAAGTAGGCAGCCGGGCACGCTTTTCCGTCAGCGTAGGCAGAGACGAGGATGCGAAGTAGGATGCACTGGCGACACGATGTCCAAAGGGAACGGGCAGTCTGCGTCGTTGATGGCCAGCCGTTGTGTTGATCCAAGGCCCCAGGAAACGTGTGGCTGTAACGATACTCAGGGTCACTTGGTCGCCCTGCTCGTTGGCTGCACTGCTGCCGGACTGAAGAGCGAAGCAGGGATTTCATGCTTATGTAGGCAGCCTGGCAAGCTGCTCCGCCAGCGTCGGCAGAGACGAGGATGCCCAGTAGGATGCACTGGCGTCACGATGACCAAAGGGCACAGGCAGTCTACGTCGTTGGTGGCCATCCGTTGCGTTGATCCAAGGTCCCAGGAAACGTATGGCTGTAACGATATACAGGGTCACTTGGTCGTCCTGCTCGTTGTGTGCACTGCTGCCGGACTGAAGAGCGAAGCAGGGATTTCAGGTTTATGTAGGCAGCCTCGCACGCTGCTCCCTCAGCGTCGGCAGAGACGAGGATGCGCAGTAGGATGCACTGGCGTCACGATGACCAAAGGGCACAGTTAGTCTACGACGTTGATGGCCAGCCCTTGTGTTGATCCAAGGCCCCAGGAAACGTGTGGCTGTAACGATATACAGGGTCACTTGGTCGTCCTGCTCGTTGGGTGCCCTGCTGCCGGACTGAATAGCGAAGCAGGGATTTCAGGCTTATGCAGGCTGCCTGGCACGCTGCTCCGTCAGCGTAGGCAGAGACGAAGATGCGCAGTAGGATGCACTGGCGTCACAAAGACCAAAGGGCACAGGCAGTCTGCGTCGTTGATGGCCAGCCGTTGCGTTGATCCAAGGCCCCAGCAAACGTATGGCTGTAACGATACAATGGGTAACTTGGTCCTCCTGCTCGTTGGGTGAACTTCTGCCGGACTGAAGAGCGAAGCAGGGATTACAGACTTATGTAGGCAGCCGGGCACGCTGTTCCGTCAGCGTAGGCAGAGACGAAGATGCGCAGTAGGATGCACTGGCGTCACGATGACCAAAGGGCACAGGCAGTCTACGTCGTTGATGGCCAGCCCTTGTGTTGATCCAAGGCCCCAGAAAACGTGTGGCTGTAACAATATACAGGGTCACTTAGTCGTCCTGCTCGTTGGGTGCACTGCTGCCAGACTGAAGAGCGAAGCAGGGATTTTAGGCTTATGTAGGCAGCCTGCCACGCTGCTCCTTCAGCGTCGGCAGAGACGAGGATGCGTAGTAGGATGCACTGGCGTCACAAAGACCAAAGGGCACAGGCAGTGTGCGTCGTTGATGGCCAGCAGTTGCGTGGACCCAAGGCCCCAGGAAACGAGTGGCTGTAACGATATACAGAGTCACTTGGTCGTCCTGCTTGGTTGCACTGCTGCCGGACTGAAGAGCGAAGCAGGGATTACAGACTTATGTAGGCAGCCGGGCACGCTGTTCCGTCAGCGTAGGCAGAGACGAAGATGCGCAGTAGGATGCACTGGCGTCATGGTGACCAAAGGGCACAGGCAGTCTTCGTCGTTTATGGCCAGCCGTTGCGTTGATCCAAGGCCCCAGGAAACGTGTGGCTGTAACGATATACAGGGTCACTTGGTCGTCCTGCTCGTTGGGTGCACTGCTGCCAGACTGAAGAGCGAAGCAGGGATTTCAGGCTTGTGTAGGCAGCCTGGCACGCTGCTCCGTCAGCGTCGGCAGAGACGAGGATGCGCAGTAGGATGCACTGGCGTCACAAAGACCAAAGGGCACAGGCAGTGTGCGTCGTTGATGGCCAGCAGTTGCGTTGACCCAAGGCCCCAGGAAACGAGTGGCTGTAACGATATACAGGGTCACTTGGTCGTCCTGCTGGTTGGGTGCACTGCTGCCGGACTGAAGAGCGAAGCAGGGATTTCAGGCTTATGTAGGCAGCCTGGCACGCCGCTCCGTCAGCGTAGGCAGATACGAGGATGCGCTGCAGGATGCACTGGAGTCACGATGACCAAAGGGCACAGGCAGTCTGCGTCGTTGATGGCCAGCCGTTGTGTTGATCCAAGGCGCCAGGAAACGTGTGGCTGTAACGATATACAGGGTCACTTGGTCGTCCTGCTCGTTGGGTGCACTGCTGCCGGAATGAAGAGCGAAGCAGGGATTTCAGGCTTATGTAGGCAGCCTGGCACGCTGCTCCGTCAGCGTAGGCAGATACGAGGATGCGCTGTAGGATGCACTGGCGTCACGATGACCAAAGGGCACAGGCAGTCTGCGTCGTTGATAGCCAGCCGTTGCGTTGATCCAAGGCCCCAGGAAACGTGTGGCTGTAACGATATGCAGGGTCACTTGGTCGTCCTGCTCGTTGGGTGCACTGCTGCCGGAATGAAGAGCGAAGCAGGGATTCCAGACTTATGTAGGCAGCCGGGCACGCTGTTCCGTCAGCGTAGGCAGAGACGAGGATGCGCAGTAGGATGCACTGGCGTCACGAAGACCAAAGGGCACAGGCAGTGTGCGTCGTTTATGGCCAGCAGATGCGTTGACCCAAGGCCCCAGGAAACGAGTGGCTGTAACGATATACAGGGTCACTTGGTCGTCCTGCTCGTTGGGTGCACTGCTGCCAGACTGAAGAGCGAAGCAGGGATTTCAGGCTTGTGTAGGCAGCCTGGCACGCTTTTCCGTCAGCGTAGGCAGAGACGAGGATGCGAAGTAGGATGCACTGGCGACACGATGTCCAAAGGGAACGGGCAGTCTGCGTCATTGATGGCCAGCCGTTGTGTTGATCCAAGGCCCCAGGAAACGTGTGGCTGTAACGATACTCGGGGTCACTTGGTCGTTCTGCTCGTTGGGTGCACTGCTGCCGGAATGAAGAGCGAAGCAGGGATTCCAGACTTATGTAGGCAGCCGGGCACGCTGTTCTATCAGCGTAGGCAGAGACGAGGATGCGAAGTAGGATTCACTGGCGTCACGATGACCAAAAGGCACAGGCAGTCTGCATCGTTGATGGCCAGCCGTTGCGTTGATCCAAGGCCCCTGGAAACGTGTGGCTGTAACGATATACATGATCACTTGGTCGTCCTGCTCGTTGGGTGCACTTCTGCTGGACTGAAAAGCAAAGCAGGGATTTCAGGCTTATGTAGGCAGCCTGGCACGTTGCTCCGCCAGCGTCGGCAGAGACGAGGATGCGCAGTAGGATTCACTGGCGTCACGATGACCAAAGGGCACAGGCAGTCTGCGTCGTTGATGGCCAGCCGTTGCGTTGATCCAAGGCCCCAGGAAACGTATGGCTGTAACGATATACAGGGTCCCTTGGTCGTCCTGCTCGTTGGGTGCACTGCTGCCGGACTGAAGAGCCAAGCAGGGATTACAGACTTATGTAGGCATCCGGGCACGCTGTTCCGTCAGCGTAGGCAGAGACGAGGATGCGCAGTAGGATGCACTGGCGTCACAAAGACCAAAGGGCACAGGCAGTGTGCGTCGTTGATGGCCAGCAGTTGCGTTGACAAAAGGCCCCAGGAAACGAGTGGCTGTAACGATATACAGGGTCACTTGGGCGTCCTGCTGGTTGGGTGCACTGCTGCCGGACTGAAGAGCGAAGCAGGGATTTCAGGCTTATGTAGGCAGCCTGGCACGCTGCTCCGTCAGCGTAGGCAGATACGAAGATGCGCTGCAGGATGCACTGGCGTCACGATGACCAAAGGGCACAGGCAGTCTGCGTCGTTGATGGCCAGCCGTTGCGTTGATCCAAGGCCCCAGGAAACGCGTGGCTGTAACGATATACAGGGTCACTTGGTCGTCCTGCTCGTTGGGTGCACTGCTGCCGGAATGAAGAGCGAAGCAGGGATTCCAGACTTAAGTAGGCAGCCGGGCACGCTTTTCCGTCAGCGTAGGCAGAGACGAGGATGCGAAGTAGGATGCACTGGCGACACGATGTCCAAAGGGAACGGGCAGTCTGCGTCGTTGATGGCCAGCCGTTGTGTTGATCCAAGGCCCCAGGAAACGTGTGGCTGTAACGATACTCAGGGTCACTTGGTCGCCCTGCTCGTTGGCTGCACTGCTGCCGGACTGAAGAGCGAAGCAGGGATTTCATGCTTATGTAGGCAGCCTGGCACGCTGCTCCGACAGCGTAGGCAGAGACGAGGATGCGCAGTAGGATGCACTGGCGTCACGATGACCAAATGGCACAGGCAGTCTGCATCGTTGATGGCCAGCCGTTGCGTTGATCCAAGGCCCCTGGAAACGTGTGGCTGTAACGATATACAGGATCACTTGGTCGTCCTGCTCGTTGGGTGCACTTCTGCTGGACTGAAAAGCGAAGCAGGGATTTCAGGCTTATGTAGGCAGCCTGGCAAGCTGCTCCGCCAGCGTCGGCAGAGACGAGGATGCCCAGTAGGATGCACTGGCGTCACGATGACCAAAGGGCACAGGCAGTCTACGTCGTTGGTGGCCATCCGTTGCGTTGATCCAAGGTCCCAGGAAACGTATGGCTGTAACGATATACAGGGTCACTTGGTCGTCCTGCTCGTTGTGTGCACTGCTGCCGGACTGAAGAGCGAAGCAGGGATTTCAGGCTTATGTAGGCAGCCTGGCACGCTGCTCCCTCAGCGTCGGCAGAGACGAGGATGCGCAGTAGGATGCACTGGCGTCACGATGACCAAAGGGCACAGTTACTTTACGACGTTGATGGCCAGCCCTTGTGTTGATCCAAGGCCCCAGGAAACGTGTGGCTGTAACGATATACAGGGTCACTTGGTCGTCCTGCTGGTTGGGTGCACTGCTGCCGGACTGAAGAGCGAAGCAGGGATTTCAGGCTTATGTAGGCATCCTGGCACGCTGCTCCGTCAGCGTAGGCAGATACGAGGATGCGCTGTAGGATGCAGTGGCGTCACAAAGACCAAAGGGCACAGGCAGTGTGCTTCGTTGATGGCCAGCAGTTGCGTTGACCCAAGGCCCCAGGAAACGAGTGGCTGTAACGATATACAGGGTCACTTGGTCGTCCTGCTGGTTGGGTGCACTGCTGCCGGACTGAAGAGCGAAGCAGGGATTTCAGGCTTGTGTAGGCAGCCTGGCACGCTGCTCCGTCAGCGTCGGCAGAGACGAGGATGCGCAGTAGGATGCACTGGCGTCACAAAGACCAAAGGGCACAGGCAGTGTGCGTCGTTGATGGCCAGCAGTTGCGTTGACCCAAGGCCCAGGAAACGAGTGGCTGTAACGATATACAGGGTCACTTGGTCGTCCTGCTCGTTGGGTGCACTTCTGCTGGACTGAAAAGCGAAGCAGGGATTTCAGACTTATGTAGGCAGCCTGGCACGCTGCTCCGCCAGCGTCGGCAGAGACGAAGATGCGCAGTAGGATGCACTGGCGTCACGATGACCAAAGGGCACAGGCAGTCTGCGTCGTTGATGGCCAGCCGTTGCGTTGGTCCAAGGCCCCAGGAAACGTATGGCTGTAACGATATACAGGGTCCCTTGGTCGTCCTGCTCGTTGGGTGCACTGCTGCCGGACTGAAGAGCCAAGCAGGGATTACAGACTTATGTAGGCAGCCGGGCACGCTGTTCCGTCAGCGTAGGCAGAGACGAAGATGCGCAGTAGGATGCACTGGCGTCATGGTGACCAAAGGGCACAGGCAGTCTTCGTCGTTTATGGCCAGCCGTTGCGTTGATCCAAGGCCCCAGGAAACGTGTGGCTGTAACGATATACAGGGTCACTTGGTCGTCCTGCTCGTTGGGTGCACTGCTGCCAGACTGAAGAGCGAAGCAGGGATTTCAGGCTTGTGTAGGCAGCCTGGCACGCTGCTCCGTCAGCGTCGGCAGAGCCGAGGATGCGCAGTAGGATGCACTGGCGTCACAAAGACCAAAGGGCACAGGCAGTGTGCGTCGTTGATGGCCAGCAGTTGCGTTGACCCAAGGCCCCAGGAAACGAGTGGCTGTAACGATATACAGGGTCACTTGGTCGTCCTGCTGGTTGGGTGCACTGCTGCCGGACTGAAGAGCGAAGCAGGGATTTCAGGCTTATGTAGGCAGCCTGGCACGCCGCTCCGTCAGCGTAGGCAGATACGAGGATGCGCTGCAGGATGCACTGGAGTCACGATGACCAAAGGGCACAGGCAGTCTGCGTCGTTGATGGCCAGCCGTTGTGTTGATCCAAGGCGCCAGGAAACGTGTGGCTGTAACGATATACAGGGTCACTTGGTCGTCCTGCTCGTTGGGTGCAATGCTGCCGGAATGAAGAGCGAAGCAGGGATTCCAGACTTAAGTAGGCAGCCGGGCACGCTTTTCCGTCAGCGTAGGCAGAGACGAGGATGCGAAGTAGGATGCACTGGCGACACGATGTCCAAAGGGAACAGGCAGTCTGCATCATTGATGGCCAGCCGTTGCGTTGATCCAAGGCCCCAGGAAACGTGTGGCTGTAACGATACTCAGCGTCAATTGGTCGCCCTGCTCGTTGGGTGCACTGCTGCCGGACTGAAGAGCGAAGCAGGGATTTCATGCTTATGTAGGCAGCCTGGCACGCTGCCCCGTCAGCGTAGGCAGAGACGAGGATGCGCAGTAGGATGCACTGGCGTCAAGATGACCAAAAGGCACAGGCAGTCTGCATCGCTGATGGCCAGCCGTTGCGTTGATCCAAGGCCCCTGGAAACGTGTGGCTGTAACGATATACAGGGTCACTTGGTCTTCTTGCTGGTTGGGTGCACTGCTGCCGGACTGAAGAGCGAAGCAGGGATTTCAGGCTTATGTAGGCAGCCTGGCACGCTGCTCCGTCAGCGTAGGCAGATACGAGGATGCGCTGTAGGATGCACTGGCGTCACGATGACCAAAGGGCACAGGCAGTCTGCGTCGTTGATGGCCAACCATTGCGTTGATCCAAGGCCCCAGGAAACGTGTGGCTGTAACGATATACAGGGTCACTTGGTCGTCCTGCTCGTTGGGTGCACTGCTGCCAGACTGAAGAGCGAAGCAGGGATTTCAGGCTTGTGTAGGCAGCCTGGCACGCTTTTCCGTCAGCGTAGGCAGAGACGAGGATGCGAAGTAGGATGCACTGGCGACACGATGTCCAAAGGGAACGGGCAGTCTGCGTCATTGATGGCCAGCCGTTGTGTTGATCCAAGGCCCCAGGAAACGTGTGGCTGTAACGATACTCAGGGTCACTTGGTCGTTCTGCTCGTTGGGTGCACTGCTGTCGGAATGAAGAGCGAAGCAGGGATTCCAGACTTATGTAGGCAGCCGGGCACGCTGTTCTATCAGCGTAGGCAGAGACGAGGATGCGAAGTAGGATGCACTGGCGACACGATGACCAAAGGGAACGGGCAGTCTGCGTCATTAATGGCCAGCCGTTGTGTTGATACAAGGCCCCAGGAAACGTGTGGATGTAACGATACTCATGGTCACTTGGTCGCCCTGCTCGTTGGGTGCACTGCTGCCGGACTGAAGAGCGAAGCAGGGATTTCATGCTTATGTAGGCAGCCTGGCACGCTGCTCCGTCAGCGTAGGCAGAGACGAGGATGCGCAGTAGGATGCACTGGCGTCACGATGACCAAAAGGCACAGGCAGTCTGCATCGTTGATGGCCAGCCGTTGCGTTGATCCAAGGCCCCTGGAAACGTGTGGCTGTAACGATATACATGATCACTTGGTCGTCCTGCTCGTTGGGTGCACTTCTGCTGGACTGAAAAGCAAAGCAGGGATTTCAGGCTTATGTAGGCAGCCTGGCACGTTGCTCCGCCAGCGTCGGCAGAGACAAGGATGCGCAGTAGGATTCACTGGCGTCACGATGACCAAAGGGCACAGGCAGTCTGCGTCGTTGATGGCCAGCCGTTGCGTTGATCCAAGGCCCCAGGAAACGTATGGCTGTAACGATATACAGGGTCCCTTGGTCGTCCTGCTCGTTGGGTGCACTGCTGCCGGACTGAAGAGCCAAGCAGGGATTACAGACTTATGTAGGCAGCCGGGCACGCTGTTCCGTCAGCGTAGGCAGAGACGAAGATGCGCAGTAGGATGCACTGGTGTCATGGAGACCAAAGGGCACAGGCAGTCTTCGTCGTTTATGGCCAGCCGTTGCGTTGATCCAAGGCCCCAGGAAACGTGTGGCTGTAACGATATACAGGGTCACTTGGTCGTCCTGCTCGTTGGGTGCACTGCTGCCAGACTGAAGAGCGAAGCAGGGATTTCAGGCTTGTGTAGGCAGCCTGGCACGCTGCTCCGTCAGCGTCGGCAGAGACGAGGATGCGCAGTAGGATGCACTGGCGTCACAAAGACCAAAGGGCACAGGCAGTGTGCGTCGTTGATGGTCAGCAGTTGCGTTTACAAACGGCCCCAGGAAACGAGTGGCTGTAACGATATACAGGGTCACTTGGTCGTCCTGCTGGTTGGGTGCACTGCTGCCGGACTGAAGAGCGAAGCAGGGATTTCAGGCTTATGTAGGCAGCCTGGCACGCTGCTCCGTCAGCGTAGGCAGATACGAGGATGCGCTGCAGGATGCACTGGCGTCACGATGACCAAAGGGCACAGGCAGTCTGCGTCGTTGATGGCCAGCCGTTGCGTTGATCCAAGGCCCCAGGAAACGCGTGGCTGTAACGATATACAGGGTCACTTGGTCGTCCTGCTCGTTGGGTGCACTGCTGCCGGAATGAAGAGCGAAGCAGGGATTCCAGACTTAAGTAGGCAGCCGGGCACGCTTTTCCGTCAGCGTAGGCAGAGACGAGGATGCGAAGTAGGATGCACTGGCGACACGATGTCCAAAGGGAACGGGCAGTCTGCGTCGTTGATGGCCAGCCGTTGTGTTGATCCAAGGCCCCAGGAAACGTGTGGCTGTAACGATACTCAGGGTCACTTGGTCGCCCTGCTAGTTGGCTGCACTGCTGCCGGACTGAAGAGCGAAGCAGGGATTTCATGCTTATGTAGGCAGCCTGGCACGCTGCTCCGACAGCGTAGGCAGAGACGAGGATGCGCAGTAGGATGCACTGGCGTCACGATGACCAAAAGGCACAGGCAGTCTGCATCGTTGATGGCCAGCCGTTGCGTTGATCCAAGGCCCCTGGAAACGTGTGGCTGTAACGATATACAGGATCACTTGGTCGTCCTGCTCGTTGGGTGCACTTCTGCTGGACTGAAAAGCGAAGCAGGGATTTCAGGCTTATGTAGGCAGCCTGGCAAGCTGCTCCGCCAGCGTCGGCAGAGACGAGGATGCCCAGTAGGATGCACTGGCGTCACGATGACCAAAGGGCACAGGCAGTCTACGTCGTTGGTGGCCATCCGTTGCGTTGATCCAAGGTCCCAGGAAACGTGTGGCTGTAACGATATACAGGGTCACTTGGTCGTCCTGCTCGTTGGGTGCACTGCTGCCGGAATGAAGAGCGAAGCAGGGATTCCAGACTTCAGTAGGCAGCCGGGCACGCTTTTCCGTCAGCGTAGGCAGATACGAGGATGCGCTGTAGGATGCAGTGGCGTCACGATGACCAAAGGGCACAGGCAGTCTGCGTCGTTGATGGCCAGCCGTTGCGTTGATCCAAGGCCCCAGGAAACGTGTGGTTGTAACGATATACAGGGTCACTTGGTCGTCCTGCTCGTTGGGTGCACTGCTGCCGGAATGAAGAGCGAAGCAGGGATTCCAGACTTATGTAGGCAGCCGGGCACGCTGTTCCGTCAGCGTAGGCAGAGACGAGGATGCGCAGTAGGATGCACTAGCGTCACGATGACCAAAGGGCACAGTTAGTCTACGACGTTGATGGCCAGCCCTTGTGTTGATCCAAGGCCCCAGGAAACGTGTGGCTGTAACGATATACAGGGTCACTTGGTCGTCCTGCTGGTTGGATGCACTGCTGCCGGACTGAAGAGCGAAGCAGGGATTTCAGGCTTATGTAGGCAGCCTGGCACGCTGCTCCGTCAGCGTAGGCAGATACGAGGATGCGCTGTAGGATGCAGTGGCGTCACGATGACCAAAGGGCACAGGCAGTCTGCGTCGTTGATGGCCAGCCGTTGCGTTGATCCAAGGCCCCAGGAAACGTGTGGTTGTAACGATATACAGGGTCACTTGGTCGTCCTGCTCGTTGGGTGCACTGCTGCCGGAATGAAGAGCGAAGCAGGGATTCCAGACTTATGTAGGCAGCCGGGCACGCTGTTCCGTCAGCGTAGGCAGAGACGAGGATGCGCAGTAGGATGCACTGGCGTCACGAAGACCAAAGGGCACAGGCAGTGTGCGTCGTTGATGGCCAGCAGTAGCGTTGCCCCAAGGCCCCAAGAAACGAGTGGCTGTAACGATATACAGGGTCACTTGGTCGTCCTGCTCGCTGGGTGCACTGCTGCCGGAGAGAATAGCGAAGCAGGGATTTCAGGCTTATGTAGGCAGCCTGGCACGTTGCTCCGTCAGTGTAGGCAGAGACAAGGATGCGCAGTAGGATGCACTGGCGTCACGATGACCAAAGGGCACAGGCAGTCTGCGTCGTTGATGGCCATCCGTTGCGTTGATCCAAGGCCCCAGGAACCGTATGGCTGTAACAATATACAGGGTTCCTTGGTCGTCCTGCTCGTTGGGTGCACTGCTGCCGGACTGAAGAGCCAAGCAGGGATTACAGACTTATGTAGGCAGCCGGGCACGCTGTTCCGTCAGCGTAGGCAGAGACGAGGATGCTCTGTAGGATGCACTGGCGTCATGGTGACCAAAGGGCACAGGCAGTCTTCGTCGTTTATGGCCAGCCGTTGCGTTGATCCAAAGCCCCAGGAAACGTGTGGCTGTAACGATATACAGGGTCACTTGGTCGTCCTGCTCGTTGGGTGCACTGCTGCCGGACTGAATAGCGAAGCAGGGATTTCAGGCTTATGTAGGCAGCCTGGCACGTTGCTCCGTCAGTGTAGGCAGAGACGAGGATGCGCAATAGGATGCACTGGCGTCACGATGACCAAAGGGCACAGGCAGTCTGCGTCGTTGATGGCCAGCCGTTGCGTTGATCCAAGGCCCCAGGAAACGTATGGCTGTAACGATATACAGGGTCCCTTGGTCGTCCTGCTCGTTGGGTGCACTGCTGCCGGACTGAAGAGCCAAGCAGGGATTACAGACTTATGTAGGCAGCCGGGCACGCTGTTCCGTCAGCGTAGGCAGAGACGAAGATGCGCAGTAGGATGCACTGGTGTCATGGAGACCAAAGGGCACAGGCACTCTTCGTCGTTTATGGCCAGCCGTTGCGTTGATCCAAGGCCCCAGGAAACGTGTGGCTGTAACGATATACAGGGTCACTTGGTCGTCCTGCTCGTTGGGTGCACTGCTGCCAGACTGAAGAGCGAAGCAGGGATTTCAGGCTTGTGTAGGCAGCCTGGCACGCTGCTCCGTCAGCGTCGGCAGAGACGAGGATGCGCAGTAGGATGCACTGGCGTCACAAAGACCAAAGGGCACAGGCAGTGTGCGTCGTTGATGGTCAGCAGTTGCGTTTACAAAAGGCCCCAGGAAACGAGTGGCTGTAACGATATACAGGGTCACTTGGTCGTCCTGCTGGTTGGGTGCACTGCTGCCGGACTGAAAAGCGAAGCAGGGATTTCAGGCTTATGTAGGCAGCCTGGCACGCTGCTCCGTCAGCGTAGGCAGATACGAGGATGCGCTGCAGGATGCACTGGCGTCACGATGACCAAAGGGCACAGGCAGTCTGCGTCGTTGATGGCCAGCCGTTGCGTTGATCCAAGGCCCCAGGAAACGCGTGGCTGTAACGATATACAGGGTCACTTGGTCGTCCTGCTCGTTGGGTGCACTGCTGCCGGAATGAAGAGCGAAGCAGGGATTCCAGACTTAAGTAGGCAGCCGGGCACGCTTTTCCGTCAGCGTAGGCAGAGACGAGGATGCGAAGTAGGATGCACTGGCGACACGATGTCCAAAGGGAACGGGCAGTCTGCGTCGTTGATGGCCAGCCGTTGTGTTGATCCAAGGCCCCAGGAAACGTGTGGCTGTAACGATACTCAGGGTCACTTGGTCGCCCTGCTAGTTGGCTGCACTGCTGCCGGACTGAAGAGCGAAGCAGGGATTTCATGCTTATGTAGGCAGCCTGGCACGTTGCTCCGTCAGTGTAGGCAGAGACAAGGATGCGCAGTAGGATGCACTGGCGTCACGATGACCAAAGGGCACAGGCAGTCTACGTCGTTGGTGGCCATCCGTTGCGTTGATCCAAGGTCCCAGGAAACGTATGGCTGTAACGATATACAGGGTCACTTGGTCGTCCTGCTCGTTGTGTGCACTGCTGCCGGACTGAAGAGCGAAGCAGGGATTTCAGGCTTATGTAGGCAGCCTGGCACGCTGCTCCCTCAGCGTCGGCAGAGACGAGGATGCGCAGTAGGATGCACTAGCGTCACGATGACCAAAGGGCACAGTTAGTCTACGACGTTGATGGCCAGCCCTTGTGTTGATCCAAGGCCCCAGGAAACGTGTGGCTGTAACGATATACAGGGTCACTTGGTCGTCCTGCTGGTTGGATGCACTGCTGCCGGACTGAAGAGCGAAGCAGGGATTTCAGGCTTATGTAGGCAGCCTGGCACGCTGCTCCGTCAGCGTAGGCAGATACGAGGATGCGCTGTAGGATGCAGTGGCGTCACGATGACCAAAGGGCACAGGCAGTCTGCGTCGTTGATGGCCAGCCGTTGCGTTGAACCAAGGCCCCAGGAAACGTGTGGTTGTAACGATATACAGGGTCACTTGGTCGTCCTGCTCGTTGGGTGCACTGCTGCCGGAATGAAGAGCGAAGCAGGGATTCCAGACTTATGTAGGCAGCCGGGCACGCTGTTCCGTCAGCGTAGGCAGAGACGAGGATGCGCAGTAGGATGCACTGGCGTCACGAAGACCAAAGGGCACAGGCAGTGTGCGTCGTTGATGGCCAGCAGTTGCGTTGCCCCAAGGCCCCAGGAAACGAGTGGCTGTAACGATATACAGGGTCACTTGGTCGTCCTGCTCGTTGGGTGCACTGCTGCCGGAGAGAATAGCGAAGCAGGGATTTCAGGCTTATGTAGGCAGCCTGGCACGTTGCTCCGTCAGTGTAGGCAGAGACAAGGATGCGCAGTAGGATGCACTGGCGTCACGATGACCAAAGGGCACAGGCAGTCTGCGTCGTTGATGGCCATCCGTTGCGTTGATCCAAGGCCCCAGGAACCGTATGGCTGTAACAATATACAGGGTTCCTTGGTCGTCCTGCTCGTTGGGTGCACTGCTGCCGGACTGAAGAGCCAAGCAGGGATTACAGACTTATGTAGGCAGCCGGGCACGCTGTTCCGTCAGCGTAGGCAGAGACGAGGATGCTCTGTAGGATGCACTGGCGTCATGGTGACCAAAGGGCACAGGCAGTCTTCGTCGTTTATGGCCAGCCGTTGCGTTGATCCAAAGCCCCAGGAAACGTGTGGCTGTAACGATATACAGGGTCACTTGGTCGTCCTGCTCGTTGGGTGCACTGCTGCCGGACTGAATAGCGAAGCAGGGATTTCAGGCTTATGTAGGCAGCCTGGCACGTTGCTCCGTCAGTGTAGGCAGAGACGAGGATGCGCAATAGGATGCACTGGCGTCACGATGACCAAAGGGCACAGGCAGTCTGCGTCGTTGATGGCCAGCCGTTGCGTTGATCCAAGGCCCCAGGAAACGTATGGCTGTAACGATATACAGGGTCCCTTGGTCGTCCTGCTCGTTGGGTGCACTGCTGCCGGACTGAAGAGCCAAGCAGGGATTACAGACTTATGTAGGCAGCCGGGCACGCTGTTCCGTCAGCGTAGGCAGAGACGAAGATGCGCAGTAGGATGCACTGGTGTCATGGAGACCAAAGGGCACAGGCAGTCTTCGTCGTTTATGGCCAGCCGTTGCGTTGATCCAAGGCCCCAGGAAACGTGTGGCTGTAACGATATACAGGGTCACTTGGTCGTCCTGCTCGTTGGGTGCACTGCTGCCAGACTGAAGAGCGAAGCAGGGATTTCAGGCTTGTGTAGGCAGCCTGGCACGCTGCTCCGTCAGCGTCGGCAGAGACGAGGATGCGCAGTAGGATGCACTGGCGTCACAAAGACCAAAGGGCACAGGCAGTGTGCGTCGTTGATGGTCAGCAGTTGCGTTTACAAAAGGCCCCAGGAAACGAGTGGCTGTAACGATATACAGGGTCACTTGGTCGTCCTGCTGGTTGGGTGCACTGCTGCCGGACTGAAGAGCGAAGCAGGGATTTCAGGCTTATGTAGGCAGCCTGGCACGCTGCTCCGTCAGCGTAGGCAGATACGAGGATGCGCTGCAGGATGCACTGGCGTCACGATGACCAAAGGGCACAGGCAGTCTGCGTCGTTGATGGCCAGCCGTTGCGTTGATCCAAGGCCCCAGGAAACGCGTGGCTGTAACGATATACAGGGTCACTTGGTCGTCCTGCTCGTTGGGTGCACTGCTGCCGGAATGAAGAGCGAAGCAGGGATTCCAGACTTAAGTAGGCAGCCGGGCACGCTTTTCCGTCAGCGTAGGCAGAGACGAGGATGCGAAGTAGGATGCACTGGCGACACGATGTCCAAAGGGAACGGGCAGTCTGCGTCGTTGATGGCCAGCCGTTGTGTTGATCCAAGGCCCCAGGAAACGTGTGGCTGTAACGATACTCAGGGTCACTTGGTCGCCCTGCTAGTTGGCTGCACTGCTGCCGGACTGAAGAGCGAAGCAGGGATTTCATGCTTATGTAGGCAGCCTGGCACGCTGCTCCGACAGCGTAGGCAGAGACGAGGATGCGCAGTAGGATGCACTGGCGTCACGATGACCAAAAGGCACAGGCAGTCTGCATCGTTGATGGCCAGCCGTTGCGTTGATCCAAGGCCCCTGGAAACGTGTGGCTGTAACGATATACAGGATCACTTGGTCGTCCTGCTCGTTGGGTGCACTTCTGCTGGACTGAAAAGCGAAGCAGGGATTTCAGGCTTATGTAGGCAGCCTGGCAAGCTGCTCCGCCAGCGTCGGCAGAGACGAGGATGCCCAGTAGGATGCACTGGCGTCACGATGACCAAAGGGCACAGGCAGTCTACGTCGTTGGTGGCCATCCGTTGCGTTGATCCAAGGTCCCAGGAAACGTATGGCTGTAACGATATACAGGGTCACTTGGTCGTCCTGCTCGTTGTGTGCACTGCTGCCGGACTGAAGAGCGAAGCAGGGATTTCAGGCTTATGTAGGCAGCCTGGCACGCTGCTCCCTCAGCGTCGGCAGAGACGAGGATGCGCAGTAGGATGCACTAGCGTCACGATGACCAAAGGGCACAGTTAGTCTACGACGTTGATGGCCAGCCCTTGTGTTGATCCAAGGCCCCAGGAAACGTGTGGCTGTAACGATATACAGGGTCACTTGGTCGTCCTGCTGGTTGGATGCACTGCTGCCGGACTGAAGAGCGAAGCAGGGATTTCAGGCTTATGTAGGCAGCCTGGCACGCTGCTCCGTCAGCGTAGGCAGATACGAGGATGCGCTGTAGGATGCAGTGGCGTCACGATGACCAAAGGGCACAGGCAGTCTGCGTCGTTGATGGCCAGCCGTTGCGTTGAACCAAGGCCCCAGGAAACGTGTGGTTGTAACGATATACAGGGTCACTTGGTCGTCCTGCTCGTTGGGTGCACTGCTGCCGGAATGAAGAGCGAAGCAGGGATTCCAGACTTATGTAGGCAGCCGGGCACGCTGTTCCGTCAGCGTAGGCAGAGACGAGGATGCGCAGTAGGATGCACTGGCGTCACGAAGACCAAAGGGCACAGGCAGTGTGCGTCGTTGATGGCCAGCAGTTGCGTTGCCCCAAGGCCCCAGGAAACGAGTGGCTGTAACGATATACAGGGTCACTTGGTCGTCCTGCTCGTTGGGTGCACTGCTGCCGGAGAGAATAGCGAAGCAGGGATTTCAGGCTTATGTAGGCAGCCTGGCACGTTGCTCCGTCAGTGTAGGCAGAGACAAGGATGCGCAGTAGGATGCACTGGCGTCACGATGACCAAAGGGCACAGGCAGTCTGCGTCGTTGATGGCCATCCGTTGCGTTGATCCAAGGCCCCAGGAACCGTATGGCTGTAACAATATACAGGGTTCCTTGGTCGTCCTGCTCGTTGGGTGCACTGCTGCCGGACTGAAGAGCCAAGCAGGGATTACAGACTTATGTAGGCAGCCGGGCACGCTGTTCCGTCAGCGTAGGCAGAGACGAGGATGCTCTGTAGGATGCACTGGCGTCATGGTGACCAAAGGGCACAGGCAGTCTTCGTCGTTTATGGCCAGCCGTTGCGTTGATCCAAAGCCCCAGGAAACGTGTGGCTGTAACGATATACAGGGTCACTTGGTCGTCCTGCTCGTTGGGTGCACTGCTGCCGGACTGAATAGCGAAGCAGGGATTTCAGGCTTATGTAGGCAGCCTGGCACGTTGCTCCGTCAGTGTAGGCAGAGACGAGGATGCGCAATAGGATGCACTGGCGTCACGATGACCAAAGGGCACAGGCAGTCTGCGTCGTTGATGGCCAGCCGTTGCGTTGATCCAAGGCCCCAGGAAACGTATGGCTGTAACGATATACAGGGTCCCTTGGTCGTCCTGCTCGTTGGGTGCACTGCTGCCGGACTGAAGAGCCAAGCAGGGATTACAGACTTATGTAGGCAGCCGGGCACGCTGTTCCGTCAGCGTAGGCAGAGACGAAGATGCGCAGTAGGATGCACTGGTGTCATGGAGACCAAAGGGCACAGGCAGTCTTCGTCGTTTATGGCCAGCCGTTGCGTTGATCCAAGGCCCCAGGAAACGTGTGGCTGTAACGATATACAGGGTCACTTGGTCGTCCTGCTCGTTGGGTGCACTGCTGCCAGACTGAAGAGCGAAGCAGGGATTTCAGGCTTGTGTAGGCAGCCTGGCACGCTGCTCCGTCAGCGTCGGCAGAGACGAGGATGCGCAGTAGGATGCACTGGCGTCACAAAGACCAAAGGGCACAGGCAGTGTGCGTCGTTGATGGTCAGCAGTTGCGTTTACAAAAGGCCCCAGGAAACGAGTGGCTGTAACGATATACAGGGTCACTTGGTCGTCCTGCTGGTTGGGTGCACTGCTGCCGGACTGAAGAGCGAAGCAGGGATTTCAGGCTTATGTAGGCAGCCTGGCACGCTGCTCCGTCAGCGTAGGCAGATACGAGGATGCGCTGCAGGATGCACTGGCGTCACGATGACCAAAGGGCACAGGCAGTCTGCGTCGTTGATGGCCAGCCGTTGCGTTGATCCAAGGCCCCAGGAAACGCGTGGCTGTAACGATATACAGGGTCACTTGGTCGTCCTGCTCGTTGGGTGCACTGCTGCCGGAATGAAGAGCGAAGCAGGGATTCCAGACTTAAGTAGGCAGCCGGGCACGCTTTTCCGTCAGCGTAGGCAGAGACGAGGATGCGAAGTAGGATGCACTGGCGACACGATGTCCAAAGGGAACGGGCAGTCTGCGTCGTTGATGGCCAGCCGTTGTGTTGATCCAAGGCCCCAGGAAACGTGTGGCTGTAACGATACTCAGGGTCACTTGGTCGCCCTGCTAGTTGGCTGCACTGCTGCCGGACTGAAGAGCGAAGCAGGGATTTCATGCTTATGTAGGCAGCCTGGCACGCTGCTCCGACAGCGTAGGCAGAGACGAGGATGCGCAGTAGGATGCACTGGCGTCACGATGACCAAAAGGCACAGGCAGTCTGCATCGTTGATGGCCAGCCGTTGCGTTGATCCAAGGCCCCTGGAAACGTGTGGCTGTAACGATATACAGGATCACTTGGTCGTCCTGCTCGTTGGGTGCACTTCTGCTGGACTGAAAAGCGAAGCAGGGATTTCAGGCTTATGTAGGCAGCCTGGCAAGCTGCTCCGCCAGCGTCGGCAGAGACGAGGATGCCCAGTAGGATGCACTGGCGTCACGATGACCAAAGGGCACAGGCAGTCTACGTCGTTGGTGGCCATCCGTTGCGTTGATCCAAGGTCCCAGGAAACGTGTGGCTGTAACGATATACAGGGTCACTTGGTCGTCCTGCTCGTTGGGTGCACTGCTGCCGGAATGAAGAGCGAAGCAGGGATTCCAGACTTCAGTAGGCAGCCGGGCACGCTTTTCCGTCAGCGTAGGCAGATACGAGGATGCGCTGTAGGATGCAGTGGCGTCACGATGACCAAAGGGCACAGGCAGTCTGCGTCGTTGATGGCCAGCCGTTGCGTTGATCCAAGGCCCCAGGAAACGTGTGGTTGTAACGATATACAGGGTCACTTGGTCGTCCTGCTCGTTGGGTGCACTGCTGCCGGAATGAAGAGCGAAGCAGGGATTCCAGACTTATGTAGGCAGCCGGGCACGCTGTTCCGTCAGCGTAGGCAGAGACGAGGATGCGCAGTAGGATGCACTGGCGTCACGAAGACCAAAGGGCACAGGCAGTGTGCGTCGTTGATGGCCAGCAGTTGCGTTGCCCCAAGGCCCCAGGAAACGAGTGGCTGTAACGATATACAGGGTCACTTGGTCGTCCTGCTCGTTGGGTGCACTGCTGCCGGACTGAATAGCGAAGCAGGGATTTCAGGCTTATGTAGGCAGCCTGGCACGTTGCTCCGTCAGTGTAGGCAGAGACAAGGATGCGCAGTAGGATGCACTGGCGTCACGATGACCAAAGGGCACAGGCAGTCTACGTCGTTGGTGGCCATCCGTTGCGTTGATCCAAGGTCCCAGGAAACGTATGGCTGTAACGATATACAGGGTCACTTGGTCGTCCTGCTCGTTGTGTGCACTGCTGCCGGACTGAAGAGCGAAGCAGGGATTTCAGGCTTATGTAGGCAGCCTGGCACGCTGCTCCCTCAGCGTCGGCAGAGACGAGGATGCGCAGTAGGATGCACTAGCGTCACGATGACCAAAGGGCACAGTTAGTCTACGACGTTGATGGCCAGCCCTTGTGTTGATCCAAGGCCCCAGGAAACGTGTGGCTGTAACGATATACAGGGTCACTTGGTCGTCCTGCTGGTTGGATGCACTGCTGCCGGACTGAAGAGCGAAGCAGGGATTTCAGGCTTATGTAGGCAGCCTGGCACGCTGCTCCGTCAGCGCAGGCAGATACGAGGATGCGCTGTAGGATGCAGTGGCGTCACGATGACCAAAGGGCACAGGCAGTCTGCGTCGTTGATGGCCAGCCGTTGCGTTGATCCAAGGCCCCAGGAAACGTGTGGTTGTAACGATATACAGGGTCACTTGGTCGTCCTGCTCGTTGGGTGCACTGCTGCCGGAATGAAGAGCGAAGCAGGGATTCCAGACTTATGTAGGCAGCCGGGCACGCTGTTCCGTCAGCGTAGGCAGAGACGAGGATGCGCAGTAGGATGCACTGGCGTCACGAAGACCAAAGGGCACAGGCAGTGTGCGTCGTTGATGGCCAGCAGTTGCGTTGCCCCAAGGCCCCAGGAAACGAGTGGCTGTAACGATATACAGGGTCACTTGGTCGTCCTGCTCGTTGGGTGCACTGCTGCCGGAGAGAATAGCGAAGCAGGGATTTCAGGCTTATGTAGGCAGCCTGGCACGTTGCTCCGTCAGTGTAGGCAGAGACAAGGATGCGCAGTAGGATGCACTGGCGTCACGATGACCAAAGGGCACAGGCAGTCTGCGTCGTTGATGGCCATCCGTTGCGTTGATCCAAGGCCCCAGGAACCGTATGGCTGTAACAATATACAGGGTTCCTTGGTCGTCCTGCTCGTTGGGTGCACTGCTGCCGGACTGAAGAGCCAAGCAGGGATTACAGACTTATGTAGGCAGCCGGGCACGCTGTTCCGTCAGCGTAGGCAGAGACGAGGATGCTCTGTAGGATGCACTGGCGTCATGGTGACCAAAGGGCACAGGCAGTCTTCGTCGTTTATGGCCAGCCGTTGCGTTGATCCAAAGCCCCAGGAAACGTGTGGCTGTAACGATATACAGGGTCACTTGGTCGTCCTGCTCGTTGGGTGCACTGCTGCCGGACTGAATAGCGAAGCAGGGATTTCAGGCTTATGCAGGCAGCCTGGCACGCTGCTCCGTCAGCGTAGGCAGAGACGAGGATGCGCAGTAGGATGCACTGGCGTCACGATGATCAAAGTGCACAGGCAGTCTGCGTCATTGATGGCCAGCCGTTGCGTTGATCCAAGGCCCCAGGAAACGTGTGGCTGTAACGATATACAGGGTAACTTGGTCGTCCTGCTCGTTGGGTGCACTGCTGCCGCACTGAAGAGCGAAACAGGGATTTCAGGCTTATGTAGGCAGCCTGGCACGCTGCTCCCTCAGCGTCGGCAGAGACAAGGATGCGCAGTCGGATGCACTGGCGTCACGATGACCAAAGGGCACAGGCAGTCTACGACGTTGATGGCCAGCCCTTGTGTTGATCCAAGGCCCAAGGAAACGTGTGGCTGTAACGATATACAGGGTCACTTGGTCGTCCTGCTGGTTGGGTGCACTGCTACCGGACTGAAGAGCGAAGCAGGGATTTCAGGCTTATGTAGGCAGCCTGGCACGCTGCTCCGTCAGCGTAGGCAGATACGAGGATGCGCTGTAGGATGCACTGGCGTCACGATGACCAAAGGGCACAGGCAGTCTGCGTCGTTGATGGACAACCATTGCGTTGATCCAAGGCCCCAGGAAACGTGTGGCTGTAACGATATACAGGGTCACTTGGTCGTCCTGCTCGTTGGGTGCACTGCTGCCGGAATGAAGAGCGAAGCAGGGATTCCAGACTTATGTAGGCAGCCGGGCAAGCTGTTCCGTCAGCGTAGGCACAGACGAGGATGCGCAGTAGGACGCACTGGCGTCACGAAGACCAAAGGGCACAGGCAGTGTGCGTCGTTGATGGCCAGCAGTTGCGTTGACCCAAGGCCACAGGAAACGAGCGGCTGTAACGATATACAGGGTCACTTGGTCGTCCTGCTCGGTTGCACTGCTGCCGGACTGAAGAAGGAAGCAGGGATTTCAGGCTTATGTAGGCAGCCTGGCACGTTGCTCCGTCAGTGTAGGCAGAGACGAGGATGAGCAGTAGGATGCACTGGCGTCACGATGACCAAAGGGCACAGGAAGTCTGCGTCGTTGATGGCCATCCGTTGCGTTGATCCAAGGCCCCAGGAAACGTATGGCTGTAACGATATACAGGGTTCCTTGGTCGTCCTGCTCGTTGGGTGCACTGCTGCCGGACTGAATAGCGAAGCAGGGATTTCAGGCTTATGCAGGCAGCCTGGCACGCTGCTCCGTCAGCGTAGGCAGAGACGAGGATGCGCAGTAGGATGCACTGGCGTCACGATGACCAAAGTGCACAGACAGTCTGCGTCGTTGATGGCCAGCCGTTGCGTTGATCCAAGGCCCCAGGAAACGTGTGGCTGTAACGATATACAGGGTAACTTGGTCGTCCTGCTCGTTGGGTGCACTGCTGCTGCACTGAATAGCGAAGCAGGGATTCCACACTTATGTAGGCAGCCGGGCACGCTGTTCCGTCAGCGTAGGCAGAGACGAGGATGCTCAGTAGGATGCACTGGCGACACGATGTCCAAAGGGAACGGGCAGTCTGCGTCGTTGATGGCCAGCCGTTGTGTTGATCCAAGGCCCCAGGAAACGTGTGGCTGTAACGATACTCAGGGTCACTTGGTCGCCCTGCTCGTTGGCTGCACTGCTGCCGGACTGAAGAGCGAAGCAGGGATTTCATGCCTATGTAGGCAGCCTGGCACGCTGCTCCGACAGCGTAGGCAGAGACGAGGATGCGCAGTAGGATGCACTGGCGTCACGATGACCATAAGGCACAGGCAGTCTGCGTCGTTGATGGCCAGCCGTTGCGTTGATCCAAGGCCCCTGGAAACGTGTGGCTGTAACGATATACAGGATCACTTGGTCGTCCTTCTCGTTGGGTGCACTTCTGCTGGACTGAAAAGCGAAGCAGGGATTTCAGGCTTATGTAGGCAGCCTGGCACGCTGCTCCGCCAGCGTCGGCAGAGACGAGGATGCCCAGTAGGATGCACTGGCGTCACGATGACCAAAGGGCACAGGCAGTCTACGTCGTTGGTGGCCATCCGTTGCGTTGATCCAAGGTCCCAGGAAACTTATGGCTGTAACGATATACAGGGTCACTTGGTCGTCCTGCTCGTTGTGTGCACTGCTGCCGGACTGAAGAGCGAAACAGGGATTTCAGGCTTATGTAGGCAGCCTGGCACGCTGCTCCTTCAGCGTCGGCAGAGACGAGGATGCGCAGTAGGATGCACTGGCGTCACGATGACCAAAGGGCACAGTTAGTCTACGACGTTGATGGCCAGCCCTTGTGTTGATCCAAGGCCCCAGGAAACGTGTGGCTGTAACGATATACAGGGTCACTTGGTCGTCCTGCTGGTTGGGTGCACTGCTGCCGGACTGAAGAGCGAAGCAGGGATTTCAGGCTTATGTAGGCATCCTGGCACGCTGCTCCGTCAGCGTAGGCAGATACGAGGATGCGCTGTAGGATGCAGTGGCGTCACGATGACCAAAGGGCACAGGCAGTCTGCGTCGTTGATGGCCATCCGTTGCGTTGATCCAAGGCCCCAGGAACCGTATGGCTGTAACAATATACAGGGTTCCTTGGTCGTCCTGCTCGTTGGGTGCACTGCTGCCGGACTGAAGAGCCAAGCAGGGATTACAGACTTATGTAGGCAGCCGGGCACGCTGTCCCGTCAGCGTAGGCAGAGACGAGGATGCTCTGTAGGATGCACTGGCGTCATGGTGACCAAAGGGCACAGGCAGTCTTCGTCGTTTATGGCCAGCCATTACGTTGATCCAAGGCCCCAGGAAACGTGTGGCTGTAACGATATACAGGGTCACTTGGTCGTCCTGCTCGTTGGGTGCACTGCTGCCGGACTGAATAGCGAAGCAGGGATTTCAGGCTTATGCAGGCAGCCTGGCACGCTGCTCCGTCAGCGTAGGCAGAGACGAGGATGCGCAGTAGGATGCACTGGCGTCACGATGACCAAAGTGCACAGGCAGTCTGCGTCATTGATGGCCAGCCGTTGCGTTGATCCAAGGCCCCAGGAAACGTGTGGCTGTAACGATATACAGGGTAACTTGGTCGTCCTGCTCGTTGGGTGCACTGCAGCCGCACTGAAGAGCGAAACAGGGGTTTCAGGCTTATGTAGGCAGCCTGGCACGCTGCTCCCTCAGCGTCGGCAGAGACGAGGATGCGCAGTAGGATGCACTGGCGTCACGATGACCAAAGGGCACAGGCAGTCTATGTCGTTGATTGCCAGCCGTTGTGTTGATCCAAGGCCCCAGGAAACGTGTGGCTGTAACGATATACAGGGTCACTTGGTCGTCCTGCTCGTTGGGTGCACTGCTGCCGGACTGAAGAGCGAAGCAGGGATTTCAGGCTTATGTAGGCAGCCTGGCACGCTGCTCCGTCAGCGTAGGCAGAGACGAGGATGCGCAGTAGGATGCACTGGCGTCACGATGACCAAAGGGCACAGGCAGTCTTCATCGTTGATGGCCAGCCGTTGCGTTGATCCAAGGCCCCAGGAAACGTATGGCTGTAACGATATACAGGGTTCCTTGGTCGTCCTGCTCGTTGGGTGCACTGCTGCCGGACTGAATAGCGAAGCAGGGATTTCAGGCTTATGCAGGCAGCCTGGCACGCTGCTCCGTCAGCGTAGGCAGAGACGAGGATGCGCAGTAGGATGCACTGGCGTCACGATGACCAAAGTGCACAGACAGTCTGCGTCGTTGATGGCCAGCCGTTGCGTTGATCCAAGGCCCCAGGAAACGTGTGGCTGTAACGATATACAGGGTAACTTGGTCGTCCTGCTCGTTGGGTGCACTGCTGCTGCACTGAATAGCGAAGCAGGGATTCCACACTTATGTAGGCAGCCGGGCACGCTGTTCCGTCAGCGTAGGCAGAGACGAGGATGCTCAGTAGGATGCACTGGCGACACGATGTCCAAAGGGAACGGGCAGTCTGCGTCGTTGATGGCCAGCCGTTGTGTTGATCCAAGGCCCCAGGAAACGTGTGGCTGTAACGATACTCAGGGTCACTTGGTCGCCCTGCTCGTTGGCTGCACTGCTGCCGGACTGAAGAGCGAAGCAGGGATTTCATGCCTATGTAGGCAGCCTGGCACGCTGCTCCGACAGCGTAGGCAGAGACGAGGATGCGCAGTAGGATGCACTGGCGTCACGATGACCATAAGGCACAGGCAGTCTGCGTCGTTGATGGCCAGCCGTTGCGTTGATCCAAGGCCCCTGGAAACGTGTGGCTGTAACGATATACAGGATCACTTGGTCGTCCTTCTCGTTGGGTGCACTTCTGCTGGACTGAAAAGCGAAGCAGGGATTTCAGGCTTATGTAGGCAGCCTGGCACGCTGCTCCGTCAGCGTAGGCAGAGACGAGGATGCGCAGTAGGATGCACTGGCGTCACGATGACCCAAGTGCACAGGCAGTCTGCGTCATTGATGCCAGCCGTTGCGTTGATCCAAGGCCCCAGGAAACGTGTGGCTGTAACGATATACAGGGTAACTTGGTCGTCCTGCTCGTTGGGTGCACTGCAGCCGCACTGAAGAGCGAAACAGGGGTTTCAGGCTTATGTAGGCAGCCTGGCACGCTGCTCCCTCAGCGTCGGCAGAGACGAGGATGCGCAGTAGGATGCACTGGGCGTCACGATGACCAAAGGGCACAGGCAGTCTATGTCGTTGATTGCCAGCCGTTGTGTTGATCCAAGGCCCCAGGAAACGTGTGGCTGTAACGATATACAGGGTCACTTGGTCGTCCTGCTCGTTGGGTGCACTGCTGCCGGACTGAAGAGCGAAGCAGGGATTTCAGGCTTATGTAGGCAGCCTGGCACGCTGCTCCGTCAGCGTAGGCAGAGACGAGGATGCGCAGTAGGATGCACTGGCGTCACGATGACCAAAGGGCACAGGAAGTCTGCGTCGTTGATGGCCATCCGTTGCGTTGATCCAAGGCCCCAGGAAACGTATGGCTGTAACGATATACAGGGTTCCTTGGTCGTCCTGCTCGTTGGGTGCACTGCTGCCGGACTGAATAGCGAAGCAGGGATTTCAGGCTTATGCAGGCAGCCTGGCACGCTGCTCCGTCAGCGTAGGCAGAGACGAGGATGCGCAGTAGGATGCACTGGCGTCACGATGACCAAAGTGCACAGACAGTCTGCGTCGTTGATGGCCAGCCGTTGCGTTGATCCAAGGCCCCAGGAAACGTGTGGCTGTAACGATATACAGGGTAACTTGGTCGTCCTGCTCGTTGGGTGCACTGCTGCTGCACTGAATAGCGAAGCAGGGATTCCACACTTATGTAGGCAGCCGGGCACGCTGTTCCGTCAGCGTAGGCAGAGACGAGGATGCTCAGTAGGATGCACTGGCGACACGATGTCCAAAGGGAACGGGCAGTCTGCGTCGTTGATGGCCAGCCGTTGTGTTGATCCAAGGCCCCAGGAAACGTGTGGCTGTAACGATACTCAGGGTCACTTGGTCGCCCTGCTCGTTGGCTGCACTGCTGCCGGACTGAAGAGCGAAGCAGGGATTTCATGCCTATGTAGGCAGCCTGGCACGCTGCTCCGACAGCGTAGGCAGAGACGAGGATGCGCAGTAGGATGCACTGGCGTCACGATGACCATAAGGCACAGGCAGTCTGCGTCGTTGATGGCCAGCCGTTGCGTTGATCCAAGGCCCCTGGAAACGTGTGGCTGTAACGATATACAGGATCACTTGGTCGTCCTTCTCGTTGGGTGCACTTCTGCTGGACTGAAAAGCGAAGCAGGGATTTCAGGCTTATGTAGGCAGCCTGGCACGCTGCTCCGCCAGCGTCGGCAGAGACGAGGATGCCCAGTAGGATGCACTGGCGTCACGATGACCAAAGGGCACAGGCAGTCTACGTCGTTGGTGGCCATCCGTTGCGTTGATCCAAGGTCCCAGGAAACTTATGGCTGTAACGATATACAGGGTCACTTGGTCGTCCTGCTCGTTGTGTGCACTGCTGCCGGACTGAAGAGCGAAACAGGGATTTCAGGCTTATGTAGGCAGCCTGGCACGCTGCTCCTTCAGCGTCGGCAGAGACGAGGATGCGCAGTAGGATGCACTGGCGTCACGATGACCAAAGGGCACAGTTAGTCTACGACGTTGATGGCCAGCCCTTGTGTTGATCCAAGGCCCCAGGAAACGTGTGGCTGTAACGATATACAGGGTCACTTGGTCGTCCTGCTGGTTGGGTGCACTGCTGCCGGACTGAAGAGCGAAGCAGGGATTTCAGGCTTATGTAGGCATCCTGGCACGCTGCTCCGTCAGCGTAGGCAGATACGAGGATGCGCTGTAGGATGCAGTGGCGTCACGATGACCAAAGGGCACAGGCAGTCTGCGTCGTTGATGGCCATCCGTTGCGTTGATCCAAGGCCCCAGGAACCGTATGGCTGTAACAATATACAGGGTTCCTTGGTCGTCCTGCTCGTTGGGTGCACTGCTGCCGGACTGAAGAGCCAAGCAGGGATTACAGACTTATGTAGGCAGCCGGGCACGCTGTCCCGTCAGCGTAGGCAGAGACGAGGATGCTCTGTAGGATGCACTGGCGTCATGGTGACCAAAGGGCACAGGCAGTCTTCGTCGTTTATGGCCAGCCATTACGTTGATCCAAGGCCCCAGGAAACGTGTGGCTGTAACGATATACAGGGTCACTTGGTCGTCCTGCTCGTTGGGTGCACTGCTGCCGGACTGAATAGCGAAGCAGGGATTTCAGGCTTATGCAGGCAGCCTGGCACGCTGCTCCGTCAGCGTAGGCAGAGACGAGGATGCGCAGTAGGATGCACTGGCGTCACGATGACCAAAGTGCACAGGCAGTCTGCGTCATTGATGGCCAGCCGTTGCGTTGATCCAAGGCCCCAGGAAACGTGTGGCTGTAACGATATACAGGGTAACTTGGTCGTCCTGCTCGTTGGGTGCACTGCAGCCGCACTGAAGAGCGAAACAGGGGTTTCAGGCTTATGTAGGCAGCCTGGCACGCTGCTCCCTCAGCGTCGGCAGAGACGAGGATGCGCAGTAGGATGCACTGGCGTCACGATGACCAAAGGGCACAGGCAGTCTATGTCGTTGATTGCCAGCCGTTGTGTTGATCCAAGGCCCCAGGAAACGTGTGGCTGTAACGATATACAGGGTCACTTGGTCGTCCTGCTCGTTGGGTGCACTGCTGCCGGACTGAAGAGCGAAGCAGGGATTTCAGGCTTATGTAGGCAGCCTGGCACGCTGCTCCGTCAGCGTAGGCAGAGACGAGGATGCGCAGTAGGATGCACTGGCGTCACGATGACCAAAGGGCACAGGCAGTCTTCATCGTTGATGGCCAGCCGTTGCGTTGATCCAAGGCCCCAGGAAACGTGTGGCTGTAACGATATACAGGGTCACTTGGTCGTCCTGCTCGCTGGGTGCACTGCTGCCGGACTGAAGAGCGAAGCAGGGATTTCAGGCTTGTGTAGGCAGCCTGGCACGCTGCTCCGTCAGCGTCGGCAGAGACGAGGATGCGCAGTAGGATGCACTGGCGTCACAAAGACCAAAGGGCACAGGCAGTGTGCGTCGTTGATGGCCAGCAGTTGCGTTGACCCAAGGCCCCAGGAAACGAGTGGCTGTAACGATATACAGGGTCACTTGGTCGTCCTGCTGGTTGGGTGCAATGCTGCCGGACTGAAGAGCGAAGCAGGGATTTCAGGCTTGTGTAGGCAGCCTGGCACGCTGCTCCATCAGCGTCGGCAGAGACGAGGATGCGCAGTAGGATGCACTGGCGTCACAAAGACCAAAGGGCACAGGCAGTGTGCGTCGTTGATGGCCAGCAGTTGCGTTGACCCAAGGCCCAGGAAACGAGTGGCTGTAACGATATACAGGGTCACTTGGTCGTCCTGCTCGTTGGGTGCACTGCTGCCAGACTGAAGAGCGAAGCAGGGATTTCAGGCTTATGTAGGAAGCCTGGCACGCTGCTCCGTCAGCGTAGGCAGATACGAGGATGCGCTGCAGGATGCACTGGCGTCACGATGACCAAAGGGCACAGGCAGTCTGCGTCGTTGATGGCCAGCCGTTGCGTTGATCCAAGGCCCCAGGAAACGTGTGGCTGTAACGATATACAGGGTCACTTGGTTCGTCCTGCTCGTTGGGTGCACTGCTGCCGGAATGACGAGCGAAGCAGGGATTCCAGACTTCAGTAGGCAGCCGGGCACGCTTTTCCGTCAGCGTAGGCAGAGACGAGGATGCGCAGTAGGATGCACTGGCGTCACGAAGACCAAAGGGCACAGGCAGTGTGCGTCGTTAATGGCCAGCAGTTGCGTTGCCCCAAGGCCCCCAGGAAACGAGTGGCTGTAACGATATACAGGGTCACTTGGTCGACCTGCTCGTTGGGTGCACTGCTGCCGGACTGAATAGCGAAGCAGGGATTTCAGGCTTATGTAGGCAGCCTGGCACGTTGCTCCGTCAGTGTAGGCAGAGACGAGGATGAGCAGTAGGATGCACTGGCGTCACGATGACCAAAGGCACAGGAAGTCTGCGTCGTTGATGGCCATCCGTTGCGTTGATCCAAGGCCCCAGGAAACGTATGGCTGTAACGATATACAGGGTTCCTTGGTCGTCCTGCTCGTTGGGTGCACTGCTGCCGGACTGAATAGCGAAGCAGGGATTTCAGGCTTATGTAGGCAGCCGGGCACGCTGTTCCGTCAGCGTAGGCAGAGACGAAGATGCGCAGTAGGATGCACTGGTGTCATGGTGACCAAAGGGCACAGGCAGTCTTCGTCGTTTATGGCCAGCCGTTGCGTTGATCCAAGGCCGCAGGAAACGTGTGGCTGTAACGATATACAGGGTCACATGGTCGTCCTGCTCGTTGGGTGCACTGCTGCCGGAATGAAGAGCGAAGCAGGGATTCCAGACTTAAGTAGGCAGCCGGGCACGCTTTTCCGACAGCGTAGGCAGAGACGAGGATGCGCAGTAGGATGCACTGGCGTCACGATGACCAAAAAGGCACAGGCAGTCTGCATCGTTGATGGCCAGCCGTTGCGTTGATCCAAGGCCCCTGGAAACGTGTGGCTGTAACGATATACAGGATCACTTGGTCGCCCTGCTCGTTGGGTGCACTTCTGCTGGACTGAAAGGCGAAGCAGGGATTTCAGGCTTATGTAGGCAGCCTGGCACGCTGCTCCGCCAGCGTCGGCAGAGACGAGGATGCCCAGTAGGATGCACTGGCGTCACGATGACCAAAGGGCACAGGCAGACTACGTCGTTGGTGGCCATCCGTTGCGTTGATCCAAGGTCCCAGGAAACGTATGGCTGTAACGATATACAGGTCACTTGGTCGTTTTGCTCGTTGTGTGCACTGCTGCCGGACTGAAGAGCGAAACAGGGATTTCAGGCTTATGTAGGCAGCCTGGCACGCTGCTCCCTCAGCGTCGGCAGAGACGAGGATGCGCAGTAGGATGCACTGGCGTCACGATGACCAAAGGGCACAGTTAGTCTACGACGTTGATGGCCAGCCCTTGTGTTGATCCAAGGCCCCAGGAAACGTGTGGCTGTAACGATATACAGGGTCACTTGGTCGTCCTGCTGGTTGGATGCACTGCTGCCGGACTGAAGAGCGAAGCAGGATTTCAGGCTTATGTAGGCAGCCTGGCACGCTGTTCCGTCAGCGTAGGCAGAGACGAGGATGCGCAGTAGGATGCACTGGCGTCACGAAGACCAAAGTGGCACAGGCAGTGTGCGTCGTTGATGGCCAGCAGTTGCGTTGCCCAAGGCCCCAGGAAACGAGTGGCTGTAACGATATACAGGGTCACTTGGTCGTCCTGCTCGTTGGGTGCACTGCTGCCGGACTGAATGGCGAAGCAGGGATTCAGGCTTATGTAGGCAGCCTGGCACGTTGCTCCGTCAGTGTAGGCAGAGACGAGGATGCGCAGTAGGATGCACTGGCGTCACGATGACCAAAGGGCACAGGCAGTCTGCGTCGTTGATGGCCATCCGTTGCGTTGATCCAAGGCCCCAGGAACCGTATGGCTGTAACAATATACAGGGTTCCTTGGTCGTCCTGCTCGTTGGGTGCACTGCTGCCGGACTGAAGAGCCAAGCAGGGATTACAGACTTATGTAGGCAGCCGGGCACGCTGTTCCGTCAGCGTAGGCAGAGACGAGGATGCTCTGTAGGATGCACTGGCGTCATGGTGACCAAAGGGCACAGGCAGTCTTCGTCGTTTATGGCCAGCCGTTGCGTTGATCCAAGGCCCCAGGAAACGTTTGGCTGTAACGATATACAGGGTCACTTGGTCGTCCTGCTCGTTGGGTTGCACTGCTGCCGGACTGAATAGCGAAGCAGGGATTTCAGGCTTATGCAGGCAGCCTGGCACGCTGCTCCGTCAGCGTAGGCAGAGACGAGGATGCGCAGTAGGATGCACTGGCGTCACGATGATCAAAGTGCACAGGCAGTCTGCGTCATTGATGGCCAGCCGTTGCGTTGATCCAAGGCCCCAGGAAACGTGTGGCTGTAACGATATACAGGGTAACTTGGTCGTCCTGCTCGTTGGGTGCACTGCTGCCGCACTGAAGAGCGAAACATGGATTTCAGGCTTATGTAGGCAGCCTGGCACGCTGCTCCCTCAGCGTCGGCAGAGACGAGGATGCGCAGTCGGATGCACTGGCGTCACGATGACCAAAGGCACAGGCAGTCCACGACGTTGATGGCCAGCCCTTGTGTTGATCCAAGGCCCAAGGAAACGTGTGGCTGTAACGATATACAGGGTCACTTGGTCGTCCTGCTGGTGGGTGCACTGCTACTGGACTGAAGAGCGAAGCAGGATTTCAGGCTTATGTAGGCAGCCAGGCACGCTGCTCCGTCAGCGTAGGCAGATACGAGGATGCGCTGTAGGATGCACTGGCGTCACGATGACCAAAGGGCACAGGCAGTCTGCGTCGTTGATGGCCAGCCGTTGCGATGATCCAAGGCCCCAGGAAACGTGTGGCTGTAACGATATACAGGGGTAACTTGGTCGTCCTGCTCGTTGGGTGCACTGCTGCTGCACTGAATAGCGAAGCAGGGATTCCACACTTATGTAGGCAGCCGGGCACGCTGTTCCGTCAGCGTAGGCAGAGACGAGGATGCTCAGTAGGATGCACTGGCGTCATGGTGACCCAAACGGCACCGGCAGTCTTCGTCGTTTATGGTCAGCCGTTGCGTTGATCCAAGGCCCCAAGAAACGTGTGGCTGTAACGATATACAGGTCACTTGGTCGTCCTGCTCGTTGGGTGCACTGCTGCCAGACTGAAGAGCTAAGCAGGGATTTCAGGCTTATGTAGGCAGCCTGGCACGCTGCTCCGTCAGCGTTCGCAGCAGGATGCGCAGTAGGATGCACTGGCGTCACAAAGACCAAAGGGCACAGGCAGTGTGCGTCGTTGATGGCCAGCAGTTGCGTTGATCCAAGGCACCTGGAAACGTGTGGCTGTAACGATATACAGGATCACTTGGTCGTCCTTCTCGTTGGGTGCACTTCTGCTGGACTGAAAAGCGAAGCAGGATTTCAGGCTTATGTAGGCAGCCTGGCACGCTGCTCCGACAGCGTAGGCAGCGACGAGGATGCGCAGTTAGGATGCACTGGCGTCACGATGACCAAAGGGCACAGGCAGTCTACGTCGTTGATTGTCAGCCGTTGTGTTGATCCAAGGCCCCAGGAAACGTGTGGCTGTAACGATATACAGGGTCACTTGGTCGTCCTGCTCGTTGGGTGCACTGCTGCCGGACTGAAGAGCGAAGCAGGGATTTCAGGCTTATGTAGGCAGCCTGGCACGCTGCTCCGTCAGCGTAGGCAGAGACGAGGATGCGCAGTAGGATGCACTGGCGTCGATGACCAAAGGGCACAGGCAGTCTTCATCGTTGATGGCCAGCCGTTGCGTTGATCCAAGGCCCCAGGAAACGTGTGGCTGTAACGATACTCAGGGTCACTTGGTCGCCCTGCTCTTTGGGTGCACTGCTGCCGGACTGAATAGCGAAGCAGGGATTTATAGGCTTATGCAGGCAGCCTGGCACGCTGCTCCGTCAGCGTAGGCAGAGACGAGGATGCGCAGTAGGATGCACTGGCTTCACGATGACCAAAGGGCACAGGCAGTCTGCGTCGTTGATGGCCAGCCGTTGCGTTCATCCAAGGCCTCAGGAAACGTGTGGCTTTAACAATATACAGGTTCACTTTGTCGTCCTGCTCGGGTGCACTGCTGCCGGACTGAAGAGCGAACCAGGGATTTCAGGCTTATGTAGGCAGCCGGTCACGCTGTTCCGTCACCGTAGGTACAGACAAAGATGCGCAGTAGGATGCACTGGCGTCACGATGACCAAAGGGCACAGGCAGTCTGCGTGGTTGATGGCCAGCCGTTGCGTTGATCCAAGGCCCCAGGAAACGTGTGGCTGAAACGATATACAGTGTCACTTGGTCGTCCTGCTCGATGGTGCACTGCTGCCAGACTGAAGAGCGTAGCAGGGATTTCAGGCTTATGTAGGCAGCCTGGCACGCTGCTCCCTCAGCGTCGGCAGAGACGAGGATGCGCAGTAGGATTCACTGGCATCACGAAGACCAAAGGGCACAGGCAGTCTGCGTCGTTGATGGCCAGCCGTTACGTTGAAACAAGGCCCCAGGAAACGTGTGGCTGTAACGATACTCAGGGTCACTTGGTCGCCCTGCTCGTTGGGTGCACTGCTGCCGGACTGAAGAGCGAAGCAGGGATTTCAGGCTTATGTAAGCAGCCTGGCACGCTGCTCCGTCAGCGTAGGCAGAGACGAGGATGCGCAGTAGGATGCAATGGCGTCACGATGACCAAAGGGCACAGGCAGTCTGCGTCGTTGATGGCCAGCCGATGCGTTGATCCAAGGCACCAGGAAACGTGTGGCTGTAACGATATACACGGTCATTTGGTCGTCCTGCTCGCTGGGTGCACTGCTGCCGGACTGAAGAGCGAAGCAGGGATTCCAGACCTATGTAGGCAGCCGGGCACGCTGTTCCGTCAGTGTAGGCAGAGACGAGGATGCGAAGTAGGATGCACTGGCGTCACGATGACCAAAGGGCACGGGCAGTCTGCGTCGTTGATGGCCAGCCGTTGTGTTCATCCAAGGCCTCAGGAAACGTGTGGCTTTAACGATATACAGGTTCACTTTGTCGTCCAGCTCGGGTGCACTGCTGCCGGACTGAAGAGCGAACCAGGGATTTCAGGCTTATGTAGGCAGCCGGTCACGCTGTTCCGTCACCGTAGGTACAGACAAAGATGCGCAGTAGGATGCACTGGCGTCACGATGACCAAAGGGCACAGGCAGTCTGCGTGGTTGATGGCCAGCCGTTGCGTTGATCCAAGGCCCCAGGAAACGTGTGGCTGAAACGATATACAGTGTCACTTGGTCGTCCTGCTCGATGGGTGCACTGCTGCCAGACTGAAGAGCGTAGCAGGGATTTCAGGCTTATGTAGGCAGCCTGGCACGCTGCTCCGTCAGCGTCGGCAGAGACGAGGATGCGCAGTAGGATGCACTGGCGTCACAATGACCAAAGGGCACAGGCAGTCTGCGTCGTTGATGGCCAGCCGTTGCGTTGATCCAAGGCCCCAGGAAACGTGTGGCTGTAACGATACTCAGGGTCACTTGGTCGCCCTGCTCGTTGGGTGCACTGCTGCCGGACTGAAGAGCGAAGCAGGGATTTCAGGCTTATGTAAGCAGCCTGGCACGCTGCTCCGTCAGCGTAGGCAGAGACGAGGATGCGCAGTAGGATGCAATGGCGTCCCGATGACCAAAGGGCACAGGCAGTCTGCGTCGTTGATGGCCAGCCGATGCGTTGATCCAAGGCACCAGGAAACGTGTGGCTGTAACGATATACACGGTCACTTGGTCGTCCTGCTCGCTGGGTGCACTGCTGCCGGACTGAAGAGCGAAGCAGGGATTCCAGACTTATGTAGGCAGCCGGGCACGCTGTTCCGTCAGCGTAGGCAGAGACGAGGATGCGCAGTAGGATGCACTGGCGTCACGAAGACCAAAGGGCACAGGCAGTCTGCGTCGTTAATGGCCAGCCGTTGCGTTGACCCAAGGCCCCAGGAAACGAGTGGCTGTAACGATATACAGGGTCATTTGGTCGTCCTGCTCGGGTGCACTGCTGCCGGACTGAAGAGCCAAGCAGGGATTCCAGACTTATGTAGGCAGCCGGGCACGCTGTTTCGTCAGCGTAGGCAGAGACGAGGATGCGCAGTAGGATGCACTGGCGTCACAATGACCAAAGGGCACAGGCAGTCTGCGTCGTTGATGGCCAGCCGTTGCGTTGATCCAAGGCACCAGGAAACGTGTGGCTGTAACGATATACACGGTCACTTGGTCGTCCTGCTCGCTGGGTGCACTGCTGCCGGACTGAAGAGCGAAGCAGGGATTCCAGACCTATGTAGGCAGCCGGGCACGCTGTTCCGTCAGTGTAGGCAGAGACGAGGATGCGAAGTAGGATGCACTGGCGTCACGATGACCAAAGAGCACGGGCAGTCTGCGTCGTTGATGGCCAGCCGTTGTGTTGATCCAAGGCCCCAGGAAACGTGTGGCTGTAACGATACTCAGGGTCACTTGGTCGCCCTGCTCTTTGGGTGCACTGCTGCCGGACTGAGTAGCGAAGCAGGGATTTATAGGCTTATGCAGGCAGCCTGGCACGCTGCTCCGTCAGCGTAGGCAGAGACGAGGATGCGCAGTAGGATGCACTGGCTTCACGATGACCAAAGGGCACAGGCAGTCTGCGTCGTTGATGGCCAGCCGTTGCGTTCATCCAAGGCCTCAGGAAACGTGTGGCTTTAACGATATACAGGTTCACTTTGTCGTCCAGCTCGGGTGCACTGCTGCCGGACTGAAGAGCGAACCAGGGATTTCAGGCTTATGTAGGCAGCCGGTCACGCTGTTCCGTCACCGTAGGTACAGACAAAGATGCGCAGTAGGATGCACTGGCGTCACGATGACCAAAGGGCACAGGCAGTCTGCGTGGTTGATGGCCAGCCGTTGCGTTGATCCAAGGCCCCAGGAAACGTGTGGCTGAAACGATATACAGTGTCACTTGGTCGTCCTGCTCGATGGGTGCACTGCTGCCAGACTGAAGAGCGTAGCAGGGATTTCAGGCTTATGTAGGCAGCCTGGCACGCTGCTCCGTCAGCGTCGGCAGAGACGAGGATGCGCAGTAGGATGCACTGGCGTCACAATGACCAAAGGGCACAGGCAGTCTGCGTCGTTGATGGCCAGCCGTTGCGTTGATCTAAGGCCCCAGGAAACGTGTGGCTGTAACGATACTCAGGGTCACTTGGTCGCCCTGCTCGTTGGGTGCACTGCTGCCGGACTGAAGAGCGAAGCAGGGATTTCAGGCTTATGTAAGCAGCCTGGCACGCTGCTCCGTCAGCGTAGGCAGAGACGAGGATGCGCAGTAGGATGCAATGGCGTCCCGATGACCAAAGGGCACAGGCAGTCTGCGTCGTTGATGGCCAGCCGATGCGTTGATCCAAGGCACCAGGAAACGTGTGGCTGTAACGATATACACGGTCACTTGGTCGTCCTGCTCGCTGGGTGCACTGCTGCCGGACTGAAGAGCGAAGCAGGGATTCCAGACTTATGTAGGCAGCCGGGCACGCTGTTCCGTCAGCGTAGGCAGAGACGAGGATGCTCAGTAGGATGCACTGGCGTCATGGTGACCAAACGGCACAGGCAGTCTTCGTCGTTTATGGCCAGCCGTTGCGTTGATCCAAGGCCCCAAGAAACGTGTGGCTGTAACGATATACAGGGTCACATGGTCGTCCTGCTCGTTGGGTGCACTGCTGCCAGACTGAAGAGCGAAGCAGGGATTTCAGGCTTATGTAGGCAGCCTGGCACGCTGCTCCGTCAGCGTGCGCAGCAGGATGCGCAGTAGGATGCACTGGCGTCACAAAGACCAAAGGGCACAGGCAGTGTGCGTCGTTGATGGCCAGCAGTTCCGTTGATCCAAAGCACCTGGAAACGTGTTGCTGTAACGTTATACAGGATCTCTTGGTCGTCCTTCTCGTTGGGTGCACTTCTGCTGGACTGAAAAGCGAAGCAGGGATTTCAGGCTTATGTAGGCAGCCTGGCACGCTGCTCCGACAGCGTAGGCAGCGACGAGGATGCGCAGTAGGATGCACTGGCGTCACGATGACCAAAGGGCACAGGCAGTCTACGTCGTTGATTGCCAGCCGTTGTGTTGATCCAAGGCCCCAGGAAACGTGTGGCTGTAACGATATACAGGGTCACTTGGTCGTCCTGCTCGTTGGGTGCACTGCTGCCGGACTGAAGAGCGAAGCAGGGATTTCAGGCTTATGTAGGCAGCCTGGCACGCTGCTCCGTCAGCGTAGGCAGAGACGAGGATGCGCAGTAGGATGCACTGGCGTCACGATGACCAAAGGGCACAGGCAGTCTTCATCGTTGATGGCCAGCCGTTGCGTTGACCCAAGGCCCCAGGAAACGTGTGGCTGTAACGATACTCAGGGTCACTTGGTCGCCCTGCTCTTTGGGTGCACTGCTGCCGGACTGAATAGCGAAGCAGGGATTTATAGGCTTATGCAGGCAGCCTGGCACACTGCTCCGTCAGCGTAGGCAGAGACGAGGATGCGCAGTAGGATGCACTGGCTTCACGATGACCAAAGGGCACAGGCAGTCTGCGTCGTTGATGGCCAGCCGTTGCGTTCATCCAAGGCCTCAGGAAACGTGTGGCTTTAACGATATACAGGTTCACTTTGTCGTCCTGCTCGGGTGCACTGCTGCCGGACTGAAGAGCGAACCAGGGATTTCAGGCTTATGTAGGCAGCCGGTCACGCTGTTCCGTCACCGTAGGTACAGACAAAGATGCGCAGTAGGATGCACTGGCGTCACGATGACCAAAGGGCACAGGCAGTCTGCGTGGTTGATTGCCAGCCGTTGCGTTGATCCAAGGCCCCAGGAAACGTGTGGCTGAAACGATATACAGTGTCACTTGGTCGTCCTGCTCGATGGGTGCACTGCTGCCAGACTGAAGAGCGTAGCAGGGATTTCAGGCTTATGTAGGCAGCCTGGAACGCTGCTCCGTCAGCGTAGGCAGAGACGAGGATGCGCAGTAGGATTCACTGGCATCACGAAGACCAAAGGGCAGAGGCAGTCTGCGTCGTTGATGGCCAGCCGTTACGTTGAAACAAGGCCCCAGGAAACGTGTGGCTGTAACGATACTCAGGGTCACTTGGTCGCCCTGCTCGTTGGGTGCACTGCTGCCGGACTGAAGAGCGAAGCAGGGATTTCAGGCTTATGTAAGCAGCCTGGCACGCTGCTCCGTCAGCGTAGGCAGAGACGAGGATGCGCAGTAGGATGCAATGGCGTCACGATGACCAAAGGGCACAGGCAGTCTGCGTCGTTGATGGCCAGCCGATGCGTTGATCCAAGGCACCAGGAAACGTGTGGCTGTAACGATATACACGGTCACTTGGTCGTCCTGCTCGCTGGGTGCACTGCTGCCGGAATGAAGAGCGAAGCAGGGATTGCAGACCTATGTAGGCAGCCGGGCACGCTGTTCCGTCAGTGTAGGCAGAGACGAGGATGCGAAGTAGGATGCACTGGCGTCACGATGACCAAAGGGCACGGGCAGTCTGCGTCGTTGATGGCCAGCCGTTGTGTTGATCCAAGGCCCCAGGAAACGTGTGGCTGTAACGATACTCAGGGTCACTTGGTCGCCCTGCTCTTTGGGTGCACTGCTGCCGGACTGAGTAGCGAAGCAGGGATTTATAGGCTTATGCAGGCAGCCTGGCACGCTGCTCCGTCAGCGTAGGCAGAGACGAGGATGCGCAGTAGGATGCACTAGCTTCACGATGACCAAAGGGCACAGGCAGTCTGCGTCGTTGATGGCCAGCCGTTACGTTCATCCAATTGCCTCAGGAAACGTGTGGCTTTAACGATATACAGGTTCACTTTGTCGTCCTGCTCGGGTGCACTGCTGCCGGACTGAAGAGCGAACCAGGGATTTCAGGCTTATGTAGGCAGCCGGTCACGCTGTTCCGTCACCGTAGGTACAGACAAAGATGCGCAGTAGGATGCACTGGCGTCACGATGACCAAAGGGCACAGGCAGTCTGCGTGGTTGATGGCCAGCCGTTGCGTTGATCCAAGGCCCCAGGAAACGTGTGGCTGAAACGATATACAGTGTCACTTGGTCGTCCTGCTCGATGGGTGCACTGCTGCCAGACTGAAGAGCGTAGCAGGGATTTCAGGCTTATGTAGGCAACCTGGAACGCTGCTCCGTCAGCGTAGGCACAGACGAGGATGCGCAGTAGGATTCACTGGCGTCACAATGACCAAAGGGCACAGGCAGTCTGCGTCGTTGATGGAAAGCCGTTGCGTTGATCCAAGGCCCCAGGAAACGTGTGGCTGTAACGATACTCAGGGTCACTTGGTCGCCCTGCTCGTTGGGTGCACTGCTGCCGGACTGAAGAGCGAAGCAGGGATTTCAGGCTTATGTAAGCAGCCTGGCACGCTGCTCCGTCAGCGTAGGCAGAGACGAGGATGCGCAGTAGGATGCAATGGCGTCCCGATGACCAAAGGGCACAGGCAGTCTGCGTCGTTGATGGCCAGCCGATGCGTTGATCCAAGGCACCAGGAAACGTGTGGCTGTAACGATATACACGGTCACTTGGTCGTCCTGCTCGCTGGGTGCACTGCTGCCGGACTGAAGAGCGAAGCAGGGATTCCAGACTTATGTAGGCAGCCGGGCACGCTGTTCCGTCAGCGTAGGCAGAGACGAGGATGCGCAGTAGGATGCACTGGCGTCACGAAGACCAAAGGGCACAGGCAGTCTGCGTCGTTAATGGCCAGCCGTTGCGTTGACCCAAGGCCCCAGGAAACGAGTGGCTGTAACGATATACAGGGTCATTTGGTCGTCCTGCTCGGGTGCACTGCTGCCGGACTGAAGAGCCAAGCAGGGATTCCAGACTTATGTAGGCAGCCGGGCACGCTGTTTCGTCAGCGTAGGCAGAGACGAGGATGCGCAGTAGGATGCACTGGCGTCACAATGACCAAAGGGCACAGGCAGTCTGCGTCGTTGATGGCCAGCCGTTGCGTTGATCCAAGGCACCAGGAAACGTGTGGCTGTAACGATATACACGGTCACTTGGTCGTCCTGCTCGCTGGGTGCACTGCTGCCGGACTGAAGAGCGAAGCAGGGATTCCAGACCTATGTAGGCAGCCGGGCACGCTGTTCCGTCAGTGTAGGCAGAGACGAGGATGCGAAGTAGGATGCACTGGCGTCACGATGACCAAAGGGCACAGGCAGTCTACGTCGTTGGTGGCCATCCGTTGCGTTGATCCAAGGTCCCAGGAAACGTATGGCTGTAACGATATACAGGGTCACTTGGTCGTCCTGCTCGTTGTGTGCACTGCTGCCGGACTGAAGAGCGAAACAGGGATTTCAGGCTTATGTAGGCAGCCTGGCACGCTGCTCCCTCAGCGTCGGCAGAGACGAGGATGCGCAGTAGGATGCACTGGCGTCACGATGACCAAAGGGCACAGTTAGTCTACGACGTTGATGGCCAGCCCTTGTGTTGATCCAAGGCCCCAGGAAACGTGTGGCTGTAACGATATACAGGGTCACTTGGTCGTCCTGCTGGTTGGATGCACTGCTGCCGGACTGAAGAGCGAAGCAGGGATTTCAGGCTTATGTAGGCAGCCTGGCACGCTGCTCCGTCAGCGTAGGCAGATAGGAGGATGCGCTGTAGGATGCAGTGGCGTCACGATGACCAAAGGGCACAGGCAGTCTGCGTCGTGGATGGCCAGCCGTTGCGTTGATCCAAGGCCCCAGGAAACGTGTGGTTGTAACGATATACAGGGTCACTTGGTCGTCCTGCTGGTTGGGTGCACTGCTACCGGACTGAAGAGCGAAGCAGGGATTTCAGGCTTATGTAGGCAGCCTGGCACGCTGCTCCGTCAGCGTAGGCAGATACGAGGATGCGCTGTAGGATGCACTGGCGTCACGATGACCAAAGGGCACAGGCAGTCTGCGTCGTTGATGGTCAGCCGTTGCGTTGATCCAAGGCACCAGGAAACGTGTGGCTGTAACGATATACACGGTCACTTGGTCGTCCTGCTCGCTGGGTGCACTGCTGCCGGACTGAAGAGCGAAGCAGGGATTCCAGACTTATGTAGGCAGCCGGGCACGCTGTTCCGTCAGCGTAGGCAGAGACGAGGATGCGCAGTAGGATGCACTGGCGTCACGAAGACCAAAGGGCACAGGCAGTGTGCGTCGTTGATGGCCAGCAGTTGCGTTGCCCCAAGGCCCCAGGAAACGAGTGGCTGTAACGATATACAGGGTCACTTGGTCGTCCTGCTCGGTTGCACTGCTGCCGGACTGAAGAGCGAAGCAGGGATTTCAGGCTTATGTAGGCAGCCTGGCACGTTGCTCCGTCAGTGTAGGCAGAGACGAGGATGCGCAGTAGGATGCACTGGCGTCACGATGACCAAAGGGCACAGGCAGTCTGCGTCGTTGATGGCCATCCGTTGCGTTGATCCAAGGCCCCAGGAACCGTATGGCTGTAACAATATACAGGGTTCCTTGGTCGTCCTGCTCGTTGGGTGCACTGCTGCCGGACTGAAGAGCCAAGCAGAGATTACAGACTTATGTAGGCAGCCGGGCACGCTGTTCCGTCAGCGTAGGCAGAGACGAGGATGCTCTGTAGGATACACTGGCGTCATGGTGACCAAAGGGCACAGGCAGTCTTCGTCGTTTATGGCCAGCCGTTGCGTTGATCCAAGGCCCCAGGAAACGTGTGGCTGTAACGATATACAGGGTCACTTGGTCGTCCTGCTCGTTGGGTGCACTGCTGCCGGACTGAATAGCGAAGCAGGGATTTCAGGCTTATGCAGGCAGCCTGGCACGCTGCTCCGTCAGCGTAGGCAGAGACGAGGATGCGCAGTAGGATTCACTGGCGTCACGATGATCAAAGTGCACAGGCAGTCTGCGTCATTGATGGCCAGCCGTTGCGTTGATCCAAGGCCCCAGGAAACGTGTGGCTGTAACGATATACAGGGTAACTTGGTCGTCCTGCTCGTTGGGTGCACTGCTGCCGCACTGAAGAGCGAAACAGGGATTTCAGGCTTATGTAGGCAGCCTGGCACGCTGCTCCCTCAGTGTCGGCAGAGACGAGGATGCGCAGTCGAATGCACTGGCGTCACGATGACCAAAGGGCACAGGCAGTCTACGACGTTGTTGGCCAGCCCTTGTGTTGATCCAAGGCCCAAGGAAACGTGTGGCTGTAACGATTTACAGGGTCACTTGGTCGTCCTGCTGGTTGGGTGCACTGCTACCGGACTGAAGAGCGAAGCAGGGATTTCAGGCTTATGTAGGCAGCCTGGCACGCTGCTCCGTCAGCGTAGGCAGATACGAGGATGCGCAGTAGGATGCACTGGCGTCACGAAGACCAAAGGGCACAGGCAGTGTGCGTCGTTGATGGCCAGCAGTTGCGTTGACCCAAGGCCCCAGGAAACGAGCGGCTGTAACGATATACAGGGTCACTTGGTCGTCCTGCTCGGTTGCACTGCTGCCGGACTGAAGAAGGAAGCGGGGATTTCAGGCTTATGTAGGCAGCCTGGCACGTTGCTCCGTCAGTGTAGGCCGAGACGAGGATGAGCAGTAGGATGCACTGGCGTCACGATGACCAAAGGGCACAGGAAGTCTGCGTCGTTGATGGCCATCCGTTGCGTTGATCCAAGGCCCCAGGAAACGTATGGCTGTAACGATATACAGGGTTCCTTGGTCGTCCTGCTCGTTGGGTGCACTGCTGCCGGACTGAATAGCGAAGCAGGGATTTCAGGCTTATGCAGGCAGCCTGGCACGCTGCTCCGTCAGCGTAGGCAGAGACGAGGATGCGCAGTAGGATGCACTGGCGTCACGATGACCAAAGTGCACAGGCAGTCTGCGTCGTTGATGGCCAGCCGTTGCGTTGATCCAAGGCCCCAGGAAACGTGTGGCTGTAACGATATACAGGGTAACTTGGTCGTCCTGCTCGTTGGGTGCACTGCTGCTGCACTGAATAGCGAAGCAGGGATTCCACACTTATGTAGGCAGCCGGGCACGCTGTTCCGTCAGCGTAGGCAGAGACGAGGATGCTCAGTAGGATGCACTGGCGTCATGGTGACCAAACGGCACAGGCAGTCTTCGTCGTTTATGGCCAGCCGTTGCGTTGATCCAAGGCCCCAAGAAACGTGTGGCTGTAACGATATACAGGGTCACATGGTCGTCCTGCTCGTTGGGTGCACTGCTGCCAGACTGAAGAGCGAAGCAGGGATTTCAGGCTTATGTAGGCAGCCTGGCACGCTGCTCCGTCAGCGTGCGCAGCAGGATGCGCAGTAGGATGCACTGGCGTCACAAAGACCAAAGGGCACAGGCAGTGTGCGTCGTTGATGGCCAGCAGTTCCGTTGATCCAAAGCACCTGGAAACGTGTTGCTGTAACGTTATACAGGATCTCTTGGTCGTCCTTCTCGTTGGGTGCACTTCTGCTGGACTGAAAAGCGAAGCAGGGATTTCAGGCTTATGTAGGCAGCCTGGCACGCTGCTCCGACAGCGTAGGCAGCGACGAGGATGCGCAGTAGGATGCACTGGCGTCACGATGACCAAAGGGCACAGGCAGTCTACGTCGTTGATTGCCAGCCGTTGTGTTGATCCAAGGCCCCAGGAAACGTGTGGCTGTAACGATATACAGGGTCACTTGGTCGTCCTGCTCGTTGGGTGCACTGCTGCCGGACTGAAGAGCGAAGCAGGGATTTCAGGCTTATGTAGGCAGCCTGGCACGCTGCTCCGTCAGCGTAGGCAGAGACGAGGATGCGCAGTAGGATGCACTGGCGTCACGATGACCAAAGGGCACAGGCAGTCTTCATCGTTGATGGCCAGCCGTTGCGTTGATCCAAGGCCCCAGGAAACGTGTGGCTGTAACGATACTCAGGGTCACTTGGTCGCCCTGCTCTTTGGGTGCACTGCTGCCGGACTGAATAGCGAAGCAGGGATTTATAGGCTTATGCAGGCAGCCTGGCACACTGCTCCGTCAGCGTAGGCAGAGACGAGGATGCGCAGTAGGATGCACTGGCTTCACGATGACCAAAGGGCACAGGCAGTCTGCGTCGTTGATGGCCAGCCGTTGCGTTCATCCAAGGCCTCAGGAAACGTGTGGCTTTAACGATATACAGGTTCACTTTGTCGTCCTGCTCGGGTGCACTGCTGCCGGACTGAAGAGCGAACCAGGGATTTCAGGCTTATGTAGGCAGCCGGTCACGCTGTTCCGTCACCGTAGGTACAGACAAAGATGCGCAGTAGGATGCACTGGCGTCACGATGACCAAAGGGCACAGGCAGTCTGCGTGGTTGATTGCCAGCCGTTGCGTTGATCCAAGGCCCCAGGAAACGTGTGGCTGAAACGATATACAGTGTCACTTGGTCGTCCTGCTCGATGGGTGCACTGCTGCCAGACTGAAGAGCGTAGCAGGGATTTCAGGCTTATGTAGGCAGCCTGGAACGCTGCTCCGTCAGCGTAGGCAGAGACGAGGATGCGCAGTAGGATTCACTGGCATCACGAAGACCAAAGGGCAGAGGCAGTCTGCGTCGTTGATGGCCAGCCGTTACGTTGAAACAAGGCCCCAGGAAACGTGTGGCTGTAACGATACTCAGGGTCACTTGGTCGCCCTGCTCGTTGGGTGCACTGCTGCCGGACTGAAGAGCGAAGCAGGGATTTCAGGCTTATGTAAGCAGCCTGGCACGCTGCTCCGTCAGCGTAGGCAGAGACGAGGATGCGCAGTAGGATGCAATGGCGTCACGATGACCAAAGGGCACAGGCAGTCTGCGTCGTTGATGGCCAGCCGATGCGTTGATCCAAGGCACCAGGAAACGTGTGGCTGTAAAGATATACACGGTCACTTGGTCGTCCTGCTCGCTGGGTGCACTGCTGCCGGAATGAAGAGCGAAGCAGGGATTGCAGACCTATGTAGGCAGCCGGGCACGCTGTTCCGTCAGTGTAGGCAGAGACGAGGATGCGAAGTAGGATGCACTGGCGTCACGATGACCAAAGGGCACGGGCAGTCTGCGTCGTTGATGGCCAGCCGTTGTGTTGATCCAAGGCCCCAGGAAACGTGTGGCTGTAACGATACTCAGGGTCACTTGGTCGCCCTGCTCTTTGGGTGCACTGCTGCCGGACTGAGTAGCGAAGCAGGGATTTATAGGCTTATGCAGGCAGCCTGGCACGCTGCTCCGTCAGCGTAGGCAGAGACGAGGATGCGCAGTAGGATGCACTAGCTTCACGATGACCAAAGGGCACAGGCAGTCTGCGTCGTTGATGGCCAGCCGTTACGTTCATCCAAGGCCTCAGGAAACGTGTGGCTTTAACGATATACAGGTTCACTTTGTCGTCCTGCTCGGGTGCACTGCTGCCGGACTGAAGAGCGAACCACGGATTTCAGGCTTATGTAGGCAGCCGGTCACGCTGTTCCGTCACCGTAGGTACAGACAAAGATGCGCAGTAGGATGCACTGGCGTCACGATGACCAAAGGGCACAGGCAGTCTGCGTGGTTGATGGCCAGCCGTTGCGTTGATCCAAGGCCCCAGGAAACGTGTGGCTGAAACGATATACAGTGTCACTTGGTCGTCCTGCTCGATGGGTGCACTGCTGCCAGACTGAAGAGCGTAGCAGGGATTTCAGGCTTATGTAGGCAACCTGGAACGCTGCTCCATCAGCGTAGGCACAGACGAGGATGCGCAGTATGATTCACTGGCATCACGAAGACCAAAGGGCACAGGCAGTCTGCGTCGTTGATGGCCAGCCGTTGCGTTGAAGCAAGGCCCCAGGAAACGTGTGGCTGTAACGATACTCAGGGTCACTTGGTCGCCCTGCTCGTTGGGTGCACTGCTGCCGGACTGAAGAGCGAAGCAGGGATTTCAGGCTTATGTAAGCAGCCTGGCACGCTGCTCCGTCAGCGTAGGCAGAGACGAGGATGCGCAGTAGGATGCAATGGCGTCACGATGACCAAAGGGCACAGGCAGTCTGCGTCGTTGATGGCCAGCCGATGCGTTGATCCAAGGCACCAGGAAACGTGTGGCTGTAACGATATACACGGTCACTTGGTCGTCCTGCTCGCTGGGTGCACTGCTGCCGGACTGAAGAGCGAAGCAGGGATTCTAGACTTATGTAGGCAGCCGGGCACGCTGTTCCGTCAGCGTAGGCAGAGACGAGGATGCGCAGTAGGATGCACTGGCGTCACGAAGACCAAAGGGCACAGGCAGTCTGCGTCGTTAATGGCCAGCCGTTGCGTTGACCCAAGGCCCCAGGAAACGAGTGGCTGTAACGATATACAGGGTGATTTGGTCGTCGTGCTCGGGTGCACTGCTGCCGGACTGAAGAGCCAAGCAGGGATTCCAGACTTATGTAGGCAGCCGGGCACGCTGTTTCGTCAGCGTAGGCAGAGACGTGGATGCGCAGTAGGATGCACTGGCGTCACGATGGCCAAAGGGCACGGGCAGTCTTCGTCGTTGATGGCCAACCGTTGTGTTGATCGAAGGCCCCAGGAAACATGTGGCTGTAACGATATACAGGGTCACTTGGTCGTCCTCCTCGTGTGGTGCACTGCTGCCGGACTGAAGAGCGAAGCAGGGATTTCAGGCTTATGTAGGCAGCCTGGCACGCTGCTCCGTCAGCGTCGGCAGAGACGAGGATGCGCAGTAGGATGCACTGGCGTCACAATGACCAAAGGGCACAGGCAGTCTGCGTCGTTGATGGCCAGCCGTTGCGTTGATCCAAGGCCCCAGGAAACGTGTGGCTCTAACGATATACAGGGTCACTTGGTCGACCTGCTCGTTGGGTGCACTGCTGCCGTACTGAAGAGCGAAGCAGGGATTTCAGGCTTATGTAGGCGGCCTGGCACGCTGCTCCGTCAGCGTAGGCAGATACGAGGATGCGCAGTAGGATGCACTGGCGTCACGATGACCAAAGGGCACAGGCAATCTGCGTCGTTGATGGCCAGCCGTTGCGTTGATCCAAGGCCCCAGGAAACGTTGGCTATAACGATATACAGGGTCACTTGGTCGTCCTGCTCGTTGGGTGCACTGCTGCCGGACTGAAGAGCGAAGCAGGGATTTCAGACTTATGTAGGCAGCCGGGCACGCTGTTCCGTCAGCGTAGGCAGAGACGAGGATGCGCAGTAGGATGCACTGGCGTCACGATGACCAAAGGGCACAGGCAGTCTACGTCGTTGATGGCAAGCCGTTACGTTGAAACAAGGCCCCAGGAAACGTGTGGCTGTAACGATATACACGGTCACTTGGTCGTCCTGCTCGCTGGGTGCACTGCTGCCGGACTGAAGAGCGAAGCAGGGATTGCAGACCTATGTAGGCAGCCGGGCACGCTGTTCTGTCAGTGTAGGCAGAGACGAGGATGCGACGTAGGATGCACTGGCGTCACGATGACCAAAGGGCACGGGCAGTCTGCGTCGTTGATGGCCAGCCGTTGTGTTGATCCAAGGCCCCAGGAAACGTGTGGCTGTAACGATACTCAGGGTCACTTGGTCGCCCTGCTCTTTGGGTGCACTGCTGCCGGACTGAGTAGCGAAGCAGGGATTTATAGGCTTATGCAGGCAGCCTGGCACGCTGCTCCGTCAGCGTAGGCAGAGACGAGGATGCGCAGTAGGATGCACTAGCTTCACGATGACCAAAGGGCACAGGCAGTCTGCGTCGTTGATGGCCAGCCGTTACGTTCATCCAAGGCCTCAGGAAACGTGTGGCTTTAACGATATACAGGTTCACTTTGTCGTCCTGCTCGGGTGCACTGCTGCCGGACTGAAGAGCGAACCAGGGATTTCAGGCTTATGTAGGCAGCCGGTCACGCTGTTCCGTCACCGTAGGTACAGACAAAGATGCGCAGTAGGATGCACTGGCGTCACGATGACCAAAGGGCACAGGCAGTCTGCGTGGTTGATGGCCAGCCGTTGCGTTGATCCAAGGCCCCAGGAAACGTGTGGCTGAAACGATATACAGTGTCACTTGGTCGTCCTGCTCGATGGGTGCACTGCTGCCAGACTGAAGAGCGTAGCAGGGATTTCAGGCTTATGTAGGCAACCTGGAACGCTGCTCCGTCAGCGTAGGCAGAGACGAGGATGCGCAGTAGGATTCACTGGCATCACGAAGACCAAAGGGCACAGGCAGTCTGCGTCGTTGATGGCCAGCCGTTACGTTGAAACAAGGCCCCAGGAAACGTGTGGCTGTAACGATACTCAGGGTCACTTGGTCGCCCTGCTCGTTGGGTGCACTGCTGCCGGACTGAAGAGCGAAGCAGGGATTTCAGGCTTATGTAAGCAGCCTGGCACGCTGCTCCGTCAGCGTAGGCAGAGACGAGGATGCGCAGTAGGATGCAATGGCGTCACGATGACCAAAGGGCACAGGCAGTCTGCGTCGTTGATGGCCAGCCGATGCGTTGATCCAAGGCACCAGGAAACGTGTGGCTGTAACGATATACACGGTCACTTGGTCGTCCTGCTCGCTGGGTGCACTGCTGCCGGACTGAAGAGCGAAGCAGGGATTCCAGACTTATGTAGGCAGCCGGGCACGCTGTTCCGTCAGCGTAGGCAGAGACGAGGATGCGCAGTAGGATGCACTGGCGTCACGAAGACCAAAGGGCACAGGCAGTCTGCGTCGTTAATGGCCAGCCGTTGCGTTGACCCAAGGCCCCAGGAAACGAGTGGCTGTAACGATATACAGGGTCATTTGGTCGTCCTGCTCGGGTGCACTGCTGCCGGACTGAAGAGCCAAGCAGGGATTCCAGACTTATGTAGGCAGCCGGACACGCTGTTTCGTCAGCGTAGGCAGAGACGTGGATGCGCAGTAGGATGCACTGGCGTCACGATGGCCAAAGGGCACGGGCAGTCTTCGTCGTTGATGGCCAACCGTTGTGTTGATCGAAGGCCCCAGGAAACATGTGGCTGTAACGATATACAGGGTCACTTGGTCGTCCTCCTCGTGTGGTGCACTGCTGCCGGACTGAAGAGCGAAGCAGGGATTTCAGGCTTATGTAGGCAGCCTGGCAAGCTGCTCCGTCAGCGTCGGCAGAGACGAGGATGCGCAGTAGGATGCACTGGCGTCACAATGACCAAAGGGCACAGGCAGTCTGCGTCGTTGATGGCCAGCCGTTGCGTTGATCCAAGGCCCCAGGAAACGTGTGGCTCTAACGATATACAGGGTCACTTGGTCGACCTGCTCGTTGGGTGCACTGCTGCCGTACTGAAGAGCGAAGCAGGGATTTCAGGCTTATGTAGGCGGCCTGGCACGCTGCTCCGTCAGCGTAGGCAGATACGAGGATGCGCAGTAGGATGCACTGGCGTCACGATGACCAAAGGGCACAGGCAATCTGCGTCGTTGATGGCCAGCCGTTGCGTTGATCCAAGGCCCCAGGAAACGTGTGGCTATAACGATATACAGGGTCACTTGGTCGTCCTGCTCGTTGGGTGCACTGCTGCCGGACTGAAGAGCGAAGCAGGGATTTCAGACTTATGTAGGCAGCCGGGCACGCTGTTCCGTCAGCGTAGGCAGAGACGAGGATGCGCAGTAGGATGCACTGGCGTCACGATGACCAAAGGGCACAGGCAGTCTACGTCGTTGATGGCAAGCCGTTACGTTGAAACAAGGCCCCAGGAAACGTGTGGCTGTAACGATATACAGGGTCACTTGGTCGTCCTGCTCGGGTGCACTGCTGCCGGACTGAAGAGCGTACCAGGGATTTCAGGCTTATGTAGGCAGCCGGTCACGCTGTTCCGTCACCGTAGGCAGAGACGAGGATGCGCAGTAGGATGCACTGGCGTCACGATGACCAAAGGGCACAGCTGGCCATCAACGCAACGGCTGGCCATCAACGACGTAGACTGCCTGTGCCCTTTGGTCATCGTGACGCCAGTGCATCCTACTGCGCATCCTCGTCGCTGCCTACGCTGTCGGAGCAGCGTGCCAGGCTGCCTACATAAGCCTGAAATCCCAGCTTCGCTTTTCAGTCCAGCAGAAGTGCACCCAACTAGAAGGACGACCAAGTGATCCTGTATATCGTTACAGCCACACGTTTCCAGGTGCCTTGGATCAACGCAACTGCTGGCCATCAACGACGCACACTGCCTGTGCCCTTTGGTCTTTGTGACGCCAGTGCATCCTACTGCGCATCCTGCTGCGCACGCTGACGGAGCAGCGTGCCAGGCTGCCTACATAAGCCTGAAATCCCTGCTTCGCTTTACAGTCTGGCAGCAGTGCACCCAACGAGCAGGACGACCAAGTGACCCTGTATATCGTTACAGCCACACGTTTCTTGGGGCCTTGGATCAACGCAACGGCTGGCCATAAACGACGAAGACTGCCGGTGCCGTTTGGTCACCATGACGCCAGTGCATCCTACTGAGCATCCTCGTCTCTGCCTACGCTGACGGAACAGCGTGCCCGGCTGCCTACATAAGTGTGGAATCCCTGCTTCGCTATTCAGTGCAGCAGCAGTGCACCCAACGAGCAGGACGACCAAGTTACCCTGTATATCGTTACAGCCACACGTTTCCTGGGGCCTTGGATCAACGCAACGGCTGGCCATCAACGACGCAGACTGCCTGTGCACTTTGGTCATCGTGGCGCCAGTGCATCCTACTGCGCATCCTCGTCTCTGCCTACGCTGACGGAGCAGCGTGCCAGGCTGCCTGCATAAGCCTGAAATCCCTGCTTCGCTATTCAGTCCGGCAGCAGTGCACCCAACGAGCAGGACGACCAAGGAACCCTTTATATCGTTACAGCCATACGTTTCCTGGGGCCTTGGATCAACGCAACGGATGGCCATCAACGACGCAGACTTCCTGTGCCCTTTGGTCATCGTGACGCCAGTGCATCCTACTGCTCATCCTCGTCTCTGCCTACACTGACGGAGCAACGTGCCAGGCTGCCTACATAAGCCTGAAATCCCTGCTTCCTTCTTCAGTCCGGCAGCAGTGCAACCGAGCAGGACGACCAAGTGACCCTGTATATCGTTACAGCCGCTCGTTTCCTGGGGCCTTGGGTCAACGCAATGGTTGTCCATCAACGACGCACACTGCCTGTGCCCTTTGGTGTTCGTGACGCCAGTGCATCCTACTGCGCATCCTCGTCTCTGCCTACGCTGACGGAACAGCGTGCCCGGCTGCCTACATAAGTCTGGAATCCCTGCTTCGCTCATCATTCCGGCAGCAGTGCACCCAACGAGCAGGACGACCAAGTGACCCTGTATATCGTTACAGCCACACGTTTCCTGGGGCCTTGGATCAACGCAATGGTTGTCCATCAACGACGCAGACTGCCTGTGCCCTTTGGTCATCGTGACGCCAGTGCATCCTACAGCGCATCCTCGTATCTGCCTACGCTGACGGAGCAGCGTGCCAGGCTGCCTACATAAGCCTGAAATCCCTGCTTCGCTCTTCAGTCCGGTAGCAGTGCACCCAACCAGCAGGACGACCAAGTGACCCTGTATATCGTTACAGCCACACGTTTCCTTGGGCCTTGGATCAACACAAGGGCTGGCCATCAACGTCGTAGACTGCCTGTGCCCTTTGGTCATCGTGACGCCAGTGCATTCGACTGCGCATCCTCGTCTCTGCCGACGCTGAGGGAGCAGCGTGCCAGGCTGCCTACATAAGCCTGAAATCCCTGTTTCGCTCTTCAGTGCGGCAGCAGTGCACCCAACGAGCAGGACGACCAAGTTACCCTGTATATCGTTACAGCCACACGTTTCCTGGGGCCTTGGATCAACGCAACGGCTGGCCATCAATGACGCAGACTGCCTGTGCACTTTGATCATCGTGACGCCAGTGAATCCTACTGCGCATCCTCGTCTCTGCCTACGCTGACGGAGCAGCGTGCCAGGCTGCCTGCATAAGCCTGAAATCCCTGCTTCGCTATTCAGTCCGGCAGCAGTGCACCCAACGAGCAGGACGACCAAGGAACCCTGTATATTGTTACAGCCATACGGTTCCTGGGGCCTTGGATCAACGCAACGGATGGCCATCAACGACGCAGACTGCCTGTGCCCTTTGGTCATCGTGACGCCAGTGCATCCTACTGCGCATCCTCGTCTCTGCCTACACTGACGGAGCAACGTGCCAGGCTGCCTACATAAGCCTGAAATCCCTGCTTCGCTCTTCAGTCCGGCAGCAGTGCAACCAAGCAGGACGACCAAGTGACCCTGTATATCGTTACAGCCACTCGTTTCCTGGGGCCTTGGGGCAACGCAACTGCTGGCCATCAACGACGCACACTGCCTGTGCCCTTTGGTCTTCGTGACGCCAGTGCATCCTACTGCGCATCCTCGTCTCTGCCTGCGCTCACGGAACAGCGTGCCCGGCTGCCTACATAAGTCTGGAATCCCTGCTTCGCTCTTCATTCCGGCAGCAGTGCACCCAACGAGCAGGACGACCAAGTGACCCTGTATATCGTTACAACCACACGTTTCCTGGGGCCTTGGATCAACGCAACGGCTGGCCATCAACGACGCAGACTGCTTGTGCCCTTTGGTCATCGTGACGCCACTGCATCCTACAGCGCATCCTCGTATCTGCCTACGCTGACGGAGCAGCGTGCCAGGCTGCCTACATAAGCCTGAAATCCCTGCTTCGCTCTTCAGTCCGGCAGCAGTGCATCCAACCAGCAGGACGACCAAGTGACCCTGTATATCGTTACAGCCACACGTTTCCTGGGGCCTTGGATCAACACAAGGGCTGGCCATCAACGTCGTAGACTAACTGTGCCCTTTGGTCATCGTGACGCCAGTGCATCCTACTGCGCATCCTCGTCTCTGCCGACGCTGAGGGAGCAGCGTGCCAGGCTGCCTACATAAGCCTGAAACCCCTGTTTCGCTCTTCAGTCCGGCAGCAGTGCACACAACGAGCAGGACGACCAAGTGACCCTGTATATCGTTACAGCCATACGTTTCCTGGGACCTTGGATCAACGCAACAGATGGCCACCAACGACGTAGAGTGCCTGTGCCCTTTGGTCATCGTGACGCCAGTGCATCCTACTTCGCATCCTCGTCTCTGCCTACACTGACGGAACAGCGTGCCCGGCTGCCTACATAGGTCTGGAATCCCTGCTTCGCTCTTCAGTCCGGCAGCAGTGCACCCAGCGAGCAGGACGACCAAGTGACCGTGTATATCGTTACAGCCACACGTTTCCTGGTGCCTTGGATCAACGCAACGGCTGGCCATCAACGACGCAGACTGCCTGTGCCCTTTGGTCCTTGTGACGCCAGTGCATCCTACTGCGCATCCTCGTCTCTGCCGACGATGACGGAGCAGCGTGCCAGGCTGCCTACATAAGCCTGAAATCCCTGCTTCGCTCTTCAGTCCGGCAGCAGTGCACCACACGAGGAGGACGACCAAGTGACCCTGTATATCGTTACAGCCACATGTTTCCTGGGGCCTTGGATCAACACAACGGTTGGCCATCAACGACGAAGACTGCCCGTGCCCTTTGGCCATCGTGACGCCAGTGCATCCTACTGCGCATCCTCGTCTCTGCCTACGCTGACGAAACAGCGTGCCCGGCTGCCTACATAAGTCTGGAATCCCTGCTTGGCTCTTCAGTCCGGCAGCAGTGCACCCGAGCAGGACGACCAAATGACCCTGTATATCGTTACAGCCACTCGTTTCCTGGGGCCTTGGGTCAACGCAACGGCTGGCCATTAACGACGCAGACTGCCTGTGCCCTTTGGTCTTCGTGACGCCAGTGCATCCTACTGCGCATCCTCGTCTCTGCCTACGCTGACGGAACAGCGTGCCCGGCTGCCTACATAAGTCTGGAATCCCTGCTTCGCTCTTCAGTCCGGCAGCAGTGCACCCAGCGAGCAGGACGACTAAGTGACCGTGTATATCGTTACAGCCACACGTTTCCTGGTGCCTTGGATCAACGCATCGGCTGGCCATCAACGACGCAGACTGCCTGTGCCCTTTGGTCATCGTGACGCCATTGCATCCTACTGCGCATCCTCGTCTCTGCCTACGCTGACGGAGCAGCGTGCCAGGCTGCTTACATAAGCCTGAAATCCCTGCTTCGCTCTTCAGTCCGGCAGCAGTGCACCCAACGAGCAGGGCGACCAAGTGACCCTGAGTATCGTTACAGCCACACGTTTCCTGGGGCCTTGTTTCAACGTAACGGCTGGCCATCAACGACGCAGACTGCCTGTGCCCTTTGGTCTTCGTGATGCCAGTGAATCCTACTGCGCATCCTCGTCTCTGCCTACGCTGACGGAGCAGCGTTCCAGGCTGCCTACATAAGCCTGAAATCCCTGCTTCGCTCTTCAGTCCGGCAGCAGTGCACCCAGCGAGCAGGACGACCAAGTGACCGTGTATATCGTTACAGCCACACGTTTCCTGGTGCCTTGGATCAACGCATCGGCTGGCCATCAACGACGCAGACTGCCTGTGCCCTTTGGTCATCGTGACGCCATTGCATCCTACTGCGCATCCTCGTCTCTGCCTACGCTGACGGAGCAGCGTGCCAGGCTGCTTACATAAGCCTGAAATCCCTGCTTCGCTCTTCAGTCCGGCAGCAGTGCACCCAACGAGCAGGGCGACCAAGTGACCCTGAGTATCGTTACAGCCACACGTTTCCTGGGGCCTTGTTTCAACGTAACGGCTGGCCATCAACGACGCAGACTGCCTGTGCCCTTTGGTCTTCGTGATGCCAGTGAATCCTACTGCGCATCCTCGTCTCTGCCTACGCTGACGGAGCAGCGTTCCAGGCTGCCTACATAAGCCTGAAATCCCTGCTACGCTCTTCAGTCTGGCAGCAGTGCACCCATCGAGCAGGACGACCAAGTGACACTGTATATCGTTTCAGCCACACGTTTCCTGGGGCCTTGGATCAACGCAACGGCTGGCCATCAACCACGCAGACTGCCTGTGCCCTTTGGTCATCGTGACGCCAGTGCATCCTACTGCGCATCTTTGTCTGTACCTACGGTGACGGAACAGCGTGACCGGCTGCCTACATAAGCCTGAAATCCCTGGTTCGCTCTTCAGTCCGGCAGCAGTGCACCCGAGCAGGACGACAAAGTGAACCTGTATATCGTTAAAGCCACACGTTTCCTGAGGCCTTGGATGAACGCAACGGCTGGCCATCAACGACGCAGACTGCCTGTGCCCTTTGGTCATTGTGACGCCAGTGCATCCTACTGCGCATCCTCGTCTCTGCCGACGCTGACGGAGCAGCGTGCCAGGCTGCCTACATAAGCCTGAAATCCCTGCTTCGCTCTTCAGTCCGGCAGCAGTGCACCACACGAGGAGGACGACCAAGTGACCCTGTATATCGTTACAGCCACACGTTTCCAGGGGCCTTGGATCAACGCAACGGCTAGCCATCAACGACGCAGACTTCCTGTGCCCTTTGGTCATCGTGACGCCAGTGCATCCTACTGCTCATCCTCGTCTCTGCCTACACTGACGGAGCAACGTGCCAGGCTGCCTACATAAGCCTGAAATCCCTGCTTCGCTCTTCAGTCCGGCAGCAGTGCACCACACGAGGAGGACGACCAAGTGACCCTGTATATCGTTACAGCCACATGTTTCCTGGGGCCTTGGATCAACACAACGGATGGCCATCAACGACGAAGACTGCCCGTGCCCTTTGGCCATCGTGACGCCAGTGCATCCTACTGCGCATCCTCGTCTCTGCCTACGCTGACGAAACAGCGTGCCCGGCTGACTACATAAGTCTGGAATCCCTGCTTGGCTCTTCAGTCCGGCAGCAGTGCACCCGAGCAGGACGACCAAATGACCCTGTATATCGTTACAGCCACTCGTGTCCTGGGGCCTTGGGTCAACGCAACGGCTGGCCATTAACGACGCAGACTGCCTGTGCCCTTTGGTCTTCGTGACACCAGTGCATCCTACAGCGCATCCTCGTCTCTGCCTACGCTGACGGAACAGCGTGCCCGGCTGCCTACATAAGTCTGGAATCCCTGCTTCGCTCTTCAGTCCGGCAGCAGTGCACCCAGCGAGCAGGACGACCAAGTGACCGTGTATATCGTTACAGCCACACGTTTCCTGGTGCCTTGGATCAACGCATCGGCTGGCCATCAACGACGCAGACTGCCTGTGCCCTTTGGTCATCGTGACGCCATTGCATCCTACTGCGCATCCTCGTCTCTGCCTACGCTGACGGAGCAGCGTGCCAGGCTGCTTACATAAGCCTGAAATCCCTGCTTCGCTCTTCAGTCCGGCAGCAGTGCACCCAACGAGCAGGGCGACCAAGTGACCCTGAGTATCGTTACAGCCACACGTTTCCTGGGGCCTTGTTTCAACGTAACGGCTGGCCATCAACGACGCAGACTGCCTGTGCCCTTTGGTCTTCGTGATGCCAGTGAATCCTACTGCGCATCCTCGTCTCTGCCTACGCTGACGGAGCAGCGTTCCAGGCTGCCTACATAAGCCTGAAATCCCTGCTACGCTCTTCAGTCTGGCAGCAGTGCACCCATCGAGCAGGACGACCAAGTGACACTGTGTATCGTTTCAGCCACACGTTTCCTGGGGCCTTCGATCAACGCAACGGCTGGCCATCAACCACGCAGACTGCCCGTGCCCTTTGGTCATCGTGACGCCAGTGCATCCTACTTCGCATCCTCGTCTCTGCCTACACTGACGGAACAGCGTGCCCGGCTGCCTACATAGGTCTGGAATCCCTGCTTCGCTCTTCAGTCCGGCAGCAGTGCACCCAGCGAGCAGGACGACCAAGTGACCGTGTATATCGTTACAGCCACACGTTTCCTGGTGCCTTGGATCAACGCATCGGCTGCCCATCAACGACGCAGACTGCCTGTGCCCTTTGGTCATCGTGACGCCATTGCATCCTACTGCGCATCCTCGTCTCTGCCTACGCTGACGGAGCAGCGTGCCAGGCTGCTTACATAAGCCTGAAATCCCTGCTTCGCTCTTCAGTCCGGCAGCAGTGCACCCAACGAGCAGGGCGACCAAGTGACCCTGAGTATCGTTACAGCCACACGTTTCCTGGGGCCTTGTTTCAACGTAACGGCTGGCCATCAACGACGCAGACTGCCTCTGCCCTTTGGTCTTCGTGATGCCAGTGAATCCTACTGCGCATCCTCGTCTCTGCCTGCGCTGACGGAGCAGCGTTCCAGGCTGCCTACATAAGAATGAAATCCCTGCTACGCTCTTCAGTCTGGCAGCAGTGCACCCATCGAGCAGGACGACCAAGTGACACTGTATATCGTTTCAGCCACATGTTTCCTGGGGCCTTGGATCAACGCAACGGCTGGCCATCAACCACGCAGACTGCCTGTGCCCTTTGGTCATCGTGACGCCAGTGCATCCTACTGCGCATCTTTGTCTGTACCTACGGTGACGGAACAGCGTGACCGGCTGCCTACATAAGCCTGAAATCCCTGGTTCGCTCTTCAGTCTGGCAGCAGTGCACCCGAGCAGGACGACAAAGTGAACCTGTATATTGTTAAAGCCACACGTTTCCTGAGGCCTTGGATGAACGCAACGGCTGGCCATCAACGACGCAGACTGCCTGAGCCCTTTGGTCATCGTGAAGCCAGTGCATCCTACTGCGCATCCTCGTCTCTGCCTACGCTGACGGAGCAGCGTGCCAGGCTGCCTGCATAAGCCTATAAATCCCTGCTTCGCTATTCAGTCCGGCAGCAGTGCACCCAAAGAGCAGGGCGACCACGTGACCCTGAGTATCGTTACAGCCACACGTTTCCTGGGGCCTTGGATCAACGCAACGGCTGGCCATCAACGATGAAGACTGCCTGTGCCCTTTGGTCATCGTGACGCCAGTGCATCCTACTGCGCATCCTCGTCTCTGCCTACGCTGACGGAGCAGCGTGCCAGGCTGCCTACATAAGCCTGAAATCCCTGCTTCGCTCTTCAGTCCGGCAGCAGTGCACCCAACGAGCAGGACGACCAAGTAACCCTGTATATCGTTACAGCCACACGTTTCCTGGGGCCTTGGATCAACACAACGGCTGACAATCAACGACGTAGACTGCCTGTGCCCTTTGGTCATCGTGACGCCAGTGCATCCTACTGCGCATCCTCGTCGCTGCCTACGCTGTCGGAGCAGCGTGCCAGGCTGCCTACATAAGCCTGAAATCCCTGCTTCGCTTTTCAGTCCAGCAGAAGTGCACCCAACGAGAAGGACGACCAAGTGATCCTGTATATCGTTACAGCCACACGTTTCCAGGTGCCTTGGATCAACGCAACTGGTGGCCATCAACGACGCACACTGCCTGTGCCCTTTGGTCTTTGTGACGCCAGTGCATCCTACTGCGCATCCTGCGGCGAACGCTGACGGAGCAGCGTGCCAGGCTGCCTACATAAGCCTGAAATCCCTGCTTCGCTCTTCAGTCTGGCAGCAGTGCACCCAACGAGCAGGACGACCAAGTGACCCTGTATATCGTTACAGCCACACGTTTCTTGGGGCCTTGGATCAACGCAACGGCTGGCCATAAACGACGAAGACTGCCTGTGCCGTTTGGTCACCATGACGCCAGTGCATCCTACTGAGCATCCTCGTCTCTGCCTACGCTGACGGAACAGCGTGCCCGGCTGCCTTCATAAGTGTGGAATCCCTGCTTCGCTATTCAGTGCAGCAGCAGTGCACCCAACGAGCAGGACGACCAAGTTACCCTGTATATCGTCACAGCCACACGTTTCCTGGGGCCTTGGATCAACGCAACGGCTGGCCATCAACGACGCAGACTGTCTGTGCACTTTGGTCATCGTGACGCCAGTGCATCCTACTGCGCATCCTCGTCTCTGCCTACGCTGACGGAGCAGCGTGCCAGGCTGCCTGCATAAGCCTGAAATCCCTGCTTCGCTATTCAGTCCGGCAGCAGTGCACCCAACGAGCAGGACGACCAAGGAACCCTGTATATCGTTACAGCCATACATTTCCTGGGGCCTTGGATCAACGCAACGGATGGCCATCAACGACGCAGACTTCCTGTGCCCTTTGGTCATCGTGACGCCAGTGCAACCTACTGCTCATCCTCGTCTCTGCCTACACTGACGGAGCAACGTGCCAGGCTGCCTACATAAGCCTGAAATCCCTGCTTCCTTCTTCAGTCCGGCAGCAGTGCAACCGAGCAGGACGACCAAGTGACCCTGTATATCGTTACAGCCGCTCGTTTCCTGGGGCCTTGGGTCAACGTAACTGCTGGCCATCAACGACGCACACTGCCTGTGCCCTTTGGTCTTCGTGACGCCAGTGCATCCTACTGCGCATCCTCGTCTCTGCCTACGCTGACGGAACAGCGTGCCCGGCTGCCTACATAAGTCTGGAATCCCTGCTTCGCTCTTCATTCCGGCAGCAGTGCACCCAACGAGCAGGACGACCAAGTGACCCTGTATATCGTTACAGCCACACGTTTCCTGGGGCCTTGGATCAACGCAATGGTTGTCCATCAACGACGCAGACTGCCTGTGCCCTTTGGTCATCGTGACGCCAGTGCATCCTACAGCGCATCCTCGTATCTGCCTACGCTGACGGAGCAGCGTGCCAGGCTGCCTACATAAGCCTGAAATCCCTGCTTCGCTCTTCAGTGCGGCAGCAGTGCACCCAACGAGCAGGACGACCAAGGAACCCTGTATATCGTTACAGCCATACGTTTCCTGGGGCCTTGGATCAACGCAACGGATGGCCATCAACGACGCAGACTTCCTGTGCCCTTTGGTCATCATGACGCCAGTGCATCCTACTGCTCATCCTCGTCTCTGCCTACACTGACGGAGCAACGTGCCAGGCTGCCTACATAAGCCTGAAATCCCTGCTTCCTTCTTCAGTCCGGCAGCAGTGCAACCGAGCAGGACGACCAAGTGACCCTGTATATCGTTACAGCCGCTCGTTTCCTGGGGCCTTGGGTCAACGCAACTGCTGGCCATCAACGACGCACACTGCCTGTGCCCTTTGGTCTTCGTGACGCCAGTGCATCCTACTGCGCATCCTCGTCTCTGCCTACGCTGACGGAACAGTGTGCCCGGCTGCCTACATAAGTCTGGAATCCCTGCTTCGCTCTTCATTCCGGCAGCAGTGCACCCAACGAGCAGGACGACCAAGTGACCCTGTATATCGTTACAGCCACACGTTTCCTGGGGCCTTGGATCAACGCAATGGTTGTCCATCAACGACGCAGACTGCCTGTGCCCTTTGGTCATCGTGACGCCAGTGCATCCTACAGCGCATCCTCGTATCTGCCTAGGCTGACGGAGCAGCGTGCCAGGCTGCCTACATAAGCCTGAAATCCCTGCTTCGCTCTTCAGTCCGGTAGCAGTGCACCCAACCAGCAGGACGACCAAGTGACCCTGTATATCGTTACAGCCACACGTTTCCTTGGGCCTTGGATCAACACAAGGGCTGGCCATCAACGTCGTATACTGCCTGTGCCCTTTGGTCATCGTGACGCCAGTGCATCCGACTGCGCATCCTCGTCTCTGCCGACGCTGAGGGAGCAGCGTGCCAGGCTGCCTACATAAGCCTGAAATCCCTGTTTCGCTCTTCAGTGCGGCAGCAGTGCACCCAACGAGCAGGACGACCAAGTTACCCTGTATATCGTTACACCCACACGTTTCCTGGGGCCTTGGATCAACGCAACGGCTGGCCATCACTGACGCAGACTGCCTGTGCACTTTGATCATCGTGACGCCAGTGCATCCTACTGCCCATCCTCGTCTCTGCCTACGCTGACGGAGCAGCGTGCCAGGCTGCCTGCATAAGCCTGAAATCCCTGCTTCGCTATTCAGTCCGGCAGCAGTGCACCCAACGAGCAGGACGACCAAGTGACCCTGTATATCGTTACAGCCACACGTTTCCTGGGGCCTTGGATCAACGCAACGGCTGGCCATAAACGACGAAGACTGCCTGTGCCCTTTGGTCTTCGTGACGCCAGTGCATCCTACTGCGCATCCTCGTCTCTGCCTACGCTGACGGAACAGCGTGCCCGGCTGCCTACATAAGTCTGGAATCCCTGCTTCGCTCTTCATTCCGGCAACAGTGCACCCAACGAGCAGGACGACCAAGTGACCCTGTATATCGTTACAGCCACACGTTTCCTGGGGCCTTGGATCAACGCAATGGTTGTCCATCAACGACGCAGACTGCCTGTGCCCTTTGGTCATCGTGACGCCAGTGCATCCTACAGCGCATCCTCGTATCTGCCTACGCTGACGGAGCAGCGTGCCAGGCTGCCTACATAAGCCTGAAATCCCTGCTTCGCTCTTCAGTCCGGTAGCAGTGCACCCAACCAGCAGGACGACCAAGTGACCCTGTATATCGTTACAGCCACACGTTTCCTTGGGCCTTGGATCAACACAAGGGCTGGCCATCAACGTCGTAGACTGCCTGTGCCCTTTGGTCATCGTGACGCCAGTGCATCCGACTGCGCATCCTCGTCTCTGCCGACGCTGAGGGAGCAGCGTGCCAGGCTGCCTACATAAGCCTGAAATCCCTGTTTCGCTCTTCAGTCCGGCAGCAGTGCACACAACGAGCAGGACGACCAAGTGACCCTGTATATCGTTACAGCCATACGTTTCCTGGGACCTTGGATCAACGCAACGGATGGCCACCAACGACGTAGACTGCCTGTGCCCTTTGGTCATCGTGACGCCAGTGCATCCTACTTCGCATCCTCGTCTCTGCCTACACTGACGGAACAGCGTGCCCGGCTGCCTACATAGGTCTGGAATCCCTGCTTCGCTCTTCAGTTCGGCAGCAGTGCACCCAGCGAGCAGGACGACCAAGTGACCGTGTATATCGTTACAGCCACACGTTTCCTGGTGCCTTGGATCAACGCAACGGCTGGCCATCAACGACGCAGACTGCCTGTGCCCTTTGGTCATTGTGACGCCAGTGCATCCTACTGCGCATCCTCGTCTCTGCCGACGCTGACGGAGCAGCGTGCCAGGCTGCCTACATTAGCCTGAAATCCCTGCTTCGCTCTTCAGTCCGGCAGCAGTGCACCACACGAGGAGGACGACCAAGTGACCCTGTATATCGTTACAGCCACATGTTTCCTGGGGCCTTGGATCAACACAACGGTTGGCCATCAACGACGAAGACTGCCCGTGCCCTTTGGCCATCGTGACGCCAGTGCATCCTACTGCGCATCCTCGTCTCTGCCTACGCTGACGAAACAGCGTGCCCGGCTGCCTACATAAGTCTGGAATCCCTGCTTGGCTCTTCAGTCCGGCAGCAGTGCACCCGAGCAGGACGACCAAATGACCCTGTATATCGTTACAGCCACTCGTTTCCTGGGGCCTTGGGTCAACGCAACGGCTGGCCATTAACGACGCCGACTGCCTGTGCCCTTTGGTCTACGTGACGCCAGTGCATCCTACTGCGCATCCTCGTCTCTGCCTACGCTGACGGAGCAGCGTGCCAGGCTGCCTGCATAAGCCTGAAATCCCTGCTTCGCTATTCAGTCCGGCAGCAGTGCACCCAACGAGCAGGACGACCAAGGAACCCTGTATATTGTTACAGCCATACGGTTCCTGGGGCCTTGGATCAACGCAACGGATGGCCATCAACGACGCAGACTGCCTGTGCCCTTTGGTCATCGTGACGCCAGTGCATCCTACTGCGCATCCTCGTCTCTGCCTACACTGACGGAGCAACGTGCCAGGCTGCCTACATAAGCCTGAAATCCCTGCTTCGCTCTTCAGTCCGGCAGCAGTGCAACCAAGCAGGACGACCAAGTGACCCTGTATATCGTTACAGCCACTCGTTTCCTGGGGCCTTGGGGCAACGCAACTGCTGGCCATCAACGACGCACACTGCCTGTGCCCTTTGGTCTTCGTGACGCCAGTGCATCCTACTGCGCATCCTCGTCTCTGCCTGCGCTGACGGAACAGCGTGCCCGGCTGCCTACATAAGTCTGGAATCCCTGCTTCGCTCTTCATTCCGGCAGCAGTGCACCCAACGAGCAGGACGACCAAGTGACCCTGTATATCGTTACAACCACACGTTTCCTGGGGCCTTGGATCAACGCAACGGCTGGCCATCAACGACGCAGACTGCTTGTGCCCTTTGGTCATCGTGACGCCACTGCATCCTACAGCGCATCCTCGTATCTGCCTACGCTGACGGAGCAGCGTGCCAGGCTGCCTACATAAGCCTGAAATCCCTGCTTCGCTCTTCAGTCCGGCAGCAGTGCATCCAACCAGCAGGACGACCAAGTGACCCTGTATATCGTTACAGCCACACGTTTCCTGGGGCCTTGGATCAACACAAGGGCTGGCCATCAACGTCGTAGACTAACTGTGCCCTTTGGTCATCGTGACGCCAGTGCATCCTACTGCGCATCCTCGTCTCTGCCGACGCTGAGGGAGCAGCGTGCCAGGCTGCCTACATAAGCCTGAAACCCCTGTTTCGCTCTTCAGTCCGGCAGCAGTGCACACAACGAGCAGGACGACCAAGTGACCCTGTATATCGTTACAGCCATACGTTTCCTGGGACCTTGGATCAACGCAACAGATGGCCACCAACGACGTAGAGTGCCTGTGCCCTTTGGTCATCGTGACGCCAGTGCATCCTACTTCGCATCCTCGTCTCTGCCTACACTGACGGAACAGCGTGCCCGGCTGCCTACATAGGTCTGGAATCCCTGCTTCGCTCTTCAGTCCGGCAGCAGTGCACCCAGCGAGCAGGACGACCAAGTGACCGTGTATATCGTTACAGCCACACGTTTCCTGGTGCCTTGGATCAACGCAACGGCTGGCCATCAACGACGCAGACTGCCTGTGCCCTTTGGTCCTTGTGACGCCAGTGCATCCTACTGCGCATCCTCGTCTCTGCCGACGATGACGGAGCAGCGTGCCAGGCTGCCTACATAAGCCTGAAATCCCTGCTTCGCTCTTCAGTCCGGCAGCAGTGCACCACACGAGGAGGACGACCAAGTGACCCTGTATATCGTTACAGCCACATGTTTCCTGGGGCCTTGGATCAACACAACGGTTGGCCATCAACGACGAAGACTGCCCGTGCCCTTTGGCCATCGTGACGCCAGTGCATCCTACTGCGCATCCTCGTCTCTGCCTACGCTGACGAAACAGCGTGCCCGGCTGCCTACATAAGTCTGGAATCCCTGCTTGGCTCTTCAGTCCGGCAGCAGTGCACCCGAGCAGGACGACCAAATGACCCTGTATATCGTTACAGCCACTCGTTTCCTGGGGCCTTGGGTCAACGCAACGGCTGGCCATTAACGACGCAGACTGCCTGTGCCCTTTGGTCTTCGTGACGCCAGTGCATCCTACTGCGCATCCTCGTCTCTGCCTACGCTGACGGAACAGCGTGCCCGGCTGCCTACATAAGTCTGGAATCCCTGCTTCGCTCTTCAGTCCGGCAGCAGTGCACCCAGCGAGCAGGACGACTAAGTGACCGTGTATATCGTTACAGCCACACGTTTCCTGGTGCCTTGGATCAACGCATCGGCTGGCCATCAACGACGCAGACTGCCTGTGCCCTTTGGTCATCGTGACGCCATTGCATCCTACTGCGCATCCTCGTCTCTGCCTACGCTGACGGAGCAGCGTGCCAGGCTGCTTACATAAGCCTGAAATCCCTGCTTCGCTCTTCAGTCCGGCAGCAGTGCACCCAACGAGCAGGGCGACCAAGTGACCCTGAGTATCGTTACAGCCACACGTTTCCTGGGGCCTTGTTTCAACGTAACGGCTGGCCATCAACGACGCAGACTGCCTGTGCCCTTTGGTCTTCGTGATGCCAGTGAATCCTACTGCGCATCCTCGTCTCTGCCTACGCTGACGGAGCAGCGTTCCAGGCTGCCTACATAAGCCTGAAATCCCTGCTTCGCTCTTCAGTCCGGCAGCAGTGCACCCAGCGAGCAGGACGACCAAGTGACCGTGTATATCGTTACAGCCACACGTTTCCTGGTGCCTTGGATCAACGCATCGGCTGGCCATCAACGACGCAGACTGCCTGTGCCCTTTGGTCATCGTGACGCCATTGCATCCTACTGCGCATCCTCGTCTCTGCCTACGCTGACGGAGCAGCGTGCCAGGCTGCTTACATAAGCCTGAAATCCCTGCTTCGCTCTTCAGTCCGGCAGCAGTGCACCCAACGAGCAGGGCGACCAAGTGACCCTGAGTATCGTTACAGCCACACGTTTCCTGGGGCCTTGTTTCAACGTAACGGCTGGCCATCAACGACGCAGACTGCCTGTGCCCTTTGGTCTTCGTGATGCCAGTGAATCCTACTGCGCATCCTCGTCTCTGCCTACGCTGACGGAGCAGCGTTCCAGGCTGCCTACATAAGCCTGAAATCCCTGCTACGCTCTTCAGTCTGGCAGCAGTGCACCCATCGAGCAGGACGACCAAGTGACACTGTATATCGTTTCAGCCACACGTTTCCTGGGGCCTTGGATCAACGCAACGGCTGGCCATCAACCACGCAGACTGCCTGTGCCCTTTGGTCATCGTGACGCCAGTGCATCCTACTGCGCATCTTTGTCTGTACCTACGGTGACGGAACAGCGTGACCGGCTGCCTACATAAGCCTGAAATCCCTGGTTCGCTCTTCAGTCCGGCAGCAGTGCACCCGAGCAGGACGACAAAGTGAACCTGTATATCGTTAAAGCCACACGTTTCCTGAGGCCTTGGATGAACGCAACGGCTGGCCATCAACGACGCAGACTGCCTGTGCCCTTTGGTCATTGTGACGCCAGTGCATCCTACTGCGCATCCTCGTCTCTGCCGACGCTGACGGAGCAGCGTGCCAGGCTGCCTACATAAGCCTGAAATCCCTGCTTCGCTCTTCAGTCCGGCAGCAGTGCACCACACGAGGAGGACGACCAAGTGACCCTGTATATCGTTACAGCCACACGTTTCCAGGGGCCTTGGATCAACGCAACGGCTAGCCATCAACGACGCAGACTTCCTGTGCCCTTTGGTCATCGTGACGCCAGTGCATCCTACTGCTCATCCTCGTCTCTGCCTACACTGACGGAGCAACGTGCCAGGCTGCCTACATAAGCCTGAAATCCCTGCTTCGCTCTTCAGTCCGGCAGCAGTGCACCACACGAGGAGGACGACCAAGTGACCCTGTATATCGTTACAGCCACATGTTTCCTGGGGCCTTGGATCAACACAACGGATGGCCATCAACGACGAAGACTGCCCGTGCCCTTTGGCCATCGTGACGCCAGTGCATCCTACTGCGCATCCTCGTCTCTGCCTACGCTGACGAAACAGCGTGCCCGGCTGACTACATAAGTCTGGAATCCCTGCTTGGCTCTTCAGTCCGGCAGCAGTGCACCCGAGCAGGACGACCAAATGACCCTGTATATCGTTACAGCCACTCGTGTCCTGGGGCCTTGGGTCAACGCAACGGCTGGCCATTAACGACGCAGACTGCCTGTGCCCTTTGGTCTTCGTGACACCAGTGCATCCTACAGCGCATCCTCGTCTCTGCCTACGCTGACGGAACAGCGTGCCCGGCTGCCTACATAAGTCTGGAATCCCTGCTTCGCTCTTCAGTCCGGCAGCAGTGCACCCAGCGAGCAGGACGACCAAGTGACCGTGTATATCGTTACAGCCACACGTTTCCTGGTGCCTTGGATCAACGCATCGGCTGGCCATCAACGACGCAGACTGCCTGTGCCCTTTGGTCATCGTGACGCCATTGCATCCTACTGCGCATCCTCGTCTCTGCCTACGCTGACGGAGCAGCGTGCCAGGCTGCTTACATAAGCCTGAAATCCCTGCTTCGCTCTTCAGTCCGGCAGCAGTGCACCCAACGAGCAGGGCGACCAAGTGACCCTGAGTATCGTTACAGCCACACGTTTCCTGGGGCCTTGTTTCAACGTAACGGCTGGCCATCAACGACGCAGACTGCCTGTGCCCTTTGGTCTTCGTGATGCCAGTGAATCCTACTGCGCATCCTCGTCTCTGCCTACGCTGACGGAGCAGCGTTCCAGGCTGCCTACATAAGCCTGAAATCCCTGCTACGCTCTTCAGTCTGGCAGCAGTGCACCCATCGAGCAGGACGACCAAGTGACACTGTGTATCGTTTCAGCCACACGTTTCCTGGGGCCTTCGATCAACGCAACGGCTGGCCATCAACCACGCAGACTGCCCGTGCCCTTTGGTCATCGTGACGCCAGTGCATCCTACTTCGCATCCTCGTCTCTGCCTACACTGACGGAACAGCGTGCCCGGCTGCCTACATAGGTCTGGAATCCCTGCTTCGCTCTTCAGTCCGGCAGCAGTGCACCCAGCGAGCAGGACGACCAAGTGACCGTGTATATCGTTACAGCCACACGTTTCCTGGTGCCTTGGATCAACGCATCGGCTGCCCATCAACGACGCAGACTGCCTGTGCCCTTTGGTCATCGTGACGCCATTGCATCCTACTGCGCATCCTCGTCTCTGCCTACGCTGACGGAGCAGCGTGCCAGGCTGCTTACATAAGCCTGAAATCCCTGCTTCGCTCTTCAGTCCGGCAGCAGTGCACCCAACGAGCAGGGCGACCAAGTGACCCTGAGTATCGTTACAGCCACACGTTTCCTGGGGCCTTGTTTCAACGTAACGGCTGGCCATCAACGACGCAGACTGCCTCTGCCCTTTGGTCTTCGTGATGCCAGTGAATCCTACTGCGCATCCTCGTCTCTGCCTGCGCTGACGGAGCAGCGTTCCAGGCTGCCTACATAAGAATGAAATCCCTGCTACGCTCTTCAGTCTGGCAGCAGTGCACCCATCGAGCAGGACGACCAAGTGACACTGTATATCGTTTCAGCCACATGTTTCCTGGGGCCTTGGATCAACGCAACGGCTGGCCATCAACCACGCAGACTGCCTGTGCCCTTTGGTCATCGTGACGCCAGTGCATCCTACTGCGCATCTTTGTCTGTACCTACGGTGACGGAACAGCGTGACCGGCTGCCTACATAAGCCTGAAATCCCTGGTTCGCTCTTCAGTCTGGCAGCAGTGCACCCGAGCAGGACGACAAAGTGAACCTGTATATTGTTAAAGCCACACGTTTCCTGAGGCCTTGGATGAACGCAACGGCTGGCCATCAACGACGCAGACTGCCTGAGCCCTTTGGTCATCGTGAAGCCAGTGCATCCTACTGCGCATCCTCGTCTCTGCCTACGCTGACGGAGCAGCGTGCCAGGCTGCCTGCATAAGCCTATAAATCCCTGCTTCGCTATTCAGTCCGGCAGCAGTGCACCCAAAGAGCAGGGCGACCACGTGACCCTGAGTATCGTTACAGCCACACGTTTCCTGGGGCCTTGGATCAACGCAACGGCTGGCCATCAACGATGAAGACTGCCTGTGCCCTTTGGTCATCGTGACGCCAGTGCATCCTACTGCGCATCCTCGTCTCTGCCTACGCTGACGGAGCAGCGTGCCAGGCTGCCTACATAAGCCTGAAATCCCTGCTTCGCTCTTCAGTCCGGCAGCAGTGCACCCAACGAGCAGGACGACCAAGTAACCCTGTATATCGTTACAGCCACACGTTTCCTGGGGCCTTGGATCAACACAACGGCTGACAATCAACGACGTAGACTGCCTGTGCCCTTTGGTCATCGTGACGCCAGTGCATCCTACTGCGCATCCTCGTCGCTGCCTACGCTGTCGGAGCAGCGTGCCAGGCTGCCTACATAAGCCTGAAATCCCTGCTTCGCTTTTCAGTCCAGCAGAAGTGCACCCAACGAGAAGGACGACCAAGTGATCCTGTATATCGTTACAGCCACACGTTTCCAGGTGCCTTGGATCAACGCAACTGGTGGCCATCAACGACGCACACTGCCTGTGCCCTTTGGTCTTTGTGACGCCAGTGCATCCTACTGCGCATCCTGCGGCGAACGCTGACGGAGCAGCGTGCCAGGCTGCCTACATAAGCCTGAAATCCCTGCTTCGCTCTTCAGTCTGGCAGCAGTGCACCCAACGAGCAGGACGACCAAGTGACCCTGTATATCGTTACAGCCACACGTTTCTTGGGGCCTTGGATCAACGCAACGGCTGGCCATAAACGACGAAGACTGCCTGTGCCGTTTGGTCACCATGACGCCAGTGCATCCTACTGAGCATCCTCGTCTCTGCCTACGCTGACGGAACAGCGTGCCCGGCTGCCTTCATAAGTGTGGAATCCCTGCTTCGCTATTCAGTGCAGCAGCAGTGCACCCAACGAGCAGGACGACCAAGTTACCCTGTATATCGTCACAGCCACACGTTTCCTGGGGCCTTGGATCAACGCAACGGCTGGCCATCAACGACGCAGACTGTCTGTGCACTTTGGTCATCGTGACGCCAGTGCATCCTACTGCGCATCCTCGTCTCTGCCTACGCTGACGGAGCAGCGTGCCAGGCTGCCTGCATAAGCCTGAAATCCCTGCTTCGCTATTCAGTCCGGCAGCAGTGCACCCAACGAGCAGGACGACCAAGGAACCCTGTATATCGTTACAGCCATACATTTCCTGGGGCCTTGGATCAACGCAACGGATGGCCATCAACGACGCAGACTTCCTGTGCCCTTTGGTCATCGTGACGCCAGTGCAACCTACTGCTCATCCTCGTCTCTGCCTACACTGACGGAGCAACGTGCCAGGCTGCCTACATAAGCCTGAAATCCCTGCTTCCTTCTTCAGTCCGGCAGCAGTGCAACCGAGCAGGACGACCAAGTGACCCTGTATATCGTTACAGCCGCTCGTTTCCTGGGGCCTTGGGTCAACGTAACTGCTGGCCATCAACGACGCACACTGCCTGTGCCCTTTGGTCTTCGTGACGCCAGTGCATCCTACTGCGCATCCTCGTCTCTGCCTACGCTGACGGAACAGCGTGCCCGGCTGCCTACATAAGTCTGGAATCCCTGCTTCGCTCTTCATTCCGGCAGCAGTGCACCCAACGAGCAGGACGACCAAGTGACCCTGTATATCGTTACAGCCACACGTTTCCTGGGGCCTTGGATCAACGCAATGGTTGTCCATCAACGACGCAGACTGCCTGTGCCCTTTGGTCATCGTGACGCCAGTGCATCCTACAGCGCATCCTCGTATCTGCCTACGCTGACGGAGCAGCGTGCCAGGCTGCCTACATAAGCCTGAAATCCCTGCTTCGCTCTTCAGTGCGGCAGCAGTGCACCCAACGAGCAGGACGACCAAGGAACCCTGTATATCGTTACAGCCATACGTTTCCTGGGGCCTTGGATCAACGCAACGGATGGCCATCAACGACGCAGACTTCCTGTGCCCTTTGGTCATCATGACGCCAGTGCATCCTACTGCTCATCCTCGTCTCTGCCTACACTGACGGAGCAACGTGCCAGGCTGCCTACATAAGCCTGAAATCCCTGCTTCCTTCTTCAGTCCGGCAGCAGTGCAACCGAGCAGGACGACCAAGTGACCCTGTATATCGTTACAGCCGCTCGTTTCCTGGGGCCTTGGGTCAACGCAACTGCTGGCCATCAACGACGCACACTGCCTGTGCCCTTTGGTCTTCGTGACGCCAGTGCATCCTACTGCGCATCCTCGTCTCTGCCTACGCTGACGGAACAGTGTGCCCGGCTGCCTACATAAGTCTGGAATCCCTGCTTCGCTCTTCATTCCGGCAGCAGTGCACCCAACGAGCAGGACGACCAAGTGACCCTGTATATCGTTACAGCCACACGTTTCCTGGGGCCTTGGATCAACGCAATGGTTGTCCATCAACGACGCAGACTGCCTGTGCCCTTTGGTCATCGTGACGCCAGTGCATCCTACAGCGCATCCTCGTATCTGCCTACGCTGACGGAGCAGCGTGCCAGGCTGCCTACATAAGCCTGAAATCCCTGCTTCGCTCTTCAGTCCGGTAGCAGTGCACCCAACCAGCAGGACGACCAAGTGACCCTGTATATCGTTACAGCCACACGTTTCCTTGGGCCTTGGATCAACACAAGGGCTGGCCATCAACGTCGTATACTGCCTGTGCCCTTTGGTCATCGTGACGCCAGTGCATCCGACTGCGCATCCTCGTCTCTGCCGACGCTGAGGGAGCAGCGTGCCAGGCTGCCTACATAAGCCTGAAATCCCTGTTTCGCTCTTCAGTGCGGCAGCAGTGCACCCAACGAGCAGGACGACCAAGTTACCCTGTATATCGTTACACCCACACGTTTCCTGGGGCCTTGGATCAACGCAACGGCTGGCCATCACTGACGCAGACTGCCTGTGCACTTTGATCATCGTGACGCCAGTGCATCCTACTGCCCATCCTCGTCTCTGCCTACGCTGACGGAGCAGCGTGCCAGGCTGCCTGCATAAGCCTGAAATCCCTGCTTCGCTATTCAGTCCGGCAGCAGTGCACCCAACGAGCAGGACGACCAAGTGACCCTGTATATCGTTACAGCCACACGTTTCCTGGGGCCTTGGATCAACGCAACGGCTGGCCATAAACGACGAAGACTGCCTGTGCCCTTTGGTCTTCGTGACGCCAGTGCATCCTACTGCGCATCCTCGTCTCTGCCTACGCTGACGGAACAGCGTGCCCGGCTGCCTACATAAGTCTGGAATCCCTGCTTCGCTCTTCATTCCGGCAACAGTGCACCCAACGAGCAGGACGACCAAGTGACCCTGTATATCGTTACAGCCACACGTTTCCTGGGGCCTTGGATCAACGCAATGGTTGTCCATCAACGACGCAGACTGCCTGTGCCCTTTGGTCATCGTGACGCCAGTGCATCCTACAGCGCATCCTCGTATCTGCCTACGCTGACGGAGCAGCGTGCCAGGCTGCCTACATAAGCCTGAAATCCCTGCTTCGCTCTTCAGTCCGGTAGCAGTGCACCCAACCAGCAGGACGACCAAGTGACCCTGTATATCGTTACAGCCACACGTTTCCTTGGGCCTTGGATCAACACAAGGGCTGGCCATCAACGTCGTAGACTGCCTGTGCCCTTTGGTCATCGTGACGCCAGTGCATCCGACTGCGCATCCTCGTCTCTGCCGACGCTGAGGGAGCAGCGTGCCAGGCTGCCTACATAAGCCTGAAATCCCTGTTTCGCTCTTCAGTCCGGCAGCAGTGCACACAACGAGCAGGACGACCAAGTGACCCTGTATATCGTTACAGCCATACGTTTCCTGGGACCTTGGATCAACGCAACGGATGGCCACCAACGACGTAGACTGCCTGTGCCCTTTGGTCATCGTGACGCCAGTGCATCCTACTTCGCATCCTCGTCTCTGCCTACACTGACGGAACAGCGTGCCCGGCTGCCTACATAGGTCTGGAATCCCTGCTTCGCTCTTCAGTTCGGCAGCAGTGCACCCAGCGAGCAGGACGACCAAGTGACCGTGTATATCGTTACAGCCACACGTTTCCTGGTGCCTTGGATCAACGCAACGGCTGGCCATCAACGACGCAGACTGCCTGTGCCCTTTGGTCATTGTGACGCCAGTGCATCCTACTGCGCATCCTCGTCTCTGCCGACGCTGACGGAGCAGCGTGCCAGGCTGCCTACATTAGCCTGAAATCCCTGCTTCGCTCTTCAGTCCGGCAGCAGTGCACCACACGAGGAGGACGACCAAGTGACCCTGTATATCGTTACAGCCACATGTTTCCTGGGGCCTTGGATCAACACAACGGTTGGCCATCAACGACGAAGACTGCCCGTGCCCTTTGGCCATCGTGACGCCAGTGCATCCTACTGCGCATCCTCGTCTCTGCCTACGCTGACGAAACAGCGTGCCCGGCTGCCTACATAAGTCTGGAATCCCTGCTTGGCTCTTCAGTCCGGCAGCAGTGCACCCGAGCAGGACGACCAAATGACCCTGTATATCGTTACAGCCACTCGTTTCCTGGGGCCTTGGGTCAACGCAACGGCTGGCCATTAACGACGCCGACTGCCTGTGCCCTTTGGTCTACGTGACGCCAGTGCATCCTACTGCGCATCCTCGTCTCTGCCTACGCTGACGGAACAGCGTGCCCGGCTGCCTACATAAGTCTGGAATCCCTGCATCGCTCTTCAGTCCGGCAGCAGTGCACCCAGCGAGCAGGACGACCAAGTGACCGTGTATATCGTTACAGCCACACGTTTCCTGGTGCCTTGGATCAACGCATCGGCTGGCCATCAACGACGCAGACTGCCTGTGCCCTTTGGTCATCGTGACGCCATTGCATCCTACTGCGCATCCTCGTCTCTGCCTACGCTGACGGAGCAGCGTGCCAGGCTGCTTACATAAGCCTGAAATCCCTGCTTCGCTCTTCAGTCCGGCAGCAGTGCACCCAACGAGCAGGGCGACCAAGTGACCCTGAGTATCGTTACAGCCACACGTTTCCTGGGGCCTTGGATCAACGCAACGGCTGGCCATCAACCACGCAGACTGCCTGTGCCCTTTGGTCATCGTGACGCCAGTGCATCCTACTGCGCATCTTTGTCTGTACCTACGGTGACGGATCAGCGTGACCGGCTGCCTACATAAGCCTGAAATCCCTGGTTCGCTCTTCAGTCCGGCAGCAGTGCACCCGAGCAGGACGACAAAGTGAACCTGTATATCGTTAAAGCCACACGTTTCCTGAGGCCTTGGATGAACGCAACGGCTGGCCATCAACGACGCAGACTGCCTGTGCCCTTTGGTCATCGTGAAGCCAGTGCATCCTACTGCGCATCCTCGTCTCTGCCTACGCTGACGGAGCAGCGTGCCAGGCTGCCTGCATAAGCCTATAAATCCCTGCTTCGCTACTCAGTCCGGCAGCAGTGCACCCAAAGAGCAGGGCGACCAAGTGACCCTGAGTATCGTTACAGCCACACGTTTCCTGGGGCCTTGGATCAACACAACGGCTGGCCATCAACGACGCAGACTGCCCGTGCCCTTTGGTCATCGTGACGCCAGTGCATCCTACTTCGCATCCTCGTCTCTGCCTACACTGACGGAACAGCGTGCCCGGCTGCCTACATAGGTCTGGAATCCCTGCTTCGCTCTTCAGTCCGGCAGCAGTGCACCCAGCGAGCAGGACGACCAAGTGACCGTGTATATCGTTACAGCCACACGTTTCCTGGTGCCTTGGATCAACGCATCGGCTGGCCATCAACGACGCAGACTGCCTGTGCCCTTTGGTCATCGTGACGCCATTGCATCCTACTGCGCATCCTCGTCTCTGCCTACGCTGACGGAGCAGCGTGCCAGGCTGCTTACATAAGCCTGAAATCCCTGCTTCGCTCTTCAGTCCGGCAGCAGTGCACCCAACGAGCAGGGCGACGAAGTGACCCTGAGTATCGTTACAGCCACACGTTTCCTGGGGCCTTGTTTCAACGTAACGGCTGGCCATCAACGACGCAGACTGCCTGTGCCCTTTGGTGTTCGTGATGCCAGTGAATCCTACTGCGCATCCTCGTCTCTGCCTACGCTGACGGAACAGCGTGCCCGGCTGCCTACATAGGTCTGGAATCCCTGCTTCGCTCTTCAGTCCGGCAGCAGTGCACCCAGCGAGCAGGACGACCAAGTGACCGTGTATATCGTTACAGCCACACGTTTCCTGGTGCCTTGGATCAACGCATCGGCTGGCCATCAACGACGCAGACTGCCTGTGCCCTTTGGTCATCGTGACGCCATTGCATCCTACTGCGCATCCTCGTCTCTGCCTACGCTGACGGAGCAGCGTGCCAGGCTGCTTACATAAGCCTGAAATCCCTGCTTCGCTCTTCAGTCCGGCAGCAGTGCACCCAACGAGCAGGGCGACGAAGTGACCCTGAGTATCGTTACAGCCACACGTTTCCTGGGGCCTTGTTTCAACGTAACGGCTGGCCATCAACGACGCAGACTGCCTGTGCCCTTTGGTGTTCGTGATGCCAGTGCATCCTACTGCCCATCCTCGTCTCTGCCTACGCTGACGGAGCAGCGTGCCAGGCTGCCTGCATAAGCCTGAAATCCCTGCTTCGCTATTCAGTCCGGCAGCAGTGCACCCAACGAGCAGGACGACCAAGTGACCCTGTATATCGTTACAGCCACACGTTTCCTGGGGCCTTGGATCAACGCAACGGCTGGCCATAAACGACGAAGACTGCCTGTGCCCTTTGGTCTTCGTGACGCCAGTGCATCCTACTGCGCATCCTCGTCTCTGCCTACGCTGACGGAACAGCGTGCCCGGCTGCCTACATAAGTCTGGAATCCCTGCTTCGCTCTTCATTCCGGCAACAGTGCACCCAACGAGCAGGACGACCAAGTGACCCTGTATATCGTTACAGCCACACGTTTCCTGGGGCCTTGGATCAACGCAATGGTTGTCCATCAACGACGCAGACTGCCTGTGCCCTTTGGTCATCGTGACGCCAGTGCATCCTACAGCGCATCCTCGTATCTGCCTACGCTGACGGAGCAGCGTGCCAGGCTGCCTACATAAGCCTGAAATCCCTGCTTCGCTCTTCAGTCCGGTAGCAGTGCACCCAACCAGCAGGACGACCAAGTGACCCTGTATATCGTTACAGCCACACGTTTCCTTGGGCCTTGGATCAACACAAGGGCTGGCCATCAACGTCGTAGACTGCCTGTGCCCTTTGGTCATCGTGACGCCAGTGCATCCGACTGCGCATCCTCGTCTCTGCCGACGCTGAGGGAGCAGCGTGCCAGGCTGCCTACATAAGCCTGAAATCCCTGTTTCGCTCTTCAGTCCGGCAGCAGTGCACACAACGAGCAGGACGACCAAGTGACCCTGTATATCGTTACAGCCATACGTTTCCTGGGACCTTGGATCAACGCAACGGATGGCCACCAACGACGTAGACTGCCTGTGCCCTTTGGTCATCGTGACGCCAGTGCATCCTACTTCGCATCCTCGTCTCTGCCTACACTGACGGAACAGCGTGCCCGGCTGCCTACATAGGTCTGGAATCCCTGCTTCGCTCTTCAGTTCGGCAGCAGTGCACCCAGCGAGCAGGACGACCAAGTGACCGTGTATATCGTTACAGCCACACGTTTCCTGGTGCCTTGGATCAACGCAACGGCTGGCCATCAACGACGCAGACTGCCTGTGCCCTTTGGTCATTGTGACGCCAGTGCATCCTACTGCGCATCCTCGTCTCTGCCGACGCTGACGGAGCAGCGTGCCAGGCTGCCTACATTAGCCTGAAATCCCTGCTTCGCTCTTCAGTCCGGCAGCAGTGCACCACACGAGGAGGACGACCAAGTGACCCTGTATATCGTTACAGCCACATGTTTCCTGGGGCCTTGGATCAACACAACGGTTGGCCATCAACGACGAAGACTGCCCGTGCCCTTTGGCCATCGTGACGCCAGTGCATCCTACTGCGCATCCTCGTCTCTGCCTACGCTGACGAAACAGCGTGCCCGGCTGCCTACATAAGTCTGGAATCCCTGCTTGGCTCTTCAGTCCGGCAGCAGTGCACCCGAGCAGGACGACCAAATGACCCTGTATATCGTTACAGCCACTCGTTTCCTGGGGCCTTGGGTCAACGCAACGGCTGGCCATTAACGACGCCGACTGCCTGTGCCCTTTGGTCTACGTGACGCCAGTGCATCCTACTGCGCATCCTCGTCTCTGCCTACGCTGACAGAACAGCGTGCCCGGCTGCCTACATAAGTCTGGAATCCCTGCATCGCTCTTCAGTCCGGCAGCAGTGCACCCAGCGAGCAGGACGACCAAGTGACCGTGTATATCGTTACAGCCACACGTTTCCTGGTGCCTTGGATCAACGCATCGGCTGGCCATCAACGACGCAGACTGCCTGTGCCCTTTGGTCATCGTGACGCCATTGCATCCTACTGCGCATCCTCGTCTCTGCCTACGCTGACGGAGCAGCGTGCCAGGCTGCTTACATAAGCCTGAAATCCCTGCTTCGCTCTTCAGTCCGGCAGCAGTGCACCCAACGAGCAGGGCGACCAAGTGACCCTGAGTATCGTTACAGCCACACGTTTCCTGGGGCCTTGGATCAACGCAACGGCTGGCCATCAACCACGCAGACTGCCTGTGCCCTTTGGTCATCGTGACGCCAGTGCATCCTACTGCGCATCTTTGTCTGTACCTACGGTGACGGAACAGCGTGACCGGCTGCCTACATAAGCCTGAAATCCCTGGTTCGCTCTTCAGTCCGGCAGCAGTGCACCCGAGCAGGACGACAAAGTGAACCTGTATATCGTTAAAGCCACACGTTTCCTGAGGCCTTGGATGAACGCAACGGCTGGCCATCAACGACGCAGACTGCCTGTGCCCTTTGGTCATCGTGAAGCCAGTGCATCCTACTGCGCATCCTCGTCTCTGCCTACGCTGACGGAGCAGCGTGCCAGGCTGCCTGCATAAGCCTATAAATCCCTGCTTCGCTACTCAGTCCGGCAGCAGTGCACCCAAAGAGCAGGGCGACCAAGTGACCCTGAGTATCGTTACAGCCACACGTTTCCTGGGGCCTTGGATCAACACAACGGCTGGCCATCAACGACGCAGACTGCCCGTGCCCTTTGGTCATCGTGACGCCAGTGCATCCTACTTCGCATCCTCGTCTCTGCCTACACTGACGGAACAGCGTGCCCGGCTGCCTACATAGGTCTGGAATCCCTGCTTCGCTCTTCAGTCCGGCAGCAGTGCACCCAGCGAGCAGGACGACCAAGTGACCGTGTATATCGTTACAGCCACACGTTTCCTGGTGCCTTGGATCAACGCATCGGCTGGCCATCAACGACGCAGACTGCCTGTGCCCTTTGGTCATCGTGACGCCATTGCATCCTACTGCGCATCCTCGTCTCTGCCTACGCTGACGGAGCAGCGTGCCAGGCTGCTTACATAAGCCTGAAATCCCTGCTTCGCTCTTCAGTCCGGCAGCAGTGCACCCAACGAGCAGGGCGACGAAGTGACCCTGAGTATCGTTACAGCCACACGTTTCCTGGGGCCTTGTTTCAACGTAACGGCTGGCCATCAACGACGCAGACTGCCTGTGCCCTTTGGTGTTCGTGATGCCAGTGAATCCTACTGCGCATCCTCGTCTCTGCCTACGCTGACGGAGCAGCGTTCCAGGCTGCCTACATAAGAATGAAATCCCTGCTACGCTCTTCAGTCTGGCAGCAGTGCACCCATCGAGCAGGACGACCAAGTGACACTGTATATCGTTTCAGCCACACGTTTCCTGGGGCCTTGGATCAACGCAACGGCTGGCCATCAACCACGCAGACTGCCTGTGCCCTTTGGTCATCGTGACGCCAGTGCATCCTACTGCGCATCTTTGTCTGTACCTACGGTGACGGAACAGCGTGACCGGCTGCCTACATAAGCCTGAAATCCCTGGTTCGCTCTTCAGTCCGGCAGCAGTGCACCCGAGCAGGACGACAAAGTGAACCTGTATATTGTTAAAGCCCCACGTTTCCTGAGGCCTTGGATGAACGCAACGGCTGGCCATCAACGACGCAGACTGCCTGTGCCCTTTGGTCATCGTGAAGCCAGTGCATCCTACTGCGCATCCTCGTCTCTGCCTACGCTGACGGAGCAGCGTGCCAGGCTGCCTGCATAAGCCTATAAATCCCTGCTTCGCTATTCAGTCCGGCAGCAGTGCACCCAAAGAGCAGGGCGACCAAGTGACCCTGAGTATCGTTACAGCCACACGTTTCCTGGGGCCTTGGATCAACGCAACGGCTGGCCATCAACGATGAAGACTGCCTGTGCCCTTTGGTCATCGTGACGCTAGTGCATCCTACTGCGCATCCTCGTCTCTGCCTACGCTGACGGAGCAGCGTGCCAGGCTGCCTACATAAGCCTGAAATCCCTGCTTCGCTCTTCAGTCCGGCAGCAGTGCACCCAACGAGCAGGACGACCAAGTGACCCTGTATATCGTTACAGCCGCACGTTTCCTGGGGCCTTGGATCAACGCAATGGTTGTCCATCAACGACGCAGACGGCCTGTGCCCTTTGGTCATCGTGACGCCAGTGCATCCTACAGCGCATCCTCGTATCTGCCTACGCTGACGGAGCAGCGTGCCAGGCTGCCTACATAAGCCTGAAATCCCTGCTTCGCTCTTCAGTCCGGTAGCAGTGCACCCAACCAGCAGGACGACCAAGTGACCCTGTATATCGTTACAGCCACACGTTTCCTTGGGCCTTGGATCAACACAAGGGCTGGCCATCAACGTCGTAGACTGCCTGTGCCCTTTGGTCATCGTGACGCCAGTGCATCCGACTGCGCATCCTCGTCTCTGCCGACGCTGAGGGAGCAGCGTGCCAGGCTGCCTACATAAGCCTGAAATCCCTGTTTCGCTCTTCAGTCCGGCAGCAGTGCACACAACGAGCAGGACGACCAAGTGACCCTGTATATCGTTACAGCCATACGTTTCCTGGGACCTTGGATCAACGCAACGGATGGCCACCAACGACGTAGACTGCCTGTGCCCTTTGGTCATCGTGACGCCAGTGCATCCTACTTCGCATCCTCGTCTCTGCCTACACTGACGGAACAGCGTGCCCGGCTGCCTACATAGGTCTGGAATCCCTGCTTCGCTCTTCAGTCCGGCAGCAGTGCACCCAGCGAGCAGGACGACCAAGTGACCGTGTATATCGTTACAGCCACACGTTTCGTGGTGCCTTGGATCAACGCATCGGCTGGCCATCAACGACGCAGACTGCCTGTGCCCTTTGGTCATCGTGACGCCATTGCATCCTACTGCGCATCCTCGTCTCTGCCTACGCTGACGGAGCAGCGTGCCAGGCTGCTTACATAAGCCTGAAATCCCTGCTTTGCTCTTCAGTCCGGCAGCAGTGCACCCAACGAGCAGGGCGACGAAGTGACCCTGAGTATCGTTACAGCCACACGTTTCCTGGGGCCTTGTTTCAACGTAACGGCTGGCCATCAACGACGCAGACTGCCTGTGCCCTTTGGTGTTCGTGATGCCAGTGAATCCTACTGCGCATCCTCGTCTCTGCCTACGCTGACGGAGCAGCGTTCCAGGCTGCCTACATAAGAATGAAATCCCTGCTACGCTCTTCAGTCTGGCAGCAGTGCACCCATCGAGCAGGACGACCAAGTGACACTGTATATCGTTTCAGCCACACGTTTCCTGGGGCCTTGGATCAACGCAACGGCTGGCCATCAACCACGCAGACTGCCTGTGCCCTTTGGTCATCGTGACGCCAGTGCATCCTACTGCGCATCTTTGTCTGTACCTACGGTGACGGAACAGCGTGACCGGCTGCCTACATAAGCCTGAAATCCCTGGTTCGCTCTTCAGTCCGGCAGCAGTGCACCCGAGCAGGACGACAAAGTGAACCTGTATATTGTTAAAGCCCCACGTTTCCTGAGGCCTTGGATGAACGCAACGGCTGGCCATCAACGACGCAGACTGCCTGTGCCCTTTGGTCATCGTGAAGCCAGTGCATCCTACTGCGCATCCTCGTCTCTGCCTACGCTGACGGAGCAGCGTGCCAGGCTGCCTGCATAAGCCTATAAATCCCTGCTTCGCTATTCAGTCCGGCAGCAGTGCACCCAAAGAGCAGGGCGACCAAGTGACCCTGAGTATCGTTACAGCCACACGTTTCCTGGGGCCTTGGATCAACGCAACGGCTGGCCATAAACGACGAAGACTGCCTGTGCCCTTTGGTCTTCGTGACGCCAGTGCATCCTACTGCGCATCCTCGTCTCTGCCTACGCTGACGGAACAGCGTGCCCGGCTGCCTACATAAGTCTGGAATCCCTGCTTCGCTCTTCATTCCGGCAGCAGTGCACCCAACGAGCAGGACGACCAAGTGACCCTGTATATCGTTACAGCCACACGTTTCCTGGGGCCTTGGATCAACGCAATGGTTGTCCATCAACGACGCAGACTGCCTGTGCCCTTTGGTCATCGTGACGCCAGTGCATCCTACAGCGCATCCTCGTATCTGCCTACGCTGACGGAGCAGCGTGCCAGGCTGCCTACATAAGCCTGAAATCCCTGCTTCGCTCTTCAGTCCGGTAGCAGTGCACCCAACCAGCAGGACGACCAAGTGACCCTGTATATCGTTACAGCCACACGTTTCCTTGGGCCTTGGATCAACACAAGGGCTGGCCATCAACGTCGTAGACTGCCTGTGCCCTTTGGTCATCGTGACGCCAGTGCATCCGACTGCGCATCCTCGTCTCTGCCGACGCTGAGGGAGCAGCGTGCCAGGCTGCCTACATAAGCCTGAAATCCCTGTTTCGCTCTTCAGTCCGGCAGCAGTGCACACAACGAGCAGGACGACCAAGTGACCCTGTATATCGTTACAGCCATACGTTTCCTGGGACCTTGGATCAACGCAACGGATGGCCACCAACGACGTAGACTGCCTGTGCCCTTTGGTCATCGTGACGCCAGTGCATCCTACTTCGCATCCTCGTCTCTGCCTACACTGACGGAACAGCGTGCCCGGCTGCCTACATAGGTCTGGAATCCCTGCTTCGCTCTTCAGTTCGGCAGCAGTGCACCCAGCGAGCAGGACGACCAAGTGACCGTGTATATCGTTACAGCCACACGTTTCCTGGTGCCTTGGATCAACGCAACGGCTGGCCATCAACGACGCAGACTGCCTGTGCCCTTTGGTCATTGTGACGCCAGTGCATCCTACTGCGCATCCTCGTCTCTGCCGACGCTGACGGAGCAGCGTGCCAGGCTGCCTACATTAGCCTGAAATCCCTGCTTCGCTCTTCAGTCCGGCAGCAGTGCACCACACGAGGAGGACGACCAAGTGACCCTGTATATCGTTACAGCCACATGTTTCCTGGGGCCTTGGATCAACACAACGGTTGGCCATCAACGACGAAGACTGCCCGTGCCCTTTGGCCATCGTGACGCCAGTGCATCCTACTGCGCATCCTCGTCTCTGCCTACGCTGACGAAACAGCGTGCCCGGCTGCCTACATAAGTCTGGAATCCCTGCTTGGCTCTTCAGTCCGGCAGCAGTGCACCCGAGCAGGACGACCAAATGACCCTGTATATCGTTACAGCCACTCGTTTCCTGGGGCCTTGGGTCAACGCAACGGCTGGCCATTAACGACGCCGACTGCCTGTGCCCTTTGGTCTACGTGACGCCAGTGCATCCTACTGCGCATCCTCGTCTCTGCCTACGCTGACGGAACAGCGTGCCCGGCTGCCTACATAAATCTGGAATCCCTGCATCGCTCTTCAGTCCGGCAGCAGTGCACCCAGCGAGCAGGACGACCAAGTGACCGTGTATATCGTTACAGCCACACGTTTCCTGGTGCCTTGGATCAACGCATCGGCTGGCCATCAACGACGCAGACTGCCTGTGCCCTTTGGTCATCGTGACGCCATTGCATCCTACTGCGCATCCTCGTCTCTGCCTACGCTGACGGAGCAGCGTGCCAGGCTGCTTACATAAGCCTGAAATCCCTGCTTCGCTCTTCAGTCCGGCAGCAGTGCACCCAACGAGCAGGGCGACCAAGTGACCCTGAGTATCGTTACAGCCACACGTTTCCTGGGGCCTTGGATCAACGCAACGGCTGGCCATCAACCACGCAGACTGCCTGTGCCCTTTGGTCATCGTGACGCCAGTGCATCCTACTGCGCATCTTTGTCTGTACCTACGGTGACGGAACAGCGCGACCGGCTGCCTACATAAGCCTGAAATCCCTGGTTCGCTCTTCAGTCCGGCAGCAGTGCACCCGAGCAGGACGACAAAGTGAACCTGTATATCGTTAAAGCCACACGTTTCCTGAGGCCTTGGATGAACGCAACGGCTGGCCATCAACGACGCAGACTGCCTGTGCCCTTTGGTCATCGTGAAGCCAGTGCATCCTACTGCGCATCCTCGTCTCTGCCTACGCTGACGGAGCAGCGTGCCAGGCTGCCTGCATAAGCCTATAAATCCCTGCTTCGCTACTCAGTCCGGCAGCAGTGCACCCAAAGAGCAGGGCGACCAAGTGACCCTGAGTATCGTTACAGCCACACGTTTCCTGGGGCCTTGGATCAACACAACGGCTGGCCATCAACGACGCAGACTGCCCGTGCCCTTTGGTCATCGTGACGCCAGTGCATCCTACTTCGCATCCTCGTCTCTGCCTACACTGACGGAACAGCGTGCCCGGCTGCCTACATAGGTCTGGAATCCCTGCTTCGCTCTTCAGTCCGGCAGCAGTGCACCCAGCGAGCAGGACGACCAAGTGACCGTGTATATCGTTACAGCCACACGTTTCCTGGTGCCTTGGATCAACGCATCGGCTGGCCATCAACGACGCAGACTTCCTGTGCCCTTTGGTCATCGTGACGCCATTGCATCCTACTGCGCATCCTCGTCTCTGCATACGCTGACGGAGCAGCGTGCCAGGCTGCTTACATAAGCCTGAAATCCCTGCTTCGCTCTTCAGTCCGGCAGCAGTGCACCCAACGAGCAGGGCGACGAAGTGACCCTGAGTATCGTTACAGCCACACGTTTCCTGGGGCCTTGTTTCAACGTAACGGCTGGCCATCAACGACGCAGACTGCCTGTGCCCTTTGGTGTTCGTGATGCCAGTGAATCCTACTGCGCATCCTCGTCTCTGCCTACGCTGACGGAGCAGCGTTCCAGGCTGCCTACATAAGAATGAAATCCCTGCTACGCTCTTCAGTCTGGCAGCAGTGCACCCATCGAGCAGGACCACCAAGTGACACTGTATATCGTTTCAGCCACACGTTTCCTGGGGCCTTGGATCAACGCAACGGCTGGCCATCAACCACGCAGACTGCCTGTGCCCTTTCGTCATCGTGACGCCAGTGCATCCTACTGCGCATCTTTGTCTGTACCTACGGTGACGGAACAGCGTGACCGGCTGCCTACATAAGCCTGAAATCCCTGGTTCGCTCTTCAGTCCGGCAGCAGTGCACCCGAGCAGGACGACAAAGTGAACCTGTATATTGTTAAAGCCCCACGTTTCCTGAGGCCTTGGATGAACGCAACGGCTGGCCATCAACGACGCAGACTGCCTGTGCCCTTTGGTCATCGTGAAGCCAGTGCATCCTACTGCGCATCCTCGTCTCTGCCTACGCTGACGGAGCTGCGTGCCAGGCTGCCTGCATAAGCCTATAAATCCCTGCTTCGCTATTCAGTCCGGCAGCAGTGCACCCAAAGAGCAGGGCGACCAAGTGACCCTGAGTATCGTTACAGCCACACGTTTCCTGGGGCCTTGGATCAACGCAACGGCTGGCCATCAACGATGAAGACTGCCTGTGCCCTTTGGTCATCGTGACGCCAGTGCATCCTACTGCGCATCCTCGTCTCTGCCTACGCTGACGGAGCAGCGTGCCAGGCTGCCTACATAAGCCTGAAATCCCTGCTTCGCTCTTCAGTCCGGCAGCAGTGCACCCAACGAGCAGGACGACCAAGTAACCCTGTATATCGTTACAGCCACACGTTTCCTGGGGCCTTGGATCAACACAACAGCTGACAATCAACGACGTAGACTGCCTGTGCCCTTTGGTCATCGTGACGCCAGTGCATCCTACTGCGCATCCTCGTCGCTGCCTACGCTGTCGGAGCAGCGTGCCAGGCTGCCTACATAAGCCTGAAATCCCTGCTTCGCTTTTCAGTCCAGCAGAAGTGCACCCAACGAGAAGGACGACCAAGTGATCCTGTATATCGTTACAGCCACACGTTTCCAGGTGCCTTGGATCAACCCAACTGGTGGCCATCAACGACGCACACTGCCTGTGCCCTTTGGTCTTTGTGACGCCAGTGCATCCTACTGCGCATCCTGCTGCGAACGCTGACGGAGCAGCGTGCCAGGCTGCCTACATAAGCCTGAAATCCCTGCTTCGCTCTTCAGTCTGGCAGCAGTGCACCCAACGAGCAGGACGACCAAGTGACCCTGTATATCGTTACAGCCACACGTTTCTTGGGGCCTTGGATCAACGCAACGGCTGGCCATCAACGATGAAGACTGCCTGTGCCCTTTGGTCATCGTGACGCCAGTGCATCCTACTGCGCATCCTCGTCTCTGCCTACGCTGACGGAGCAGCGTGCCAGGCTGCCTACATAAGCCTGAAATCCCTGCTTCGCTATTCAGTGCACCAGCAGTGCACCCAACGAGCAGGACGACCAAGTTACCCTGTATATAGTCACAGCCACACGTTTCCTGGGGCCTTGGATCAACGCAACGGCTGGCCATCAACGACGCAGACTGTCTGTGCACTTTGGTCATCGTGACGCCAGTGCATCCTACTGCGCATCCTAGTCTCTGCCTACGCTGACGGAGCAGCGTGCCAGGCTGCCTGCATAAGCCTGAAATCCCTGCTTCGCTATTCAGTCCGGCAGCAGTGCACCCAACGAGCAGGACGACCAAGGAACCCTGTATATCGTTACAGCCATACGTTTCCTGGGGCCTTGGATCAACGCAACGGATGGCCATCAACGACGCAGACTTCCTGTGCCCTTTGGTCATCGTGACGCCAGTGCATCCTACTGCTCATCCTCGTCTCTGCCTACACTGACGGAGCAACGTGCCAGGCTGCCTACATAAGCCTGAAATCCCTGCTTCCTTCTTCAGTCCGGCAGCAGTGCACCCAACGAGCAGGACGACCAAGTGACCCTGTATATCGTTACAGCCGCTCGTTTCCTGGGGCCTTGGGTCAACGCAACTGCTGGCCATCAACGACGCACACTGCCTGTGCCCTTTGGTCTTCGTGACGCCAGTGCATCCTACTGCGCATCCTCGTCTCTGCCTACGCTGACGGAACAGCGTGCCCGGCTGCCTACATAAGTCTGGAATCCCTGCTTCGCTCTTCATTCCGGCAGCAGTGCACCCAACGAGCAGGACGACCAAGTGACCCTGTATATCGTTACAGCCACACGTTTCCTGGGGCCTTGGATCAACGCAATGGTTGTCCATCAACGACGCAGACTGCCTGTGCCCTTTGGTCATCGTGACGCCAGTGCATCCTACAGCGCATCCTCGTATCTGCCTACGCTGACGGAGCAGCGTGCCAGGCTGCCTACATAAGCCTGAAATCCCTGCTTCGCTCTTCAGTCCGGTAGCAGTGCACCCAACCAGCAGGACGACCGAGTGACCCTGTATATCGTTACAGCCACACGTTTCCTTGGGCCTTGGATCAACACAAGGGCTGGCCATCAACGTCGTAGACTGCCTGTGCCCTTTGGTCATCGTGACGCCAGTGCATCCGACTGCGCATCCTCGTCTCTGCCGACGCTGAGGGAGCAGCGTGCCAGGCTGCCTACATAAGCCTGAAATCCCTGTTTCGCTCTTCAGTGCGGCAGCAGTGCACCCAACGAGCAGGACGACCAAGGAACCCTGTATATCGTTACAGCCATACGTTTCCTGGGGCCTTGGATCAACGCAACGGATGGCCATCAACGACGCAGACTTCCTGTGCCCTTTGGTCATCGTGACGCCAGTGCATCCTACTGCTCATTCTCGTCTCTGCCTACACTGACGGAGCAACGTGCCAGGCTGCCTACATAAGCCTGAAATCCCTGCTTCCTTCTTCAGTCCGGCAGCAGTGCAACCGAGCAGGACGACCAAGTGACCCTGTATATCGTTACAGCCGCTCGTTTCCTGGGGCCTTGGGTCAACGCAACTGCTGGCCATCAACGACGCACACTGCCTGTGCCCTTTGGTCTTCGTGACGCCAGTGCATCCTACTGCGCATCCTCGTCTCTGCCCACGCTGACGGAACAGCGTGCCCGGCTGCCTACATAAGTCTGGAATCCCTGCTTCGCTCTTCATTCCGGCAGCAGTGCACCCAACGAGCAGGACGACCAAGTGACCCTGTATATCGTTACAGCCACACGTTTCCTGGGGCCTTGGATCAACGCAATGGTTGTCCATCAACGACGCAGACTGCCTGTGCCCTTTGGTCATCGTGACGCCAGTGCATCCTACAGCGCATCCTCGTATCTGCCTACGCTGACGGAGCAGCGTGCCAGGCTGCCTACATAAGCCTGAAATCCCTGCTTCGCTCTTCAGTCCGGTAGCAGTGCACCCAACCAGCAGGACGACCAAGTGACCCTGTATATCGTTACAGCCACACGTTTCCTTGGGCCTTGGATCAACACAAGGGCTGGCCATCAACGTCGTATACTGCCTGTGCCCTTTGGTCATCGTGACGCCAGTGCATCCGACTGCGCATCCTCGTCTCTGCCGACGCTGAGGGAGCAGCGTGCCAGGCTGCCTACATAAGCCTGAAATCCCTGTTTCGCTCTTCAGTGCGGCAGCAGTGCACCCAACGAGCAGGACGACCAAGTTACCCTGTATATCGTTACAGCCACACGTTTCCTGGGGCCTTGGATCAACGCAACGGCTGGCCATAAACGACGAAGACTGCCTGTGCCCTTTGGTCTTCGTGACGCCAGTGCATCCTACTGCGCATCCTCGTCTCTGCCTACGCTGACGGAACAGCGTGCCCGGCTGCCTACATAAGTCTGGAATCCCTGCTTCGCTCTTCATTCCGGCAGCAGTGCACCCAACGATCAGGACGACCAAGTCACCCTGTATATCGTTACAGCCACACGTTTCCTTGGGCCTTGGATCAACACAAGGGCTGGCCATCAACGTCGTAGACTGCCTGTGCCCTTTGGTCATCGTGACGCCAGTGCATCCGACTGCGCATCCTCGTCTCTGCCGACGCTGAGGGAGCAGCGTGCCAGGCTGCCTACATAAGCCTGAAATCCCTGTTTCGCTCTTCAGTGCGGCAGCAGTGCACCCAACGAGCAGGACGACCAAGTTACCCTGTATATCGTTACAGCCACACGTTTCCTGGGGCCTTGGATCAACGCAACGGCTGGCCATCAATGACGCAGACTGCCTGTGCACTTTGATCATCGTGACGCCAGTGCATCCTACTGCGCATCCTCGTCTCTGCCTACGCTGACGGAGCAGCGTGCCAGGCTGCCTGCATAAGCCTGAAATCCCTGCTTCGCTATTCAGTCCGGCAGCAGTGCACCCAACGAGCAGGACGACCAAGTGACCCTGTATATCGTTACAGCCACACGTTTCCTGGGGCCTTGGATCAACGCAACGGCTGGCCATAAACGACGAAGACTGCCTGTGCCCTTTGGTCACCATGACGCCAGTGCATCCTACAGAGCATCCTCGTCTCTGCCTACGCTGACGGAACAGCGTGCCCGGCTGCCTACATAAGTCTGTAATCCCTGCTTGGCTTTTCAGTCCGGCAGCAGTGCACCCAACGAGCAGGACGACCAAGGAACCCTGTATATTGTTACAGCCATACGGTTCCTGGGGCCTTGGATCAACGCAACGGATGGCCATCAACGACGCAGACTGCCTGTGCCCTTTGGTCATCGTGACGCCAGTGCATCCTACTGCGCATCCTCGTCTCTGCCTACACTGACGGAGCAACGTGCCAGGCTGCCTACATAAGCCTGAAATCCCTGCTTCGCTATTCAGTCCGGCAGCAGTGCACCCAACGAGCAGGACGACCAAGTGACCCTGTATATCGTTACAGCCACTCGTTTCCTGGGGCCTTGGGGCAACGCAACTGCTGGCCATCAACGACGCACACTGCCTGTGCCCTTTGGTCTTCGTGACGCCAGTGCATCCTACTGCGCATCCTCGTCTCTGCCTACGCTGACGGAACAGCGTGCCCGGCTGCCTACATAAGTCTGGAATCCCTGCTTCGCTCTTCATTCCGGCAGCAGTGCACCCAACGAGCAGGACGACCAAGTGACCCTGTATATCGTTACAACCACACGTTTCCTGGGGCCTTGGATCAACGCAACGGCTGGCCAAAAACGACGCAGACTGCCTGTGCCCTTTGGTCATTGTGACGCCACTGCATCCTACAGCGCATCCTCGTATCTGCCTACGCTGACGGAGCAGCGTGCCAGGCTGCCTACATAAGCCTGAAATCCCTGCTTCGCTCTTCAGTCCGGCAGCAGTGCATCCAACCAGCAGGACGACCAAGTGACCCTGTATATCGTTACAGCCACACGTTTCCTGGGGCCTTGGATCAACACAAGGGCTGGCCATCAACGTCGTAGACTAACTGTGCCCTTTGGTCATCTTGACGCCAGTGCATCCTACTGCGCATCCTCGTCTCTGCCGACGCTGAGGGAGCAGCGTGCCAGGCTGCCTACATAAGCCTGAAATCCCTGTTTCGCTCTTCAGTCCGGCAGCAGTGCACACAACGAGCAGGACGACCAAGTGACCCTGTATATCGTTACAGCCATACGTTTCCTGGGACCTTGGATCAACGCAACGGATGGCCACCAACGACGTAGACTGCCTGTGCCCTTTGGTCATCGTGACGCCAGTGCATCCTACTGGGCATCCTCGTCTCTGCCGACGCTGGCGGAGCAGCGTGCCAGGCTGCCTACATAAGCCTGAAATCCCTGCTTCGCTTTTCAGTCCAGCAGAAGTGCACCCAACGAGCAGGACGACCAAGTGATCCTGTATATCGTTACAGCCACACGTTTCCAGGGGCCTTGGATCAACGCAACGGCTGGCCATCAACGATGCAGACTGCCTGTGCCTTTTGGTCATCGTGACGCCAATGCATCCTACTGCGCATCCTCGTCTCTGCCTACGCTGTCGGAGCAGCGTGCCAGGCTGCCTACATAAGCATGAAATCCCTGCTTCGCTCTTCAGTCCTGCAGCAGTGCAGCCAACGAGCAGGGCGACCAAGTGACCCTGAGTATCGTTACAGCCACACGTTTCCTGGGGTCTTGGATCAACACAACGGCTGGCCATCAACGACGCAGACTGCCCGTTCCCTTTGGACATCGTGTCGCCAGTGCATCCTACCTCGCATCCTCGTCTCTGCCTACGCTGACGGAAAAGCGTGCCCGGCTGCCTACTTAAGTCTGGAATCCCTGCTTCGCTCTTCATTCCGGCAGCAGTGCACCCAACGAGCAGGACGACCAAGTGACCCTGTATATCGTTACAGCCACACGTTTCCTGGGGCCTTGGATCAACGCAACGGCTGGCCATCAACGACGCAGACTGCCTGTGCCCTTTGGTCATCGTGACACCAGTGCATCCTGCAGCGCATCCTCGTATCTGCCTACGCTGACGGAGCAGCGTGCCAGGCTGCCTACATAAGCCTGAAATCCCTGCTTCGCTCTTCAGTCCGGCAGCAGTGCACCCCACCAGCATTACGACCAAGTGACCCTGTATATCGTTACAGCCACTCGTTTCCTGGGGCCTTGGGTCAACGCAACTGCTGGCCATCAACGACGCACACTGCCTGTGCCCTTTGGTCTTTGTGACGCCAGTGCATCCTACTGCGCATCCTCGTCTCTGCCGACGCTGACGGAGCAGCGTGCCAGGCTGCCTACACAAGCCTGAAATCCCTGCTTCGCTCTTCAGTCTGGCAGCAGTGCACCCCACGAGCAGGACGACCATGTGACCCTGTATATCGTTACAGCCACACGTTTCCTGGGGCCTTGGATCAACGCAACGGCTGGCCATAAACGACGAAGACTGCCTGTGCCCTTTGGTCACCATGACACCAGTGCATCCTACTGCGCATCTTCGTCTCTGCCTACGCTGACGGAACAGCGTGCCCGGCTGCCTACATAAGTCTGTAATCCCTGCTTGGCTCTTCAGTCCGGCAGCAGTGCACCCAACGAGCAGGACGACCAAGGGACCCTGTATATCGTTACAGCCATACGTTTCCTGGGGCCTTGGATCAACGCATTGGCTGGCCATCAACGACGCAGACTGCCTGTGCCCTTTGGTCATCGTGACGCCAGTGAATCCTACTGCGCATCCTCGTCTATGCCGACGCTGGCGGAGCAACGTGCCAGGCTGCCTACATAAGCCTGAAATCCCTGCTTTGCTTTTCAGTCCAGCAGAAGTGCACCCAACGAGCAGGACGACCAAGTGATCCTGTATATCGTTACAGCCACACGTTTCCAGGGGCCTTGGATCAACGCAACGGCTGGCCATCAACGATGCAGACTGCCTGTGCCTTTTGGTCATCGTGACGCCAGTGCATCCGACTGCGCATCCTCGTCTCTGCCGACGCTGAGGGAGCAGCGTGCCAGGCTGCCTACATAAGCCTGAAATCCCTGTTTCGCTCTTCAGTGCGGCAGCAGTGCACCCAACGAGCAGGACGACCAAGTTACCCTGTATATCGTTACAGCCACACGTTTCCTGGGGCCTTGGATCAACGCAACGGCTGGCCATCAATGACGCAGACTGCCTGTGCACTTTGATCATCGTGACGCCAGTCATCCTACTGCGCATCCTCGTCTCTGCCTACGCTGACGGAGCAGCGTGCCAGGCTGCCTGCATAAGCCTGAAATCCCTGCTTCGCTATTCAGTCCGGCAGCAGTGCACCCATCGAGCAGGACGACCAAGTGACCCTGTATATCGTTACAGCCACACGTTTCCTGGGGCCTTGGATCAACGCAACGGCTGGCCATAAACGACGAAGACTGCCTGTGCCCTTTGGTCACCATGACGCCAGTGCATCCTACAGAGCATCCTCGTCTCTGCCTACGCTGACGGAACAGCGTGCCCGGCTGCCTACATAAGTCTGTAATCCCTGCTTGGCTCCTCAGTCCGGCAGCAGTGCACCCAACGAGCAGGACGACCAAGGAACCCTGTATATTGTTACAGCCATACGGTTCCTGGGGCCTTGGATCAACGCAACGGATGGCCATCAACGACGCAGACTGCCTGTGCCCTTTGGTCATCGTGACGCCAGTGCATCCTACTGCGCATCCTCGTCTCTGCCTACACTGACGGAGCAACGTGCCAGGCTGCCTACATAAGCCTGAAATCCCTGCTTCGCTATTCAGTCCTGCAGCAGTGCACCCAACGAGCAGGACGACCAAGTGACCCTGTATATCGTTACAGCCACTCGTTTCCTGGGGCCTTGGGGCAACGCAACTGCTGGCCATCAACGACGCACACTGCCTGTGCCCTTTGGTCTTCGTGACGCCAGTGCATCCTACTGCGCATCCTCGTCTCTGCCTACGCTGACGGAACAGCGTGCCCGGCTGCCTACATAAGTCTGGAATCCCTGCTTCGCTCTTCATTCCGGCAGCAGTGCACCCAACGAGCAGGACGACCAAGTGACCCTGTATATCGTTACAACCACACGTTTCCTGGGGCCTTGGATCAACGCAACGGCTGGCCATCAACGACGCAGACTGCCTGTGCCCTTTGGTCATCGTGACGCCACTGCATCCTACAGCGCATCCTCGTATCTGCCTACGCTGACGGAGCAGCGTGCCAGGCTGCCTACATAAGACTGAAATCCCTGCTTCGCTCTTCAGTCCGGCAGCAGTGCATCCAACCAGCAGGACGACCAAGTGACCCTGTATATCGTTACAGCCACACGTTTCCTGGGGCCTTGGATCAACACAAGGGCTGGCCATCAACGTCGTAGACTAACTGTGCCCTTTGGTCATCGTGACGCCAGTGCATCCTACTGCGCATCCTCGTCTCTGCCGACGCTGAGGGAGCAGCGTGCCAGGCTGCCTACATAAGCCTGAAATCCCTGTTTCGCTCTTCAGTCCGGCAGCAGTGCACACAACGAGCAGGACGACCAAGTGACCCTGTATATCGTTACAGCCATACGTTTCCTGGGACCTTGGATCAACGCAACGGATGGCCACCAACGACGTAGACTGCCTGTGCCCTTTGGTCATCGTGACGCCAGTGCATCCTACTGGGCATCCTCGTCTCTGCCGACGCTGGCGGAGCAGCGTGCCAGGCTGCCTACATAAGCCTGAAATCCCTGCTTCACTTTTCAGTCCAGCAGAAGTGCACCCAACGAGCAGGACGACCAAGTGATCCTGTATATCTTTACAGCCACACGTTTCCAGGGGCCTTGGATCAACGCAACGGCTGGCCATCAACGATGCAGACTGCCTGTGCCTTTTGGTCATCGTGACGCCAATGCATCCTACTGCGCATCCTCGTCTCTGCCTACGCTGTCGGAGCAGCGTGCCAGGCTGCCTACATAAGCATGAAATCCCTGCTTCGCTCTTCAGTCCGCCAGCAGTGCAGCCAACGAGCAGGGCGACCAAGTGACCCTGAGTATCGTTACAGCCACACGTTTCCTGGGGCCTTGGATCAACACAACGGCTGGCCATCAACGACGCAGACTGCCCGTTCCCTTTGGACATCGTGTCGCCAGTGCATCCTACTTCGCATCCTCGTCTCTGCCTACGCTGACGGAAAAGCGTGCCCGGCTGCCTACTTAAGTCTGGAATCCCTGCTTCGCTCTTCATTCCGGCAGCAGTGCACCCAACGAGCAGGACGACCAAGTGACCCTGTATATCGTTACAGCCACACGTTTCCTGGGGCCTTGGATCAACGCAACGGCTGGCCATCAACGACGCAGACTGCCTGTGCCCTTTGGTCATCGTGACACCAGTGCATCCTGCAGCGCATCCTCGTATCTGCCTACGCTGACGGAGCAGCGTGCCAGGCTGCCTACATAAGCCTGAAATCCCTGCTTCGCTCTTCAGTCCGGCAGCAGTGCACCCCACCAGCATTACGACCAAGTGACCCTGTATATCGTTACAGCCACTCGTTTCCTGGGGCCTTGGGTCAACGCAACTGCTGGCCATCAACGACGCACACTGCCTGTGCCCTTTGGTCTTTGTGACGCCAGTGCATCCTACTGCGCATCCTCGTCTCTGCCGACGCTGACGGAGCAGCGTGCCAGGCTGCCTACACAAGCCTGAAATCCCTGCTTCGCTCTTCAGTCTGGCAGCAGTGCACCCAACGAGCAGGACGACCAAGTGACCCTGTATATCGTTACAGCCACACGTTTCCTGGGGCCTTGGATCAACGCAACGGATGGCCACCAACGACGTAGACTGCCTGTGCCCTTTGGTCATCGTGACGCCAGTGCATCCTACTGGGCATCCTCGTCTCTGCCGACGCTGGCGGAGCAGCGTGCCAGGCTGCCTACATAAGCCTGAAATCCCTGCTTCGCTTTTCAGTCCAGCAGAAGTGCACCCAACGAGCAGGACGACCAAGTGATCCTGTATATCGTTACAGCCACACGTTTCCAGGGGCCTTGGATCAACGCAACGGCTGGCCATCAACGATGCAGACTGCCTGTGCCTTTTGGTCATCGTGACGCCAATGCATCCTACTGCGCATCCTCGTCTCTGCCTACGCTGTCGGAGCAGCGTGCCAGGCTGCCTACATAAGCATTAAATCCCTGCTTCGCTCTTCAGTCCTGCAGCAGTGCAGCCAACGAGCAGGGCGACCAAGTGACCCTGAGTATCGTTACAGCCACACGTTTCCTGGGGTCTTGGATCAACACAACGGCTGGCCATCAACGACGCAGACTGCCCGTTCCCTTTGGACATCGTGTCGCCAGTGCATCCTACCTCGCATCCTCGTCTCTGCCTACGCTGACGGAAAAGCGTGCCCGGCTGCCTACTTAAGTCTGGAATCCCTGCTTCGCTCTTCATTCCGGCAGCAGTGCACCCAACGAGCAGGACGACCAAGTGACCCTGTATATCGTTACAGCCACACGTTTCCTGGGGCCTTGGATCAACGCAACGGCTGGCCATCAACGACGCAGACTGCCTGTGCCCTTTGGTCATCGTGACACCAGTGCATCCTGCAGCGCATCCTCGTATCTGCCTACGCTGACGGAGCAGCGTGCCAGGCTGCCTACATAAGCCTGAAATCCCTGCTTCGCTCTTCAGTCCGGCAGCAGTGCACCCCACCAGCATTACGACCAAGTGACCCTGTATATCGTTACAGCCACTCGTTTCCTGGGGCCTTGGGTCAACGCAACTGCTGGCCATCAACGACGCACACTGCCTGTGCCCTTTGGTCTTTGTGACGCCAGTGCATCCTACTGCGCATCCTCGTCTCTGCCGACGCTGACGGAGCAGCGTGCCAGGCTGCCTACACAAGCCTGAAATCCCTGCTTCGCTCTTCAGTCTGGCAGCAGTGCACCCCACGAGCAGGACGACCATGTGACCCTGTATATCGTTACAGCCACACGTTTCCTGGGGCCTTGGATCAACGCAACGGCTGGCCATAAACGACGAAGACTGCCTCTGCCCTTTGGTCACCATGACACCAGTGCATCCTACTGCGCATCTTCGTCTCTGCCTACGCTGACGGAACAGCGTGCCCGGCTGCCTACATAAGTCTGTAATCCCTGCTTGGCTCTTCAGTCCGGCAGCAGTGCACCCAACGAGCAGGACGACCAAGGGACCCTGTATATCGTTACAGCCATACGTTTCCTGGGGCCTTGGATCAACGCATTGGCTGGCCATCAACGACGCAGACTGCCTGTGCCCTTTGGTCATCGTGACGCCAGTGAATCCTACTGCGCATCCTCGTCTATGCCGACGCTGGCGGAGCAACGTGCCAGGCTGCCTACATAAGCCTGAAATCCCTGCTTTGCTTTTCAGTCCAGCAGAAGTGCACCCAACGAGCAGGACGACCAAGTGATCCTGTATATCGTTACAGCCACACGTTTCCAGGGGCCTTGGATCAACGCAACGGCTGGCCATCAACGATGCAGACTGCCTGTGCCTTTTGGTCATCGTGACGCCAGTGCATCCGACTGCGCATCCTCGTCTCTGCCGACGCTGAGGGAGCAGCGTGCCAGGCTGCCTACATAAGCCTGAAATCCCTGTTTCGCTCTTCAGTGCGGCAGCAGTGCACCCAACGAGCAGGACGACCAAGTTACCCTGTATATCGTTACAGCCACACGTTTCCTGGGGCCTTGGATCAACGCAACGGCTGGCCATCAATGACGCAGACTGCCTGTGCACTTTGATCATCGTGACGCCAGTCATCCTACTGCGCATCCTCGTCTCTGCCTACGCTGACGGAGCAGCGTGCCAGGCTGCCTGCATAAGCCTGAAATCCCTGCTTCGCTATTCAGTCCGGCAGCAGTGCACCCATCGAGCAGGACGACCAAGTGACCCTGTATATCGTTACAGCCACACGTTTCCTGGGGCCTTGGATCAACGCAACGGCTGGCCATAAACGACGAAGACTGCCTGTGCCCTTTGGTCACCATGACGCCAGTGCATCCTACAGAGCATCCTCGTCTCTGCCTACGCTGACGGAACAGCGTGCCCGGCTGCCTACATAAGTCTGTAATCCCTGCTTGGCTCCTCAGTCCGGCAGCAGTGCACCCAACGAGCAGGACGACCAAGGAACCCTGTATATTGTTACAGCCATACGGTTCCTGGGGCCTTGGATCAACGCAACGGATGGCCATCAACGACGCAGACTGCCTGTGCCCTTTGGTCATCGTGACGCCAGTGCATCCTACTGCGCATCCTCGTCTCTGCCTACACTGACGGAGCAACGTGCCAGGCTGCCTACATAAGCCTGAAATCCCTGCTTCGCTATTCAGTCCTGCAGCAGTGCACCCAACGAGCAGGACGACCAAGTGACCCTGTATATCGTTACAGCCACTCGTTTCCTGGGGCCTTGGGGCAACGCAACTGCTGGCCATCAACGACGCACACTGCCTGTGCCCTTTGGTCTTCGTGACGCCAGTGCATCCTACTGCGCATCCTCGTCTCTGCCTACGCTGACGGAACAGCGTGCCCGGCTGCCTACATAAGTCTGGAATCCCTGCTTCGCTCTTCATTCCGGCAGCAGTGCACCCAACGAGCAGGACGACCAAGTGACCCAGTATATCGTTACAACCACACGTTTCCTGGGGCCTTGGATCAACGCAACGGCTGGCCATCAACGACGCAGACTGCCTGTGCCCTTTGGTCATCGTGACGCCACTGCATCCTACAGCGCATCCTCGTATCTGCCTACGCTGACGGAGCAGCGTGCCAGGCTGCCTACATAAGCCTGAAATCCCTGCTTCGCTCTTCAGTCCGGCAGCAGTGCATCCAACCAGCAGGACGACCAAGTGACCCTGTATATCGTTACAGCCACACGTTTCCTGGGGCCTTGGATCAACACAAGGGCTGGCCATCAACGTCGTAGACTAACTGTGCCCTTTGGTCATCGTGACGCCAGTGCATCCTACTGCGCATCCTCGTCTCTGCCGACGCTGAGGGAGCAGCGTGCCAGGCTGCCTACATAAGCCTGAAATCCCTGTTTCGCTCTTCAGTCCGGCAGCAGTGCACACAACGAGCAGGACGACCAAGTGACCCTGTATATCGTTACAGCCATACGTTTCCTGGGACCTTGGATCAACGCAACGGATGGCCACCAACGACGTAGACTGCCTGTGCCCTCTGGTCATCGTGACGCCAGTGCATCCTACTGGGCATCCTCGTCTCTGCCGACGCTGGCGGAGCAGCGTGCCAGGCTGCCTACATAAGCCTGAAATCCCTGCTTCACTTTTCAGTCCAGCAGAAGTGCACCCAACGAGCAGGACGACCAAGTGATCCTGTATATCTTTACAGCCACACGTTTCCAGGGGCCTTGGATCAACGCAACGGCTGGCCATCAACGATGCAGACTGCCTGTGCCTTTTGGTCATCGTGACGCCAATGCATCCTACTGCGCATCCTCGTCTCTGCCTACGCTGTCGGAGCAGCGTGCCAGGCTGCCTACATAAGCATGAAATCCCTGCTTCGCTCTTCAGTCCGCCAGCAGTGCAGCCAACGAGCAGGGCGACCAAGTGACCCTGAGTATCGTTACAGCCACACGTTTCCTGGGGCCTTGGATCAACACAACGGCTGGCCATCAACGACGCAGACTGCCCGTTCCCTTTGGACATCGTGTCGCCAGTGCATCCTACTTCGCATCCTCGTCTCTGCCTACGCTGACGGAAAAGCGTGCCCGGCTGCCTACTTAAGTCTGGAATCCCTGCTTCGCTCTTCATTCCGGCAGCAGTGCACCCAACGAGCAGGACGACCAAGTGACCCTGTATATCGTTACAGCCACACGTTTCCTGGGGCCTTGGATCAACGCAACGGCTGGCCATCAACGACGCAGACTGCCTGTGCCCTTTGGTCATCGTGACACCAGTGCATCCTGCAGCGCATCCTCGTATCTGCCTACGCTGACGGAGCAGCGTGCCAGGCTGCCTACATAAGCCTGAAATCCCTGCTTCGCTCTTCAGTCCGGCAGCAGTGCACCCCACCAGCATTACGACCAAGTGACCCTGTATATCGTTACAGCCACTCGTTTCCTGGGGCCTTGGGTCAACGCAACTGCTGGCCATCAACGACGCACACTGCCTGTGCCCTTTGGTCTTCGTGACGCCAGTGCATCCTACTGCGCATCCTCGTCTCTGCCTACGCCGACGGAACAGCGTGCCCGGCTGCCTACATAAGTCTGGAATCCCTGCTTCGCTCTTCATTCCGGCAGCAGTGCACCCAACGAGCAGGACGACCAAGTGACCCTGTATATCGTTACAGCCACACGTTTCCTGGGGCCTTGGATCAACGCAATGGTTGTCCATCAACGACGCAGACTGCCTGTGCCCTTTGGTCATCGTGACGCCAGTGCATCCTACAGCGCATCCTCGTATCTGCCTACGCTGACGGAGCAGCGTGCCAGGCTGCCTACATAAGCCTGAAATCCCTGCTTCGCTCTTCAGTCCGGTAGCAGTGCACCCAACCAGCAGGACGACCAAGTGACCCTGTATATCGTTACAGCCACACGTTTCCTTGGGCCTTGGATCAACACAAGGGCTGGCCATCAACGTCGTAGACTGCCTGTGCCCTTTGGTCATCGTGACGCCAGTGCATCCGACTGCGCATCCTCGTCTCTGCCGACGCTGAGGGAGCAGCGTGCCAGGCTGCCTACATAAGCCTGAAATCCCTGTTTCGCTCTTCAGTGCGGCAGCAGTGCACCCAACGAGCAGGACGACCAAGTTACCCTGTATATCGTTACAGCCACACGTTTCCTGGGGCCTTGGATCAACGCAACGGCTGGCCATCAATGACGCAGACTGCCTGTGCACTTTGATCATCGTGACGCCAGTGCATCCTACTGCGCATCCTCGTCTCTGCCTACGCTGACGGAGCAGCGTGCCAGGCTGCCTGCATAAGCCTGAAATCCCTGCTTCGCTATTCAGTCCGGCAGCAGTGCACCCAACGACCAGGACGACCAAGTGACCCTGTATATCGTTACAGCCACACGTTTCCTGGGGCCTTGGATCAACGCAACGGCTGGCCATAAACGACGAAGACTGCCTGTGCCCTTTGGTCACCATGACGCCAGTGCATCCTACAGAGCATCCTCGTCTCTGCCTACGCTGACGGAACAGCGTGCCCGGCTGCCTACATAAGTCTGTAATCCCTGCTTGGCTCTTCAGTCCGGCAGCAGTGCACCCAACGAGCAGGACGACCAAGGAACCCTGTATATTGTTACAGCCATACGGTTCCTGGGGCCTTGGATCAACGCAACGGATGGCCATCAACGACGCAGACTGCCTGTGCCCTTTGGTCATCGTGACGCCAGTGCATCCTACTGCGCATCCTCGTCTCTGCCTACACTGACGGAGCAACGTGCCAGGCTGCCTACATAAGCCTGAAATCCCTGCTTCGCTCTTCAGTTCGGCAGCAGTGCACCCCACCAGCATTACGACCAAGTGACCCTGTATATCGTTACAGCCACTCGTTTCCTGGGGCCTTGGGTCAACGCAACTGCTGGCCATCAACGACGCACACTGCCTGTGCCCTTTGGTCTTTGTGACGCCAGTGCATCCTACTGCGCATCCTCGTCTCTGCCGACGCTGACGGAGCAGCGTGCCAGGCTGCCTACACAAGCCTGAAATCCCTGCTTCGCTCTTCAGTCTGGCAGCAGTGCACCCCACGAGCAGGACGACCATGTGACCCTGTATATCGTTACAGCCACACGTTTCCTGGGGCCTTGGATCAACGCAACGGCTGGCCATAAATGACGAAGACTGCCTGTGCCCTTTGGTCACCATGACACCAGTGCATCCTACTGCGCATCTTCGTCTCTGCCTACGCTGACGGAACAGCGTGCCCGGCTGCCTACATAAGCCTGAAATCCCTGCTTCGCTCTTCAGTCCGGCAGCAGTGCATCCAACCAGCAGGACGACCAAGTGACCCTGTATATCGTTACAGCCACACGTTTCCTGGGGCCTTGGATCAACACAAGGGCTGGCCATCAACGTCGTAGACTAACTGTGCCCTTTGGTCATCTTGACGCCAGTGCATCCTACTGCGCATCCTCGTCTCTGCCGACGCTGAGGGAGCAGCGTGCCAGGCTGCCTACATAAGCCTGAAATCCCTGTTTCGCTCTTCAGTCCGGCAGCAGTGCACACAACGAGCAGGACGACCAAGTGACCCTGTATATCGTTACAGCCATACGTTTCCTGGGACCTTGGATCAACGCAACGGATGGCCACCAACGACGTAGACTGCCTGTGCCCTTTGGTCATCGTGACGCCAGTGCATCCTACTGGGCATCCTCGTCTCTGCCGACGCTGGCGGAGCAGCGTGCCAGGCTGCCTACATAAGCCTGAAATCCCTGCTTCGCTTTTCAGTCCAGCAGAAGTGCACCCAACGAGCAGGACGACCAAGTGATCATGTATATCGTTACAGCCACACGTTTCCAGGGGCCTTGGATCAACGCAACGGCTGGCCATCAACGATGCAGACTGCCTGTGCCTTTTGGTCATCGTGACGCCAATGCATCCTACTGCGCATCCTCGTCTCTGCCTACGCTGTCGGAGCAGCGTGCCAGGCTGCCTACATAAGCATGAAATCCCTGCTTCGCTCTTCAGTCCTGCAGCAGTGCAGCCAACGAGCAGGGCGACCAAGTGACCCTGAGTATCGTTACAGCCACACGTTTCCTGGGGTCTTGGATCAACACAACGGCTGGCCATCAACGACGCAGACTGCCCGTTCCCTTTGGACATCGTGTCGCCAGTGCATCCTACCTCGCATCCTCGTCTCTGCCTACGCTGACGGAAAAGCGTGCCCGGCTGCCTACTTAAGTCTGGAATCCCTGCTTCGCTCTTCATTCCGGCAGCAGTGCACCCAACGAGCAGGACGACCAAGTGACCCTGTATATCGTTACAGCCACACGTTTCCTGGGGCCTTGGATCAACGCAACGGCTGGCCATCAACGACGCAGACTGCCTGTGCCCTTTGGTCATCGTGACACCAGTGCATCCTGCAGCGCATCCTCGTATCTGCCTACGCTGACGGAGCAGCGTGCCAGGCTGCCTACATAAGCCTGAAATCCCTGCTTCGCTCTTCAGTCCGGCAGCAGTGCACCCCACCAGCATTACGACCAAGTGACCCTGTATATCGTTACAGCCACTCGTTTCCTGGGGCCTTGGGTCAACGCAACTGCTGGCCATCAACGACGCACACTGCCTGTGCCCTTTGGTCTTTGTGACGCCAGTGCATCCTACTGCGCATCCTCGTCTCTGCCGACGCTGACGGAGCAGCGTGCCAGGCTGCCTACACAAGCCTGAAATCCCTGCTTCGCTCTTCAGTCTGGCAGCAGTGCACCCCACGAGCAGGACGACCATGTGACCCTGTATATCGTTACAGCCACACGTTTCCTGGGGCCTTGGATCAACGCAACGGCTGGCCATAAACGACGAAGACTGCCTGTGCCCTTTGGTCACCATGACACCAGTGCATCCTACTGCGCATCTTCGTCTCTGCCTACGCTGACGGAACAGCGTGCCCGGCTGCCTACATAAGTCTGTAATCCCTGCTTGGCTCTTCAGTCCGGCAGCAGTGCACCCAACGAGCAGGACGACCAAGGGACCCTGTATATCGTTACAGCCATACGTTTCCTGGGGCCTTGGATCAACGCATTGGCTGGCCATCAACGACGCAGACTGCCTGTGCCCTTTGGTCATCGTGACGCCAGTGAATCCTACTGCGCATCCTCGTCTATGCCGACGCTGGCGGAGCAACGTGCCAGGCTGCCTACATAAGCCTGAAATCCCTGCTTTGCTTTTCAGTCCAGCAGAAGTGCACCCAACGAGCAGGACGACCAAGTGATCCTGTATATCGTTACAGCCACACGTTTCCAGGGGCCTTGGATCAACGCAACGGCTGGCCATCAACGATGCAGACTGCCTGTGCCTTTTGGTCATCGTGACGCCAGTGCATCCGACTGCGCATCCTCGTCTCTGCCGACGCTGAGGGAGCAGCGTGCCAGGCTGCCTACATAAGCCTGAAATCCCTGTTTCGCTCTTCAGTGCGGCAGCAGTGCACCCAACGAGCAGGACGACCAAGTTACCCTGTATATCGTTACAGCCACACGTTTCCTGGGGCCTTGGATCAACGCAACGGCTGGCCATCAATGACGCAGACTGCCTGTGCACTTTGATCATCGTGACGCCAGTCATCCTACTGCGCATCCTCGTCTCTGCCTACGCTGACGGAGCAGCGTGCCAGGCTGCCTGCATAAGCCTGAAATCCCTGCTTCGCTATTCAATCCGGCAGCAGTGCACCCATCGAGCAGGACGACCAAGTGACCCTGTATATCGTTACAGCCACACGTTTCCTGGGGCCTTGGATCAACGCAACGGCTGGCCATAAACGACGAAGACTGCCTGTGCCCTTTGGTCACCATGACGCCAGTGCATCCTACAGAGCATCCTCGTCTCTGCCTACGCTGACGGAACAGCGTGCCCGGCTGCCTACATAAGTCTGTAATCCCTGCTTGGCTCCTCAGTCCGGCAGCAGTGCACCCAACGAGCAGGACGACCAAGGAACCCTGTATATTGTTACGGTCATACGGTTCCTGGGGCCTTGGATCAACGCAACGGATGGCCATCAACGACGCAGACTGCCTGTGCCCTTTGGTCATCGTGACGCCAGTGCATCCTACTGCGCATCCTCGTCTCTGCCTACACTGACGGAGCAACGTGCCAGGCTGCCTACATAAGCCTGAAATCCCTGCTTCGCTATTCAGTCCTGCAGCAGTGCACCCAACGAGCAGGACGACCAAGTGACCCTGTATATCGTTACAGCCACTCGTTTCCTGGGGCCTTGGGGCAACGCAACTGCTGGCCATCAACGACGCACACTGCCTGTGCCCTTTGGTCTTCGTGACGCCAGTGCATCCTACTGCGCATCCTCGTCTCTGCCTACGCTGACGGAACAGCGTGCCCGGCTGCCTACATAAGTCGGGAATCCCTGCTTCGCTCTTCATTCCGGCAGCAGTGCACCCAACGAGCAGGACGACCAAGTGACCCTGTATATCGTTACAACCACACGTTTCCTGGGGCCTTGGATCAACGCAACGGCTGGCCATCAACGACGCAGACTGCCTGTGCCCTTTGGTCATCGTGACGCCACTGCATCCTACAGCGCATCCTCGTATCTGCCTACGCTGACGGAGCAGCGTGCCAGGCTGCCTACATAAGCCTGAAATCCCTGCTTCGCTCTTCAGTCCGGCAGCAGTGCATCCAACCAGCAGGACGACCAAGTGACCCTGTATATCGTTACAGCCACACGTTTCCTGGGGCCTTGGATCAACACAAGGGCTGGCCATCAACGTCGTAGACTAACTGTGCCCTTTGGTCATCGTGACGCCAGTGCATCCTACTGCGCATCCTCGTCTCTGCCGACGCTGAGGGAGCAGCGTGCCAGGCTGCCTACATAAGCCTGAAATCCCTGTTTCGCTCTTCAGTCCGGCAGCAGTGCACACAACGAGCAGGACGACCAAGTGACCCTGTATATCGTTACAGCCATACGTTTCCTGGGACCTTGGATCAACGCAACGGATGGCCACCAACGACGTAGACTGCCTGTGCCCTTTGGTCATCGTGACGCCAGTGCATCCTACTGGGCATCCTCGTCTCTGCCGACGCTGGCGGAGCAGCGTGCCAGGCTGCCTACATAAGCCTGAAATCCCTGCTTCACTTTTCAGTCCAGCAGAAGTGCACCCAACGAGCAGGACGACCAAGTGATCCTGTATATCGTTACAGCCACACGTTTCCAGGGGCCTTGGATCAACGCAACGGCTGGCCATCAACGATGCAGACTGCCTGTGCCTTTTGGTCATCGTGACGCCAATGCATCCTACTGCGCATCCTCGTCTCTGCCTACGCTGTCGGAGCAGCGTGCCAGGCTGCCTACATAAGCATGAAATCCCTGCTTCGCTCTTCAGTCCGCCAGCAGTGCAGCCAACGAGCAGGGCGACCAAGTGACCCTGAGTATCGTTACAGCCACACGTTTCCTGGGGCCTTGGATCAACACAACGGCTGGCCATCAACGACGCAGACTGCCCGTTCCCTTTGGACATCGTGTCGCCAGTGCATCCTACTTCGCATCCTCGTCTCTGCCTACGCTGACGGAAAAGCGTGCCCGGCTGCCTACTTAAGTCTGGAATCCCTGCTTCGCTCTTCATTCCGGCAGCAGTGCACCCAACGAGCAGGACGACCAAGTGACCCTGTATATCGTTACAGCCACACGTTTCCTGGGGCCTTGGATCAACGCAACGGCTGGCCATCAACGACGCAGACTGCCTGTGCCCTTTGGTCATCGTGACGCCAGTGCATCCTGCAGCGCATCCTCGTATCTGCCTACGCTGACGGAGCAGCGTGCCAGGCTGCCTACGTAAGCCTGAAATCCCTGCTTCGCTCTTCAGTCCGGCAGCAGTGCACCCAACCAGCATTACGACCAAGTGACCCTGTATATCGTTACAGCCACTCGTTTCCTGGGGCCTTGGATCAACGCAACGGCTGGCCATAAACGACGAAGACTGCCTGTGCCCTTTGGTCTTCGTGACGCCAGTGCATCCTACTGCGCATCCTCGTCTCTGCCTACGCCGACGGAACAGCGTGCCCGGCTGCCTACATAAGTCTGGAATCCCTGCTTCGCTCTTCATTCCGGCAGCAGTGCACCCAACGAGCAGGACGACCAAGTGACCCTGTATATCGTTACAGCCACACGTTTCCTGGGGCCTTGGATCAACGCAATGGTTGTCCATCAACGACGCAGACTGCCTGTGCCCTTTGGTCATCGTGACGCCAGTGCATCCTACAGCGCATCCTCGTATCTGCCTACGCTGACGGAGCAGCGTGCCAGGCTGCCTACATAAGCCTGAAATCCCTGCTTCGCTCTTCAGTCCGGTAGCAGTGCACCCAACCAGCAGGACGACCAAGTGACCCTGTATATCGTTACAGCCACACGTTTCCTTGGGCCTTGGATCAACACAAGGGCTGGCCATCAACGTCGTAGACTGCCTGTGCCCTTTGGTCATCGTGACGCCAGTGCATCCGACTGCGCATCCTCGTCTCTGCCGACGCTGAGGGAGCAGCGTGCCAGGCTGCCTACATAAGCCTGAAATCCCTGTTTCGCTCTTCAGTGCGGCAGCAGTGCACCCAACGAGCAGGACGACCAAGTTACCCTGTATATCGTTACAGCCACACGTTTCCTGGGGCCTTGGATCAACGCAACGGCTGGCCATCAATGACGCAGACTGCCTGTGCACTTTGATCATCGTGACGCCAGTGCATCCTACTGCGCATCCTCGTCTCTGTCTACGCTGACGGAGCAGCGTGCCAGGCTGCCTGCATAAGCCTGAAATCCCTGCTTCGCTATTCAGTCCGGCAGCAGTGCACCCAACGAGCAGGACGACCAAGTGACCCTGTATATCGTTACAGCCACACGTTTCCTGGGGCCTTGGATCAACGCAACGGCTGGTCATAAACGACGAAGACTGCCTGTGCCCTTTGGTCACCATGACGCCAGTGCATCCTACAGAGCATCCTCGTCTCTGCCTACGCTGACGGAACAGCGTGCCCGGCTGCCTACATAAGTCTGTAATCCCTGCTTGGCTCTTCAGTCCGGCAGCAGTGCACCCAACGAGCAGGACGACCAAGGAACCCTGTATATTGTTACAGCCATACGGTTCCTGGGGCCTTGGATCAACGCAACGGATGGCCATCAACGACGCAGACTGCCTGTGCCCTTTGGTCATCGTGACGCCAGTGCATCCTACTGCGCATCCTCGTCTCTGCCTACACTGACGGAGCAACGTGCCAGGCTGCCTACATAAGCCTGAAATCCCTGCTTCGCTCTTCAGTCCGGCAGCAGTGCACCCCACCAGCATTACGACCAAGTGACCCTGTATATCGTTACAGCCACTCGTTTCCTGGGGCCTTGGGTCAACGCAACTGCTGGCCATCAACGACGCACACTGCCTGTGCCCTTTGGTCTTTGTGACGCCAGTGCATCCTACTGCGCATCCTCGTCTCTGCCGACGCTGACGGAGCAGCGTGCCAGGCTGCCTACACAAGCCTGAAATCCCTGCTTCGCTCTTCAGTCTGGCAGCAGTGCACCCCACGAGCAGGACGACCATGTGACCCTGTATATCGTTACAGCCACACGTTTCCTGGGGCCTTGGATCAACGCAACGGCTGGCCATAAACGACGAAGACTGCCTGTGCCCTTTGGTCACCATGACACCAGTGCATCCTACTGCGCATCTTCGTCTCTGCCTACGCTGACGGAACAGCGTGCCCGGCTGCCTACATAAGTCTGTAATCCCTGCTTGGCTCTTCAGTCCGGCAGCAGTGCACCCAACGAGCAGACGACCAAGGGACCCTGTATATCGTTACAGCCATACGTTTCCTGGGGCCTTGGATCAACGCAATGGCTGGCCATCAACGACGCAGACTGCCTGTGCCCTTTGGTCATCGTGACGCCAGTGAATCCTACTGCGCATCCTCGTCTATGCCGACGCTGGCGGAGCAACGTGCCAGGCTGCCTACATAAGCCTGAAATCCCTGCTTTGCTTTTCAGTCCAGCAGAAGTGCACCCAACGAGCAGGACGACCAAGTGATCCTGTATATCGTTACAGCCACACGTTTCCAGGGGCCTTGGATCAACGCAACGGCTGGCCATCAACGATGCAGACTGCCTGTGCCTTTTGGTCATTGTGACGCCAGTGCATCCGACTGCGCATCCTCGTCTCTGCCGACGCTGAGGGAGCAGCGTGCCAGGCTGCCTACATAAGCCTGAAATCCCTGTTTCGCTCTTCAGTGCGGCAGCAGTGCACCCAACGAGCAGGACGACCAAGTTACCCTGTATATCGTTACAGCCACACGTTTCCTGGGGCCTTGGATCAACGCAACGGCTGGCCATCAATGACGCAGACTGCCTGTGCACTTTGATCATCGTGACGCCAGTCATCCTACTGCGCATCCTCGTCTCTGCCTACGCTGACGGAGCAGCGTGCCAGGCTGCCTGCATAAGCCTGAAATCCCTGCTTCGCTATTCAGTCCGGCAGCAGTGCACCCATCGAGTAGGACGACCAAGTGACCCTGTATATCGTTACAGCCACACGTTTCCTGGGGCCTTGGATCAACGCAACGGCTGGCCATAAACGACGAAGACTGCCTGTGCCCTTTGGTCACCATGACGCCAGTGCATCCTACAGAGCATCCTCGTCTCTGCCTACGCTGACGGAACAGCGTGCCCGGCTGCCTACATAAGTCTGTAATCCCTGCTTGGCTCCTCAGTCCGGCAGCAGTGCACCCAACGAGCAGGACGACCAAGGAACCCTGTATATTGTTACAGCCATACGGTTCCTGGGGCCTTGGATCAACGCAACGGATGGCCATCAACGACGCAGACTGCCTGTGCCCTTTGGTCATCGTGACGCCAGTGCATCCTACTGCGCATCCTCGTCTCTGCCTACACTGACGGAGCAACGTGCCAGGCTGCCTACATAAGCCTGAAATCCCTGCTTCGCTATTCAGTCCTGCAGCAGTGCACCCAACGAGCAGGACGACCAAGTGACCCTGTATATCGTTACAGCCACTCGTTTCCTGGGGCCTTGGGGCAACGCAACTGCTGGCCATCAACGACGCACACTGCCTGTGCCCTTTGGTCTTCGTAACGCCAGTGCATCCTACTGCGCATCCTCGTCTCTGCCTACGCTGACGGAACAGCGTGCCCGGCTGCCTACATAAGTCTGGAATCCCTGCTTCGCTCTTCATTCCGGCAGCAGTGCACCCAACGAGCAGGACGACCAAGTGACCCTGTATATCGTTACAACCACACGTTTCCTGGGGCCTTGGATCAACGCAACGGCTGGCCATCAACGACGCAGACTGCCTGTGCCCTTTGGTCATCGTGACGCCACTGCATCCTACAGCGCATCCTCGTATCTGCCTACGCTGACGGAGCAGCGTGCCAGGCTGCCTACATAAGCCTGAAATCCCTGCTTCGCTCTTCAGTCCGGCAGCAGTGCATCCAACCAGCAGGACGACCAAGTGACCCTGTATATCGTTACAGCCACACGTTTCCTGGGGCCTTGGATCAACACAAGGGCTGGCCATCAACGTCGTAGACTAACTGTGCCCTTTGGTCATCGTGACGCCAGTGCATCCTACTGCGCATCCTCGTCTCTGCCGACGCTGAGGGAGCAGCGTGCCAGGCTGCCTACATAAGCCTGAAATCCCTGTTTCGCTCTTCAGTCCGGCAGCAGTGCACACAACGAGCAGGACGACCAAGTGACCCTGTATATCGTTACAGCCATACGTTTCCTGGGACCTTGGATCAACGCAACGGATGGCCACCAACGACGTAGACTGCCTGTGCCCTTTGGTCATCGTGACGCCAGTGCATCCTACTGGGCATCCTCGTCTCTGCCGACGCTGGCGGAGCAGCGTGCCAGGCTGCCTACATAAGCCTGAAATCCCTGCTTCACTTTTCAGTCCAGCAGAAGTGCACCCAACGAGCAGGACGACCAAGTGATCCTGTATATCGTTACAGCCACACGTTTCCAGGGGCCTTGGATCAACGCAACGGCTGGCCATCAACGATGCAGACTGCCTGTGCCTTTTGGTCATCGTGACGCCAATGCATCCTACTGCGCATCCTCGTCTCTGCCTACGCTGTCGGAGCAGCGTGCCAGGCTGCCTACATAAGCATGAAATCCCTGCTTCGCTCTTCAGTCCGCCAGCAGTGCAGCCAACGAGCAGGGCGACCAAGTGACCCTGAGTATCGTTACAGCCACACGTTTCCTGGGGCCTTGGATCAACACAACGGCTGGCCATCAACGACGCAGACTGCCCGTTCCCTTTGGACATCGTGTCGCCAGTGCATCCTACTTCGCATCCTCGTCTCTGCCTACGCTGACGGAAAAGCGTGCCCGGCTGCCTACTTAAGTCTGGAATCCCTGCTTCGCTCTTCATTCCGGCAGCAGTGCACCCAACGAGCAGGACGACCAAGTGACCCTGTATATCGTTACAGCCACACGTTTCCTGGGGCCTTGGATCAACGCAACGGCTGGCCATCAACGACGCAGACTGCCTGTGCCCTTTGGTCATCGTGACGCCAGTGCATCCTGCAGCGCATCCTCGTATCTGCCTACGCTGACGGAGCAGCGTGCCAGGCTGCCTACGTAAGCCTGAAATCCCTGCTTCGCTCTTCAGTCCGGCAGCAGTGCACCCAACCAGCATTACGACCAAGTGACCCTGTATATCGTTACAGCCACTCGTTTCCTGGGGCCTTGGATCAACGCAACGGCTGGCCATAAACGACGAAGACTGCCTGTGCCCTTTGGTCTTCGTGACGCCAGTGCATCCTACTGCGCATCCTCGTCTCTGCCTACGCCGACGGAACAGCGTGCCCGGCTGCCTACATAAGTCTGGAATCCCTGCTTCGCTCTTCATTCCGGCAGCAGTGCACCCAACGAGCAGGACGACCAAGTGACCCTGTATATCGTTACAGCCACACGTTTCCTGGGGCCTTGGATCAACGCAATGGTTGTCCATCAACGACGCAGACTGCCTGTGCCCTTTGGTCATCGTGACGCCAGTGCATCCTACAGCGCATCCTCGTATCTGCCTACGCTGACGGAGCAGCGTGCCAGGCTGCCTACATAAGCCTGAAATCCCTGCTTCGCTCTTCAGTCCGGTAGCAGTGCACCCAACCAGCAGGACGACCAAGTGACCCTGTATATCGTTACAGCCACACGTTTCCTTGGGCCTTGGATCAACACAAGGGCTGGCCATCAACGTCGTAGACTGCCTGTGCCCTTTGGTCATCGTGACGCCAGTGCATCCGACTGCGCATCCTCGTCTCTGCCGACGCTGAGGGAGCAGCGTGCCAGGCTGCCTACATAAGCCTGAAATCCCTGTTTCGCTCTTCAGTGCGGCAGCAGTGCACCCAACGAGCAGGACGACCAAGTTACCCTGTATATCGTTACAGCCACACGTTTCCTGGGGCCTTGGATCAACGCAACGGCTGGCCATCAATGACGCAGACTGCCTGTGCACTTTGATCATCGTGACGCCAGTGCATCCTACTGCGCATCCTCGTCTCTGCCTACGCTGACGGAGCAGCGTGCCAGGCTGCCTGCATAAGCCTGAAATCCCTGCTTCGCTATTCAGTCCGGCAGCAGTGCACCCAACGAGCAGGACGACCAAGTGACCCTGTATATCGTTACAGCCACACGTTTCCTGGGGCCTTGGATCAACGCAACGGCTGGCCATAAACGACGAAGACTGCCTGTGCCCTTTGGTCACCATGACGCCAGTGCATCCTACAGAGCATCCTCGTCTCTGCCTACGCTGACGGAACAGCGTGCCCGGCTGCCTACATAAGTCTGTAATCCCTGCTTGGCTCTTCAGTCCGGCAGCAGTGCACCCAACGAGCAGGACGACCAAGGAACCCTGTATATTGTTACAGCCATACGGTTCCTGGGGCCTTGGATCAACGCAACGGATGGCCATCAACGACGCAGACTGCCTGTGCCCTTTGGTCATCGTGACGCCAGTGCCTCCTACTGCGCATCCTCGTCTCTGCCTACACTGACGGAGCAACGTGCCAGGCTGCCTACATAAGCCTGAAATCCCTGCTTCGCTATTCAGTCCGGCAGCAGTGCACCCAACGAGCAGGACGACCAAGTGACCCTGTATATCGTTACAGCCACTCGTTTCCTGGGGCCTTGGGGAAACGCAACTGCTGGCCATCAACGACGCACACTGCCTGTGCCCTTTGGTCTTCGTGACGCCAGTGCATCCTACTGCGCATCCTCGTCTCTGCCTACGCTGACGGAACAGCGTGCCCGGCTGCCTACATAAGTCTGGAATCCCTGCTTCGCTCTTCATTCCGGCAGCAGTGCACCCAACGAGCAGGACGACCAAGTGACCCTGTATATCGTTACAACCACACGTTTCCTGGGGCCTTGGATCAACGCAACGCCTGGCCATCAACGACGCAGACTGCCTGTGCCCTTTGGTCATCGTGACGCCACTGCATCCTACAGCGCATCCTCGTATCTGCCTACGCTGACGGAGCAGCGTGCCAGGCTGCCTACATAAGCCTGAAATCCCTGCTTCGCTCTTCAGTCCGGCAGCAGTGCATCCAACCAGCAGGACGACCAAGTGACCCTGTATATCGTTACAGCCACACGTTTCCTGGGGCCTTGGATCAACACAAGGGCTGGCCATCAACGTCGTAGACTAACTGTGCCCTTTGGTCATCTTGACGCCAGTGCATCCTACTGCGCATCCTCGTCTCTGCCGACGCTGAGGGAGCAGCGTGCCAGGCTGCCTACATAAGCCTGAAATCCCTGTTTCGCTCTTCAGTCCGGCAGCAGTGCACACAACGAGCAGGACGACCAAGTGACCCTGTATATCGTTACAGCCATACGTTTCCTGGGACCTTGGATCAACGCAACGGATGGCCACTAACGACGTAGACTGCCTGTGCCCTTTGGTCATCGTGACGCCAGTGCATCCTGCTGGGCATCCTCGTCTCTGCCGACGCTGGCGGAGCAGCGTGCCAGGCTGCCTACATAAGCCTGAAATCCCTGCTTCGCTTTTCAGTCCAGCAGAAGTGCACCCAAAGAGCAGGACGACCAAGTGATCCTGTATATCGTTACAGCCACACGTTTCCAGGGGCCTTGGATCAACGCAACGGCTGGCCATCAACGATGCAGACTGCCTGTGCCTTTTGGTCATCGTGACGCCAATGCATCCTACTGCGCATCCTCGTCTCTGCCTACGCTGTCGGAGCAGCGTGCCAGGCTGCCTACATAAGCATGAAATCCCTGCTTCGCTCTTCAGTCCTGCAGCAGTGCAGCCAACGATCAGGGCGACCAAGTGACCCTGAGTATCGTTACAGCCACACGTTTCCTGGGGCCTTGGATCAACACAACGGCTGGCCATCAACGACGCAGACTGCCCGTTCCCTTTGGACATCGTGTCGCCAGTGCATCCTACTTCGCATCCTCGTCTCTGCCTACGCTGACGGAAAAGCGTGCCCGGCTGCCTACTTAGGTCTGGAATCCCTGCTTCGCTCTTCATTCCGGCAGCAGTGCACCCAACGAGCAGGACGACCAAGTGACCCTGTATATCGTTACAGCCACACGTTTCCTGGGGCCTTGGATCAACGCAACGGCTGGCCATCAACGACGCAGACTGCCTGTGCCCTTTGGTCATCGTGAAGCCAGTGCATCCTGCAGCGCATCCTCGTATCTGCCTACGCTGACGGAGCAGCGTGCCAGGCTGCCTACATAAGCCTGAAATCCCTGCTTCGCTCTTCAGTCCGGCAGCAGTGCACCCCACCAGCATTACGACCAAGTGACCCTGTATATCGTTACAGCCACTCGTTTCCTGGGGCCTTGGGTCAACGCAACTGCTGGCCATCAACGACGCACACTGCCTGTGCCCTTTGGTCTTTGTGACGCCAGTGCATCCTACTGCGCATCCTCGTCTCTGCCGACGCTGACGGAGCAGCGTGCCAGGCTGCCTACACAAGCCTGAAATCCCTGCTTCGCTCTTCAGTCTGGCAGCAGTGCACCCAACGAGCAGGACGACCATGTGACCCTGTATATCGTTACAGCCACACGTTTCCTGGGGCCTTGGATCAACGCAACGGCTGGCCATAAACGACGAAGACTGCCTGTGCCCTTTGGCCACCATGACACCAGTGCATCCTACTGCGCATCCTCGTCTCTGCCGACGCTGGCGGAGCAACGTGCCAGGCTGCCTACATAAGCCTGAAATCCCTGCTTTGCTTTTCAGTCCAGCAGAAGTGCACCCAACGAGCAGGACGACCAAGTGATCCTGTATATCGTTACAGCCACACGTTTCCAGGGGCCTTGGATCAACGCAACGGCTGGCCATCAACGATGCAGACTGCCTGTGCCTTTTGGTCATCGTGACGCCAGTGCATCCGACTGCGCATTTCTCGTCTCTGCCGACGCTGAGGGAGCAGCGTGCCAGGCTGCCTACATAAGCCTGAAATCCCTGTTTCGCTCTTCAGTGCGGCAGCAGTGCACCCAACGAGCAGGACGACCAAGTTACCCTGTATATCGTTACAGCCACACGTTTCCTGGGGCCTTGGATCAACGCAACGGCTGGCCATCAATGACGCAGACTGCCTGTGCACTTTGATCATCGTGACGCCAGTGCATCCTACTGCGCATCCTCGTCTCTGCCTACGCTGACGGAGCAGCGTGCCAGGCTGCCTGCATAAGCCTGAAATCCCTGCTTCGCTATTCAGTCCGGCAGCAGTGCACCCAACGAGCAGGACGACCAAGTGACCCTGTATATCGTTACAGCCACACGTTTCCTGGGGCCTTGGATCAACGCAACGGCTGGCCATAAACGACGAAGACTGCCTGTGCCCTTTGGTCACCATGACGCCAGTGCATCCTACAGAGCATCCTCGTCTCTGCCTACGCTGACGGAACAGCGTGCCCGGCTGCCTACATAAGTCTGTAATCCCTGCTTGGCTCTTCAGTCCGGCAGCAGTGCACCCAACGAGCAGGACGACCAAGGAACCCTGTATATTGTTACAGCCATACGGTTCCTGGGGCCTTGGATCAACGCAACGGATGGCCATCAACGACGCAGACTGCCTGTGCCCTTTGGTCATCGTGACGCCAGTGCATCCTACTGCGCATCCTCGTCTCTGCCTACACTGACGGAGCAACGTGCCAGGCTGCCTACATAAGCCTGAAATCCCTGCTTCGCTATTCAGTCCTGCAGCAGTGCACCCAACGAGCAGGACGACCAAGTGACCCTGTATATCGTTACAGCCACTCGTTTCCTGGGGCCTTGGGGCAACGCAACTGCTGGCCATCAACGACGCACACTGCCTGTGCCCTTTGGCCTTCGTGACGCCAGTGCATCCTACTGCGCATCCTCGTCTCTGCCTACGCTGACGGAACAGCGTGCCCGGCTGCCTACATAAGTCTGGAATCCCTGCTTCGCTCTTAATTCCGGCAGCAGTGCACCCAACGAGCAGGACGACCAAGTGACCCTGTATATCGTTACAACCACACGTTTCCTGGGGCCTTGAATCAACGCAACGGCTGGCCATCAACGACGCAGACTGCCTGTGCCCTTTGGTCATCGTGACGCCACTGCATCCTACAGCGCATCCTCGTATCTGCCTACGCTGACGGAGCAGCGTGCCAGGCTGCCTACATAAGCCTGAAATCCCTGCTTCGCTCTTCAGTCCGGCAGCAGTGCATCCAACCAGCAGGACGACCAAGTGACCCTGTATATCGTTACAGCCACACGTTTCCTGGGGCCTTGGATCAACACAAGGGCTGGCCATCAACGTCGTAGACTAACTGTGCCCTTTGGTCATCGTGACGCCAGTGCATCCTACTGCGCATCCTCGTCTCTTCCGACGCTGAGGGAGCAGCGTGCCAGGCTGCCTACATAAGCCTGAAATCCCTGTTTCGCTCTTCAGTCCGGCAGCAGTGCACACAACGAGCAGGACGACCAAGTGACCCTGTATATCGTTACAGCCATACGTTTCCTGGGACCTTGGATCAACGCAACGGATGGCCACCAACGACGTAGACTGCCTGTGCCCTTTGGTCATCGTGACGCCAGTGCATCCTACTGGGCATCCTCGTCTCTGCCGACGCTGGCGGAGCAGCGTGCCAGGCTGCCTACATAAGCCTGAAATCCCTGCTTCACTTTTCAGTCCAGCAGAAGTGCACCCAACGAGCAGGACGACCAAGTGATCCTGTATATCGTTACAGCCACACGTTTCCAGGGGCCTTGGATCAACGCAACGGCTGGCCATCAACGATGCAGACTGCCTGTGCCTTTTGGTCATCGTGACGCCAATGCATCCTACTGCGCATCCTCGTCTCTGCCTACGCTGTCATCGGAGCAGCGTGCCAGGCTGCCTACATAAGCATGAAATCCCTGCTTCGCTCTTCAGTCCTGCAGCAGTGCAGCCAACGAGCAGGGCGACCAAGTGACCCTGAGTATCGTTACAGCCACACGTTTCCTGGGGTCTTGGATCAACACAACGGCTGGCCATCAACGACGCAGACTGCCCGTTCCCTTTGGACATCGTGTCGCCAGTGCATCCTACCTCGCATCCTCGTCTCTGCCTACGCTGACGGAAAAGCGTGCCCGGCTGCCTACTTAAGTCTGGAATCCCTGCTTCGCTCTTCATTCCGGCAGCAGTGCACCCAACGAGCAGGACGACCAAGTCTGTATATCGTTACAGCCACACGTTTCCTGGGGCCTTGGATCAACGCAACGGCTGGCCATCAACGACGCAGACTGCCTGTGCCCTTTGGTCATCGTGACGCCAGTGCATCCTGCAGCGCATCCTCGTATCTGCCTACGCTGACGGAGCAGCGTGCCAGGCTGCCTACATAAGCCTGAAATCCCTGCTTCGCTCTTCAGTCCGGCAGCAGTGCACCCCACCAGCATTACGACCAAGTGACCCTGTATATCGTTACAGCCACTCGTTTCCTGGGGCCTTGGGTCAACGCAACTGCTGGCCATCAACGACGCACACTGCCTGTGCCCTTTGGTCTTTGTGACGCCAGTGCATCCTACTGCGCATCCTCGTCTCTGCCGACGCTGACGGAGCAGCGTGCCAGGCTGCCTACACAAGCCTGAAATCCCTGCTTCGCTCTTCAGTCTGGCAGCAGTGCACCCAACGAGCAGGACGACCATGTGACCCTGTATATCGTTACAGCCACACGTTTCCTGGGGCCTTGGATCAACGCAACGGCTGGCCATAAACGACGAAGACTGCCTGTGCCCTTTGGTCACCATGACACCAGTGCATCCTACTGCGCATCTTCGTCTGCCTACGCTGACGGAACAGCGTGCCCGGCTGCCTACATAAGTCTGTAATCCCTGCTTGGCTCTTCAGTCCGGCAGCAGTGCACCCAACGAGCAGGACGACCAAGGGACCCTGTATATCGTTACAGCCATACGTTTCCTGGGGCCTTGGATCAACGCAATGGCTGGCCATCAACGACGCAGACTGCCTGTGCCTTTTGGTCATCGTGACGCCAGTGAATCCTACTGCGCATCCTCGTCTATGCCGACGCTGGCGGAGCAACGTGCCAGGCTGCCTACATAAGCCTGAAATCCCTGCTTTGCTTTTCAGTCCAGCAGAAGTGCACCCAACGAGCAGGACGACCAAGTGATCCTGTATATCGTTACAGCCACACGTTTCCAGGGGCCTTGGATCAACGCAACGGCTGGCCATCAACGATGCAGACTGCCTGTGCCTTTTGGTCATCGTGACGCCAGTGCATCCGACTGCGCATCCTCGTCTCTGCCGACGCTGAGGGAGCAGCGTGCCAGGCTGCCTACATAAGCCTGAAATCCCTGTTTCGCTCTTCAGTGCGGCAGCAGTGCACCCAACGAGCAGGACGACCAAGTTACCCTGTATATCGTTACAGCCACACGTTTCCTGGGGCCTTGGATCAACGCAACGGCTGGCCATCAATGACGCAGACTGCCTGTGCACTTTGATCATCGTGACGCCAGTGCATCCTACTGCGCATCCTCGTCTCTGCCTACGCTGACGGAGCAGCGTGCCAGGCTGCCTGCATAAGCCTGAAATCCCTGCTTCGCTATTCAGTCCGGCAGCAGTGCACCCATCGAGCAGGACGACCAAGTGACCCTGTATATCGTTACAGCCACACGTTTCCTGGGGCCTTGGATCAACGCAACGGCTGGCCATAAACGACGAAGACTGCCTGTGCCCTTTGGTCACCATGACGCCAGTGCATCCTACAGAGCATCCTCGTCTCTGCCTACGCTGACGGAACAGCGTGCCCGGCTGCCTACATAAGTCTGTAATCCCTGCTTGGCTCTTCAGTCCGGCAGCAGTGCACCCAACGAGCAGGACGACCAAGGAACCCTGTATATTGTTACAGCCATACAGTTCCTGGGGCCTTGGATCAACGCAACGGATGGCCATCAACGACGCAGACTGCCTGTGCCCTTTGGTCATCGTGACGCCAGTGCATCCTACTGCGCATCCTCGTCTCTGCCTACACTGACGGAGCAACGTGCCAGGCTGCCTACATAAGCCTGAAATCCCTGCTTCGCTATTCACTCCTGCAGCAGTGCACCCAACGAGCAGGACGACCAAGTGACCCTGTATATCGTTGCAGCCACTCGTTTCCTGGGGCCTTGGGGCAACGCAACTGCTGGCCATCAACGACGCACACTGCCTGTGCCCTTTGGTCTTCGTGACGCCAGTGCATCCTACTGCGCATCCTAGTCTCTGCCTACGCTGACGGAACAGCGTGCCCGGCTGCCTACATAAGTCTGGAATCCCTGCTTCGCTCTTCATTCCGGCAGCAGTGCACCCAACGAGCAGGACGACCAAGTGACCCTGTATATCGTTACAACCACACGTTTCCTGGGGCCTTGGATCAACGCAACGGCTGGCCATCAACGACGCAGACTGCCTGTGCCCTTTGGTCATCGTGACGCCACTGCATCCTACAGCGCATCCTCGTATCTGCCTACGCTGACGGAGCAGCGTGCCAGGCTGCCTACATAAGCCTGAAATCCCTGCTTCGCTCTTCAGTCCGGCAGCAGTGCATCCAACCAGCAGGACGACCAAGTGACCCTGTATATCGTTACAGCCACACGTTTCCTGGGGCCTTGGATCAACACAAGGGCTGGCCATCAACGTCGTAGACTAACTGTGCCCTTTGGTCATCGTGACGCCAGTGCATCCTACTGCGCATCCTCGTCTCTGCCGACGCTGAGGGAGCAGCGTGCCAGGCTGCCTACATAAGCCTGAAATCCCTGTTTCGCTCTTCAGTCCGGCAGCAGTGCACACAACGAGCAGGACGACCAAGTGACCCTGTATATCGTTACAGCCATACGTTTCCTGGGACCTTGGATCAACGCAACGGATGGCCACCAACGACGTAGACTGCCTGTGCCCTTTGGTCATCGTGACGCCAGTGCATCCTACTGGGCATCCTCGTCTCTGCCGACGCTGGCGGAGCAGCGTGCCAGGCTGCCTACATAAGCCTGAAATCCCTGCTTCACTTTTCAGTCCAGCAGAAGTGCACCCAACGAGCAGGACGACCAAGTGATCCTGTATATCGTTACAGCCACACGTTTCCAGGGGCCTTGGATCAACGCAACGGCTGGCCATCAACGATGCAGACTGCCTGTGCCTTTTGGTCATCGTGACGCCAATGCATCCTACTGCGCATCCTCGTCTCTGCCTACGCTGTCGGAGCAGCGTGCCAGGCTGCCTACATAAGCATGAAATCCCTGCTTCGCTCTTCAGTCCGCCAGCAGTGCAGCCAACGAGCAGGGCGACCAAGTGACCCTGAGTATCGTTACAGCCACACGTTTCCTGGGGCCTTGGATCAACACAACGGCTGGCCATCAACGACGCAGACTGCCCGTTCCCTTTGGACATCGTGTCGCCAGTGCATCCTACTTCGCATCCTCGGCTCTGCCTACGCTGACGGAAAAGCGTGCCCGGCTGCCTACTTAAGTCTGGAATCCCTGCTTCGCTCTTCATTCCGGCAGCAGTGCACCCAACGAGCAGGACGACCAAGTGACCCTGTATATCGTTACAGCCACACGTTTCCTGGGGCCTTGGATCAACGCAACGGCTGGCCATCAACGACGCAGACTGCCTGTGCCCTTTGGTCATCGTGACGCCAGTGCATCCTGCAGCGCATCCTCGTATCTGCCTACGCTGACGGAGCAGCGTGCCAGGCTGCCTACGTAAGCCTGAAATCCCTGCTTCGCTCTTCAGTCCGGCAGCAGTGCACCCAACCAGCATTACGACCAAGTGACCCTGTATATCGTTACAGCCACTCGTTTCCTGGGGCCTTGGATCAACGCAACGGCTGGCCATAAACGACGAAGACTGCCTGTGCCCTTTGGTCTTCGTGACGCCAGTGCATCCTACTGCGCATCCTCGTCTCTGCCTACGCCGACGGAACAGCGTGCCCGGCTGCCTACATAAGTCTGGAATCCCTGCTTCGCTCTTCATTCCGGCAGCAGTGCACCCAACGAGCAGGACGACCAAGTGACCCTGTATATCGTTACAGCCACACGTTTCCTGGGGCCTTGGATCAACGCAATGGTTGTCCATCAACGACGCAGACTGCCTGTGCCCTTTGGTCATCGTGACGCCAGTGCATCCTACAGCGCATCCTCGTATCTGCCTACGCTGACGGAGCAGCGTGCCAGGCTGCCTACATAAGCCTGAAATCCCTGCTTCGCTCTTCAGTCCGGTAGCAGTGCACCCAACCAGCAGGACGACCAAGTGACCCTGTATATCGTTACAGCCACACGTTTCCTTGGGCCTTGGATCAACACAAGGGCTGGCCATCAACGTCGTAGACTGCCTGTGCCCTTTGGTCATCGTGACGCCAGTGCATCCGACTGCGCATCCTCGTCTCTGCCGACGCTGAGGGAGCAGCGTGCCAGGCTGCCTACATAAGCCTGAAATCCCTGTTTCGCTCTTCAGTGCGGCAGCAGTGCACCCAACCAGCAGGACGACCAAGTTACCCTGTATATCGTTACAGCCACACGTTTCCTGGGGCCTTGGATCAACGCAACGGCTGGCCATCAATGACGCAGACTGCCTGTGCACTTTGATCATCGTGACGCCAGTGCATCCTACTGCGCATCCTCGTCTCTGCCTACGCTGACGGAGCAGCGTGCCAGGCTGCCTGCATAAGCCTGAAATCCCTGCTTCGCTATTCAGTCCGGCAGCAGTGCACCCAACGAGCAGGACGACCAAGTGACCCTGTATATCGTTACAGCCACACGTTTCCTGGGGCCATGGATCAACGCAACGGCTGGCCATAAACGACGAAGACTGCCTGTGCCCTTTGGTCACCATGACGCCAGTGCATCCTACAGAGCATCCTCGTCTCTGCCTACGCTGACGGAACAGCGTGCCCGGCTGCCTACATAAGTCTGTAATCCCTGCTTGGCTCTTCAGTCCGGCAGCAGTGCACCCAACGAGCAGGACGACCAAGGAACCCTGTATATTGTTACAGCCATACGGTTCCTGGGGCCTTGGATCAACGCAACGGATGGCCATCAACGACGCAGACTGCCTGTGCCCTTTGGTCATCTTGACGCCAGTGCATCCTACTGCGCATCCTCGTCTCTGCCTACACTGACGGAGCAACGTGCCAGGCTGCCTACATAAGCCTGAAATCCCTGCTTCGCTATTCAGTCCGGCAGCAGTGCACCCAACGAGCAGGACGACCAAGTGACCCTGTATATCGTTACAGCCAATCGTTTCCTGGGGCCTTGGGGCAACGCAACTGCTGGCCATCAACGACGCACACTGCCTGTGCCCTTTGGTCTTCGTGACGCCAGTGCATCCTACTGCGCATCCTCGTCTCTGCCTACGCTGACGGAACAGCGTGCCCGGCTGCCTACATAAGTCTGGAATCCCTGCTTCGCTCTTCATTCCGGCAGCAGTGCACCCAACGAGCAGGACGACCAAGTGACCCTGTATATCGTTACAACCACACGTTTCCTGGGGCCTTGGATCAACGCAACGGCTGGCCATCAACGACGCAGACTGCCTGTGCCCTTTGGTCATCGTGACGCCACTGCATCCTACAGCGCATCCTCGTATCTGCCTACGCTGACGGAGCAGCGTGCCAGGCTGCCTACATAAGCCTGAAATCCCTGCTTCGCTCTTCAGTCCGGCAGCAGTGCATCCAACCAGCAGGACGACCAAGTGACCCTGTATATCGTTACAGCCACACGTTTCCTGGGGCCTTGGATCAACACAAGGGCTGGCCATCAACGTCGTAGACTAACTGTGCCCTTTGGTCATCTTGACGCCAGTGCATCCTACTGCGCATCCTCGTCTCTGCCGACGCTGAGGGAGCAGCGTGCCAGGCTGCCTACATAAGCCTGAAATCCCTGTTTCGCTCTTCAGTCCGGCAGCAGTGCACACAACGAGCAGGACGACCAAGTGACCCTGTATATCGTTACAGCCATACGTTTCCTGGGACCTTGGATCAACGCAACGGATGGCCACCAACGACGTAGACTGCCTGTGTCCTTTGGTCATCGTGACGCCAGTGCATCCTACTGGGCATCCTCGTCTCTGCCGACGCTGGCGGAGCAGCGTGCCAGGCTGCCTACATAAGCCTGAAATCCCTGCTTCGCTTTTCAGTCCAGCAGAAGTGCACCCAACGAGCAGGACGACCAAGTGATCCTGTATATCGTTACAGCCACACGTTTCCAGGGGCCTTGGATCAACGCAACGGCTGGCCATCAACGATGCAGACTGCCTGTGCCTTTTGGTCATCGTGACGCCAATGCATCCTACTGCGCATCCTCGTCTCTGCCTACGCTGTCGGAGCAGCGTGCCAGGCTGCCTACATAAGCATGAAATCCCTGCTTCGCTCTTCAGTCCTGCAGCAGTGCAGCCAACGAGCAGGGCGACCAAGTGACCCTGAGTATCGTTACAGCCACACGTTTCCTGGGGCCTTGCATCAACACAACGGCTGGCCATCAACGACGCAGACTGCCCATTCCCTTTGGACATCGTGTCGCCAGTGCATCCTACTTCGCATCCTCGTCTCTGCCTACGCTGACGGAAAAGCGTGCCCGGCTGCCTACTTAAGTCTGGAATCCCTGCTTCGCTCTTCATTCCGGCAGCAGTGCACCCAACGAGCAGGACGACCAAGTGACCCTGTATATCGTTACAGCCACACGTTTCCTGGGGCCTTGGATCAACGCAACGGCTGGCCATCAACGACGCAGACTGCCTGTGCCCTTTGGTCATCGTGAAGCCAGTGCATCCTGCAGCGCATCCTCGTATCTGCCTACGCTGACGGAGCAGCGTGCCAGGCTGCCTACATAAGCCTGAAATCCCTGCTTCGCTCTTCAGTCCGGCAGCAGTGCACCCCACCAGCATTACGACCAAGTGACCCTGTATATCGTTACAGCCACTCGTTTCCTGGGGCCTTGGATCAACGCAACGGCTGGCCATAAACGACGAAGACTGCCTGTGCCCTTTGGTCACCATGACACCAGTGCATCCTACTGCGCATCTTCGTCTCTGCCTACGCTGACGGAACAGCGTGCCCGGCTGCCTACATAAGTCTGTAATCCCTGCTTCGCTCTTCAGTCTGGCAGCAGTGCACCCAACGAGCAGGACGACCATGTGACCCTGTATATCGTTACAGCCACACGTTTCCTGGGGCCTTGGATCAACGCAACGGCTGGCCATAAACGACGAAGACTGCCTGTGCCCTTTGGTCACCATGACACCAGTGCATCCTACTGCGCATCTTCGTCTCTGCCTACGCTGACGGAACAGCGTGCCCGGCTGCCTACATAAGTCTGTAATCCCTGCTTGGCTCTTCAGTCCGGCAGCAGTGCACCCAACGAGCAGGACGACCAAG